>NW_026901033.1:0-665000 GCF_033783945.1 Neopsephotus bourkii
GTAGTAACTACCTAACTAACTAATCTAAAGAAGAGAATTGGAAAGTTAAGCCCCCTGAGCCTCCTCTTGCCTGGGCTGAACAGTCCCATCCTCTCAGCCTTCCCTCGTAGGAGAGGTGTTCCAGCACCTTAGTAAGTTTTGTGACCTGTGGCTGGACTTTCCCCATTATGTCTCTGGGGTGCCCAGAACAGGACATTGGACTCCAGATGTGGCCTCACCAGTGCCAAATAGAGGGAAGGGCTCACCTCCATCAGCCTGCTGGCCATACTTTGCATGATACACCCTAGGATAAAATTAGCCTCCTTTGCCACAGGAGCACATTGCTGGCTCATGTTCAACTTGGTGTCCATCACAACCCCAAGGTCTTTTCTTTTTCTGCCAAGCTGCTTTCTGAGTGGTCCCCAGTCCATGATGGTGCAGGGGGTTTTCCTCTTCAGGTGCAGGACTTTACACTTCTCCTCATTAAAGCGCCTGACATTCCTGTTCCCCATTTCTCCAGTGTGTCCAGGTCCCTTTGGACGGCTGCACAAGCCTCTGATGTTATCAGTCACTCCTCCCAATTTTGTGTCATCTGTGAACTTGCTGAGGGTGCACTCTGCCCATCATCTGAATCACTAATGATGTCAGAAAGGATCCCAGTGAGGCTCTCCAATGCAGCAAAGAAGTTTTTAGTTAATGCAGAAAACAGAAGCAAATAAAGGTGCATTTTAATAAGCTGGAATGTTACTTTGTTCTTTTTTTTGGACTGGATGTTTTGAGGGATCGCATTGCCTGCAAAATGCTTTATCCTCCCATTAATCTGCTAACAGCATTTAAGATTCTGTGCATTCATCTATTTACTTTTGAGGTCCTGGTATGTAAAATAATTACCTTGCTTTGTAACAGGATGTTCTGCTATTGCACAGTTAACATTTTCTAAATGACTCCACTAGTGTTCTTTATCAATCATGCCTCTTTGAATAAAAGGCAATGCCTCAGGCCCAGCTAAATTATTTACTTGTAGCTTGCTGAAGTGTTGTTTGTTCAGTTTAAAATTCCACTCTACCTGCAACTTTGTCAAACAGCTGTGCACTTCTTGATGCTCAAAAGGAGGGAGAGATGTGAAGTCAAATGGGCTTATATTTTCGGTAGGAAGAGAGAGAAAAATGCATACTAAACAGCTTAGATGATTAAATAGTAATATCCTTTAGTAGAATGCTTTTTGCTATCGGTGAACAAAATGGGATTACATGGTAGCAAGTTGTTGGCGTGTATAAAATGAGCTAGTATTCAGTGTACCACGCCTGGAGTCTTTGCCGCTAGCCTTAGAGATGTTCAGAGCTATTATGGAGAGCAGACTACTCTAGCTTTCCTGCTTCTCAGCACCTTAGCATGCATTGCTGCTGATTCTTTTTCTACTTCTTTTTGCTGCAGTCATGCTGAGTTCAGCTTTAGATGAATGGAGGACAGTGGTTCTTTGACCTTCCAGTCCAACACTTCCCACCATCATCTCTGCTTGAAGAGAAAGGGAATGTGCATGTTTCCTCCTCTCCCAAATGCTAATAAAGCATTGATAATGGTTTGAGGAGGCAATGCTGTATTTAGCTTGAATGAGTTCACATTTCTTTTGAATGCTTTTATGCCCTTACGAAAGCAGACGTTTTCAGGATTGGGTGCCTGAAGTTAAACTGTTGAATTCATAGAGGAACTCTTAAATAAAGGTCTCAGGTTGCTAAATCATGTAGCTTCCTTGCGATGCTGAAATACTTTTAGCATCCATCACTGTATGAATATCTGTAATCCTTTAATTTTTTAGTAAAGGCTTATACGTAAACGAGCACCTTTTATAAAGCAATTCAAGATCTTATGGCAAAAAGCACTCCATAAAAAGTGTTATTTACTCTTGGACTTCGTGATATAGACAGAATGTGTGTTCCAGAAATGCTGTTGTTTTGATTTTTAATAATGGGTAAGGCATGGTCTAGGGTGAGGTGTCCCTGCTTATGGCAGGAGGGTTGGAACTAGACGGTCTTAAGGTCCTTTCCAATCCTAAATGTTCTATGATTCTAAGAGCATTTCTTCCTAAGACACAGGTTGAATTACATAACAATTCATTTTGCAAAGAGCTTTCCTTCTGTGCGTAATGCTTTCTCTGCATTTCAACAGGCGAAAGCACTCACGAGAGTATAAGCAAGGCAGTGTTGCCAAGCGAAGGACGTCAGATCAAGTTTCTGCTGATCGAGTTACAAGCGTTCCCTAATGTACTACAATGAAACTTCCTCTGTTGTATATGGATAATCCAGAAATCGCATTGATCAATGCATAAGTTTTTAGACCAGCATGATTATTAATTTTGAGTTTACTAAACCAATATTGAGCAACTTAACCAAAGTTCAGAATTAATCTGTATGTAAATGTCCCATATATATGTGATTTAGAGTTTAACCAGGAACTCGTTCACTTCATAAATATTAATTACTGCATAGGTTTTATTCCATATTAGAGCATCTGGGGAAAAAGTGCTGATCATTACTTGCTTGTGAGGATGTATTTTTGCCTAAAAATACCCTTGGATAAATTCAGTCTGATTTAGAGTACATTAGTCTGAAAGGTGTAATGCATTAATTTCAGGCATAATATTTTAATGGCAGCAACTGCAGTGTAACAGCATGTTCAGCCCTGCAGTCTGAAATGTGCTGCATTTTAGTGTCCTCCAGCAGGGTTTGAGTGGACCAGTGGGAGAAGGATGACATCAGCTTAATGTTACATGGCAGCAACAGAATATGCACATCCATTGTCATTAAACTGTAAAAGACCAGTTCTTAGGGCAGTTCCCCAGGTAAAAGTAAATCAGAAAACTTCCCTGTCTTCATTAGCAGGATCCTCAGCTGGCGTCAGTCAGGGTTGCTCCATTGATTTCAGCATGGAGGAGCCAGATGAACAACTGACCTTTCTGTCTTTAAAACATAGCCTGAGATTGAAATGATTGTAAGGTATGTGGGATACTCCACCTTTGCTGCAGGGTGCAGCATGTGTTATTTCCATAGGCACCTTGATTCAGTGAATAATGTGATGACAGCTACTTAGTGTCTGGAGATTGTATTTGCTCTTTTACCTGGTCTTCATCATCTTAACATATTTCTGTGCTTACCCCCACTATATTTGGTCTGTTTGGCTGGATAGGACAGAAAAATGGGCATGTAGTTACCTGGTCTGTATTTGGAAGGTGAAATTCATAGCAGGTTTCACCTGGAACCGTACATGACTTTTTATCGAGGTGGTAACAGTTTGCTGTTTTCTCTCTTGAGTACTGACAACAGGGCTGGGCACAGTCTGTGCAACGACCCTTTTGCAGTGCTCATCTCAACTTTTTGAGCGCGGAGCATAGTGTGGGCTGCCTAAGCTTGACCTTGAAATTGTGAACATAATTTTTATTTCCTGAGTATTGTGGCATCCGGGGAAATGCAAGCATAAACTGCTCAGGATAAAAGTATTGACTCTTGACATACACTTCTGTGTGCCGTATATTTCCATAGCTGTTTAGATGATGAATCTGGCAAAAAAAGCTGGGTTTCAGCATCAGTATATTCCCTGTGTTGCCGCCAGTCGGTTACCGTCTGTTTTACTCCCAGAAAACGGTAGAGATTAAGACTCAAGTGACCCATAATCCCCCAATACTGGCGTGTTTAATAGAGGATCAGTAACTGTACAGCACTAAGCAAAGCGCTGTTTAAAGAAATGTAGTTTTGCTCTTTGCCAGTGTTTGGATAATCGTACTGGAATAAGGCAAAGAGTTAAATAGGAATATTTGTAGCATTGCATTGAATATATTTTTTTAAATCCAAATATTTTGTAATTGTTTTACAATCCGTTTGCTAATTTGTGCATAGAAATAACCATGGTTTATATCCAAGAGAAAACTGTGATTATTGTTGCCAAAAGTAGATGTTGCTTCTTTGTAAGAGTGAGTACAAAAAGCAGGAGGTGGAGTTCTGAAACAGAGCCCAGTCACGGATGAGTTTGTGAGGATAAAATGTGAAAAAGAAGCGATGGCTAGCAGAAAGCCTTGGGGATGAGAGGTGAAGCTTCAGTCTAAAAGGCGAAGCGATACTCAAATATGGTAGAATTTGGGGATGAAATCCTCCCTTTATTCATGTCAACGAGGTATTTTTTTTTTCTTTTTCTTATTTTTCAGTTAATTTATTGAGACTTCTCTCTGTATAATCTTTGTACGTTTGTAATCTAATGGAAGGTCAGGTCAAGTTTATGAGACTAAATCTATTGACTCGAGTTGTTACACTCTCCACAGGTTAGGTTGTGTTCGGAATAATGTGCCAGAAAAGCCAGTGTTTCACTGTACTTGAATGGCAAATTCTTCACTTGCCAGACACTCTTAGGAGACTACGTAAAAATCACGCTTGTAACTCAGCTTTTCTAAAACAGCGTAATTCCACTGTACCCATATTTTTTGTAAATGAAATGAGAAATTAGAAGCCTCAATTGTTGACTAATTTTTCTGCAGTCTCTTTTGTATTCCTTTTCATTGCAAAAGCAAATGTTAAAGTCAGGATGTTTAATATCAGTAGAAGAGTTACTGAGAACTTGATTATATTGCCAGTCCAGGGAGAATTGATTTTTCTCAATTTTAAAGACGTATTAATCATCACATTAATCCCAACCTTCTTTTTTAACGAAATGCCCAGAGCTGGTTGAATGAAGTCTCGTCGGTAGGCAATTAACGGATGGCCAACTTTTCTTTCCATCTTAGAGCCAGGATATTTAATGTGTGACTTGTATGAAAAGACACTACCTTATTGGTACTTATAGTGAAATGGGAACATGTGAAAAATACTGCTTTATGGTAGGAAAGTAATTGTTTTACTGAGAGAGCTAAATCTTGAGATACTGTTGAAGATAAAGGCAATTTCATAGCTGCAAGTGTTGGAGGTTGTCAGTTTGGCAAAATGAAGTGAGCAGTTTCTAATTTTTGCGATACTCTTTTCTCGCCTCCAAAGGCAATGAAATGATCTGCAGCTCGGACTTGGAATCTCTGTGAAGACTTCAGATACTGCCTTAGTAGTGGTATAGTAACCTTCTGAAATTCCTTAGCTTAGCTTTACCTGGCACTGTAGTTGGCTCCAAGTCCTTAGCCACGATCTTGAAAAGCGTTTCATGTCTTTCTATGCTGCTATATAGGAATGGCCATTAGCCTGTGTACCAGATGTTTTTTAGGATCTACGAAGGTACACTCGGAGCAGCGAGGTGCCTCTGTGTCTTCATCAGTGACAATCACTGTCCTTGGCTCAACAATTACAGATGAGTTCTTGGAGCTCTTGCCAACTGAAATCTCAATAAATCAAGGCTGACTCAACACTGGAATAATTTCTGTTCTATTAAAAGATAAGTCTGGCACTTTCAGACTTGGAGAATCTGATTCTGATCTTTGTTTAGCAGAGTTGTCAGTGGATCTTCTTGAGGGGCTCTGTACACTAGATGGATTCATTCAGGAATAGGTGTAAATCAGTTCAAAGGCATAGATTATTCACAATTCATCAGAGGTCTGTGGCCTTAACAAAGTGTCCTTGTGTAAGTGTATGTAAGGAAAAGGAGTGCTCTTGAAGAACTGCAGTTACTGTTAAGCTACTTTTGTTTTGGGAAGGACTGTAGGAATTTTGTTTTAATGGCAAAGAGGTTTTCTCTATTTCTGCACATTGCCCCTTCCTTATGCACACATGAGAGAGAAATAGTAAGATGCTGGAAGAGGGCTAGCTCTGTGATAGTCCCAACCCAAAACCCACTGTAACGTTTACTCTTTGGAGAATTCTTAGCAAGATTTCTATGTGAAAGGATTGTTGTTAAAACCATTCAACCTTAGTTTCTGCTGGGCTTCTTCCACCTGTAATTAGCAGCTGGATCTATATAAAACAGCTGAGCTGCTATTAACAATAGAATCTGCACACATCTGACACCTCTGTGCAAATGTCTGAATTTTATACAGATCAGATAAGGGTAGTGAGTGCCAAAAAATCACCAACCAACCAAATCCCCCAAATGCTTTGTAGATGTTTCTACATCCGAATGCCACAGCATGGTATTTGGTTGTTCTCAGGGATCAGCTACATCTGTTGGGGTTTTTTGTTTGTTTGCTTCTCTTTTGTGTGTTTGTTTTTAACTGGCATAAAGACAAACTCCTTTGTTTTTGAGATGCTGAAATTAGGGTGGGAATAGCATTGTGGTCCTAGGAATCAAGATGCCCATTTGCATACACTTTTAGCTGTAAAGCTGGGAATCCATCTTGGTAGCAAAAAACCCCAACCAAATAAGCCAACTCCTGAAATAAAACTAACTTGATATTTTTCCATGTTAAAAGTCATATAGACTTGATGCATTTATTTTAATACTCTTAAAACCTGTCATAAATCTAAACCTACCTGCCTAGAAACACGTAGGTCACTGTTAGTTTTGAGTGATACAAAGTTAAATACATGAACTGTCAACAGTTTGAATTTTAACTCACAAAGTGAAATCTAAATGTGGTCTATCCGTTTAATTCAGTGTGAGTGGATTTATTGCCAAGAAACAGAAAAGGTGAAAAGAAAAAAAAAAGAATAAGAAAATCAAATCCACTCTGGTATTCTATAGTGCGTAATAGAAACTTCTGGATTTTGTCTGTAATCGAAATGCATCTCTGCTGTCAGATGTACCTGGTACATAAACACAGTGTCTGAAAATTCATTCTTCAGTTAGAAAGAGGAGAGAGAAACCTTAATAAAACTCACCAGTTGAATAAAACACATGTAATAAAAAGTCATATTTTCAGTGTATTGGTTTCCGTGCGCTCCTGACCAGTTGGCGGCTTCCTGTTTCCGTTGCTGAATACTGCTACTGCAATAAGACAATATATAGCCACGGATATTACATTGATTTACTGACAGGATACTGCAGGAGAGCAGGAAACGTAGTTGGACAGTGTTGCACTGCCATAACAGGCATTACTGCCAGATAATTAACTTTGTTGTTTGTTTAGCACCCTCACAAAGCTTCATTACCAATGCAGTCAGTTATCTTCTGGTAATGGCTACTACAGAAGGTGGAATTGCTTAATTAAAATTACTTAGACCAATGAGGCTGTGTGATTGGGTAACAGATACCAGAATGGAATAGAATAAACTCTCTGAGCTACATACCTCATCTAAGTTGTGTATTTCACAATTCAGAATGCCAAATTCTGCATCTTTTCTCCAGACAAAAATAACAATAATGATTATGTATTCATTCTCCCACCCACATACATTTCCTTTCTCAATACCATCTTTTTATAAAGCATCTACAGCAGGAGAAGAAAAGGGCTTAATCAACCATAGAGTGTTTTAAAGAGTAAAGATAGAGATGAGTCCATTGCATGGAAGAAAATGAAAAAGAGGGAAGATTATTGCTTATGAAAGCTATGCAGGTATGTGTTGAGTGTTACTGAAGAGAGTCTCTTGATGGCCTCCCCGGAGGAAAGGGATTTGATTTGTTCCTCCTCTGTGACAATATGCATTTCCACCTTCTTTATAGATCATGAAAGAAGTGGAAAGAGGCCTGAGTTCTTGACAGTTGGCCTTAGAGCAGGACTGTCTTTGAAGCTAAAGGCTGGTTGATATGGAGATATAACTTTGGGTGCCTGTTTCAGTAGGGCTTGAAAATGGTTTGTTTTCCATTCTGTAGAAGTATTCAGAGCTTGGCTCCCACTTCCAAGACCACTTGAAAGCCCAGTGGGTCCATTAGTACAGACTAATTGATCAGTTAGTTTTAGAGCTAGTTCTTTATTCCCAGGCAAGCGAGCCCTAACTGATGTGTTCTTTGCCAATAAGAAAAGCCAGTGGGATGGAACTGTATAACTCAAGTCTTTTTTTCACCAGTCTGTTTCACTCATAGTTGATTATCCTGTGTGGCTGCAAATCTGTGCAGCCTTGTTGGTCTGCTTAAGTCTGTGGTAAGAACTCTGCTGTGCATAAAACACAGTGTGTAACTATGTAATAACAGCCTTAGTCTAGGCATGGTATATGACTTATTCAGTATGTGGTATTCTTCTCAAGGGCTATATTTTTAAAGGGATATAAATGTCAAATATGTAATGGAAGTGAGGGGCAAAACCCCACTAAAGTAAATAGCATGGATGAGAATACCCATTTCAGTGCAGCACCTAAGCTACAAATTCAGGTTGGAAAATCTGACAGGCATCTGTGCCCCCACTTACCTCAAAAAACTCAGCCGCTACATTATTTTTGATAGTGGGACTTGGGTTTATATGTCACCTATGTGCATTTTAAACCTTCGTCTGAACTTTGTGAGTTATGATCCTTTTGAGTGAGTTGATAGTTGCTATAGAATAGACTCCAAAGGTAGAAGCTAACAAGGAGAAGGAAATCCTGCTGCAGTGAAGTTAATGGCAGAATTGTTTTGGTTTTATATAGCCAAGATCCCACTTAGGACTTCTGTTCCAGGCTCTGCATTTCTAGACTTAAGTACATCCTTAGCAACTATAGCCTTTTTATCTCCTGAAAACCATAGACGACATGAGAGATTATAGCTGAAGTCATGTTTGTTCTCCTATCTCTACCTGTAAATAATATCTTCTATAAAGAAAATAACTGTGATCCTAATTCTGTCCCAAGGGAATAACTGCAGGCACTGTACTGAGACCAGGTACTCTTCCTTAATCTCTGAAAAAGGAAAATAACAAGACAAAATACAGGAATAAGCATATAACTACGTAAAAGGTACTGCTTCTTTGCTAAGCATGTGATTAAGCTATGGACCTTGCTGTGTTAAGATACTGAGGCAAACGCTTTAACCATATTCTAGCAAAGCCTAGCTATTTATATAAATAGTAAGAATAATCCAGACATATAATAGCTGCCATAAAATATAATGAGTTTAGGAATTCAGAGTTAAAGACATGAGCAAGATTGCTACCTCATAAATTTACCTTAAGTCTTGCTATGTCCACTGTTTTAAGAAAGCCTCAATTTAAAGCATGTTTAAAACTTTTTCCTTTAAAACGTGTAAGATGTATGTTGCTGGTTCTCTGGAGAAGTGAAAACTAGAATTATGATTAGCAGAATGCTTACTTTCTACTTAAAAAAAAAAAAAAAGGCATTAAAAAGTCAGATATCTCTTGTACTCAAGGCCATGCTTCTTGGTGGAGCTGACCTGTAAGGTTTGAGTGTTAGTGGCATTGTGATTGCACAAAGACAGCTGCTTGTCTATGGGGTAGTGTGGGGAAAGAAAACCTTTAATTTGACAGCTGATCCCTTTCCGTACCAGCCCTGAGTTCTGTGAGCTGTACATGGGGACAGAAAGAAAAGCATGATCTCAGTCCTCCCTTGTAATAGGGACACACTAGAAATAAGAGAGCAAATGCAAGTTTTCTCGAGAACATCACAAGGATGTCTCCAGGTAAGTGAGAAGTTTCATCTTTGAATAAGTTACAGTTCTTAAACAGCACCTATCAGCAGAGCTATAATAGATATGTGTGCATGTGTGAGGATGTTGGTCTATGGCAGATAGTAAGATATGTAGATGTGGCACTCGGAGACATGGTTTAGTGTTAGGTTTATGGCTGGACTTGATCTTAGAAGTCCTTTCCAACCTCAGTGATTCTATGGTTCTATGATTCCAGTTCATGTAACTTGAATTCTGTGTTTATTACAATTCACAAAACTGCGTATAGACAATTCTGCAGCTGACAGTAACTCTCTAAGAGCCTTTAACTGTTTATCTGTGCTGCCCAAGAGAAGCTTGTCCACCCTTTAACAGATCTTGGCACAATACTCAGTAGGGTGCCAGAGTGTTTCCAGGTGGTTGGAATATAAACAACACCATAGGCAGCTTGCTCAAAATAACGAAGCCAATAAACTTGCTTGCCTGGCCTAGAAGTGCTCACGTTTTCTTGAGCTGCTTCAGAACAGTAACAGTGGCAGGCATGTAGAAGTTCTGGTAGATACGGAAGGTGGGACAGCATAGGGGAGGGCAGTGTTCCTACAGAGCAGAAAAACTAGCTTTCTGTTTTAGAAATCTACCTGCAACTTTAGAGCATTTTATGGGTAACCTTTGTATTTGCTCCTTCCTTTCTCTGCACAGAGCATTGCATTGCTGCAAGGACACCTTGCTGCCTAGAGCAAACGCTAGTACCACTTAAAATTGGCTCTTATCATTAGTGATTGATTTGCAGCCGAGTGCCCTTAAACATGTTTGTTCCCCCCAAATACAGTCAACTCAAAATAGAACCTCAAGTGGGAGAAAGTACAAACAGATTCAAGTACATGACATACAGTTACTGTATGGAAACAATAAAACAGGGGAAAAATAGAAACCACTTCAAATCTTATTTCCTTCCAGAAGAGAGTGTAATCAAGGTATAATGAGCATTGAAATTAATAAATTAAAAATAGATGCCCATAAGAGGGAGAAAAAAATGTGTTAATCAGTTGGCAATTATATTTTTGGCATTGTAAATTAATTTCCCAAATGAATCTCCTTCCAGCTTATTTCACTGCATTATCTGTTTTCTTCCTTATTTTTTATTGATGATTAGTGTTTCTGAATTCTGCACATAATGATAATTTTTAGAAACCAAAGGTGTTTGTATAAAGATTAAAAAAGACAGTGTGTCAAATGCAAGATGATGACATTTTGTCTTTTCCAATCTGTGGAGAACAGAAATGTGTGTATAATAAAGCTGTCCTTTCAGACTGTTCTTTTTTTATTCCTTTGTATTTTTTTTTTTCCTGGATTAAGCCTTGTGGCATTCCTCATCTTTTCAGTAATGGAAATGATTCTCAGTTTCTCCCAACTCCCACTAAACAGCACTCTACAACATGTCTCGCCTGTTCCAACTCCTCCATCTTCTTTCCCCCACCCTCAAACACCAAGAGGTTTGCTGACAGCCTAAGAAGGTTTCAGTGAAGAAAGAGGGGAGGGAATCCTGACTCTACTGATTGACAGTTCCTTCTCACTAATATATCTCCTGATTTAATCACAATAGCATTTTCTTTCTGCCCATATATCAAAATCTGCAGTAGGTAGACAATTATTGATGCTAACCTGAAATGAAGAAGGAAGATAGCATCCAGATATTAGATAGCATCCAGAAAAGTGATTTGATCTAGAAAATAATTAGGAGGAAATAAACAGCAGCTGAAATACTTTGTTTTCTTTGGTTTCTCCCTCTCCCTTACCAAAAAAACCTCCAAAAATATCAACATTGTGTTTTGTAGATGAAAATTCCTGGAATGGAGTGAAAGTCCATAAATTTAATTTTCCATGGCAGTGCAGTTCGGAGGAGGTGAGAAAAAGGCTGTATTATTGTTCATGATTATCTGAAGCACTGTAGAAAAGAGGAATTTATTGTGGAAGAGGAGGGAGGTCAGAACTAACACATGAACCAAGGTGTTGCTAAGATTTCAGAACACAGGCAGTTTAGGGTTTGCCTCATGCTGAGCATTTTCTATATCTGAGAGCCTCAGATGCTGCTGTCCTGCCTCTTTGGAGCTATGTTCAAGGGTAAGGTGGCAGGCAGACATGAAATCTGCTGCTGCCTTTTCCTGCCACCCATCTCGGGAACGGCTGTTTGCCAAGTGTTGAACTTGGTGAGCTTGAGGAAGAATGATTCTTTCGCTTTCTCCCTCTGATCTGTTTTTCAAGTACCCTGTACTCTTAGAAGAAAAACATGTCAGTGTGCTACTTGCACTTCTACCTGGGGCTCTTTTCCACTATCTGGCCAGAAAAGGATTCTACTCTGCTCATTCCTGCCATCTGTCCTTTCTCCTTAAACCAGCTTCTCTAGCATCTGGTGGAGCAGTGACAGGGATCTTCACAGCATGGTGGAATTCTGCATATACCCTCTTCCGCTGGTGCCCTCCTAACCAGCACCCATGGTGCTTGGAGTCGGGTGTGGGGAGATAGAATGATCTGCCAATGAACGAGCCACTGCATCCGGTGTAATGCTAGGAAAGAAAACAAAACATCCAGAGGTGTGCCTGGTGAGCCAGATGGTTTCTGTATGAATGTGTGTGAAATGTGGACCTGTGGTGCTGGCTTGCAAAGCTCTTGCCTGGGAGATGAGAGGGGCATCTGTCTTCACCAGCATCTGAGGAGGTCTTGAGCTGAACCCTGGCCAGTAGTTTTGAACTGCGAAGACAAAGTGCTTGTGTAGGAGTGTTTCTGACAGAAACATCCATACAACAGCATGACAAGGCTACTTAAGAAAAGACTGAGTGAGCTGCAGCAGCTGGGTCACCAGGCAGCACGTTTGTGACTTGTCTTGGCTGTACGTGGGCTGTGCTGCTTGCAGGAGGGAACTCTCTGTCCATGCTAAAGGGTGCTGGAGTGTGGAATAAAAGCATTGGTACTGTTCACATACAGTGTAAAAAGTTGCCAGCAACTAACCGTGTTCTGTGCATGAAATGCTTTTGGTTGTTCAGTTAGGTCTGTGTTGGTCTTGCAAATAAACCCCAGCCCAGTTATGGCAAAAGATTAACGCAAGTGTTATGTTCTGTGTTTTCCTAGCTCTGTCCTGTTCTCAGCACTATATAGACTCAGGTTTCCTCCTTTGGAGGTGTTGGATTATTCAGAGATGCGGTGTCAGTAAATCTTCCACTAGTAGGATTCTTTGTGTTACATTTTTGTGGCCATCATTTCAAGCTATTCTGTTTCATGCTAGTCTTGTTGTCAGTAAAGTTTTTACAACAGCATTCTTAGCCTTGCTGAAATTGGGTAATACTCCATCAAGGACCTTTGATGTATAGAAGAAAGCCTATTATTAAATATTCCTGTGTAGTGTGCTGACGATGTGTATGTGCTCTCCTCTATCCTAACTACTCCGTACCTGCAAGCATTTCACCACAAAACTGGCAGATCCTGTAAAATGGGCCAGGGCTGCTGAAATACTTGGGCTGTGACTGTGTGGCCGGTGTGCTGGCCCACAGCCATACGTGCTCTGTGACTGATGTTATTACTGTCTTTCAAAGACTTCTTTATTCTTCCCTTGCCAAGATTTGTGCAGCCTTATTCATTACAATTACCATTGTTGCAAACCATTTCACTTCTGGATTTTCAATGTCAGTGTTGTATAATCCATTACAGGGGTGGTTTTCTTTTTGTGGTAAAAGGAAATAAAATGTAAGAGTTTAGCTATTTACAGGTCTGCTAACTAAACCCCTTCCTTAGCTGCGGCATAATTCAGGCAGTAGGCAATGCTGACATGCTAAGACCTACATGCAGGTAGCAACATTTCCAGTATCTTTCAGCCCCCCTCCATGATGCTCATGCCTCTAACGCTTCTTCCTGAATCAATACGGTCCATGAGAGCTTTGTCCCTGGTGCAAACTAAGTTTCGTTGCATCCGATGTGACCCTGCTCCTGATACAATCCTGTGTTACTTTGCGTGTGAAAGTGCAGAATTAGGAGCCTTGATTCAAATCTTTGTAAGGAGGAGAACTTCATTTCGAAGTCTTTTTAACCAGGGGGCTTTGATGGTTGTAACAAATACTATTCTTCCTACAATAGTCCATTCATTGTACAGTGTAAGCAACTGATAATAGGCAGTGGGGGTCACCTCCCTGAAATTTCAGGTCTTCTAAGAGAGTCTCTGTGAGCTCAGCAGCAGCAGTGTGGAAAGGACTGTCAGTTTGAAGGTAATTTAGAGCTCCACAGGGAACAGAGGCAGTTGATTTAAGGAGTGTGCTATGAAGAAAAAAATGCTGTTGGTGGCATAAGGTTCTTCTTCCTCTGCTTCCACATTAGCCAGGTACAGATTGGACTACCAAAGGGGTATTTGTCTGTTCATTTGTCAGTCTTCAAAACTTTTCTCACTGTGTAAAAAGTAACAGCCTGTAGTTTAACATTGGGCTTTCCTACTATTCCTCCCTTTACTCAGGTGTCAGGAAACAAAACCTAACTGAATGGGGAATGTCTGCTCTTGATTCTGCCTTCCCATCCCCTCCATGCACTTAGGGAAAGCAGCTTTGAACTGTGGTATTTGTTGCTGTCAATGGGCACATAAGGAGTGAAGGAAGAGGCACAGGCACTACTGACTGGTTAAAGAGATGGGGACCAACCTGTAGGCACTAATGAAATAACACAGGCAATGGATCTTTCTAATGGCAGTGGTGGAATCCCTGAACACGCCCTCCTGGACCCAAAGGGTGGCTTTGCTAGGGTTATTTGAGAGAAAGATAGTAATGTTGGAGTTTACTATCTCTTGGGCATGTTTAGTTTTCAGGTAGGGAGATGCCCATGTTGTTAGGTTGTGTGCTGTTGCTTTTAGTGGACAGAGCCATCGCCCAAGACCTGTGGTGTCAGTTGTTACAGAGAAGGAGAAATAAATGCAGTAGGCCAGAAAGCCTCAAGAACTTACTGATTCTTTACAAGATCATGGAAAAGGGACAAGGGGCTTATTTTGAAAGCCATTTATTTTCTCATTCTGCTTAGATGTGAATTTAACCAGAAAGTAGAAATGCTACAGAAAGTCACTAGGTTGTGTTATCTCTGTGCTATTAGAGGTTTATTTCGAATACAGCTTTTTGTCTGTAAACAAATACAGTAAAGCTTTGAAGAGAATCTAAAGCAAAATCCACTTGTATATATGTGTATAAAGCATATATACATAACATATTTGTGTTGAAACTGGACGTAAGCATTTTGATATATGTACATGTGTTCATAAAATAGAGAATAAAGGCTCTATTTAATGATAACAGCATATTGATGAATTTATTCATTTTCCAGTAAAATGCACATTTGGAGGAAGAACTGAAACTAACATCCTCTCTTTTTCTCCAGCAAGGATCAGGCATTTTGAGACACAGTCACTCAGGACTGTCCTGCTGAGCTCTGCTAATCACAAATACGGGCTCTCTGTTCCCTCATGTTTCTCAGCTTTCCTGTAATTCAATGCTGCAAAAATACCTGGTACCTGCCTGGTGGATCATGTGATGGCAGTATGCGCAGCAGGGCGAGAGGAAGTACTGGGACAAAATGAGCAGTAACTTGGTTTTCCTACAGTAAATGTAATGTCATCTTGACATCCAGTAAATCTGGGTGCAGCCTACAGGACAACTTGTGTAGATAACCTCTGAGAAAAGACAGCTGGTAAACTGCATCGTTTTTTAAGCTGAATCACCAGAGTTCTTAAAGCTGAAAGTCTGTTTTACATCATAAACCAAGATTTATTCTTCGTTCCCAAGCTTTAGGCAGACTCATTCTCACTATTCCATTTTCCCTTGACTTTTGCTCAAACTTCAATAATTTCTTAATCTTGATAGTCTCAAAACTTTAAACACTTTAGCTATTTGACACTCCAAACTTCACATCCATGTTACTCAAGTTTGATGATGGGGTCTGAAAGAAATCTACCTGTGTCTTGCTTTTATCTATTCTTACTAGCATCCATGTGGCCTAACTACCTGTAATTTACTGCTTTTAATATTTCACATAACTTTTCTGAACAACCGTGGAGGTTAGAGTTTGTTCACATGGTAATTCAAACTTCTTTGAGGACTGTTCTTAAGAGGATGGTCATATTGTTTCAACTAGGCTCTATTTATTACTGCTGACAATTTGAGGGCAGGGGCCACCTGGGGTGCTTCTTTTCAGCTACTGCTTGGGGTCTGGACATTGTCAATTGGGCTGAGGTCTTGCGAAAGGGAGATTATTTGTGTGCCCTTCCTCAGTGTTGGATGGAAGGTCTGTGCAGCCAGAAAGAGCTTGATATGGTGAACACTTATGAAAGTTGGTTTTATGTGGAAAGTTACAGCCCTTCCCTGTTTTCTTCAGTAAATGTATGTATGCTTAAAGCTGCCTGTGTGCTGAACTCAGTGTGGTGAGACAAAGAACAATTTTACCCATTTTCCTGTTATTGTTTTATAAAAGGATGAAATCCTAGGGATGTAGCAGAAACAGAAGTGTTATTAACTTGAAACTACCTTATTGTTTATTTTCTGCTTTTCTTTGGGAGAACTTTCTGTAAATCGCTGTTCCTGAGGGTAAACATGTTGGGTGGTATTGAACGTTACATTTTTGAGGATGCTGACTTTTAAATGCCACTTTTCACTGGAGCAAAGTGTCTGATGAGTCTGTGTTTTCCTAAAAAATACCTAAAGCCACTGTACCATTGTATTACCTTAAATAGTACTGTGAGAAGTTAAACCACATCAAATTATGCTGTGCTTTAACAAAGTTATCACTTGGCCAATAAGAAAAGAAGGCATCCACAGAAGGCTTTCTTTTACACAAAAATAAAACAAACCCAGCCCCTTCCCAAACTGCAGAGTCAACCACATTGCAAATTGTCTAATCAATAAAACAAGTGGTTAATTTTTAATGGGATGTTAAAAGCCCTCTCAAACTTGATCCATATTTCCATAAAACTGTTGGAGGCAAATTTAAAGAGGGACAATTATTTATAGAGGAAATTCCATTATGGTTGTGTAGCTGTGGGTGGGAGATGAACCTGCAGCACAATCCAGGGTTTAAGTCCATTCCCACGCTTGACTTTCCAGTGTGATTTCTGGTTGACCAGGTAAATCTGTGAAGCAGCTGTGATTTTCAGCTCTTTATTTTCAGTGCTGTTTCCACTGCAGAAGGACCTGAGGTCAGACAGCACAAGGTGTTCTGCAGGTGCAGCCTGCAAGGGTGCCTGAGAAGAGTGATCCAGTCAAATCAGGCCACTAGCTGTTGTGATGTTGATTGTTAATGGTAAATAAAGGTGCATCTGTTATACCTAAGTGCCTCACAAGCACTCTTTCCTTGAGCATATCATAACGGGAAGTGGGTCTTGGAAGAACAAAGAACAAAGGGCTTTGAAATGATTTCCCGGAAAGGGTTCCATGTGTTGAGCCTAGCAGTGAGGAAAATACTTAGGCATTCATGGCAAAAGTAAGCAGCCAGGGTTACTGTTCTTCACACAACAGGCCTTGGAAGGCAGCAGATTATTTTTTGTTGGGGTAACTGAAATGAATACTTAGTTTGGAAGCAGAAATGATTAAGAATCTTACTGCACCAAGATATTCAAAGGGGAATGAGAGTGAGGCAGTTTAGTATTCAGGGGGGGTTTGGGACTACTTTGCCATAATGCAGAACAGGTTTCAATCTTACCATCCCTCCTTACAATTAAATAAATGCAAGTGTGTTGTGGTAAGAGGAGCCTGATTGAGGAGTCTGGGTTATATGGTGTACTGTGGATAACAATACTTAAGAATTACAATACCCAGGGAGCACTGTGTCACTGAGGAGAAATGTATCTTAAGGTTGAACCTTAGACAAAGAATCAGAGTCTATAGCTAGATTAAGTATTTTGATATGGGGAATGTTGATATGCTTGGGTTTTTCCTTCAAAAGTATTAAAGCAGCATATTTATTAGCTTAATTTCTAGCCTGTGAAAATGCAAGGAAATGAGTAGATGAAGTCTATGTGGAATATATGGAAATCAGTCTGACAATGGATAAAAATAGGTACTGGAACCTCTCACAGAACGGGTATTTTGGATTTCTTTCGTTTTACGTGTAAATGCTTTGCATCTAGATGAGGTTTAATGCAAGCCATGTTCAAAGTATTACTCTTAAGTTTCAAGGCCTAAGTCACTGAGAATCTTTCCATGCAGACTATGTCTGTCACACTGCCTACATCCTCAGAGAGGATCTGCAGAAGCTGTTAGATAAAAAAAACCCAAATAGCAAAACATAAAAACCAAACCGAAACCACAAGGGGATCTGTCTTGAGCATAATTCCTGAGAGAAGTCAGCAGGAGCAGCTTGGGGTGTGCGATGCATGTAGGATGTTCATTCATTGCTAATCTGGTGGAAGTGTGTAGCTGCCAGGAAACAATCCAGAAATGTGTATTTTTATGCAGTTTGTTATTACAGTACACATACAAACACATGGGCAGCCCACTAGAGTTCAAATATTGTGATATATGACACATGTCTCCTTTATATATTAGGAAACCTGGACTTTGACAAACTCAACTAGAAGTATGGGATGGCAGGAGATGGGACAGGCCTCTTGAGAAACTTAGGATATAAATAGGTATCTTATTTTCAGGAGCTGCTTGACAAGAAGGTGGTTGTAACTTGGCCTGTCTTCTCATTGGCAAATGGGAGAATCCTGTAGGAAGCCACAGCTGGCTGCTTTTCCTTCAGCAGGGTTGTGCAGAGGAAGAAATAGGGCTCGAGCAAAGCTAGGGAATAAAGTCAGGACTGGCACTGGGGGTGAGAGCATGTGCGATTTTTCTAGGTGTTAAAAGGATAGACAGGCTCTGGGAATGAACATGTTGCCTTTGTGACTGCTGAGGAAGCAGTGAAGATCCCAAGTGTCTGGTAACACTGCAGGAGTTCATGTGTTCAGACCAGGTTATTTCTTCAGCATTCATTTCCTTCATTTGCTTCAGTGGTGGGGTGCAGCTCCTGAGCAATGTCCTTGAACAGTGGAAGAAAAGCAGCAGCAAGGCGAGCTCCTGCTCCTTGCATTCTGAACTGAGGCTTGGCATCAGCCTGGAAGGATCTCTGTTCTGCCCCACATAGTTATAGTACACATGAAGTAACAGACTGGTCCCAGGTACGCTTCTTTCTTGAAGAGTTAGAATAGTTAGGGTTGGAAAGGACCTTAAGATCATCAAGTTCCAACCCCCCTGCCATGGGCAGGGACACCTCGCTCTAAGCCATATCACCCGAGGCCTCATCCAACCTGACCTTGACCACTGCCAGGGATGGAGCATTCACAACCTCCCTGGGCAACCCATTCCAGTGCCTCACAACCCTAACAGGAAAGAATTTCCTCCTTATATCCAATCTAAACTTCCCCTGTTTAACTTTTAACCCATTACCCCTTGTCCTATCACTACAGTGAGTTCATTCTGACTTTTGGATTTACTCTGCATATTTTGGTTTGGTTTTTCTGTTGCTGGTGATTTAATGCCATGGTGTTGCTGCATGTGCTGCTTTGGTGGTCTGGTACTCTGGGGAAATGATCAGTCTCATCAGTACATTCAAATGATCTTTTGATAGTGGTCTGTAATATCTATTCTGTAATGTACAGTCTTACGTTCTAGACAAACTTTTTCTGAAACAGCTGAATTGCTTATTGGGGACATAATTACCCAGTGTTTGTAGTTACTTCTGCTGTTTGCTTCTTTATGTCATTAAAAAGCGATGACATTAATACATTTGATCGCTGCTTGTCCCCAACTCCTCTACTGTCCAGCCTCTTGGATGATAGAAGTTTATTTAGGCTGGAGATCCACAGAACCTTGCTGGAAATTACTAAACAGCTATGGTGGATGTAAATCATTTGCTTAGAGGAAGAAGCTGCATAATCAATTATTGATCTCTCCTGCTCTGTGCTTCCTCCCCTGATTAAATCTTCCAAAATACTGATACAGACTTAGAGCAAGAAAAAAGTATGAGATGGGCATGAATGTTCCATGGGGTGGAGGCAGTTCAAGAGCAGTAAGACAGGCAGAGGGCGAGAGGACAGGTGAAGTCATCTAGCAGCATATGACTGTTGTTGTATAGCTGCTGAGAGAGAAACTTTTAGAGAGACTGGTACTGGATGTTCCTGGTTTGGGTAAGAACCCCCTTCAGAGCAGCTCCAAGATATATGAACCAAGTCATTGCCAGACATGGGGCCAGAATGAAGGTTCTCTGTAGTCCATGGCTGATTTCCTGTCTGGTCAAAAAGACTGAAGCAGGCAGTTTTCTGGGATATGCTGGGTGGGGGGGGGCCCCCCCCCCCACGGTTGACAGGGTTTATTAAAAAGGCTGACTGTTCATACCTCAGCTGCTTGAAAGTGTGGAGAGTTTTTGAAGGGGCTAGCTACCTTCGTTGTTGGAATGATTGTTTAATGAGATTTGACTGCTGTACTAAGGGATATCTTGAGGATATACCTCAAGAGGTACATGGGATCCTTATTATGTTTCTTTGAGGACCCAGGGCCACAGTCTCTGGGATTTTGATGGTTAAATCCAGCTGGAGACTTTTGTAGGAGCATCTTTAACAGGTACGAAGGAAAGGCTTATTGAACAGCCTTAACTCATTTGAAGTTGTTACCTTGTGGACAGGAAAAAAAAAGTGAAGCAAGCCCCACGCATACCACGTGGCAGAGACCAATCCACCTCAAACCAAAATCAATTTTATGCTTCCTGTTATTGTGTTAGATAGAGGATTGAAAACTTGATTTTTCAATTGATTTGTTTTCTACTGCAAAACTAATTATGTCCAATGCAGTTCTTCCTCTACCTGCCTCTGGAGGAGGAAATATATTGGCAACGGTGGCTCCTGTCCTTTGCTCAGGCAGCTGTGTCAATATCCCCATTGCTTCATTGTTTGTTGAAGGGTGAAAGAGCCCGACTTTCAGCCAAGTCCTCCATGCATTCATTCTTTCAAAATGCCCTTTTCAGCCTTGCCAGCCCCCAGATAGACGCTGTTGATTGAGGCCACCCACAGTGGTGCCCTCAGAGGCAGAATGGGCACATGGATGCACATCAAGAGGAATCTGACCCTAGGAGTGGTGGTTGCTAATGCATTTTGCCTTTATGAGGGATTTTCAAAGATGTCAAATCAAGGACCTGAATTTCTGAGGGTTTTGAAGCTGCATTCTAGTGAGGTATCAGAGGACTTTTTTGCTATTGTTGGTTGGTTTTTTTATAGTTTGCAAAAGTGAGAGACTGGGACAGAACACTTCCTTTGTTTTAGTAATTTTTAAGCCTAAAATGTTGCTTTTCTGGAGGTGTTTGGTAGACACACAGATAACCAGCTGCTCCTGGGGGCTCTGTCTGGATTACTGCTGTGCAACTCTTCTAATGCCAGTGATGACTGCAGAATGGATTTCATGGTCTATATCAGCCTCAGAGATCTGGTGGCATAGTCCAATTCAGAGTTTAGTGAGCCACAGGCTTCACATGTAGCTCTTCCTCTCAAGGTGTGAAAATTGTGGAGTTCAGATGTTTCACTCGGGTGGCAGCAGACTCCCATGCCCATACTGGACCCTCCTAAATCCTATGGACATACTGGATGGTGCACCAGCAGCAGATCATTCTGATGAGCAAAAGCTTTCCACAGGAGCAAAGTTTGTTTCTAACTAAAGGTAATGGCTCTGAGGTGAACTTTTCAGCGTACTGGTTTCCCCACATAGTAAGGGCTGCACTGGGCAGTAAAAGCTTCTGTTGACATTGCCTTGCTAAAGAGCAGGTCTCAAGGCAGCACAACAGTTAGGTAAGCTTGTCCTCTGCAGCAGCATGTTGGGAATTCCACAGCCGCTCCACTGTATATGAAAAGCAGAAGGGTTTTAATAAATTAAATGTGAGCTTCTCCAAGGCAGTCGCTTCATTTGCTGCTCACTAATATGTATTTTGTTATTTTCCATTTGTTTCATGCTGTCCTCTGCTTTCAGTTTTCAAAATGCTAGGGATGTTTGCTTTGTTGACATGCAACAGTACTGTAGATACCAATGGCGAATCAGGAGGCATTTGGACATGCCAGGATGCTGATCCGTGTGATGGGTGCTACTTCTTAGCTGGGACACCCTCTGTAGAATGGCAGGAATTGGCACATGAAGGAGGAAATAAATAAGCCCAGCACACCCCTTGTCCCTGGAGCAGTAGAGCAGGTGGGGATTTTCTGAGAGGTGAAATATTAATGAACTAGTCCTCTCTGAGGCCTCGGGGGGGGTTTTAAAGCCCTGAACACTTCCTCTGAGAGGCTCAGTCCTTCAAAACTCTGAACTTAGGTTTAATTCAGCCTCCGATATGGGAGAATGATGTTTTCATGCTTTTCTGATGTATGTGATGCTTTGGGGTCCTTAAAGCAGAGGGGAACAATTCAAATATTGATTGGCAGTGAAAGACTTCAACGTACTTGTACTCCCTGAGCACCACTCCTTCTCCTGCCCCACTGCATGCAGCCTTCTGCTGTGTGTCATCTCTTGCTGTCTCTACTATCTCCAGTGCCCTGTTTTAACACGATGTCCCTCCCTTTTGGCAGTGCTTTTTTTCTGTTGGCTGCAGTTGGCCTAGCTTACATGTTTGCTGTGTCATCAGTTAATATATTAATGCCCTATTTAAATGTTAATGTATTAAGCTATTTCTCTGCCTTTATAACTTATGGATATAAGGCAAGCATTGTCTTTCTCTGTTGTGTTTAATACAGCATTATCTGGAGTTACAGTTTCAGTCCAGAGGTTCAGTAATCATTAATCTCCTAGCTAGATGCTACACTGCATGCTGACATCCCTTCCAACCTGGGTGATTCTATGGTAATAATTAGTGCCCCAGCCGTTCTGTCTTTCTGTGACCATGGAACTTTTCTCTAGAATTACGAGTTGTGAATCTGAAGAAACCACCCAGCTGTGAATGGTGATACGGTATTACTTTTATGAGATTAGTGACAGTTGTAAAGGAGATGTAATTTATCCTGTTGGTCTCCAAAGAGTCACAGGTTGCTGGGGACAGACATCTGTGCGTCTAGTAATTTTCGCAGGATTGGAGTGGGCAAAATTCATACTCCCAAGTTCCAAATGCATTTGTGGGTACCAGAAATCACAACTCTCTACACCTAGCTGTCAAACCCAGTAACTCTTCCTTGACATCTTCAGTACAATTAAACATGTTCAATACAAAAATCTTTGCTGTATCAAAATCGGAACAAGTAGCATGAGCATGGAATGAGGTAGATTTAGTATAAAATAATGCAGGGATTGCATTCTTGACTGCAGGTATAGGTTTGGTGCTTAAATCATTAAAACATCACTTGGAGAGAGCCGAAAGTTTTAGGTAAGTTGAACTTCCTGCAAAACAACCACGAAACTGCAAGTTTTAAATACTCAATTAATCCAGGGTTCTTAGGACTATAAAATAGTTTGGTGCAGGTCATGCATTACCATGTCCAAGTTAACAAGCATGTCACCTATGAAGAAAAGTGGCTATTGTACATCTTTGTGCCAAAACAGCGCTAGAGATGAGATGCTTCTCGTTTTCAGTAACAAAGACAGTGTATGCGGGTAAGTCACAGTACGTGTGCTTTCCTCTTTAAGTCAGTGGGGTCGTTTTTAGGGTGAAACAGATGACTTGAAAGGAAGAGCACCACCTTGTGACATAATGCTGCTGTGGTACCTAGGAAAGGAAAGGAGTAGATTTATTTGCATTTATCCTCTAACAGGATTTGTAGAGCTGGGTTTTCTCTTTCATTT
The DNA here is from genome assembly GCF_033783945.1 of Neopsephotus bourkii. Taxonomy (NCBI): domain Eukaryota; kingdom Metazoa; phylum Chordata; class Aves; order Psittaciformes; family Psittacidae; genus Neopsephotus; species Neopsephotus bourkii. The sequence goes on from NW_026901033.1 coordinate 23,208, forward strand.
GCCTTTTAAATCCTAAGAAGGGAACTGATTTTTTCCAAGGGATGCAAATTCAACCAAACAGCTTTATTTCATCAGTATGAAGAGCTCATTTTCCAATTTAATCTCAAATTTCACTTTTTTAATAGATTCACTTCAGGGGAAAATGGCTGTGAATTCTTAGCAGATTTTAAAAGTGTTGAATAAACTGTCAGGCCTTTAAAACGTAAATGTGGTTTTCTTTGGCGGACTTCTTACCCATTCTTCTTTCAGAAACTGTGAGGAAGGAGAGGGATTTTACAAGCTCTTCTCTTAGGAGCATGCAGGGACCCTCCTGTTTAGGCTCGTGCAGCTAAAGCGTTTGTATGCTCACGTCCAGTTTGTGGGGAGACTCTCAGGGAGGCAGCTCTGTCCTAGAGTGCAGGACCGTCAGCCAGACCTGCCCATTTTTCCTACCCTCATCTGTCAGACTGGGTGTTCAGTCAGACCAAGACAAGTTCTTGCTGCCTGGACAGAGTGTGGAGCAGGACACTGTCAACACTACTGGCACAAACTTCTTCTGACAGAGTTTTGCACGAACATTGGCTTTGGCCAGGGTCAGTTGTTCAAATGCAGCGTTAAATAATCCCTGTAAGAGAGCATGAGCTCTGTCAGAGAACTGCATGGAGGCTGGTGTTACTTCTATAGAAAACAGAGTATTTGGAGAGTTTGGAATATACTAATTGGAAAACAACATGCTTAATGGGTACAGGAATATCAGCAATGAGCCATAGGTGGGGGTTGGTTTTCTTCTTTTTTTTTCTTCCTTTTTTCCCTGAAGTGTGAACTTTTACACAGTTCAGAGCAGACCTGTTTGTTAGTGAGGGCATTTTATTACTATTGCCTTGAAGTGTTGATCTCCATACCAGATTAGCCTTTACCAGTGAGTTTTGCTGTGCTGTTTACATAACTGTGACATAGCTGAGCCTGGAAAGCTGGATCTCACCTGCCTTTGAAATAAATGTCATTTTGTGCTTTCTGACCTGTTTGCTTAAAAGCCTGTTGATTTTTTTTCAAATGCATATTCATACTGTAATGACAAATCCAGCAGTTTGAAACCAAAGCTAAAGCGGACTCAGAGGATAAAACCCAAGAATTCTCTTCCTTGCTCATGACATGCTTTAGTTTGATTTAGCCAAAGATCTGTCAATCTTGGTCACTGTGAGTAAGATCACACTGGAGGAATTTGGACGACTGCAACATTCAGCAAGCTTGTTACGCTAGGACAGACTATGATCTGGCACCATCAGGTACCAAACTAATCCTGCAGTGTTAACAGGATTTGAAACTTATTTGTACCAGGTTAACACTGACAAGTGCAGCCGATCCAAAGTCAGGCAGTGCACAGTGGATTGCGTGTAATCCTGGGCACCACTATTGCACAGTGCCTAGTCCAGTTCCAGTAGTTTAAAAAGGCACTTCATGGATTATGTCTCTCTAGAAAGAGACAGGGATGGAAGTCAAAGATACTCCTGAAGCTGTTCCCTAATGAAGGAGGAAGGCCAGACCTAGAGCTGACTAGAGAGAGAAAAAATATTACTTGAATGGGTTTTACTTAGCCTTTGCCTGGTACAACTAAAAGATGCTGCGATTTACCATCATTCCTGGTTTCCTTGGTAACGTTCTGCGTCTTGGGAAGTGGCTGTTTGAAAGTCATATGAAAGGAAAAGCCTTTGGAAAACTACAGTCTGATACAGGACTTTTTTCTTTCTCTGGAATAAAGCAGTTATAAACATGTATATATGTTTGGTTTTGTTCAGTTGTATTTTGAAAGAAACTAGTAGAAGGGCCTATTTATGTGTTGCTGGCTAATTTCATCTGCCGATAAAATATACATTAGAACTCTTTTCATCCAAAAAGGCATGTCCTGGATCTTTCACTGATTGCTGATAGTAAGTGCACAAAATAGAATACTAGGTATTAGCTTGCTTGAGGAGACTTAGGGATAAATAACGTGCTTTGGTCATTTTGTAACGTTTGTTGAGAGCTGTCTGTTTCCTCATGTACAACTCCTGTTCCATTTTCATGGAAAAAAGAGAGACCATGGTCTGACTGGGGAGTTTAACATTTGTACAAGGTGTTCAGTTGTTTGACTGATTAAAACTCTTGTATCAGGTACACAAAGATATTTTAAAACCCTACAAGCACCTTCTGTCCCTCTGTCAGCAACAAAATAGTTTCTGTTTGGAGGAAAGATGCTTGCATGGCCCTTTCTGCCTTTGGGCATTGATCGAGTAAAACTTTTAAACTCTTATTTGTTAAAGGAGAACAATTGCAAACATGAGCTCTTGAACAGAACTCTGAATGTCCTGGATATTCAAGCAGGCCAGGGAACATTCCAGTCTGTTTCTTTCTTCTCTTGGCAACCTTTTATTTAGGGTGGTAAAGGGCAAGACTTTCAAAGAGGCGCTGGGCCATGATGCTGACAGGGGCTGCTCTGTGCCATTACAATGGCAATACCCAGCTCTATTGGCACGATTTTTGAAAATGATGATTTCTATTGGTAAAACTGTGAGCACTGCAAGTACTGCGAAGGGAGGAGTCAGCTTTCTAGGCTGTGAGAGCCCTGATTTCACCTGTGACCAAAGAAAACTGATCTGACCTTCAGGCAGCTTTCTCCCCATTACCTTTGGGCTGGCAAACCTTGTCCTGAGGTCCTCAGCTCCTTTCATCGCGTGAACAGGAACCCTGACCACCCAACTCTGAACTGCAAGCTCCCTGCTGGGAATGGGAGGGCTGCCAGCTTGGTGGTCCATAATCTGAGTCATTCATGGCTCATGGCTGAGTATTTTTCCAAGCAGGTGTTCTGCTAAGCCCCTATTTAGGAGGCAGACTGAGAAAACTGATTTTCAGGACACAACTCTCAAATCGATTTTTCTGCTTTTCGCTGCTGAATTCTGTTTTTATCAAATGCAAACAAATTTTGCTGCCAAAATCTACATAATATCTGCAGAAGAGAATATGAAAGAAATTGTTTACTGTTTTTGTAATGTGTTCTGTTGTTCTTTCCTGTGGTTTTTTTGTTTGTAAGTTTTTTCCTTCCCTTTTAAAGAAACCATCAACAGAGAAAATATAATCTTGATTGCACTCCTCCATTGACACAACTCCATTTACTTTAAATTCCCATACAGCTGGAAATCTTCTTATTTTTAGCAAAAAAAATCAATGAAGCAAAAAATATTGATCCCTGTGAGTTCTCTGCATTTTCAGGACTAGAATAGTAGTCTCACAAGTTAGGGGTAAGGAGATTTCCAGTCTACAGTACCTTTCTTCTTCACTTCCCACAGTCATATTAGGCAACAGAACTAGCAGGTGTGATTCATGAAAGCTGGGAAGACTGTAGCTTACTCAAGCCCCTTCCAGTCATATGATACAAGACAATCAGTTCCTTTAGAAGAAATGTTTGCAAAAACCATCATAGCAACATCCAAGCCTAAATTACCCTTTTTTTCTGGGATAGTCAGGATCAGAATAGCACATGCTGGTCTCTCTGCCTGAAATGCCTCATAAAGTGCATTTCCTAGTTTATTTAGAGGCTGTCCTGTGGACAATCCCATTGGAATTATATTGGCCATCTTCTTCCTGCCTTTGCTCACTGTTGCACCCCTTCTTTTTAAGAACAGCAGAAACTGCTTATTTGGGCAAGCATTACTGCTATGTGTTTCAATTGCATGGTGATTTGCTTTGTAGAAAAAAATGAGTAGCTATGTCTGCATTTGTTCTTTCATATAATTCCTCCATTCATCACTGTATTTGGTCTGTTTCCATGATCTAGTCTATGTTCAATTCTTTCTCCTGCACCTATGACAGAAATCTTGGTGAGCTTCCAAAAGCAGTCCACCCTCGACTGTGTCTTCTTCCTTTTGGTAAGGCTTCACTTAGGGATATGGGACCAGGGGTTCTGGTTACAATGAAGAAATGCTTGAGTCACTCTCTTGCATGATATGTTTGAATACTGAGAGGAATCCATATAATACAGCACCTGAACACCATATGCATTTTCTTGTCTATGCAGGGCACCCTCTCTTTCTTCCTATCCCTTTCTACATCCCTTTAAAATCTGTTTTACAATACCATTTCTGATACTCTGTCTCGTCTCTATGACTACAGTCAATTTTTGCTATTGTAACTACTTTCTCACAGATGACCCTGGCATAAAGAAATATTTGACAGGTAGAAAACTTTCCTAGAGGAGACCTGGGGGAATCTTTACTATAATAATGGAGTTGTCCCTCCTCACTAGCAGGGACTTCTAATTTTCTTACCATGTTTTCAGGCATTGTCTCTGAACAGAGACCTCATCTTTTCTTGCTTTTCTTTGGGGAAGAGGAAGACAAGGAATTCACATCCCTATTTAGTTGGCCAGTTTTACTAAGGAAATAAAAATATCCAAAGACTTGGTGGTAATTTCAGAGGAGCTCAGACAGATGTCTGCAAAACTCTCCTTTTAAGAGCGTTTTTGTTGCACAGTTATGATTCTCTGGTTCCGTGGGATTTCCTTTCTTCCTTCCTAATGCTGTGTTGGCTGTGACTGTCTTTCCAGTCTTTTAGTTAGGCTGAGCTGCAGAATTTTAGCTTGTGTATGTAATGCCTGATTTTGAGACCAGAAGAGAGGTTTTACTGGACCAGTGAGGGGACAGCAGAAAAATTCTCAGTTGTTTGCTGCTCTAAAGGCCCCAGGTTAGGAATTTTCTACTCTGAGATTGGGCCTAAATTGAAGATTTTAAGTAATGAAGTCACGTAATGGTTAATTGTTTAATAGTAAACTGCCCAGTAAGTCGTTTATGTAGCATGGCACTGTGAAGTAATTTATCTGTAAAAACTGACTCCATCCCCTGGGAATCTGAGTCTCTATTTTAGCATGAGTAAGCATTTTGAAGCTGAATAGTACCACTAACTCATTGATTAATTCTGTCCTCCAAATCTGTTCATTGCATAACCCTCTCATCCCTGCAAACCATTCTAATCTGTTCCCGATGCATTAATTGGTCTTCCAGAATATCCTGTCTCCTCCTTTACACTCCCCCTGTTGTCCTTTGCATAGCAAAAATAACAGTGGACAAGATTTTGCTAAATGTAAGGCAGGGTCTTTGGAATATGAGCTCTTTGATCTATGTGGGTTTTGAACTTTTACATTCTAAGGTTTTGCAGTTAAAGCGTGAATAACAGAACTTCATAGGACAGGAAAAGATAACTTTCTGCCTGTGATCTGGATTTCTTAATTTTCCCTATGTACCGGGGGTTAATGTTGCACACAGTTCAGCAGTAGTGGCCTTGCTGTTACATTAAATTGATTATAGCAGTGTCTGGGAATTAGGGGTGGGAAAATGTCTGCTGTTTTATGTGTGCATTGCATGTGTTAGCTTTATCCATGTAGTAATTTTGCAAATCCCATTTTGTTCTGCAACTGCATGTATTGACAACAGAAGTATTGATGGTGTTTTAATTTTGGTAAAAAGCAGGGGGAGCAGGGGAGAAGACAGCACTGGAATGAGAACATTCTCTTGGCCTCCAGGTTTATGGATGTGCTAAATAGAAACAGAAGAATTTAGTAAATGCTTAATTGAAGAAACAAGTTGATGTCTGCCAGGGTTAATTGCATTATTGAGTCTGAAATGTAAAGAAAAGCAACATACACCAAGACAAAATGAAAAATAGCACTGTTTTCCTTATACTTGCCCTGTAAGGCTGGGTTTTCCTTTTTACAGAGCTTTAAAGGGCCTTGGAAAGAATGCATGTTGCCAAGATGAATGGTTTGCTCTTCCATGGTGCTTTCTGTGGCTTCTTTGCCCTCTCGATGTGATAAGATCTTTTATAATCTTGAAGCAGCCACAATTAGATACAAAGGCTCTTGTTAGGGGAAGTGTCTCTTTTCATCACTTTAACTAAGGAAATGGTGTTCCAGGCTTGGCATCTGGTGTGTTGTGCCTTTGCTCCTTTCTCCAGTTGGGTTTCTCTAATCTTCTAGCAGCAGATAATCTCCAGAACTCATGAATGGCAAGGTACAGGAAATCTGAACAGAAATGCACAGATTTGCCATGGTTCCTGTGTGGGTTAGGAGAAGAGCAAGGAAAGTGCTTCAAAGTTACATAAAGTGGGGTTTGTGTATTATAAACATAGAAAGAATATTTAATTTTGTTTTAATCCATAAATTTCAGCTCTGCTTGCTGCTAGAAATAGATTGAGTAGGGCTGTTCCTACAGTTTTGATGGATTCTGTTCTTCCCTCAGGGCTTTCAAGCCCACCACCAAGCCATAGCCTGGGCTCTCTTTGGGGCTGACAGTGGGGTTTGGATTCCCCCTTGTCCTTCCTTTGAGTGGGATCTGTGTTCTGCTAAAAAAAGCAGCATTTATGAGGACAGAAGATGACCTCTTCAGCTGGTTTCTAGTCCCCAGGAAGGTGTACTAAGCATTACTTACGTAAATAAAAATTGATAAGGTGTGACTATTTCCCAGTCGAAGTCGGAACGCTCGTAGGCTGGGGAGAACAGTAACCTAATGCTTACAGCAGTTGAAAATGGGAGGAGGAGGAAGGGAAAAGCTGTCTCTTCTTTCTTCCAGGTTTAAGAGACAGGCTTGTCCAGTTCTTTGAAAGAGTTTGTGGAGATACATACTATGTGGGATGGGCTGCCCTGAATCCCAAGCCAGGAAAATCACCCTCTGTGCCAGCCCGACTGAGGTGCTGCAAGGAAAGGAGGGTTGAGGGGGGCATGCCTGCACTGATGAGGCTCACGCTGACCAAATCTCAGTTCCCTTCCCATGCAACATGTGGGTCTCTGAACAGCCTGAGGCACATCACTCTGTAGAGGGATACTGGTGAATTTGGGTTTGAAACCTGCTTTAGTGCCCATGTGCCTGAATCATAGATATTGCAGGGCCTAACCTTTAATCTACTCAAAGACTTTATCCTCTATTAGTAGATCTTATCCATAGGTTCAGAAAGTTTCCAGCCATTCTAATTCTTACTTTGTAATGAAGCTTGTCATACAAAATGTGGTGACAAAGAATTCTGTTCTTGCCAACTAAATTTACAAAGGTCACTCATGTGACATTAAAGGAGTTGCACAATTTAAGTGTCATTATAATATGCTGGTTTTATAATTAGAACTATCAAAGCTTATTCATATAAGCCAGTCTCCTAGTGCTCTAATTCACATTTGATCTGCAAGGCAGGAAATTTGCATGCATTAAATGGCCACACGTTACAAAAGGTGGCTAATCATTGAAAAAAAAAAAATCCTTTTGCATTTATTGTTCATACAGAACTCGGTATTAATACGGCTATAATTTGCAAAGCTAAAAAAATCCATTGTAATTTAATAGATTCATGTCCAACTGTTGTTAAGTGCTGCTATACTTTTCTGGTAGCAGGAGGGATTGTTGCTGTTAAAGCGGATGAATCTCGCTTTGAGAAATGGTAGGTGAGGTGACATTTTAAGGTTGAAACCAGCAATTGTAATTTGGAATCAATACTTTATGTCCTAGAATAATGTAAGGTACTGTTCTGTCCTAATTGGCTGGAAGCTAAAACGTTAATGCCAACCCAGCAGATGTATCCCCAGTCTGTAGTTTCCCATGAAGATTTGGTTTGCAAATAGATGACTTTCTATTTATGGGTAAAGTAAAGCCTCATTGTGAGTCTTCACAGTAGCAGGAGCTGCAATGGCTGTGACTTTAAGGGAAGTGACTGGCTGATCACACTGATGCCAGAGCATACTAATGAGTTGCATCAATGTATCTTTTCCAATATGTGAAAATCTTTGGTAATCAGCAGAATGTAGACAGTAAATATCCCATTGTTTTCACAGTGAAGTGTTGCAAAATCAGAGAAATATGGCTAACTCTAATTGGATTGAATACAATTATTTCCTCTCAAATAGATTTCTGATTGCAAACGAATATAATCCAGTGATGTCCCAAGTAATAACTGCAATGCGCAGATGGTGCCAAATTGAAAGACTAAGCGACTAAAAGCGTTGACATGGTAGATTAAAAATCCATCCTAAAAGTATTTCTGTTTCAGTGTGTGTTTTCCACTTTTCACCTCTTATCCAGACTACCGGAATTTGTCATCGGGTGGCATTTTCAGTCCAGCCAATGTTACACTTAAAGCTTGCTCTGGGGGGGGGGGGGGAAGCAGAAAGCACACCCTATGTATAAGCAAATCCAAGAGTTTATTGTTAATATAATTGAAGTCTTGAGAGTTGGATCATCAGAAGTTGAGATTTGATTGGTACAGAACAAGAAAGAATAATAACGCATTTACAATTGCTCTATGTACATACATTTAGTTTCTACCCTTTTTCTGACATTATGCTTGCCCTGCTGCAGTTAATTTGGATCCTAGTCAGTGATTTCATTTGAGTGGTGGCATATGTGTATGGGGGGACAGACTTGTCAGCATCTGGAGTCCTTTGCCAGGAGGAATATGATGCTGAATATGTTGGCGTTTTCTTCCTTTCTCTTGGATTGAATTGAGATAATTTTTGTATCTTTGTTAACAGACTTTTACATCTTTCTTTCTTTTCATTGGTCTCCTGTTCCAGGTTGCATCTAAATCTACTGTATATTTTATGTATATTATATATTATTCCTTTGCTACCTCTAAAACCAGTTTTGTCCAGCTCAAGAACTGCATGTTCTTAACTGAGGACAAGTGAGCTGTTTGGAGCTGTGGAGTCTCCAGTGCCAAGCCTGGATCCCCTCTCTCATTTTCCTGTGCCAGTACTCCTCTGTGCTACATCCTATGTCTTCACTTCCCAAGGCCTCTCCTGTTGTACCAGCCCCTGTGTTTCTCTGCACTATGTTAGTGTGCTAGAGTCATAAATATTTCATTTTATGGCATAACTGTTGCTGCTTTTTGTATGCAACTATGGTTGTACTGCTCCAAGATAAACAAAACAAATCAGCAGTAGACACCTGGTCAGCTGGAGAAACTGCTGCCACACTAAACCAAGTAAAACAGAAAGGGAAATCAGGGCAAAGTAGACCTGACAAGCCTTAGTTCTGAGGCCTTGTAAACTCAGAACAAAACTTACAGCCTGTCAGCAATGGCAATGACAGGGCTACATGGTTATACTAATTATAGATGAACTGTGTTAAAGGTACAGCTGTTTAATATTGCCTTTGGAGAGGGACTGTGTTGCCTCCTCTGTGGCAAGAAGTGTTACTAAAAAGGTTTTCTCCCTTTTGATAGACCTTGAATGTATGCTGTTTGCTTAACCTGCAACAGTTGACTAAGAGAAAAAATTAAATGTGGTTGGGGTTGAGCATCTGAAAATTCATAAACCCACTTAAACTTACATCCTGTGATGCCCTACCAGCTGTAGGTATGCTTCCAATGAGAAGCACCTCAGCTGTTTGTGTGTCTGTCACTAAATCACTAGCCTCATTCAGCAGAGATCCTACATAATCTTTTTTCAACCTTTTGCTGCTGAAGTGGCAATAGAAACAGTTCTTGTCCTTCATGTCCTTAGCAAATGTCAACACCAGTTTATCTCTGTGTTTTCTAACACCATGCTTACCTGCCTAGCAATGTTTGAAATTCCTCCTTCCAGCCCTGTTTAGCCAAGCCGGATGGATACCTGATATGCCTGTCTGTTTCCCTAAGTATCAGAATGGACCATTCTTCCCCTTTGAGGGTACTGCCCTCAAAGAACTGCCGGCTTCCCTGAACTTAGCTTGCCGACCCACATTTCATGGGACCCCACTGGTAGCTCTCTGAACAGGCTGAGGTCTGCTCACCTGAAGTCTGAGGTTTGCACTCTGGTGTTTCCTTCCTCACTCCTCTCAGGGTTTTGACCTCAGCTGCTTCATGGCCATTACAGCCAAGGCTGTCACTTCTTTCCTCACGAACAGCAGGTCCAGTTGTGCGTCACCCCTGAGCTGGCCATCCTGTACCTCTGTCAGAATGTAACCTCACCCTCCAGAAATCTTCTGATGTTGGCCCTTCCAAGAGGTCAAGGAGGTTAAGGTCTTCCCTAAGAACCAGGGTCCGTAATACAGAGACTTGCTCAAGTTGTTGAGAGAAGACCTCACCATCTTTCTCACCCTGGTGGGGTGATTTGTACCAAACTCCCCCACAGGGTTCCCCCTTCTGGCCTCTCCTCTTCAGCTGGGTATAAGGTGTGTGAGGGGAGAATAGTGGGTTATCAGGAAATAGTCTCATCTGAGCCCTTGGTTCTTCATGAGACAAGAAGATTGAGAGCTTGATGGGTATAAGAGCTGGCAACAGGAGGTCATATTAAACTGTGGGCTGGTAAGACATGTTTGTAAAGCTAGTTGCATGTCTGCCAACAGAGATATAGGATTTCAAGTGTGAAGTGTGTGGATGAAAAAAGATGGTTTTCTCTCAAGAAACTGTTGAGTTTTCATTGAAACCCTTTGGTCTGAAGCAGAAGCTTTCTAAGTTTCTAAGTCATCTGTGCTTTCTGGAAGAAAGAACTTTGCTTTCCAAACAGTTCTGATATTCACCAGAGCACAGAATCCTGTTTAGTTTGAATGTCAATAAAACCAGCTTATGTATAAAGGTATCAGGGAGTGTCCCCTGACGTTGTGTTTGCTGGGCATAAAATGCCAGTGGTTCATTACGCAGGTAAAAGCAATGCAGTTTGAAATTATACCGGTGATAAGTGTGAAAATAACAATTGCTTGAATAGACTGGAACTTACTCCTTTTTTTTTAAAGATCTTTTTAATAAACTTTAATCAGTCATATGAAAAAAATGATCGCTGAAGGTTTCCCCTCCTGCTTGACTCGGCCACAACCGAATCCTGAACTGTTTGAAATTTGCTTTTCTCTGTCAGAAAGGTGCTAAAGTTTAAAGTGTGCTTAATGTTTTACGGATTTTCTTTCATGAAGTTTCCTCATTCAGACAGCTTTGTCATCTCTCCCTTATCCCAAACATCACTTTATGTAGTACTTGAGAATATGGCTGTCAGCGCATTGAAAACATGAAATGTGAATCTCACTCTATGAAGCTAATGGTAATATGAAATCATGTAAGGTAGCTGCAAAGTACTTTTCATGCAAAAGAAGAAAAAGAGCCAGAGAGAAAAAAGGAAAGCGTGTATCTTAGTGAGATCTTTCACAGAAACAAACTCATTTTCAAGCTTGACTGAGAAGTGAAAGTGTGATAGTGGGTTTGCATTTCACCATGAACATTTCAAACACATCTGATTTCTGCACATGCTATGATTGCTAACGTGTGAAGTCACTTAATTAAGTATACATTTAACCCTTCTTTTCTCCAAGAGGTGCTCAGGAGAAGTTGAGCTTTTAAAATAAAACCCATATTCAGCATATGTAGTTACCCTAGTTGTGAAAAACTGGCAAAAATCACTGTTGAATTATTAATTTCTATTGTTTGTCATAAATGAAAATAATCTTTTATGCAGTAACAACTATTGTATGTTCTTCAGAGGACACTAGGTGTGAAGGTCAGCGATAAATTCTTCCTGCTGCGATGTTTTCTGGCCTCTGAAATCACATATAATGTTCATTTTGTGTGCATTATTTTGTGATGGTACTCAGTTGAGCTAAAGATTGATTCGAGATTGTCTTTGTTGTTGCAGGGAGTTGAGAGCAAGGGAAAGGAATCCATTGTTATAACTTGTAGCTGAAGAGGCCTGCAGATTTGGCCCCAGTTTTCTTTTTCCATTGAAAATCTCTCGGAGATACCCAGGGGGCAGTGCTTGTGTTGTCACATGTTGGAGGCGAAGGAGAGCGGGTGGAGGCTTTTGGTAACAGCACGTGTTTTTTTTTTGTATTAGTCTCTGCTGCTTTCTCATTTGAAGCAGGAATTAGCAGCATCCTAGAAGCAGGTTCCTAATGACTTCACAGGGCTTTGAACTGGGCAGTGCGGTTGTTTTCTAAGCTTGGGGCTTGTGAGTGATTAGGCGTTCCAAACCAGTGACTACAAACCCTATGCTGCCACCAAGCAGCTGTGCCGTAACCTCCTGTGGCTCCATGACACGACCGATGCAAGCATTGCTCGCCTGTGCCTCATCTGCCACTGCAAGTGACTTCAAAGTTGTGTTTGAGTCTTTAATGGGAGTCAGAGGTCACCAAAATGCACCCCTTTGAGGTCCTTGTCAGAGAGCTCTAGACAGCAACATTGTTCCTCTCAGAGAGAGAGGGGAAAGGGCATGGTGGGTGTCCATGGCAGAGTTTCTTTACTCTCTCTTAATTGAGCTGCTAGTGCTGATGGTTTGCAGCATGCGAGCATGGTGGGAAATTAAGTCAGGGACAAAACTACCTGGTGGGGCTGTCATCTCCTCTGCTTGCTTGTACACATCCAGTCAGTGGAAGGCCTGGCAGGCTGGATGAGGTGTGGTAGGAAGATATTAAACTTGATTTTCTACCACTCTTGCATACTTGCACAGCAATTAGAAAAAGTCCTGCTACTCTAAAGTCAGAGCTTGCTTCAGCTTGCTGCCACTAGGATCTGGGAAGCTACCAAGCTGTTTAAAGATCATGATCCCTGTGATGTCTCAGAGACTCAGCTCTTTGAAGGCATCTCAAGTATCTTACAAGGGTGAGGAAGTTTTTTTACCCACCAGAGTCAACAATGAGGAAGTCTCATAAGCTGTAATAGCAGTTTCGACAACCTGGCTCTAAACAACCCTAGGAAGTTCTCAGGCTGTTAATCTCAGGATGATTTCTTTATCACTCTTTTCATGTAAGAGAGCAAGGTACCTAATGTTTTATGGGAGCTAATAAGATTTTACAAAGTGTCATGCTTGTCTCATCCCGAAACGTTGCACAGGTGCCTTTTAATGTTGTACTGTAAGAAACTCTAGTCTGCAGATTCTCGTCATGGATGCCTGACCAGCTAGCAGGATTATTCAGATATTAAATATTACACATGGCTACAAGTTTTATTGGGTAGCACAGTCGTTCCCAGTGATTCAAAATCCTGTGTTTTGGTGACGGAGTACTATGAACAAATATGGAGGAAAAGAAGCCAAGCTACTTAACTGAATGCTATCAAACATGCAGGCAATTATTCAGGTTTTGTTGCCTTAGATTTAGATGTTTAATATTTGGTGAAGATAATTCTTCTCAGTGAATAAACCATTGTATTGGGAGGGATGTTTTTCTTCTAACTTTGTAGAATGCCGGTTCCAAAATGGTTGTTAATTTTGAGGCTTTGTTTCGTTGTTTCTTTTCTTTTTGGCAATCCTGACCCTGTTTGAACCTTTTAATGAAGACAGCCCCGGGTAAATCATGTTAGCCACAGAGGCAGAGCAACCAGCAAGATCATGCAAAAAGCCTTCTAGAGTAAAGCTAGTTTTGGATAATGCAGATTTGATAGAGCTGGAAACTCAACATGTATGCTATTCCTGAAAAATAATTTAAGCAAAATAAAAGCTCAGAAGGCTGAGGAAATTTGAAAATGTATTTAAAATGAATGTTTAAATACTTGAGTCCAGTGAGAGACTTCTGTGAGCTGCGTGTAAATTGTTTTTCTTATCCTCAGCGTGTATATGTTATGGTTGGTTTGCTGGCTTTGTATTATCACTAGTCTAGATTGAGTTTGTCTATGTGCAATCAAGTATATAACAATTGCTTCATGTTAGCAATACTAACAGGGCCACAGGAAGTCGTTTTGAAGTTGAGATCACTTGACTTCACTGAAAATTCATGGCAGCAGTAGCAGGGGCAGGTTCTCTTTCTGGGGTGTTTGTAGGCTGTAAACATATTACACTGGTAAAGCAGATCTTAGATTGGTACCTACAAATCCACAATTTTACGTGAGTCCTACCTCAGTTAAATGAAATAGAGAGATTTTGTGAGAAGCTTCAAATATACTGAATTTTGTTCCGTTTATTTTCAAATATACTGAATTTTAACATAGGATTTTTTCTTTTTTCTTGTAATGAAAACTTTCAGCTACATCATATCCCTGGTGCCAACCCCTGATAATTTGATTCCTAACAAAGCTAAGAGATGCTTAGCATATTGGTACCCTTTGAATAAATGTGCTAATTCTAAAAATGCTTGCTTTGTGTGCTATTTCTAACCTGCCAAAAATGAGAACAGTCCTTCTGCATCTTCCCAACTGTGGAATGAAATTTTTTCTTTGCCTTTGGCTTCAGTGATTTGTTTCATTCCTGTTTAACAAACAGATTTCTGAGCTTCTCTTCAGGCCTTTTTAAAATGCCAATTGACATGCTTATTGTCCTCAATCAACACAAGACCGCACACCTTCCTTTCAACAAAGAATTTGTTCTCTTGGAGTGTCTGGGCTTTTTATCTAATTGTTTTTCCCTTCTTGTTTGCTTAGTTCTTTTAGTATTTATTCATAAGAAATTTCTTAGGTTGTACCTTTGTTACTTTCCTCGCATCCACAATATTCCATTCTTCTTTCTCCCCATCTCCCTCCTTTCCTCTTTTCCCTACTCCCACCCACCATAAGTGACATGCTGAATTTCAGTATTGCTGATTAGTTAAACCATACCAAATGTGAACCTGTAGTGACACAATAGTAGTAATTTTTGTGGCAACCATGTTCAGTCCCACCATTTCTGCGTTCTTTGGTGTTTATCTACTTAAAACCCTCATTAGCATAGAAATGAGCATCTCTCATTTCCTCCTATCCCCCATCAGATAGGAAGGCGTCTCAATATTACAAGAAAGACATGGAGTTTTAGCATAGATTACAAGGTTTGACAAGAGCAGGCAGTGAGCCTGTATTTTAGATAAGGATTGTATTTTGATCTCCAGAATCACAGGTTTTGTTTACTATTCAAATCCGTCCTACTCAACCCAAATGATGTAAGTGGACTATGCTCTATGCTATGGAGGGGGTTATTCAGTGAAGGAGATCATCAGCTCAAAGCAGATGAAGTATTGTGAAGACAGTAACAGCTATGATGGATAAGTTAGGAAAATTTAACCACTCTTCTGGACCAGTTGCTTTAAAAGCATACAATTCAGGTAAATACTGTTGTATTCACAGCTGTTGCTTGTATGTTGGTGTTCTGTAATGTCTAGGAGACATTCAAGCCAATACATACTAACCACTGGGATGTGAGCATACAATTATGCAAATGGCTTAAAAAAATGTAAAAAATTCTATATGTTGTTAATGCTACTTTTCTTTTTTCTTTAGCAAATGAGCCACCAGACTCTAGATCTTACTTAACACTTTTGCAAAAAGTGTCTGACTTCAGGATGCGACTTCCTTACATTCTAGAGCTGCTCATGCTTGTTGGTGCTGCATGGCAGTCTTAACCAGAAATAAGTCTTAAGTAAAATCAGAAAAGAGTTTTATCCCAGTTCACGTCTTGGATTTAGTGTGGGTCATGTTTTGTATGTGAAAATGTAGGTTTGACAATGAGTAATGGGAGCATAAAAATCTAAGACATGAGAGGACATGGGTGAAACTGCTGGTGTGATTCATGTTAGTTTTGGAGTGAAGCTGGTAGCCTAGAGGGAATCTAAAAGCATTTGTCAGTGACATAAGCTCTCCGAGCATAAGGAGCTTTGGCTAGTTTAAAGCCAGCTAAACTCACAGTGCAAATGAGTCTTCTGATCATGAATGGCTTCGGAGTAGGAGCTGTAAGGATTGGAAGAGACTGCAGGGTAATTTAAGTTGCTGAATGGTGATGGACATCTCCATAGCAGGAAGCTTCAGGAAGGAACTTGAGCTAAGCTAGCATGTAGTCCTGAGAGCTAACGACAGTCTCAGTTCTTAGCTTGATTGCTCTTGTTTTCTGCTACCTATTGTTTATTCTTTCACTACTGATTTCCAAGGTTATGTCCTATGTCCACTTTGTTGTCTTTGGAGGCCTCCAGGGTTGCCGAGGAGAGCCCCTGAAAGGCTTGGCAAGGGGAGGCAGACTGATCAGTCAGTAAGTAGTTAGTCAGAGCCTGATGCAGCACTCAGTAGTGAGAAGAGTGAAAATGACTTTTGCAATGGCAGTTACCTCAAGAAGATGAAGGCATACATGCATATCTCCATGGAGGGGGATGTGTGGATAAGACAGTGCTACCAATCACCTTCAGTGGGAAACATCTCGGTTTCCCACACTGTACTGCAGCTTAGAGCTTGAATAAGCCCTTGAATTTCTCCCAGTCCTTGTAGCTGGAAGTTCCCTCATATTCTGTGAGCAATCAAGGTTGAGGTGAACAGAGTTCATGTTGTTAGCCAGGATTCTGAGTGGTAACATCTTGTATCTGTTACTATGGGCACCCCTTGGATTTCAAAGCATTCCTGCTGCAGACTGTATTTGATGAATAACAGCTCCCTTCAGAAATATCACTACAAGTAATATTTTTTCAGGCAATTTTGAGTGTAGTTTAGGGACTCAGGTTAGATGCTACTGCTAGAAAGCTGATCTATTGTGTGCTGCAGTGTCAGTGTGGAAAATGCAGGAAAACACCAGACCTGAGAAATGTCTTCTATCACATGCACCAGTGCTGGTTACAACAGCCAGCATTGTGCTGGGAGAATCACATCAACTCTTGGAATAGCATGGGGGAGTATTTTCACTCTTTGCATGTAGGTTATTCCTATTGTAGCAGTAACATACAACAGCTCTGCCCACTTAGAAGTTTAGGTGTAAAATCGAAGGTGATCCCAAACATTCCCTGAATTTGGTGATCTAAATTTGAACTATTTGTCATTGCGTGATGCGAAATGTTTGAATGGAATTCCTGTTCGTGTTGAAGTCAGTCGTGGTATTTGGTGGGTTTCGGACTTCTCACCGTATGGCCTTTTGTTTGATTTACCAAATCAAAGACCTTTTTCTGTGGGTTTTTGGGTTTGGGTGTGTTTTTTTTTTTTGGGGGGGTATGCTTGCATCAAGAAGTTTAATAAAAGAATGAACTGGATACCAAGCCTTTACTCTCTTTTGAGGTTCCACTAAGTCCCTTGAAATATTGCTTTTTAGTTCTTTTGCTAGCACTGATATGAAACTCTGAAGTTTTGCTTGTTTTCAGCTATAGAAAAACTCGCTTTTGATCCTCTGCTTTCATTTTCTTGTTGTTGAACTTTTTGAAAATACAATATAGTAGAGTCTACGGGAGAATTGAAATTGCTTACAGTAAATTGATATCTAGAAATACTGTATTGCTGGGAAATAGTCTATTTATCTTGGGATCAGGGCAGATATGATAAAGATATGAAACATAATCACCAAAATTCGATACCTCAGGCCAATTTCAGTTCAAGGCTAAGTATGAACAAATCCCACCAACTTTTCAGAGAATGACATTGCTTTTCACCAGACATGTTTTTATTCAGATGCACTTTCTGGTAAGATATAGCAGATGTTTCCTACAAAATGTTTCAGAAGAACTTTATATTTCTCTGCAGCATAGCTCACAGAAAATGAAGTCTTATGGATTCTATCTGTACAAACATAGACTTGATTATGGCGTTTGACAAGGCAAATATTTATCTATAATGCGCGTCTTTCTAATAACGAATAACATTAGCATGCCTTTAACCAAATTCTGACTTGAAATCTGCATCCCACCAGATACTCTCAAGTAATACTTGTGATGGGGGTTGCGTGTATGATTTACATATTTTCCTTATTGTAAAAATATGATACTGCTCCTACCTCTGTTGTCCAAGGTCTCTAAGGTTTCTTACCTGCTGGTGATTTTCAGAATCAGTTTCTGGAAACTGCTGTTTCTTCAGGATATCACGTACTTCTCTAATCTGTTGCTTTATAGTGGAATGGGAGGAAGGGTTATTCATATTAGTAACAAAAAGTCTCTTAAGGGTGGCTATGTTCATTTAACTATCTTAATCTCAATGTACATGTGGATGTGCTTAAGTCTGTGGCATGGTACCTTTGTATGCTATCCCTGAATTATCCAAGCCTACAAAAGGATGTCGGAGTGGAAGGATTCATGGAAGATACAATATAGGAGCCTAATTCTAAACAGAGATCTGTAAACCCCCCAGATTATGCATGAGTCCCTACATCCCCTTGAAGCATACTCACCTAATATTCATGTTCACATACACTGTGGCCTTGCAAAGTTCTTCAGCTTGCTGCTGTCTTCTTTCTAGCTAAGATGAGCTGCATTTCAAGGATGCACCATTTTTAAGGCGCGTATAGCTTTTGTACAGTATAGCCTGAGAAATGACTGGGAAACGTGGGACGTCGCTGCCAAAGGGTTTAAGCGCTTCGTTCTCGTACCCATGAAAAGTATTCTAACTACAGGACAGATCTGGGATAGGGATGATATCCTTGTAAACTGAATTGAGCCAAAGGACTGCAAGAGACGCAGGATGGGTTTGGACCTAAGAGGCAATAATCCTGGGGGAGCTTGACTTGCAGCATGGTACCTGGAGCCACGAGATGCACTGCTGCCATGCCACTGTGTGTGTTTTGCTTCTGAAAGGAATCCAACTGTGGGACACTGGGGTCTATGTGGAACAAAATCTGCTGAGATGCAAGCTTAGTTTTTCACCTCTAGGTTTCTGTTTCAGACTGTTTGGGGCAGAGCTGCCAAGCTGTCAATATTCAAGTGCTAATATTTGTGTGAGTTACACGGAAGATTTTTGTGGAACAATCCCCTAGACTTGTGCAGTGTGACTCAAAGGCTTGGCTTCTGCTTACTGCAGTTTTATTCTGTTGGAGCTCTGTAGTCTTTGTAGCAGTAACTCATGATTTATGACAGCATGAGGACTACCATAAATAAGACTCGATGTTCCCTGGTGGAAAAGCCTTATTGAGTTTAATAGCATATAATAAGATTTCCTTGCTTTTCTTTCTGTTTTTTTTTTCTTTGTTTTTCCTTATTCCCTTTATTTTACTAATTGAATCCCATCTGAAGAGATGGTTAGAGAAAGTTGCTATGATTTTTGTAGGGGTGACTAGTCTTTATCAAATATTCATAGACTCAAAGAGTGGGGTTTTTTTGTCTAAATCTCTTGAAAATTCTGCAAGATTTCATTTAAGAAGTTGATAGAGTTTATTTCAGTATTTGTCACTGCAGAATGCTCAACATATATAGTTTCAACTGCAAGACTGAGGCATTACAAAGCGATGGTCTGTGAGCCTGAATTCTGTTCATATTTAAAGTACTGTAAAATGTCTTCTTTTCTGTGGCTTTCTCCCTTATTTACATCAGTGTAAATGAGATGTGATTCAGTCTCGTACCTTGTCTTGAGGAACTGTTTTCCTCTAGCTTAGACATTGTGTTAAACTGAGGGCTAATCAGGTACCAGGCTTGCAAAATCAAACAATAAATGAGTATTTTCAGGTCTGGGCACATGGATTTCCCTAAAATCTTTGTCCAGATAAATCTCCCCAAACAAATGATTTATGAACTCACTCAAGCAAAATGGATTATTCAAATAATTACATAGTAATAGAGTAAGTTTGAGCAATGATACTTCTCATAATGAGGCTGCCCACAGATACTGATGCTCAGGAAGATTAAGAGGGATTACAACAGATTCCATCTCTGCTCTGCCCCAGTCCTGCTGAAAATGTGAACAGCTGTGTGTGCCTTAAAGAAAAAGGGCGAATGTTGTGTTTTTTAGCAGACACAGTAAAGTTAGGGCTGCAATTTAGTACAATTTAAGCTCAGTGGAATGCAAGCATGTAGGTTACACTTTTAAAGGTACAGGCTTAATTCACTGATGTAAATCCTTGCTAATTAGATCTGAGAAAGTCTGGAAGCATTAAATGGAGGAGGGAGAGGATTAAAGTTCTTATTTTTGTCTTTTAACCTTTTCTTTTAAATTTATTTTATTTGAAGGTTCTACAAGCTTATAAGCCTAAAGGGAGCTTAAATATGTCTAAAAGCAGATCTCCAAAGCAATTAAGGCACTTTAACTTTGTACATTATTCTTTCTCCTCAGCTAGCCTGCTTTAGATTAAAGAAGTGTCCAAGTGTAAGTGTTTTAATGTTGGCAATTCCCAAGTGTGTTTTTCATCCATAGCCTAGCAACTAATTCATGCAGTTCTTTGTGGCTTGTTCCACCTCCTCTGGATTTCAAATTGCTGGTGAGCAAACAGGAAAAGGCTGGCTCTTGTCTTCATTCCTTTCAGTGAAGCTGAATAGGTGCAAAAGTAGTTGCTTATAAAATTGCAAATGTAACAGTAAATGAAACTAATCTGCAATGACTTCAAGAAAGTATTGTTTCTGCATGATGATAATGGGAGCTCCGAGTTGCAGTTAGTAATTGTGATGAGTCTAATACAAAAGCCGTAAAGGGAAAGACTTTGGAATGAAGCGAGACAGAGCTCTGAAGACTTTTTCATTCAGCTGCTTACTAAATAATTAACCAACCATTTAAAAACAAAAAAGAAAAAAAGCAAAACCAGAAAACAAAACAACAACAAAGAAACACCACCCAAACCCCAAACCAAACAAACAAAAACCCCCAACCCCCCCCAATCTCTACCCAAACTTGCTGGGGATGTCATGCTTTTTATGAGACAGTGAAATACCCAGTTAACCTTGTGAGTGGGATGGCTTGTAACAGCAGGCGGTGTCTACATCTGCAAGTAAACTTCTTTTGTCGGATCTCTGCTGAACAGGTCTACAAGGTTACCCATTACTTCTCAGTACTGAATTCTGAATGCCTACTTTAAGCTGTATTTTCAGTGGTTGTGATGGCCTCTGATGGGTGAATTTGAGACAACTGAAGTATCAAGGACATATGCTACCCAAATACTGGGTTTGACCATGGGGTGCCTCACAAGGTGGTAGGTGAAGTGTCAGGAATTTTCCCAGCAGTTCCCACAAGAGACACTCTGTTGCTGTGGCACAAAAAGTGGGGGGTGTAGTTGAGGAAGCAGTGTGTAGGAAGAGCTGGTAAAAAGGGTAGATGTTTGGTTCTGGAGGCAGCAGGTATACTGACTGTAGATGCTATTGTGCATTTAGCGTTGGGACCAATTTGAGACATCCATGCTGATGCAGCAGTCCTGACAAGTATCCCTTCTCTCTCCCTCCTTTCTGTGACTGTTGTCTTACTCAGTACATAGACTGGCCTGCTCCAGAGCTGAATCGGGGATAACTGTACAGGTACAACATTATCCAATTGTACTACAATTATTCAACTGTACCACAAATGTAGCAAAACGAGTTTTTATCCATAATAAACAGGTAATGGCAAATCAGAGCATGCAGAACTCTCTCCCTACCCTTGTCAGTCTGGCCCTGCTCCCTAAACCTTTTTCCTGAGGAGGAGAGGAATGAAAAGATTCAAGAGATCTGTGATCTTTACCCATGTTCCCACTCACAGTGGGTAGCAACAGGGGTAGATCTACAGATTACCTTTCTGCCTTGGAAAAATCCAGCTAGGTGGGACATTATGCAGTCCCCTGCCTTCTGAAGCCTGAGATCGGGCTTATGAACTCCAGAGACTGCTGGAGAAATGTTTGGGCCACTGGGCCAAAAGGTGCTGCTGGGAAGATAGCAAGGATAAGATTACTGAATAACTGAGGACACTGTATCCTATGCACTGAGTAATGCAGGTTCCCGTGGGGAAAAAAATGTCATGTAGTTATGTTTACTACAGATTGCATCATCATGCTACATGTACAAAAGAGCTAGAGGATGTACAGCAGTTTTACAAAAGCGGTTTTTAATTGTGAGCACCCAGCCATTGTGGTCTTAATGTTCTTTTGAAACCATTTATTTTCCCCTAGGCTTTGCAGAGATGTTAAATAGGCTGCTATTTGTAATAGCTGGTTAGGAAACTTTTTTTCCTTTTTTTAATGTGAAAGGACAGTTTGTTTTCTAAAGGTGGATGTTTCCCTTAAGAAATATTTCTCTGTGGGGAAGAACTGTTAGCTGAGGGCAGTGCTTCATTTGATTTTAACGCTCTAAGTTATCCTCCTAAGGCCAGCACTGCAAACTCTTCACATACTCATTACTCCAAATGTTCTTTTCCCAAATGTGCTTTTGTGTATCTTATCCTTCCTGCATTTTAGGCAACCTTAGGATTTCACTTACACACTCATTAACATGCTCATGGTAGAAAAGACAAAGGCATGGGAAAACCCACTGGTTTTGGGATACCAAAAAAACCACAAAACCAACCCAAACCCCAGGAAAGAGGAAAAGGTCATTATGGGTTTTAGCCAGCGAAGCATGCTTGTATTTTGCACAAGTACTATCTTTTCAGAGTGCTTCCCTGTGGACATAGAAGTTGAAAGAGTAATAACAGACTCACATCTGGCACATATGGGATGTCATTGTTTGTTTTCTCAATGGCAAACAATGCACAGAAATGTTATAATTGTGTTCATCTAGAACTGCTTGGAAAATGCCCATCAAATCTTGAAACAAAAGAAACGTTTGGGAGGAATTATTCATAGCGAGATTTTCCCAAACAGTATTTAAAACATTTAGGCAAGATTAGGTATGTTGTAAAGAACCCCTATGTCCTACTGCTTATTGTGTTAATGGTCATATGGTATTGTACAAAGTAACATAAGTTTGTAAATACATATTAATTAGCTTTGCAGTAATACAAAAATCAGTTTGAATGGCTTTGAAGACCCACAAGTTGGGGAGTCTCGTAACGATAGGTTTATTTTTGATTTGTAGTTAATAAAACTATAGTATTTGTAGAGGTATACTGTATTTGAACCAAAGGGATATTTTAAATGTGTTAAAGTATATGAAGATTGCTGGCTCTGATTTGAAACTCTTAACCTGATGTGGGCAAAAAGAATAGAGATGCTTACTGCATATTTTTTCCACATAAATGCATTTGAAGTGAGAGTGTCAATTTTTACACAGCTCAATAAAAGACTTCCTTCCAAATACCATTATCACATTCTGAGCATCAAGCAAATACCAAAATTAGCACTCAGATCTAGTGTACAGAAGCAGAGAATACGTTCTAAAAGTCTACGTAATTGCACAGCATGAAAATAATGAACCCCTTAAACTGATCAAGTGTGAAAATACCTTTTAAATGGAAGCATTGTTTTAAATGTTAACAATAAACCTGGGAGAAAAAAAAAAATCTGTCCTTCTTATTTCAGTGTCTTGACTCTTATTAAAAGCTTTTCTTCTCTGGAAGTAGCAAAAATAATTCGGTCACCTTGGGCTCATTCAAAAAGCCAGTCCAGTCATCTAGAAATTAAATGTCATATATAGCAGCTCATCCTGTGGCCTTAGTCTTAGTCTATGGATTAACATGCTGTGGTTAAGATTTGCTCTCTCATCATGTAAACTCTATAAATTGTAGCAGTTCTCACTTTCTTTGCCTGTTAAATAAGCCAGTACTACCAAGCTCCCAATGCCTCCTTCTGTTGTAAGCTGTTGAGTATGTTCTCAGAGAATTTAATTACTGTACCAATGAAGAAGTGCATATTAAATTATTGGAATTTCCCCTGTGTGTGCCATAAAAACATATGGACAGCACCATCTGTGTTCTTGTGACTACAGATTTGTATGTTTATTGTTTTTTATCAGGAGATCAGTGTCATTTGAACCCAGATCTGGCGTCAGAGCTTATATCCAGAATTCTGGCTTCAGCCCATGTATGCATTATGTGACAGCTCTAGCTTGTCCTGCAAATCTGAAGGCCAGGAATGTGTCTGTTCCCTTCTGCAGACTTATATCTATAGCATATGAGCTGTATGGAAAGGGTGATGTTTGGTGATTCAAGGCTACCTACTTTGGAGATCTAATTTCTTCACTGTTTTTGTGCCTATGGGGAAATCTTCAGTTAATTCTTCATTTTTTCCTTCTGCAAAACAGTGATAGTAATAGCTATCTAATAGGATTGTTGACAGGATTAGCTTTGCAAAGAATAAGCAATAAGTGCTGGATTTAGCTTGTAGGCAGGAGTAACATATGCTCGCTATCTTTAATGCCTTGGACTAAGTTTTGTGAGGTTCCTCTAAGAAGTACATGTGGCTCCTCCGTAGCTGCTATTCTTGAAATTCTGCTGGAAGGAGAAGCTTCCCTTTTCTTAAGCATCCTGGAACCAGCAGCGTTCATGCTGTTTCTCTTAGAAGTTGATGCACGTGGCTGCTTCAGATTCTTTAACTTTGGCTGTCGCTGGGCTGTCATTCACAAATACAGTGGCAGTATGTACAACAGTTCTGGGACTTGTGCATGGGCTTGCCTTTGTACGTTTTTTGTAGGCGGGAGTATCTACCATTAATAGTATTGGTCTTCTCTAGGAGGCTACTGGTTCAAACAGAAAAATATTCTTTTCATATACAGCAATCAATTTTTCCACAGTTGTTAGCATTCTGTCCTTATTCACACGTGTTTTGTATGGTCCTCTCTCTTCCAACTCCCAGCTTTGAAGTGGTTTGACAAATAATTTTCTTCTTTTTTGATCTCATGAATTTAAGAGGCAGTGGACTGGCGCTGGAAGCTGCTGCAGAAAGGTGAATGAGAGCTTAAGAATATGAATGCAATAGTTGATGAGTATATGTCTCTTCCAGCCCCTACTGAATATTGAAGGCATGTGTAGTTGAGGAAGCAGCACAATAGCTTTCGAGGAAGTTAGGAAGTTATACACTTGTGATGGAATTAAGGTTTATGTTCACCTTTCTCTCCTGTTTTGTGTAGAAAACCAGTTGTCTTTGCTGAAAATAATTCATTTTTATCCTCAGGGCAGCTACCATGCCCTGTGTATGAAGTTATTTCTGAATGCAGCAAATGGGAGAGTAGATGCGGCGCAACCTGAGGGTCTAAAAGCAGTGAACTAAAAAATCTTCGGTCTTGTTATGCAGATGTGTTGCGGTAGGAATAGAGGTAGTCAAGAATTATAACACAAACACTTGTTTTTCAAGTTTATTTTGGTTTTGAAAGACAACGTGGACGCTGTGCAATACAAGGATGTTCATCCTGGGCTGGGAGAAGGATACTCTATAACCTCACAGGGAGTTCTAATGCTTGTCTTCAATATTCTTGGTAAGAGTTGGGCAACTATCTCTATTTGGCATATTTAAAAATATGTTCCATGCGTTTGGGGGGAGAGGGGAGTTATGCCAAACAAACCCTGAATAATTAAATATTGTATTTGGCTTTATAAAAATACACTAGCCATAACAGAAATCAGCCTCTTGTGGGATACTGTGCTGTTTAGAGTTGCTCTCCTGTGGCTAATACGTAAAACTGAGGATCTTAAAGCACTTGTAATCTTTGGGGCTCATCAGAATAAGTAGTGAGATTAGTTTTGCTATCTTGGCTGAGCTCCACAGCTGTTAATGACATATTACCTACTTAATTTTCTACTGCGTCTTTGGTTATTAGGAAAGGTACAATTTTTCACCCCTTGCTGCAATCTGTAAAGTGCTGTGCATATACTGGTAAGCAGTGGCTGCATTTCAAGCCACAGCTGATTGCATTTCAGAGGAATTTATCAAAATATTTCTAGTGACTTGTACATCAGTTAGTTTACAGTTCTTTGTGGGATCCATCATGATAAGAATGAGCTCTGTGTGGTCCTCATCTAATGCTCAGTTATATGGAGAGTGTATTTCTGTTACAAGCAGAGAAGAGGGTTTAAAGGAATATTATATGTGGTAGTATCTTAAAAAAATGTGCTGCTTCTTGCCAGTGTGCAAGAGAAGTTACAAAATCTTAAGATGTAAATATTTAAAGGATAAATATAAAAAGGAAAATACACACACCAGTGTAGAAAGCTCTGGTGATAGTGAATGATTGTTAGTTTGAAAAGTGATAGGGTTGACTAAGCCCCCTTATACATTTTAAGTGATTTGTTTAATGAGAAACGAGTGCCAAAATCATGCCACTGCTAGAACGTAAACTTTTGCATTTTCTGACTCCTGTTGATTTATGGTACTAGTCCAGCAAGTAGCACATAAATTGAACAACAACTTTAATATAAACTCTTGTGCATGTGCTTAAATATTTAACTGATTTAGGGCCTAGTTGTTCGTACTTAACAGTTGCATTAAGTAGCTTTTGCATTTGATTTTCTAGACTTGAGAAAATAATAACTCCTAAGGTGATATAAGGTCTATTTATATAATAGAATAGAGCATAAGTTATCTCATTAATGGGCATGGTAGCTGCGGTCAGGTTTTTATTTGACTTCATGGAGCCACATCACCTAGGTCATTAAGTCCAAATCCCTGCAGCGTTCAGTAAAGACATGCCAACTTTCCCATAAACCTCTATATATCCCATTGCAAAGTGACTTTTTAGGAGGCCTCCTTTACCTGACTCTTCTTCCTACATAGCTCAGGAGCTAGCCTGGCACTAGGCTTGTCCAACTCGACTAAATGGGAGCTAGCAATATCCCTGTTAACCCATCATTAATCCAAGTATCCTACACTGGGTGAAACAGTGTCAACTGCCTCATGCATTCAAGGAAAATGAAATGTTAAGGACAATATATTACTGCGTAACTGCAGTAAAGTCGTGAAACCAGTAGAGTAGTGTAAGTTACAGGGTGTCCTTAAAGAGATAAAATTCAGCTCTACAAATAGTTAAACATCTTTGTATGTGTAAGACATTGCAATTTGGACAGGAAATGGGATAGATTCTAAGTTTAGGTCTTATGCTCCCTATTCTCAGCTTCTTCTATAGTCTGCAAGCTGAAATGTCTTATGGCTGTACAAGCTGAATAAAATCATCAGGATAATTTTTTTCTTGTGCTTCCACTGTTAATGGAATAGTTCTTGTGTTCCCGTTTCCTGTTGTTTCCTCTCACCACTTGGAAGAATTCCTTTTCATTCCATTTTCTTTTATTTAATTATGTTTTATGAAGGCTTATTTTATTTTCTATTTTTTAAAAAACTTCTAGTCTTCCTCCTTCTCACCCAGTGACTTTCTATGGATCTGTATCTGCCTTACAGGCTAGCAATGGTAACTTGAGTCAATCGAGTCACTTCCCATGCTCATGGCGCCCTGTCCAGAAAGTGTTTTCTCGGAGTGATTAATTTTTAGTGGGAATTACAGAGCAGAGTGATTTGACACACTGTGAGAGCGATACCTAGCTTACTGCCAACAAATGAATTCCCAACCCTCAAAATAAGCACTTGCATACTTGCTGTCTTTCCTGATTTGGATAAAAAGACAAGTTTAGGTAAGCTTGTGTCATGCATTTATTCATGCAGCTGGTTTAGCTGTCTTACAAATATATACTGTGCTGCATCCAAAAATCCTACGCTGAAATAATTTTAAGGTTGCAAAGTCAAATATGTTGAAATTGTGAAGTGTCAGAAGTGAGTTTGCCTGTGTGACCTTAATTCATCACTTTTGCACATGTTTGTCATAATAAAATGTGCAATCATAAAATGGAAGATTATGGGATATTTTTTTCCCTGTCCAAGACCACAGCTTTGTTCAATGAATGTTTTATTTCATATTGTCTTCACACCTTCACCTCCTTGATCCTTGTATTGAATGCAAAATTACTAATTTATTGAGGGACTTTACTAGTCCCACAGAATCTGGATGTTCAGCAAACATTCATCAATTTAACTCCTAGCTGGGACTGGTTGCTATTAATATCCCTTTTTATAGGCTCAAGAGACAGAAGCCAAGGGTCTGCTAACTTTGGAAGGCTAATTTAAAGCATGAATCTTCAGGCTACTTAGCATACAGGATGCTTTTTGCATTCAAACGCTACTTCCAATATTTTAGTTACAGAACTTATGCAAAAGCATTCCCAGGTATCTTGGCAGAAAACCATGAACATGTATTAGGGGTAACCTGTGACACATTTGTTTTCAGGACCCTGGTAGTGTTAAGCAGAAGTGTTGGGGGGCAGCATTAGTAATTTACTAGAGCACTGTTTAACTGCCCTCTCCATTAAATAATCCCTCCTTTTTAAGCATCTTCCTGCAAACTTGACGTCAAATCTTCTAAAGTGGTTGACAAATATCAAGGACTTGTACGAACGGCAGTCTTTTGACACATAATCCTGATTCATTCTCAACTGGCCATCTTGTACACTGAATGAGGTGGGACCTCATTTAGCAAAGGTTAAGATTCTGTTATCCCCATACTTTTCAGGGGAAGGGGAAGAGAGTTAGGGTTAAACATACATAAAACCTTCTGAAAAGAGAGCTACCTGGTATTAAGAATCTTCTGAAGATCTGAAATAGATATTCTCAGAGATTTGGCTTTTCCATCTCTTGCTGCAGAGATTGCGAGGGAGACAGCTATCATGTGGACATAAAATCCACAGGTTTTAAGCCATTCTCCTAAACCCTGGAGACTCTAATTTCCTTTTTTTTTTTTTTTTTGATAAAAGAAAAATGATGAGGCTTTCTTCCTGGTTGTGAAAAACGGCAGACTATTTTTATCTCTGGCTTTAAGTACAAAGTTCAGCCTCAGTATTTAAAACATGAAAAGTTATAACCAACCGAAAGAAGGACTTAAGCTAGGGAAGTGTCAAATATTATTAATAGGGCTTCAAGCTCCATACAGAGCATTGTGCTGGGGAGTTTTAAACATAAATTAGCAGAAGGCCAAAATGTGACTTGGCAGTGCTTTTGTAGGGTAGGTAGCTGGGCATACCATGTAGAGCTGTGATGCTTGGTGATGCAAAGGAGCATGCAACTTCGTAGGATTTTGAAGGAGGTATCAAATAATGCGAAGATGTTTATGTTTTCAAAGTTGAGCATCAATGTTACAGAATGAAAGGCTGAAGCAGCAACCTTTTGCTGCTTCAAGATGTTTTTTCCACATCCTAAGAGAAATACAGTTATTTTATTTAGAATAGCATCGTGCGAGCATTACCTTTTTCTAAATCTCTCAGCTCTTGTATTTAAAGGGATGAGGGGTTTGTAATGGCTTCTGGGCTAGTACTTCTGATCCCAGATGGGTTTGAGGATATTTCAAATGGGCTCACAGCAATTCAGCTGCATCAGTTAATACGTGGAGTGTAAAATGGAGCTCTCATCTAGAGGTGGAGGGTTTTAGGTGTGTAATTGGATGTGCTCAAAGTGTTGTTGTTCACAACTCTTGGTGCTACACAGGTAGTCAGATCCTAGTCATGTGCCTTTCTGATTGGAAAGCAAAAAGCCAGTAAAGAGGTAAAAGTCAGTGTATCAAATGTGGAAATCTTGACTCTTTAATACAAGTGCCTGCTGCTGTATTGAAGCAGAAATGCATTTCAGGTGCATTCAGTGACCTTTTGACAATCTACTACAGAAAGCATGTTATAGCCATAGCAAAAATTTGTGTAAAAGAGATACTGCATGACATAGGTGATTGCTGAGAAATCTAGGGTGGGGGGAGTGCTAAATGTTTTTATTCCAAAGTAAGCCTTTTCTCCCCATTTGCTATGGTGTGTACATGATCCTCAGAGCCATCCAAAACCAAATTTCGGATGTTGAGTTTTTATTAAATCCTGAAACAATCTCAGGATTTAAACAAGCTTTCCTTACCTATTGGATTATGCCGACAATGTGATGGTGCAAATGTGGGGTATTAAGATGTTAAATCCAGTGAAGCACTTACCTTCATTTTAGACCGTTGTAGACAATGGCATCATAGAATAACATTGTAGGAACGGGTTGGAGCCTCCTTCAGGTGCTGTTCCAGAATTTGGGAAAGTGTAGCTAGAGGTGGATGGTTACTGGTGTTTTGAAAATAGGTGAGGTGATTGCTTTGTCTTGATGCCATGTGCTGCTAAACGGAGTTCAGCAAGCTGTTGAATATTAGGTCTTGAAAGTTACGAATTCTTTGCATTACTTGACAGTAACCTTAAGCATGTAGACAAATGTAAGAAATAAGATGGCAATCAAACTAGTTCATACAAGATCTATAGTTCCTACAAATGCTTGCTCTTGCTGTTATTTAGGCCTATTAATTCATACCAATTCATACCTTATAAACGGTTTCTTACAGGATTACTGATCTGTGAGCCGATGTTGTGGAAAGAATTGCTTGGGTCTGGCTGCTGTACTTTGTCAGCCAGCTAATATTATTTGTGGACTCCATAGCTATATAATAGCATAAGCACTGCAGTATAACAAAATCACTTTAAAAGAAGCTTTAGAGAAACAGACTCCTAAACCCCACGTTTATTTGGATGGCAGAGATAAAATCTTACTTTACCTTCTCAAATGCTTATGAATTTTTTGTTAAGAAGAATGAATGAACACATAGCAAATCAGATTTGAAAATAGAGTGTTGCCACCATTTCTGTTTATTTCTCCTCTAATCTATACTAGTTCATGTCCAAAAGCAATAAACTATGTTATGGACACCTGGAAAAAAATAAGGTTTCCACTTTAAATGAAAAAGATCAATTTAAGGCACAGGAATGTAGTTTATGGAAACAGCAGAGTGTTTGATACCCACATTTCCTGCAGGGAGCCCTGGAGGTAGAGGGAAATCTTGTATTACCTTTGTATTTTTTCTCATTTGTGAGAAGTAATTTTCTGTTAGCCTGAATTACCATCCCTGAATTTTAAGGTAAGTTGGAGTCCAAAGAGAAGTTTGGCTTTTTTCCCCAGTGGAGTTGCAGTCTTTCTGGAAATACCAATTTGTTAAAGAAATGCTGACAGGACCTTATCTGGCATTTGAAATAGCTTTCATATCTATGCCCGTTTCAGTCTCTACAGCAACAAGGAAAAGTTATACTACAATATTAAAAATCAGCTGGTTTGATTATTTAAAAAATGTTATGCAAAATATGAAAAGAGTTATTTTGAATCCCAAGGTAAAGACTCATGTGCATAATACACAGTTATTTCCATCTTTACCAGGGTCATAAATTGTTCTAATGTCATAGTAGCATGCAGTTACAAAACCAAACGAATCCTTTTATGTCCAGGTTTTATGCCTAGATGAGTTACAATGATATATCTTCAAAGACAATAGAAATGAAAAGTTATGGGGTAGACATTTAAAATAACTGTTGACAATAGCTTACAGAAAATATTAATGATTGTCATATTATGGGTATAAAAACATAGTTGCACTAAGGATGAATGAAGTATAATTTTGATGAATTGAAGGATAAATCTTTCTCAAGCACCCAGAAGCTGAGCTGTTGGGAAAGCTCTCTTAACAACCAGAGAGAGATTTTAAAATTCTCTTCAACTTATGTGATATGAACATTAAACACAGAATCATAGAATGGTTTGGGATGGAAAGGACTTTAAGATCATCCAGTTCCAACCCCATGCCATGGGCAGGGATGCCTCACACTAGACCACATTGCCCAAGACTCTGTCCAACTTGGCCTTGAACACCTTGAAGTATCAAACAAAAAGCGTTACCGATCTGTACCCCATGTCTGCTAGTTTGGGTATAGTGGAAACCATGACGTAAGGTTAGTCTGAGAATAGTTTAAATATTGACCTTTCTTCAAGTCTGTGGGATGCTTCATGATGTTTAAGGTGTCTATGTAAATCTTACTAGGATCAAACTGTAAATTGGTCAGTCAATGGGAAGGATCTGTTTATTATTTTGGGGGCAGTCAATTTACAGCTTCAAGGAATAAATACAGTTGCTTTAGAACAAGAGGAACAGAAACTGGGAGCTTAAACTACATTTCAATACTTCAGTGGGTTCTTACTACTTAGAAAAAGAAGGCAACAATTAAAAGTGTTTAAATGGAATGTGCAGTTCTCTGATCGTTTCCATTATTCCTATTGGATAAAGCCTTCAAAAGCTTTTTTACGATTGTAAGAATGGTAAAGTGTTGTACCTGGGGAGAAAGAGCCCAATGCACCGGTGTCCTGGGTTCAACAACCAGTACAACCTGGGGAATGACTACCTGGAAAGCAGCTCTGCAAAAAAAGCTCTTCAGTGCTGGTGACCAGCAAACTGTCTGTGGAGCCAGCATTATGCTATGCCTTCATGGCAAAGGTGGTTAACAGCATCCTGGGCTGCAGTCCAGGGGATGTGAGGTGATCCTTTCCCTCTCCTCAGCACTTCTGACAACACATCCAGAGTGGTGTGTCAGGTTCTGGGCTCCCCAGTACAAGAAAGACATCCATGCGCACAGTGGAGTAAGTCCTGTAAAGGGCCACAGAGACACTTAGAGCACTGGAACATCTCTTATGTAAGGAGACACTGAGAGAGTTGAAAAGTTTTGCCCAAGTCCTTTATTCAATAACTATAGAAGTGTATTGTCAGATTACCTTTTTGTTTTTTATTCCTAGTCATATATAAGCTACTGCTCATTATCATTTTTATTGAAAAATGCCTTAGCTTTTTGGCTGTCTCTTTTCTTGGATTCACCCTTATTTATTTGTCCAATTTCCTGACATCTCACCTATTGACCTCTGAGAAAAATGTGCTTATAGTCTAATCTATTTTTGTTCACTGATTTAAGGTTTCTAGCCTAAACTTAATTCACCCTAGTAGTGTGCTGGGACTTTACCTCTTTTGTCCATGGCCTCTGGGCTTGGAATATATTCAAGCTCTGAGCTTAAATCAAATGAACTTTTAGCAAGGGAATATGGCTACTTTTTCTCTTCTGAGATGTTGGTGAGCTGGGTTGCTGTCCTAACCTCCATTTCAATGCTTCATCCAAATAGCTCAGAAGAGAGAGGATTTGGAATTTCTCTAGCTTACTAATTATCTACTGTGATCTGCAAGATAAATGAATCTCTAGGAGGCAGATGCAGGAGAGATTCCATCACTGCCTGTATTTCCTGCATTGCTAGCTGTATGACTAAATAACTCACAGATAGACTAATGACAGCACATTTTTTTATGGCTAAAATTAAACTTCCTTGCGCTGAGAAGAATGAGGTGAACTCAACCTTTTCAAACCAGGCATTGTGAGCAAATAGTGAAAAATGTTTTCTAATAACATACTACTGGCAAACTGATCTTACCATGAGTAAATTATCAACAGAACAATAAATGAACTCCACATGTCCTAGGTATTGCTCTGGTGTACTTTTGCTGCAGATTAATGGGATTCCCCCCCCCCCCCCCCCTTTGGTTCAGGTGCAAACATACACTGGGATGATTAATTGCATGTCAATGGGACTGTATAGTTGAGTGGTATGAAACTCAGCTTTTGCATAGGTATGTTACTTTGCAGCCTACAAGCAACTGTTCCAGTAAAGGCAATGAAAGTGTTTGTTGGCTCAAAGTTTAGGTGTGTGCTAAACTGTGTGGTTGAACTCGATGCTTGCATGTCTACATGAAACATTCAGTAATGCTAGTGGAAGAGTCCCAGTTGACCATAACCAGGGTTATATTGAAATGTATATTTTGGTCTTCTTATATCTTCCTGGTCAGGCTATTTCCTGAAACCAATCTGTACCTGGCAGATTCAGGCTTAGTAAAACCTTTCTTGTCACTTGGTTGCTTTAGGCTCTTCTTACCTAGAGTTTTTTGAAGATTGATCCCTGTGCTTGCAGCTGCTGGCAGGCTGTGATGGGGTGAGAAGAGCTGTACAGGGAGGAAGCTCAGCTGTGCAGGTCTTCAGAGCAGTGTCTGAACCTCTGAAGGCCTTAAGGATGTTTGGCTCAATGTTTGAAACAGCCAGTCCTAGCTGCCTCATTTCTGCTTCACAAAATATCACCACACGTGTGTGCTGTGCTATGGCTTTTGAAGAGGTCCTAGTTTATCCCCGCTGCTGGGGTAAAGAGTTTACTTTACTTCCTCTTCCTGCAGAAATCGTGTAGAACTGAGTCCACCCAAGTAAAGTTTTCACTAATTTTTTTTGTTCCTTACAATAACCAAAGGTATCCAATATTCAGACACTTCCCCCTTTGCAACCAGGTAGGAGGCAAGTGTAACGTGGTGTATAGACCACTCCCCATTCTTCCTCACATTATTGTCAGTGACTGGGAGCTCTTTACTTTTTAAGGAAATAACTTTACCAGCTCTTTCCTCTTGGATTTGCATCCCATTGATGTCCTCTTTTCTGCATGAATGGGATCTGATAAATTACTTCTCTATGTATCGCTATCGCTTGAGCAGTTAGCAAGACTTTTCCCATTAGGTGGTGAAACTGATGGGGTGAGTCAGGTGTTACTTTATAAAGTATTCATTCTCTTGCTTTCCTGTATATAGTAGAAATGAAGAAGATGAGAAAGTTTCCTTGCATAGCTATCCAGTTCCATTCCAAGAGAAATGTTGTGCCTAAAACTAGAACCTCTGACTGTTTGCTTCCTTACAGTTGCTTAGGTGTTCTTATAAGTGTCTTCACTGAGCTGCACGGCCCATGCACTGCACCCAAAAGTGCTCTGACCTTTGCATTTGTGTTAGTTCTTGGCTAGCTTGATATAAACTTTCCTGAGACTTTCCATGCTAACTTGGTCTTGGGACAGTGTTTAAAATCGTTTGAGCTCCTTCCATGTGAAATGTGTTTTTATTGCTTCTTCATTCACCCTGAATGAAAAGAGCTCAGCATATGCCTCAAATCCAAGCAGGTCAGGCATTGATGACAATCATGAACAACTTCCTGAGTGACACTGACAATTTTTATTCCCTTGTATTACCAGTGCTTTGGGATACCAACCAAGATCAGGACCAACTGTGCTGCTCTCTGTACAAGCCCTAAATAAAAAATGATTGCTGCTGCCAAAGGGTCTGACAAACTTAATGAGCACTCTAGACAGGGAGTTCATATGTAGAGGGTGTGATGTACAAGTAGGCTGACAACTGGGAGAGTTTTAAAGGTTGTGCTGCTATTATTAATATGTTAAATTATGGCTCAGGAGGTAGGACCATTATTAGGCAAACAGAGGAGATGCATCTCCTTGGGTCTCATTTGATTAACACTAAACAAGGAACGCTGGTATTTTCTTGTTACCTTTCACCTTTCTGAAAGATTAATGTGTATTGCAATCTCTGTAGGTTAGATACTATAGTTCTTTCACTTCACTCAGGCACAGATTCTAATATCCTATCTTTAATTAACCAATCTCCCTTCCCAAATAAAGATCAATGGCTCCAAGGCCACATAATACCCTCAACAGCTAAGAAAAATCATGCTGCCAATCAATGTGTGTACTTCATGCAGGTTTTACACCAGCTACAACTTAGCATTCCAATTGCTTGTTTTCTGAAGCAGTTGATGTAATAGGTGTCTGCTTGTGAACAGCAACTTGCTTATATCGTAAACTCTACCAGCTTTTTTAGTCTTTTAAATTCCATTAGCTAGAATGATTTCTGCACTCATTGAAAAATTACAAGAAGAAAACCTAGAGAACTGATCAAAATAGTGCTTTGATAGTATGTGTTTGTATTGTGTATACTAAGAGTGTTTGACTTTTAGTTATTTGGGCATCAGTGAAACAACAAGATAACCATCACTGCAAGATTAAAAGGTTTGTCACATGTAGGGTTATTTCATGCTTCAAGGTGCAGGTTTTAAGAGAGGTAGACTCCTCATTATTTCTCAGAGTTTGTATTTAAGAAAGAAATATGGAGGTAGATAACTGGCTTTCATTCCTACTGAAAAGCCTCCATGTGTTAGATCCACACCCCTAAATTATTAAGTACTGAGGGCAGGTTGTTTTGTCTTGTATGGAAGCTGACATCCATAACACCTCTTAACAGCAAAAGCAGTTGTGTGTGTCACTTGTGAACCTGAATGGAACAGCATGTATGTTCTCTATACTGTTTGTTCTCTGCCTGTGTACAACTTCATGCAGGTTCATCTGGAAAGGGAAAACATGTTTTACATGTTTATCAGGATACACGACTCCTGTTGGTTTTGTTTTGCATCTGAAACTTGGTAAAACGGTAGCCGTTCTGAATGAGGTTCCTATCTTTTAGTGAGAATTGCCATCTTTTATCATAGCAGAGTCCTACAGCAAGTTGATTGGTCACAACTGAAGTCAACGCTCTAAAGGGAAGACCACAAGTGTCAGGGCTGGGGGAACAGCAATGATGCATCCTGAAGATGATTGGAAGTCAGTGCATTAGACGATAGAGGTGTAGTTACTATTAAGTGATGTCCTTATTTAAATATTAGATTAGCAGAATTTGGTGGAAAAAAGACAATCTGATTGTCGATGCTTAAAATGGCCCCTACAAATCATGTAGGAAACAAAGGGGATATTAGCAGAATTTGGTGGAAAACAGACAACCTGACTGTTGATGCTTAAAGTGGCCCCTACAGAAAATAAAAAGGGGATGGTACCGGCTTGGAGATATAGGCTATCAATCAGTGAGAAAATGAAGCAGAAACTGCAGGGTTGTTGAGTTCTGTATTGCTCTGTGGAAGAAAATGAATATGTGAAGCAGTCATATCTATTGTTGCTGTTAGAGGAAGTTTTTACCCGGAAGTAGGTAGATATTTCTTAGCAACTGTGAATGGACTTCGAATTCACCTTAACCTGTCCCCTTCTGTAACTGCTTCCAGCAATCTCTGGCATGAGCTTTAAAAGGAAGACAACTGCTCCTAAGCAGCAGTCAAGTGATGCATGGATTCAATGTCATTCTTCTTTTTGTGAGCAAATTCAAAGTCTCCTAAATGGGCATCTTTCAACTTTACTGTATTCGTGTACCACTCATTATATGTGTCATTTGTGAAGTCTCTTAAGCATGTGGTCATGACATGACAATGCAGTCCTACAGGGTTAAAATGTCATTATAGCATGGAATATAATTAGAATAAGACTTTCTTATTTTGATGAACCATAGCTGAGGCTCCTGTAAATTCAAATGTATATAATTTCCTGCACATTCAACTAGCTGCAGATCTGGGATTGGCATTCATATTCATCTCTGCAGTTGGAGCTGATAGAATAATTCGAAAGGGGTGTTTGAGTGTGTTGAGCTGATGTGCTCATTAGGGTGGTTATGTCGTATCAGGAAGCCTGGAAAGTGCAGTGGCAAGTGGGCAACATGACATGCAGCTATGTTTCTTCTTCTTCAGCAGTTACACTCAGTCTCTGATAAAGGTTAGCACAATTGAGCTTGTTACCCACGTTGCAGAAGTGCATATGTAATGGAGAATGAGCAAAAGTAACCATCTTCCTCCATGTTACCTTTGTACACCTTGAAACTGTGCTTAACAGGGCAGTTCTAAGTATTTAAGCGCATATTCAGTGATCTACCCACTCCCACTCCCCCAACTTACTCTTTCTTCTAACATCCCTTTTTATGTCCCCTCCCCTGTTCCAGCAGATTTGTGCTTGTCAAATTCATGATGCTGAACTCTGCATATCTGTTGGAATGGAAGAGAATAAAGACTGTGCTTTTTAGTTCAGAGAGTTTAATTTTCAGCAATTATAACAAATTCCAGCTGGGAAATGAACTGTTAAGCTGTTTGGTTTTGGGTTTCATCCCCAGCTGGTTTGAATGCATTTCCTACCTGGTTTGAATGTATTTCCTACCTGGTTCAAATGCATCAACAGAGCCTTTAAACATCCCAGGAAACAAACGTGGGTGAAGAAGAGCATCATGTTGGTGCAACTTCGCCATCTTCTCACACTATTTCAAAGCAAATGTTTGGAGTATTTAAGCTTGCTCCTCCTCCCCTACCTGCTAATGTGCATCTTATAGTTTTAAGTAATTCTCATTAAACCCTGTTGACCATCTAAACATCCTGCTTAATACAATTATGACATAATATTACATGCTCTTCTGGCTCAGTATATTGATAAAACTAAGTGCATGCTGCATCAGTGTCGGAAGAGCTAGAAAACAGCAAGCATTGCTGTCCCCACTACCTTCTGAAACAGTTCATGCAATGGAGTCTGGAGAACTTCACAGAGATGGGCATCTTTCAGTGGAGCCAATGTCCCCCCAAGAGGTAAATTCTTAACTCTAGAGCTGTTTCCATGGTTAGTTTTTAACTGATCTTTGTTGTATTGATTCTTCTTATGTAATGATTATTTTCTCTTGGCATTTTTTGTTGGTTATTTATTTATTTATGTTTAGAAAAGCAGTTATTACCAGTATCTTGCACACTTTGAAATTACTTTTGAAGGACTGAAGATGTGAAATAATACATCTGGTTTCATATTTATTCAGATAATGCATGAAGTTTCAGACTTTTTACATCATTTTAATCATCTGAACAAAGTTAGAAGACAGTAATTTTGCAGGTATTTTATTTACTAGAAAGTGCATAAATATTCTTTAATAGAATAAATGCTAGTTGGAGTATAGAGTATTCTCTAGTATCTTTTGTCACAGCATACCCATACTTTACAAATAGTATTGTGGAACCGCTTTGGAAGGCCTGAAAGCAGCTGCCAGCAGTTCTGAGATATATTCCTGGTTTGGTAGTGTTTCTTATGGTTATGTTGCATAATGTGTTTACTCTCAAATGTATTGAACCCATTTCTGAAATAGATATAATGCAGTGAAAGTACCATGCAGATACATATTGCTGGTTATGGTACCATTGCCACACAAACTTGGATAGTTTCACTAAAACAGCTGAAACTACAGAGATTTACATCAGGTCAAAGCTAGGTCTCTAACGAGGGTGGAAGTTAATGAAATACATCCTTCTGTATATAGAAAACTTGGGGAAAAAGCAGTGCTGTGGACTGTGCTGGATGAAGAGAACTATTTTCTTCTGTTGGTTGATTCTCTGCAACTGATGGCAGTGTGAGAACATTTCCATTTAAGAGCATTTGGCATCCGTTCTGTAATAACGTACGTTTGTGTTTTGAAAAAGGCTTTCGCCCTTATTTTGTCAAATACATTAAAATTGGTCAAGCAAAAGAGGGAAAAAATTCTGTCTTATCAATATGGTGTCTGTTGTCATGCAAGGGTTTTGTTACATCATCTGGTATTTGACAAGATTTATGATTCTTGCTCTTCTCGACTTTGACTTATATTACCTATTGCTTTTTCATGTATCATCTGTAGGAACAGTAGACATCATAATGACTTTTAAAGACTCTGTGTTTGATAACCTACCACATTCAGAACATACAGTTTGCATTCATAAATACAAACTGAATGTTTATCTCCATTGCTAAACCAACTAGTTAAGTCTCTATAGCTTCAGTCACCCTGCATAAAACACTGTGAAAATGATGGGGTTTGCTTAAAGGCTAAAATGTAGTGAAATTGAAGCAAAGAACATGAGAAACTTTTCAGGACCTGACTTGAACCACTTCAGTCCTAGAGTTTCAGTGTTTATATATCAGCCTTAAAAACTACAACAAAAAAGATAAATGGACACATGAAATCATGGTACAGGCTCAAAGATGAGTGACTGTAGTAAAGATGTGCTACTAAATGGAATAAGACAGCTTTGCAAGGCCTGTACAGACAGCTGTTGGTTAGAGGAATGCGTCCCTGTGGAGCATGCGAAAACAAGAATTATCTGAAGCAGCAGGTAAAATGTCATATGCAGATTACAAAAGAAGTTGAATGGGGAAACTTGTTACCCTCCTGGAGAATTTCCAGCAATTTTTAGCATTAGTGCAATGAAGGGTTGCCTTAGAGGCCGTTACCTCCAAGATACAATCCTGCAGGAGAAGATCCCTCCTTTCCCCCCTTTGTCAGTGAGGAAAGAGCATTTCCTAAATCCTGTTCAGCCTGTTCTGCCCCTAAAAGAGTTCCTATCTTCTTACAGTAGATTGTTTGAGCATTTCTGGAGAATAAAAATGGCTTTGACGAAAAAAGATGCTTCATTTTAAAACTGTACATCAGGCAAAACCGTTTCTGCTCTAATCTGTCAACCATTCTCTGGAAGTGGCAATGGGTACCACATTGGATTTCCATTTATTTAGCAAGATGTTAAAGGGCAGGCTTGTGAGATACAGGATAGTGACGATATTCAGCACAGTGGGCTTACATGCTCTCTGAGCTTAGTGCTTGTCTAACTTAGTCTCTTGGTGTTAGTCTGTTGGTGTTAGTCATGAATTTCAATTTGAGTTTTCTAGAAGCAGGAAAAACTATGTTTCTTGCTTCCAGTTCTACTCTCCAATAACCTTTTTGCGTGCTTATGCTGCGGTGAGAGAGGTTTCACATTTAAGGAGAGATTATCCTGGAGTAAAATTAATGCTTAGGAAAGGGGAAGATAATAATACAGAAAAAAAAGTTTCCTCACCAACATCCCAAAGATTTCCCCTGTCTTTTAGTGGTAAAAAAAAGTAAACCATATGCTGAACAGAAAGCATTGAAAAAGCAGCTCTTCTGGCCTTTTTCTGAATGTCTTGACCTACTTAACCCAAAGCTGCATGAAGGTTTTGATTTTCTTTATCCAGCATACTGAGTAAAGAAAACTGGCTTTATGTATTAAATTCTCTTCATAGACAATTTTTCTCAGATTGCAGCTCCTAGATACAGACAGCTCATGGGTGCATCTCTAGATATAATATTCTGAATTTCACTGCTTGGTTTCACACAGCAGCAGCAGAGGTCAGCAGTGGCAGTATGATGTAGGGAGACCCTGTATGGTGATGAGAGGTGGAATTGTCAGCACCAGGGATGGAGAAAAGAGTCTGTCTCTATGCTTAGTGCTGTGGGCAGGGCACTCCTTTGCCTCAGTAAAGATGTGTGTATGTTGGTTCTTTACATCACATGGGTAACACCAACTACTGATAAGCCTACTGTCCATTGTTTATCAAATGAACTGAACCCAATTTTGGCTGGGATAGAGCTAGTCTTTTTCCTAGTATTTGGTACAATGCTGTGTTTTAGATTTAGTATAAGAATAATGTTGATAGCACACTGGTGTTTTCAGTTGTTTCTAAGTAGTATTTATACTAAGTCAAGGACTGTTTTATCTTCTCTCAACCTGCCAGTGAGAAGGCTTGAGGGTCACAAGAATTTGGGAGGGGATACAGTGGGACAGCTGACCCCAACTAACCAAAGGGATATCCTGTGCAGTATGACATCTTGTTCTGTATCTAAACTAGGGGGAAGCTGGCCAGGAGAAGCTGCTCAGGACTTGATTGGCATTGGTTGGCAAATAGTGAGCAATTTCATTGTGCATCACCTGTTTTCTGTATTCTGATCATGATGTTTATCGTCATAATTATTTTCTTCCTTTGCTGTCCCATTAAATTGTCTTTCTTTATGTCAACCCAGGAGTTTTCTCACTTCTAACTGGGGTGAGAGGGGAGTGAGCAAGTGGCTGTGGGATGCCTGGTTGCTGGCTGGAGTTAAACCACAATAGAACCTGAGAATTGATTAATTACAATTCAGCTGTCCGGAGAAAGTGTAGGAAGATTTCTTTACAACAACAAATAAGGGATGGAGGTGGCCTAGAAGGCTTCATTGTGATTTTCACTGCTATATAAAATTATGCAAAAAAAGTAAATAATCTCGGGCAATAGAATTCAATTTTCCACACTTTTAAGTCAGCTAGCATTAACTCGAACAGTTTCCATGCTGTCGTGGTTTAACCCAACCAAACAGCTTGTTAACTCACTCCCCCCCTTCTTGCCCTCCCCCTACTCTCAGAGGGACGGAGAGGAGAATCAGAAAGAATGCAACTCCCACGGGTTGAGATAAGAACAGTTTAGTAACTAAGGTATAACACAAATCACTGCTGCTACCACCAATAATAGTAATTATAAAGGAAATAACAAGGGAAGAGAATACAACACCCCATCACCAGGCAACCGATAACTTGCTCCCCCCAGCCCGACCAAGCACCGACTGATACCTCCTCCAACCCTGCAGTCCACCCCCTCTAGCCCCTTCCGGGTCACTCCCCAGTTACCTCCTGGGCATGACGTGCTGTGGTATGGAATACCTCTTTGGTCAGTTTGGGTCAGGTGTCCTGTCTCTGCTTCCTCCTGGCTTCCCTCCTCCCTGGCAGAGCAGGAGGCCCACAGAGTCCTTGGCCAAACCAAAACATTGTTTTTCAGCTCTGTTCCCAGCTGAAAGTCTAAACACAGCACTGCATCAGCTACCAAGAAGGAGAAAAAATGACTGCTGCTGCTAAACCCAGGACACATGCCTGTTTAGGGAAATGATGTGGGGTAAGATGATTCCCAGTAGGTTGTTTTGATGTAGCTACCCTGTTTGCAGCAGAAGTTTTATGTTGGTATTTGGCCTTAATGTCATGGAATGGTCCAAGAGACATTTAATTTACATGCTAGTGTAGAAGTCTGTTTTCAATCAGGATCCTACCATGCAGTGGCTGCTGTAGATGATCCCAGCTCAGATCAGCCATATGGCTGTCTACAATTGTGCCATACCAATAGAAGTTAACTTTATATATTGGCTTAGCTGCACCTTTACCTTTTTTCAGTGAAACCAAAGACGTGACCTCATCACTACTGTATGGTAATAATATTGCACTCTAACATTTGTGGAGCTTTTCAAGTCCAATTTACAACACCTGGAGAAATGAGTAGTGGGCTGATGGCTTTCAGTCAGCATTGCATACAGATAGTCAAAAAGCTTATCAATGTGATCATATTTGTTCGAAAGGACTGAGCTAGCATAGATGTAGGCATCTTTTATTCTTAAAGAGGTTGGCCCCTCTGGATGAAGTTCTTAAGAATTTGGTGACTTGTCATTCCTCCATTACAGAGGCCAAGCATGATTACTTTTTGCATCTGCATTTATTTGCAGTGTAGGGCATCTGTAAATGTTTTTATAATTTTTTAATACTTCTTTCCTGCTAAGAATGCAAGAATAACACACCAAAGTAAGCCATTAATAGGGCTAATTGTATAATAGCAATCCTGAGTTAGTTCTTTTGAGTCATATTTTGATATGTGTGCTGATAATGAAGTTTCATAGACATAAGCAAGGTCAGAATGAGATTCTCTTCAGATACACAAGGAAGATAAATGCTCGAGAGAAAGGAGAAAGAAGAGGTAGGAAGGAAATCCACTAATAGGTAGTTTTTACCGGACATCAGTGAGGTTTATAATGTAGATTCACTATTCTGTTACTGAGGTTTGGAAGTGACTTCCTAGTATTGGCAAAGTAAGCTATATTTAGCAACAACAGTTAAAGGTGTATGTGTCTGGGAAATGAATGATATTCTTTGTGAACACAGTTTGCTTGCAGTACTCTGTGTTGCAAGGTGACTGTTGTAGTGTACTTGAAGGCCTAAATCTAGTTCCTAGATTACTTCCGTGCAAGAACTGAGTGGTGAAAGTCCTGTAATTCAGTGTTTTGCTCATAGGTATTCTATTTTCTTTTCAGTTAATGCTAAATTAATAGTTACTTTTTCATACGAAGAAAGAAAAATCCTGTAGTGCTACTGTGCTATGCCACATCCTATTTCCATTTGTTGGGCATGCAGTCAAAATGAGATTATTTTCTCTCTGTTTTTAGTATTGATACAGGCTACGATTCCTTTGTGACTATTCTGGGGGGCTACAGTGAGAAACTGCTAGAAGCTTCTCTCATGTCTAATGGAGCCAATGCCAGCTGGCTCCATGATGGACCTGCTGCTGTCCGAGGCTGAGCCTGTCAGCAACAGTGGTAGTGCCTTTTGGATAACGTATTTAAGAAGGGGTTGCTGGTGATGGGGAGACCTGCATAGCATCAGCTGCAGCCAAAGGAGTGAGAATACGAGAGTGAAAGAACTGCAGACACCAGTATCAGTGAGGAAGGAGGTATTCCCCCTGCAGCCCATGGAGGTCCATGGTGGAGCAGATAGCCACTTGCAGCCCCTGGAGGGCTGAAGCAGGGAGATGCCCAAAGGTGGCTGTGGCCCTGTGGGAAGCCTGTGCTGGAGCAGGCTCCTGGCAGGACCTGTGGTCCCATGAAGAAAGGAGCCCCCACTGGAGCAGGTTTGCTGCAGGACTGGTGACTCCACAGGGGACCCGTGGTGGAGCAGTCTGTTCCTGAGAGAGACTGCACGCCATGGGAAGGACTCGTGCTGGAGAAGTTCATGGGGAACTGTCTCCTGTGGGAGGGACTCCATGGTGGAGCAGAGGAAGAGTGTGAGGAGTCCTCTCCTTGAGGAGGAAGGAGCAGCAGAGATGTATGTGATGTACTGACCTCAACCACCATTCCCCATCCACCTGCGCCTCTGCAGGGGAGGAGGTAGAGAATTTGGGCATGAAGTTAAGGCTGGGAAAGCAGGAAGGGGTGGGGGGAAGTGTTTTTAAGATTTGGCTTTATCTCCTATTATCCTACTCTGGTGTTATTGGTAGTAAGTTAATCTGATTTGCCCCAGTCAAGTCTGATTTGCCTGTGATGGTAATTGCTGAGTGATCTCACCCTGTGCTTGTCTCGACCCATGAGCCTTTTGTTATATTTCCTCTCCTTTGTTTAGCTCAGGAGAGGAGTGATAGAGCAGCTTTGGTGGGCACCTGGCATGCAGCCAGGGTCAGCCCATTACATGCTGACATGCTTCTAAAGGTCGCACTTGATAAACAAAGCATTGTGCCTACTGCCTGTTGAACTGCATTTAAATTAGTGGATAATTATGCAAAGAGTGAGATCCCCACAACACAAAACATATGGCTTGCTTATGCTGGAATAAGCATCTGTGACTGTGTGTGTTTGGTAGAAGAGCGTTACCATCCCCTTTGACTTCCTCTATGGTATCAGTGAAAATACTGGAAAGTCCTGAGTCATACTAAGGGTAGCAGGGCTTTCATGCATTTCTTTATTTGCATGATGCACCTTCACTTGCAGTAACTGCAGAAGGGT
This sequence comes from Neopsephotus bourkii, assembly GCF_033783945.1. Lineage (NCBI taxonomy): Eukaryota > Metazoa > Chordata > Aves > Psittaciformes > Psittacidae > Neopsephotus > Neopsephotus bourkii. Next base: position 67,625 of record NW_026901033.1, read on the forward strand.
AAGGTAATTCTTCCTTATTGTTTTGGGCACGGAGTGCGTTTGGGAGTGCATTATTTAAAATGAAACCCAGTGTTATGGAATTCACTGCAGACTGAGATGTCTGCACAGACAGAGACACATCTGATATAGCTATTGTAAAGGGATTAAACGTTTCTTAAATTAGACTAAAATGATCATAACAGCTTCCTTTGTCAAAGGCAGCTGTTCTGTCTGTACTCCAAAAAAAGAATGGAAGGAAGCATTGCTGTCAGCATAGAATATTAAGACTCTGTTTTCAGAGTTACAGTGTCTTTAGTAGTATCATAGCAACTTCTGAGGTGTCTGTGATGTTAGATGATTAACTGCAAGCTACATTAAGAGACAAATGAACAGGGGAGCCTAAAACATGAGCTAGTCTGAATCTTCACCAGAACTGCAGGTGAATCTGAAAGTTAGCAAGGTTCTGCCTTCTCTGAGGGATGTGGGGGCTTCAGCCACTGGTCAGGGTTACAATAGCCAAAACCCCCCTCAAATCAGTAAAAGACAACTCAATGGCTTTTGTCTTGGTCAGGATTTATGTTCCCAAATACAGTGCATTGTAGGAATTCACTCTGAAGAACAGAAAGGCAAAGAGCAAAGAGGGAAGAACTACAGAAAAAGAATTATCATCACATGCTGTAGGACATGAAAAAGGCACTGTGTGCCAGAGAAGCAAAAGGCATGGGAACTCAGCAGTGGTATCTTTAGCAAACTGGGTTAGAAAGGACCAGGGCAGCTTAAGGAACATGACAGCCCACATCCATTTAGACGTATTTCTCTTAATGTAATATCACAACTGCATTTCCTTCTAGAAACTGGTTGACTTTTGGAAAAGTACTGCAAGTTTAAAGGTGTGTCAGTGAAGTAATAAAAGAGAGGCAAGTGTTATTAGACTGCTGGGGAGCCTCTAAAATGAAATAAAGCACTGTCTATTTTAATAGCTGAACAAGGAGGCCAAAATGGGAACAGTTCTTGGTGTCACAAGTCCGTACACTCGGAAGAGAAATCTCAGCACTTACTACTAGCATATGGAAACTCCTCCAGAAAAAAGAACCATGTGAACAGAACAACCTATTTGAAGGATATCAAATCAATAATATGCATTCATCTGATGGGACCATAACCATTACTATCAGGAAGATAAATTTTTGTCACTGATGTAAATTAATTGTTATTCTGCATGGGAAAATCTATATGTGATGAATTCAGGGTGAATCCAGACTGGGTATATTGAAGGGCCTTCTGAAGATCAGGAAACTGAGAAAGTACTCAGCCACTATTACTCTAAGAAAATACTCTTTGCTTGCCATTGCAGCCTCAGGGATGGCGGTTTTCTGCTTTTGCAAGGAATCACCTTACAGAAGAGGGAAATAATTTTGACTGATTATAATTATGCAGAGTTTCCTCAGCAGCAGTGGTACCAGTAGGTCATCGCAACTGGTAAACTTGATTTTATTATTTTAAGCATTAAATAAAACAGGGTACATTCAAAAAGAAGGTCATCGCAACCTGTAAACTTAATTTTATTATTTTAAGCATTAAATAAAACAGGGTACATTCAAAAAGAATGAAGAGGTTAGAAATTTAAATGGAGAGAAAGCACAGCTGTAGTGCTTCTCAGCTGATAGTTGTTGAGGGGCCAGCAAATCTAGAGCCTGGGTCTATATGCACACGTATCTTGAGAGCAAGCTAGTCTTTCTTCCTGTATTTTTGAAGCTGTAAATAGCAAAAGCATTAATGTTCCCTGGGATTTTACCACGGGGAAGATCGAGAGCAAATGGTTTCCCAAGATCATTACCAGCTTTGGCAGCAGGTTTGCACTGTTCATGTCTGTAGCAGGAGGTGATGGTTTTATGTGGTTTTTAAAAAAGTGTTATGTTTATTTTTCTTCTTCAGTTCAACTTTACGTTCCCCTTTTTTCCTCTAACAAGGGAGATCAAAAAGATGTAGCTGGTAACCTTATGAAAGTAGCTCTTTCCTGTAGTCCTGTTTGAGTGAGGTTTTAAATCAAGCTGCTTCTCTGTTATAATGAAGAGAAAGGAATAATTGGTGTAAGTTTGCTCCCCCTTCCATTCAACCAAACAATGTTTGCTTATTTTACCTACCTTAGTACTTATTAGAACACATCCCCAGTCCCTAAGCCTCTGCATGTGCTTACATCTTTAGAAACATAATTAAACTTCAGACGTTCATAGCTGTCTGTCCACATTCAGTGTTGTCAGAAGGCAATCATCAGATTACTAATTTCCCACAAGTGTATCAGAGAAGGAAGCTGACACCACTCTTGAGATGGACTTTGTTCTAAGCACAGAGAGCTGTCGATGTTCAGGTGACTCAGCAGGCAGTGTGTGTGGATGGGGAGGAGGATGTAAGAGCTAACAAAAATGGTCTTTGGTGATTTGGGGTTTCCAGGCGTGATGACTAACTTTGCACGTCTCAGCTTTTGGATGTCAAGTGGGCACATCAGAACAGTGTGATTTTTAGAGGATATGTGGAAGGTGTTGTTTGAAAATCAAGATCCTCAAATGTCCTGTGAAACAGATACTCTGAAGTAGAAGTTCTTGGTGTGATTTACAGAAAATCCACTTTCATAGGATTTTGGTTTTTATAAATAGTGCCTCTCATTTTCCCCAGCATTCCTTGAATGAAGAATTCATTAATTTATGAAGATGCTGAAATGGAATAAATATATATATAGATGACTAAAAAGTGTACTATATAGCAACATGAACTGTTTAACTGTCACTTAAAAGTAGTGTGCCACAGAAGAAAGGGAATAAAATTGAACCCACTCCCACTCCTTGAATGGCTGTTTGGAGAACATGTATTATACTGCTTCTCTTACTTTCTCACTTTTAAAGTATTTTTCCCCTTTTTGTTTATTTTTTCCCTTCTTTTTGTTGTGTTCTTCCTCCTAATTTTCTGCCTTCCTCTCTTCTTCAGTGGGACTTTCTTTTTCTTTTTCCATCACTCTGAATTTATTTTCAGCTACACTTAAAGGGTCTCGGAGATGTGTTCCTGTGTGTCCCTCCTACGTCCCTTGACTCATGCTGTTTTATACTCTCGCTTCTACATCTCCTTCCTTCCTGTCATCCCTGTAATCTTATTACTATTTTCTTCCTGGCTTCTGCCCTTGGGCTCAGCAGTGGACTTCTGATCTGTGAGGATGGTTTCTCTTCAGTGTATGTGAATGATATGCCACCTAAGGAGATGGGCTCCTGTGTCAGTGTGCACCTCTGGCACTGCAAGGCACAGTGTGACCTCAGGGACCGCCCATGTGAGGGAGTGCAGCTGTGGCATGTGTCCACATCCCTCAGTACATGGTGCAACAGCAAAGTCCCTTGGCCCCTTCGGTGAATCTGTGCTTACCCTTCTCCTGTACAGGAGGTGGAATATGAACTAGGAAGGGTGTTTCATTTCTTCTCCTGGCTGATTTGTAGCTTCAGGTCACGTCTGTTGTGAGGTGGTTAAAGCACAGCCAGCAGCCAGCTTTCAAGACCAAGCTATGCCTGTGGCTACAGTGGGCACTGAAAGCCACAAGTTTCAGCAACTGAATGTCCTGCTAAACCCTGTAGGCTGTTTACTTTCCTGTTCAGACCTCCCCTCTCCCAGGGAAGAACAGTTAAGTGCTTAGCAGGCTGGCTGGTATGTAAGAACTGCTTTCAAGTCTCTGTGCTGTACATTTGCTGTCTAAGTGAATCCGCTTAAGCTCCCTTTACTTCAGTTTCTTGTCAATAATTTTTTTTTACTTCCTAAGGGCACACTTAAGGGCAGGGATGAGATTTGCTGCAGGCTATGGGTAAAGCGCTTAATTGCTGCTGTAGCAAAACCTGACATAGACATGGTCTAGTTCATTCTGGTTGTGGAGAACTCTTACCTTAGAGTCTGCGGGTCAAGTATTCTCATATGAGATTTTTCCTAGTTAATACAGCCACTTTCCCCTGTCCCCCACGTCCTTGTAAGAAATAGAGCAAACATAGGTTGTCTGTCATTATGTGAAACCAATCCAATCTTGGGACAATGCGATATGATGAAGATATGGAATATCTGTTTGCTGAGGCTGACTCTATATTCAGAGTTCTGTTTAATTTGGATTCTGGCTGGGTTTTGTCCATATTGAAAAATATGAGATTCTAGCAAAAAGGTGTGAAAAAGTCAGAGCAGGCCAGTGTGTGATGGTTATCAAGTACTGTGAAGAAGAACGTGGCAAAACGCAGGGAAGAAAGGGTTTCTGCAGGAGAGAGCTCCTCTGGGATCTGTCTAGCATCAAGGAGGAAAAGAGAATGTTTAACAGAAACAGGGAATCTCTTCTGGGACCTTACCCAGCCCTCGTTCTAAATGATACAAAAATACCTTGATTGTACCTCAAAATGCAAGCAAAATTATTTACTTTTAATGATCAGATGTCTTACAGGAAAGAACCTACTTGGTTCATATAATATTAAATCAAATCATGGTTGAAGTAACTTACTGTTTTATTAATGACATGTAATTAGCTGGCAGTCACTGAACTATACGCTGAGGATCAGTATCAGTCATACAACAAATAAACCGTAACAGACACTTCCAAATATTAGTAAATGCCTGTAAGTAATCCTAAACAAATCCTGACCTAATTTTCCTGTCACCCTGCACAGTTACGTGTGTTCCTCATTTCCCAGGTGCATCCACACTCAGTACAAGCAGGTTGCAAGGACACAGCTCCCCTGCCCTGAGAGTGCAGGTTCCCCCACTTCCACACACCTCTTGCTGGAGATGTGTATCAGTGCTGCTTGCACAACTCACCAGTCCACCCGGTGTGACAGCAGCCTGTAATTTAATATAGTCCCACTGAGGTGTGGGTTCCTACATGTTGTATCCACTACTGTGAGTCCATTGACTGACTGCTCATTGTGTGGGGTGGGTGGGGATGATGCTCTGTAAGGCCTAGGCATTAGCAGGAGCATCTCCTTAAAGGAGACCATGCTGGTCAGGCAACTTCTGTCTGTGCCAGACTAGGCTGTGACTGGTTCTCTATTTCCACTCCAGGATCTTCCCTCCACATTCCAAATGTTCACGTTTCCCTTTCCCATGTTCTTTGTATAAAAAGTCACTGTAATCCCCTGGTTTCTTTTTAATCTGTCTGATGACTGTTTTCCTCTTTAACCACTTTCTCAGTAGCTAACAGATTGGGGGTAAAGGGTATACATCAGAACATTGTTCATCCCACGCTGACTAACTTTGTTATCAAATAAGATTAAATAGCTTTGTTAGTATCTTCTGTAGTTTGTCATGTCTTCTTGCTCTGAGCTAGCTTTTAAGATTGCCATCTTATTCTGCATAAATAGATATTGGAAACTCTTGCAAGCAAGAAAGCAAAAATGCAAAATAAATGCCCGTGAGGCATATCTGTGAGTAAGGGCTAAAGCACCTTGGCTGTCTGGGGAAAGCCTGCAGCATTGCTCTCTAGTTTGTAAGGATGAGGCATGTGTTGAATCATTCTGCAGTTACTCAGCCATATAACCCATTCTCCTGCCAGAAATTTCTGTCTCTCTGGAGGCTTGCTAAAAGAGGACAGGTGCCTGCATACCAGTCCCTCCAGTTCATAGCCTGGCATCTTAATTCAAACTCTCCTTCTCTCTTGAAGGCTAATAGGGAACAGGGCGATGTTAATTATGACCAGGTACAGGCTGAAGATGAAAATGCTTGTGAGAAGAGGTTTGCATGAAAAGCTAGGAGCTGCAGAGCCTTAAAATATGCAAAGAAGAATCATCAGACTTCTTTTGTCAAAGCTCTAACTCGGCATTAATGAAAAGTGTAGCATTAGATAAGATTGGGTGTATATATGTGAACTTTTAGATATGATTTTTTAAAATGCTTCAAAACAGCTAGGCAATTCTAAATTCTAATTGATGTTAAATAAACATCCTTAATTTTCAAATACCTGCTGATCTATATTGCATATTTTCAAGAGAAGGAAATGCCAGGTTTGACCTCTGCATAGGATTCCTGCCTGATAAAATGTGTCTGTTTAGGAACCCAAACAAACTTTCCAGAAAATAAGTAATTGGTACATACAGGGAATGATTAAAGTCCATCCAAATGAAGATGACATGTTTACCTGCTCAGGAAGACCAGAAAGATAACAGAGTTCAGAACTGGTACTAGTCCCATAACTTCCCCATGTCAGCAGCAATAGGAAAAAAGACAAAAAAATGGTGAATTTGAATACAGTGAAGTGTCAGAGTGGGGTGAAAGTGTTGCAGGAAAAGAAAAGAAGCAATACAGACCTTTTTTGTAGTTTTCTTTGTTCTCTTGGAGTAGAACAGGGAACCTGGAAAAGGTTTTGGCTGAGCAAAGATGAGCTAGTGGATTTGTACAATGAGGGAAGTTAAACTTGAAAGGCGTTTTAAAAGGTATAGCTTTCTTGATATACATAGCACAAAAGACATCTTGCACTGGAACTCAATGACAACATAAGTGAATTGGAAGAGTAGGGCTACATTCTGGAACCTGCGAAACAAGATAAAATGGGAGATTTTGTGGAGGCTGAAGAGACTCCTAAGAGAGCCGTGGATGAAGATGTTGAGGGTACCCAGTAACCTGAAGGAAAACTAGATGCTTTCTGAACTGAATTCTGCAGTTCACTGAAGTCTGAAACGTCAGAAGTTGCCACTCAAAAGGGAGAACTGGGGCTGAGATAATATCTAGTCATCCTTGAAAGGAACAGGGTCAGCCAACCAAAGGAATGAAGATGTGTTTGAATTGGATCAGCTGTGCAACCTGCAGCACAAGCAGTCAGAAAATGTTGACAAATTCCATATGTTCAGCTTTTCAGGTGGTGTAGATTATAAATGATCATCCTAGTATCTGGACAGAAGTGACAACTGAGGAATTTCCAAATGCTTTTGAGAGCAGTGAGTTAGGCTGATTTTGAAGAGACTGCTGGCATTCTTCCATGTTCTTTTTCTCATCACTCAACAGCTGTCTGAGCAAAATTGTGGCTTTAAAGGGAACTTTCTAGAAAATACAGAAATAATTATCCTAATGGCAGATTGATGGCTGGCTATGTGGTAGGGAAATGAAGACCCCTAATCTTGAAAGAGTCTACAGATCCACCCACAGGTCACTCCTATGTCCATTTATGTAGTTACATCAGTGAAATGAACTAATGTTGTATAACTGTAGACTTTAAATGCCAAGCAGTTTCAGTATTTAATTGTGAAAGTTAGCTATTCCATTGGGAAACGGAGAAAACATAAAGAAAAATGGTTAAAAGTCTCTGCTTTTTTTAACTTTTCCTCAAAACATGGCCAATTTGTAATCTCCACTTATTTTATATGAAAGCATTTACTGCAATCTATGCACAGATACATATAAATGATGCCTTAAAAATCATTCATATCCTAATGTATGAAGTTCTCAGGCAGAGTGAGTCCATTTTTCTGCACCAGAGCACGCTTTCTTGGGTGAAAAAAAGTATGTATCAGGCAAATACTGACTTTCAGACAAGTGGTTTTACTACAAGAGTGATTGGCTGCTTTGCTGCCATAATGACCAGTGCTCTGCAGTGGATCCCCCACCTTTTCAACAGAGATTAAGAAAGGGATTGACTGATACCCTGATTTCTGGTGGGGATGGGGGAAACAACTTATGTCTATTAGCTCCACAGGGCATTTCTGCCTTTATAGACTGGTTCGAAGGCATGGAAGTATCATAGATAATGGCATATTAGTATGGCACAGTGCACAAGCTAATGAGCCTTGCCTCTTGGGGAGAATCAGTAGGCTGAGGGCAGTGCTATTTTGACATGAGTACTTTGCTCCCAGTGTCATGGTTAACTCAATGATACTAGCTTGGTGGGAGGGGCAAAGTCTCTGAAGCATCCTATATTATTACATGGTATGGACAGGCTAGCAGTACTTCTAGTCCTGATACTTAGGTAATCTAAATTAGGTTAAATTATATTTATACCAAATTAAATTAAATTTGCTTCGGAAATTGTAAAATACTGGATCCAGTTTCTAGTCAAGCGGATGGGTCATTCCATGGGCTTCACTGGGTAGTAAATCAGCTTTCAAACGTTTTCATGTATGAGCAATAGGAACAAAGTGGGAGAGGCAAGGAGAAGGAAATGTAGACCAGCCCCTGGCTTGGCACATTAGGAAATTTTAGACAGATACTGCAGTAAGACCATGCTGTTTTATCTTCAAAGGCAAAACAGAGAGTCAAGGCTCAGTTATGACAATCTATGCAGAGAGAGCTGCAGGGCTGGTTAGATGATGAGAGACTGATTTTCATGAAGAAAGATATACCAGCTGACAAAAACACGGAATCGTTTTAAAGAGTAGTGCATAATGTGCTAGTTTTTTTCAGACGTATCCCTCTAGGTATAGAGAACAGGAAGGATGCCCTACAGAAAAGGGTGTTAGCTTTAGTTCTCAAGCGATCCCATCAGAATTTCTTGTTCTGCCCCAAAGTTTTTGTGGAAATTTGAGCAAATCACTTAGACCTAAATCCACAAAGGTTATTTATGTTTCCCAGTGCTGGTTTCAGTCACTTGCTCTCACTGATTTCCCAGTTACAATGTTTTTGTATCAGTGGGTGCTGGGCACTCTCTGAAGAGTGCAGTAGATAAGTACCCTTACGGATCAGGCCCTCAGCTGGCTTTCGTTTTGATCCCCTCAGTACAAGAGGAGCAGAGCTGCTGCAAACTGCAGCTGTTATTTAGTCCAGTTTAAGTGCAGGGGTTTTGGAGAATGGTTGCAATGCTCTGGTTTTTCTTTTTTCTGAAGGAGTCTTCAGTACAAGGGGTTTTCTTGAGTTGCTGTGGGTCCTGCATTGCAAGGTCAACAGTGTCGGTGTGCAGTGATGAGAAGCGTATTTAAAGAGTATGAAATTACATGGGTAGCAAAGATAAGCAGCTGCCTAGTCTTATCCACCTAAGAGTAGTAAAGACAGAGAGATTGTAGAGGGCCACTTCTGAGTAACTGCATTTCTTGGTGTTGCCAATAAGGATATGTCCATATAGCACAGCACAATGCCATACAGACTAGGTACTTGAGCTACCTCATTCTCAGTGAAGGCAGCTGTTTCAGCATTCTAATAAGCTCTGCTGTGATGCCTACATTAATGTGGCTACAGAGCTTCTTAGGGAAGGCATTACTCATTGAAAGCCAGCCTGGGATCTCTGTAAAGTCCAGTACGTATGCAGATGCTGAGACGGATGCATGATGTGCAGGTCAGCATTAGACTTGGTTTCAACAGATTGCTGATGATTGAAGGCAGCATTTCATTACTTTGAAACAACTGCATTTTGTTTGGACAATTGATCTATAAACCCTCATTATAAGTCTCCTATATCCATTAAAGAGTCAAGGAACTGCTTTTTAAATAAAGGCAGGCAGGTCCTTGGTTGTGTAAATGGGTGCAGCTCCTTTAAATCAATGAAGCTATCATGGTATACTCAAGGTGAGGATCTGACTCAAAGATAAATGGAAGAGAGGTGACGCAAAGAATGAGGTTTTTCTAAAACTTTCAACATTAGTCTGACTGTGCCCATTTCCTTTGAAAGGAAACGTCTTGTTAAATTCAGAGGGAATGGGACAATGTCAAGGCTGAACGATGTCTGAAAAATCCCATCCCTCAGGCCAGGAGTGCTGCAGATTGCTCTCTGGTGAGAGATGATTGACTGTGAGGGTTCAGCAGTTTGGTGCAGTCCTGCCTGGCCAGCAGTAACAGAGCTGAAGAACTCTGTAGCACTCAAAAATCAGGAGAGGAAAGCCAAAACACAGTGGATGACCAAAAAGTAGCGTATTTCCTTTGCATCCCCAAGTGCTGGAACATACAAGCTACAAAACCTCAGATTCTTCCAGGAGCTTTTTGGATATCTGCCACCATGAAGATTTCAGGAGGTGTTTAGGGCCAAGCTGCCCTGTGTTGAAGCCAATGTTACATATACATGCCTGAAAGCATGTGTTATGTGAGCTGGGGGAGTAAAGGCTTGTTTTTTAGGTGGTGGTAGTTGTGGGGATGGTGTCAATATACACTGAAATGCTCAGTATCTTTGCTGATCAATAGTGGAATCTGAAACTAGAAAGTGTTGTTTTAATTGACCTTCACTGCCCTTGCTGTATTTGACCCAAGCTTGAACAGATGCCAGTACACCATAAATAACTCAAAGAATTTAATTAAGGAAAAAATTTTAAGTGAAGAGGCATGAGCAGAAAAAAAGAAAAAGAAATTAAAGTTCACACGTTAACTTCTAAAGAAGCAGAGAATGGGTTAATGTAAGATAAGTGTCAGGATAACTTTGAAGTGTTTTTTCTGCTAATAGCACTGAGCCCAAAACAGCACCAATGTGTTAATATAACTTGATCAAGTTGATTGTATAACAGCTTGAAGATATTTTCCTTATCTGCTGTCCTCATCATCATTCATTTGCGGTATGTTTCAACAGACTACCACTATACATCAGTAGTTACGTTTTATATGCAATAAGATTACCACATTAAATGTTTGCATTTATATATGTATATATATTCACTTGATGAGGACAGGAAACTTTCCATCATTCTCTCACTTTGCAAGTGCTTTCATTGTGAAGAGAGTTTCACATAGGAATTGTTTCAGGTATCTTGATTGTGTTCTTAGACTATTGTAGTTTTGACTTAAGCAGATGTGGTTAACTCAGCAGCAAGCGAATGCTTGAAAAGAACACAGAGATATTACTCAGTAATAGTTACCTGGCTTAGCTGGCTTTAATGGAACTTCCTTAGAGCGTAAGGGTTCATTTTTCTGAATAATGGTCTCAAAATGTGTGTCTGAGATATTCCTGACCCATGGTTAACAGAAAACATACTGCCTGTAGGAACTTCCCCATTATCCACTACCCCAGGGAATACAAATGTTAAAACTGATGCTACAGGCAGAGAAATACAATGTTGTCTGCAAAATATTTCTGTGTTATGGCTGTGTTAGGTTCCTCTGTTGTGGGCCAGAAATGGGAACAGTATCTATGTGGAGGTGGGCTAACACAAATACATTTTAGCTTGTGCTGTGCAAGCAGCTCCCCAGCTCTTTGGGGTTCTTTGCTACACAGACAACCATGCTGGCACAGGCAGACATTCAGGAGGCCATATTAAATGCTATAAATTAGGGGACCACACTGTGCATGCTGTTTTATAGAAAGCAGATGAATCCCTGCTTTCAACAGGACAATCCAACTCAGATTACTGTTTGGAGCTTTAACTGGTGCTCTGTCATTTTGGATAACTTCTCAGTTTGCATCAATAATGAAATCATAGAAGGGAAAAGTGAAGCATCTTTTAAGGGTTAGGAAATAAACAGAAAGTACTGGTTTGGGTAGGAAACTTTTAATGTTGGCATTCATATCAGAACACATGCAGTGCTAGTTCCTTGTAATTACCAAAAAATAGAAACTGTAGGCATGGGGGAAAATATGAAGTTGGAAGTACGCATGATGAGAGACATAATGTCTAAATTAGTATTATTTTTGTAATTTCCCCTTTAGTGTTTCTCTCATGGAGGGGAGCATGTTTTTCACTACTTCTTGAAGTTCCACTAATTGTTTTGTTTGCTTTGTTCAGATTCTGGGGAAGTTTGGTAATCCTCATACTACTGCACGGCCCACAAACAGTAGCCCTAGAATGAAATCAGCTTTATTATGAGATGTTATCTTCACACCAAGGGACGTTTCGGGGAAGTAAATAGCAGTTTGTGGAATAAAGCAATTGAAAATATGCAAGTACAGTCAGCAAACAGATGGCGTTTCGAATGAGCTGGATTCCTTTTTCATAGCTTTAGCTCAAAATATTTGATTCAAAAGTTCACTTTGCAGTTTTTTCTCCCCTAATCCTTTCATAAGGTATAGTGGCCTTGAAGGTTATCTCTCACCTCAGCTTCAACATAAGCTTTCATTTCTCGAGTATGATCTTACTTGCAATTAGACCATATAAAATACCAGATATGCTGTTCTATTAAAAAAAGAAACGGGAAAAAAAAGCCAGGAAAAACAGACCCTACCCAGTTCTGCGCACAGCACCCTTTGGATTCAAGAAACTATACTCTAGGGCCGATAAGGCAATGGGGTGTTTCTGCAAGAAATTGAAAAAGGCTAATAATATGCCTGGTTATAATGAACCCCACTTGCTCATGGAAGGCTGATTTTATCAGAAATATAGAAAGATTGCAAACATCATGATAGATTTAAAAGGGTTATTCCCAGTGGAAGACAAATCTAGTAAAAACTAGCCAGATCCATCAACTGGTAGTTGTAAATATTCATTCGCTTTCCTTTGCCCTGTTGGATTAAAGGAACAGAAGCTTCTCTGTGGTCAGTAACTAGCATATGCTCGAATTGTGGACAGACTGGAAACTCAAGAGAAGGGGATTTGTGTTATGTATTGGCTTGGAACAGTACCTCGCTTTCTAACTTTTAGAGATGATCACTAAGGAACCCAAGACTGCAAGATCAGAAAATGTATGGAGAGGCCAAAGTAATGAAAGGAGTGAAGACAAGATTATTCTGCAGAGTGTCTGTATCCATGCCTGGTTATGTGCTACATGCTAGGTTTTATTCCCGAATCAGAGGGACACTGAAGGGAGCACCAGTTGTATGAGGGAGAGGAAACAGTTCAGCTACTTGTTTCTGTGATGAAATTACCATGAAATGCTCTTAAAAGGAGCTTATTATATGTCTTATGGCCATTTACATGGGGTGTGGTTTTGCCTGGGAATGCTGTGTGTGCTGCTTGTGTACCTTTGTCTGGACTTGGTCCTGCAGTCCCACTCAGCCTTGGCACCTGTGCCTGTCCCCATCCTTAGGTATTTATAGGCATCATCCACCTCACCCAAGGAAAATGCTGGCCAGTTGCTAAGTCTGGGGTTGTGTTAGGTGGCCCTTGCATGGCTTGCAACCATTAAGCACCATACCTCTTGTCAGCTAGTACCAGGCATGTGCATTCAGCAGACAAGGTTTTTGCACATTAACTATTGATAAAACTTGCCTGAGTGCACTTTCCTCTCTGACTCTTCCTCATCCATCCCACTATTTTTTCCAGTTTTCACTGGAAGCTGTGCTATACCATTTTGAGCAGGTAATGATAGTGCCCACATCCTGTACGCACAAGCACACAGACTGAGAGCGATCTAATAAGGGTGATAATTTAATTAGGAAAATGAGAGGAAGAGGTGGTGAGAAGGACAGAAAGGAAGAGGGAGTGAGATGGGGGAGAGAGATGAAAAAGGCAGGTAGATGGAGAAGGGAGAAAATACAGAAGAGATGCCATGACATATACAAAAGCCCAGGGTTTTCTGGAGGGACCTAAGGTGCTAGTACTGCAAATGATGAAATAACACTCTGGCAGAGAATGCGTTTGCCAACATTATTATTTTTGCATTGACTTTCTGGTTGAGAGGAAAAGACAATCTATCCATCAGTTGGTATCCCTCACTAGAGGTGCTTTTAAGAGTGTTTACTTGTTTCTTCCATGCTCTCACTCTTCCGTGCAGGTTTGGTTTTTGTTTGGCTGTTTAGTTTTTTACTTTTCAGGAAAAGAGACACCTTCCTCTCCATTTAGTTCATCTGCCTTGTGGGTTTTAATAGCCAGGTGTCCCAGGTTTGACTGCTGTACCCAAATTACAATATGGCATCCAATTTGGAGTGTCTGCATGGCAGTCATTATTCAGCTTCACCACAGAATCAGGTTCATAGGAATGAACAGAAACGTAGGTAAACTGTCTTCACGTACCTAAGCTATGATGATAGTATGCCAGAATGAAAAAAAAAACATTGCTAAAATATATACTTTCTGGTTTTCTACTGTACTTTGAAATGCAAGTTCTGGTTATAAAGAAAGCAAGTAGGCACTTTTCTAGCATGAAAGAATTCCAGAGGAAAAGTTTTACTAACTGTGATTGGCACGACTCTATTGTCTTTTATATGGGTAGTGGTTGCTGCAGAAGCAGACCAGAAGCCCTTGGCTAGGGAGATGTAAATAAATGCATCAATTTGTCTACAAATTCCAATATAGTACTGTATTCTGTGCCTGTCAAAACTGGATCAATTAGATTCGGTGTTTTTTTTTCTACCGATGGGTGTGTAGGACACAAATATCCATATGCTGCTTAAGGATACATTATTTAAAACTGGAATTAGGAGAATGCAGTCAGAGCCACAGAAATAGGGTACTTATCAGAAACCATGCTTGTAACTCACATGATCTGGGAGAAGCAAATGTGGAAGTACATCTTCATAAAAAATTCACACAGTCACAAATTGTGCCATCTATTTCTGTACGCTACGTTTTTGTTACTCCTGGAGAGAGAAGGTCTTTTTATTTAAAGTAATTGTTGGTTTTTCTGAAGACATAAAGCATGCATCTTCTCCCCTCGCCTGCTGCCTTTTAGAAGTAGTCAAAGAACTGAAATTAATTAAGTTCTGACCTTGTGTCAGCACTGTATATCATAATTAATGGAAAACAACATCCTTAAGGTCTGAGATCTGCACAATTAAAGCCAGAAATCTGTGAAAACCACTCAAGATTAAAAAGAGAATGTTGGGGGAGAGAGTCTTTAAAAGCTGCATTCCCCTGCACGGGGAGATGCAGTCACTGAAGAGTTCACCTGACATATTCAGATGCATTTACATAAATCCCTCTGTTGTTCTGTGCAATTACCTTTCCGTTTGTCTCCATGGAGTTCCCTGTCTCTAAACCTTGTGTGCTTTCCTCGTTCATTTCACACTTGCATGTTACAGCCCAGACCCTCTCAAAAACAAAGATCCATTTGGATAACAGCGGTGCATCCTGGATCCAGCCCTGGTGTGTGCAAAATAACCTTTCTTTATCTTACAGCGGCTGTTGCTAGCTGTTAAGAAAGAACACATGCCAATCAGGACACAGTTTTCTCTGCCTCACCTTGCTGAAACCCCTGATATGTCAAGATCTTCTACCATGAGAGATTTTTTCACTGCAGTTTACTGAATTTAGATGGGCATTAGACTGGTAAGGCTGGAAAAATGAGTTCTGCATTTTGCTGCTGCTGAACTTACCCCGTGGTTGTTCATTCTTATTCCTCTAACCTTCAAGAAATCAAGTTTTTGTGTCTTCTCCTTAGCAAGTAGTCTGCTTATTTCCAAACATGCGTCTTTTGTCTTTAATGCCATCCTGCTTATCTCCTCATCTTTAATAATTTCATACAGTTTTTGGTTTGCATAGCTTGAAAATAACCAGGTAGTCTAGTTTTAAAAAAAATCAATGTAACGTGTTTTTTTTTTTCATTGAAAATGTCGCATTCCTCCTTTTTCCAGTTCCACTTTGCCCTTGAAAATAAGTTGAAAAAAAAGGATGTACAGAAAAGGATCGACTATTTTGTTCTTCAGTTTTATCACAAAAGGGAAAAAAAAGCAAAATTAATTAAAGCAAGCCTTGATTTTCTGTTAAGAACATTTAATTGAAAAAAAACCTGATTTAAAGTGTTTTGATGTCTTTGTTGTTTTTTATTATTCCTCTGGGCTGAACTTTAATAGTCTTTCACGCAGTATCTCTTTCTACTGATTTCAGTCAAAACACCAATCATTCTCCCCAAATGGCGCTTAAGGCATCATCTTTATTTTTATTGTCCCTTTCTATTGTCTTTATTGTGATTTTGACTTCTTTTTTTGGCCAACAGCACCTTTCTCCCATGGTTTCTTTATACAAATAACATATTTTGTTGTTGTTGAGTCTTTTTCCTCCATACTGTCATTGAATTTGGGTTCCTCAGTCTTACTGGCTTATTTTTAAATGGATGCTTGGTAACTTAGCAATGTGTTCCCTCAAGGTAGTTAATTTCCAAAGGTATTTGGTAGGAGGTGACGTGAACTCATCATTTAAAGGAGTCACAACCCAGGTGCACCTTTTAGTCACCTGTACTTTAAGAACTCTGCTAGCTTGGTTTTTACTGATACTGGGAACGATCCCATCTGCTTGTATGCTACCCCTGTCTTGAAATTGGATAGCTTTTTGCATAGTCCTTATGCAAAGGACTTCTAGGTGTTGACTTTAAGGATCATCCCTCCAGTGGTTTTCTTCTTCCACTGAGGCAAATTTCTTTAGCTTCCTGCCTGTGACAATCTTTGAGGCTCT
The DNA here is from genome assembly GCF_033783945.1 of Neopsephotus bourkii. NCBI lineage: Eukaryota > Metazoa > Chordata > Aves > Psittaciformes > Psittacidae > Neopsephotus > Neopsephotus bourkii. The sequence goes on from NW_026901033.1 coordinate 83,770, forward strand.
TTGAGAGGCACATTGGGTGTTGCTGGCTTATCTCCTGACACAAAATCTAATGATAATATTTTGATTCTGATTTCCTTTCTCAAAAATTGTGTTTAGTCTCCAGCATGTGTTTATATTTTATTATTCTGATTCTGGCCACCGGAGGTCTTATCCTTGTCTATAACAAGTATGAGAGCTCAAACATTAGACTGCTGTTCTGAATATGTTATTCAGAGGGCCTCATCAAGGCCTTCTTTCTTCAAGAAACTGAAGATAATGCTCTTTCCCTTCCGTGTCCTATACAGCTTCTGTTGTCTATATATGTATTCATATTTTCCTCCTTTTACGTTCTCTGTCATGAAGCCTTCCCTAAATTTCTCTCTTCTGTCTTCTGAATTCTTTTTACATGTAGTTGTGCCCAATTCTGTATTGAAACCTTCATTTCCATTTTGCAAAGCTTACTGGTGTTAATCCGTTTCTGTAAAAATATATCCAATTGTTATGGATAATTTTGCCTTCTTTGGTAACATTAAGTAATGCAATAAGTAGTTCCCCCTGGAATCTGTAGAACTTCTCTCTAGCACGTGTGGCTGGATCTTGTGTAAAATCCTATACAGTATATGGTCATGCTAGGAGCAAAGTAAGTCTGCTAGTAGGTTGTTCTCTGGATTGGCCAGGGCGGTTTTGTTTCTGAATTACATCCTCTGTTTTCTGTAAAAGTTGCCTTGAACTGAGACCTATTTGTTGCCTGTGTCTCAAATATCTCAAAGGACAAAACAAATACTGGTTACTACCAATGGGGGTACCATTAATAGTGAAGAGAACATGGAAAAAGATTCCAGAAAAATGTTATGATGAGGACACACAAAACCTGTCAGCTGTAACACATATTGTCATTCGGGAAAGGTAATCACAAGGAGAAAGGCAGAGGATCAAGTTATTGAACTATGAGTTCACTTTAACTTGCCCGATCCAGTTTTTATGTAGCAACACAGAACTGAGAGGTTTTGTACAGCATTACAGGGGAAGAAGCCCAGGGGTACAACAGCATGGCAAATGTCAACAGGCATCCCCCAGCTGTTTGGGGCTTCACTTTATTTTCAGCATGCTGCCAATTCTAGCTGACACTGCTGCTTTCTGGAAGGGAAAAGAAAAGCTGCTGGGTTTGTTATCTCTGTTGTTCAAGCCACTAAAATAGGACTAGCTACAGCTTTTGTTGTTACTGTGTTTAACAGAGAGCTTGGAAACAGTATGTTTACAAGTATGTAGAAGCTACTAAAATAGCATTTCTCTGGTAAGTCCCATTAAATTTGTCTCAGTATTTGCTCTACTGGCTTTTTTTTTTTTTCCCTTTCCTCTCTCCAGTGTGTTATTGACCAAGAGAATGATTTCCAAAACAGCACGGAGGGGCTTCTGGCACATCCTTGCCTCTTTCCAGACATCTTAAGCAAAATTGAAAAGATGTCAATAGATTTCCACTCTTAAGTTAGTCTCCCATAAAGAATATGTGAAATGTGTATTTAAGATCATACGAATACAAAGGCAGTTAAAGATGCTCATCATAGGGAAGGAGACATGTTTTGCATGTATTGTTTCAGGTCAGAACGAACTATTTTATCATCTGTGCTAGCACAGTATCTCTTAGCACCTATTAACTTTCAGCTAGTTGCCCTTGTACTGAGCTCAGGTTTAGGGCTAACTAAAATACAGGAACACAAGGGAAGTATTTAGTCCTGGTCTGAAAACATCCACTGTTCTCCTTTGGAGCTTGCTCTGGTGGTTGACCAGACTTACATAAAAAAGGTGTGTGATTTTTTTCTCAGTTTATCTGTTTTCTCTGTGTGAATATTGTAACTGCGCCTTTCCTCACTTTAATAACAAAGATGCTGTTCTAGTATCTTACATTTTCTTCCCATGGAGATATTTATATGCTGGCATCAACTCAGCTGTCAATCTTTTCTTCTGATAAAGTAAACTGACTGAACTTTGCAAGTCTGCTACTGTAAACTGTTTTCTCCAATCCTAAAGTCATTTGTCTGGCATTTCCCTACCCCCACTCCAGTGTTTGTAATGTATTTAAATGTGTCTATTAAAAATGACTGCAGTTTTCTATCAGCATCATGAATGTAACAGGTTGATCATTTCCCTGTATGCACTCTGCATGCTCTAGCATCCAGTGCATGAGCATTTCTTACCCCAGTGTGGCATTTGCCACGGCTTATCTAATATAACACACGAAATTTTCTTCGAGTCACTGCATTCTAGGATGCAGCTCCCAAGATACAGTGCTGATAGGGCCTGTATCTCTTCTCCCCAGATGTGTCTTCATTGATTTTACTGCAGTGTGTTTTGTTTGAATAGACCCAGGACACCAAGTAACTCGGTTCGTTCTGCCTGATTCATCTGTCATACTCATTACTTCTCCTTTGGCATATCCTCAAGTTTTATCAGGTCGTTGGTTCATTACTCATTTACACAGGTTTAGTTTGGGAATAACTCCACAAATGTCAGTGGAGGTACTCTAGGGCTGCCTCATTTGCTCTGTATATGAGTAAATTCTTGGCCCCTGGGACATAGTTGTTTGTTCCAATAATAAATCAGAAGAATAGAATAGAATGTCCTCCTTAATACTAACTATAACAGCTCTGACTGAGCTTTTCCAGCTCTGAGAGTGTGACCAAGTGTGTGTTGGGGGGGGGAAGTGTGATTATGAATCTTCTTCCTGAAAGACCTTTTTTTTGCTCTGAAATAAAAAGGAGGAACCAGAAGCTGGCATCAATTTTGTGATAGAAGGTAAATTAAACTACACCCCACAGACTTTAGAAAAGGAAATACAAATGCCTTTTCTGTTACATTGCCTTCCAGTTTTCCTTATCCAGCTCTACTTGGCTGCCCATGAAACCCAGGACATAACCTGTAGCAAGAGAGAGCTACATCATCTCCTGGAACTTGTGACTTTTTATTTAGCTTCTGTTCAGTCAAAAAAAATCCCAAACACTGTGTGAATACTCATCCTTCAAACTGTGGTACCTCCTACCTGTTGCATGGGTATAGTCATCCGCTGTCAAAAGTACAAAAGAAGGTGGGAAACACTTTCCAGAGCAGTTAGTGCAAACGACACTAATAACTGAACTGAACAGAAAACTTGCAGGTACATCCGTAAGCTTTGTACCTGAACTAACTTATCCAGGCATCATAAAGCAACAGGGAATCAGGTATTTTGTTCTTCTAGATACTATGGCTGCATCTATACGATAAAATGAAGCATTCCTATGAGCATACCCAGGACTGTGTAATGTATTGCTAGAGCTGTAGCTGATGCAGAGGTATTGTCTAGATTGCACAAAGAATGAGAAAACTGCACTGTGGGAAAGAAACACATTGTGGAAATAAACAGTCACCCTCCTACACAAGCTGTGGTGGTGTCAGGTAGCTCCCAGCTTTCAGGCAGCCAGCTCGATTCTGCTTTGAGCTCTTACCTTCTGGACAGTTGCTGTTCTCCTAAGACTTTGTGGGTAAGGAAAGGGGGAAATTTCTTTGCTGCTCCGAGAATAATTATCCTTGGAGAAGTAAGTGCTAATAGCCAAAATTGGAACATAACTGCCAGTGTGGAAGGCAGAAAACTAAACTGAAGTAGTTCTTCAATATAGTCAGCTGAATAATCCCACTGAATCTCTAGAGGGCTTGGTAAATAGGATGTTCTCTCTTGGAAGTAGTCTGGCCAAGGTTCCTCTTTATATGGTGTAAAATACTCTTTTTTTTCTATCCTCATTTGAAAACATAGGACTGGATTTTACCTGCTTCGACCTGCCTTTGTTATGCTGCTTTAATATGTTGCTCTTACTGGATTTCCAGTCTGTCATGTTACATTCCAGTCAGTCCATTTCTACCTAATGGCATTAAAACTGTCCTAAAAGCGCAGAACCTGGCAGTTTTATGCACCTTCTGCATTAGGTTTGAGTGTTTAAGCTTTCCATCTCAGTGCTCAAATCTCTTTATAACTACATCCACAAATATTTTTCCCCAAATTTCTGCCACCCATAAGAAAACCTACTCAGAAAAGAATCTCGGCTAGATATTGAATCTCTGTGAAACAAAGATTGCAGTATGTCTACACCTCACAAAGCTTTTTATTTTATTTTATTTAGAAAGCATAAAACTAAGAAAAAGAAAGTCCTGAAAACTAACCATTTTTTGCTGTCCTCCCAAACACCTTTTCCCCATCTTGAAGGGGAGAAAGAAGAAAAGGAAGGGCAACGACAACCAGTTAGGATATAAGAGCTACTCCTTTTTTCACCCTTCCCCTCCAAGCTTTCATTCCAAATGGCTTTTGCAGCTGCTGCAGCCTTGCTAGCCACAAACAACACAGGTTGTGGTGCTTTGCGTCACAGCTGCTGCATGTCTGTCTCCTAGAGTAAAAATTTGTGCAAGCACATTCTCCCTTTATTCCCTATCTTATATACACTCCAGACACCATTGCCGGTGCTTATGATAAACTAAATGAGATACTGCTTATTGTGATCACCAGTAACATGAAATGGATTTATCTGCAGAGGTGATAGCTCTCTTCTTTTGCCTTGCTTTTCAGTTGCACAGAATCACCCAGTTGCATTGGTACATATCATGGGGATGGTTTTTCTTTTGATCATATGCAAAAGCCTCAGTATTATGCCATTGCCCTATGTGTAAGGGATTGTGTTGTGTGTGCTAATTTAAATAAATGATATAAAAATGCCTTATGGTACTCAAAGTCCTATTGAGGGCATGAATAGGTAAATACCTGCTGGGTAGTCTATTGAGTCTGGATAAAGAAAGGAGGATGAATACTGATCATCAGTGGTTTAAACAGCCCAAGGCACATCGCTTTGAAAGGAATCATTGCAAAAGCAGATTTCCATTATTCTAATTTTTTACCTTTTAGTCAGAGTGTTACCTTCCAAAATAACTAGTTTGTTCCCTTTAATGGCTGAAACGTTACTGTGACTGAAGTCACCGGAGTAAAGGGTTGCACTCGGGTCTCTCCTAAGTATGTATTTAGCTAATAGCCAGCAATGTCCTGAAAAATGGCTTGAGCTTTGTGTAAAGAGCATCAGGCTTTGTCACACAACGGTTTCTTTTCTCATTCTAAAAGAAGTGTTAATGTCACCTGACAGAAGGCCCCACAACGTGAGTTTTAGTTAGAGCCTCAGCAAAGCTCAGAGAATACCGAGCTGCTTTTCTATTCCCTCTGATTCTGAAACTGCTCACTTCAACCGTTGACCTGTTTGTTCCTTACCACCTATCCAAGGGATCATCTAAATTCCACTGGTGTAGGAGATGCACAAAAGGAGCATTATAAATACATTAACATATCACAGAAGCTGTTAAAAAAATAAGATAAATGTATGTGTAAGTGTCCAGGATATATAGAGGTGTCCAAGATTTCATTGTGATACTCAGGGAAAACCGTGGCCATCCTCAAATGCTTATTCCTTAAACAATAATGTAATACGGTTGTGGTGTAAAGGCTGCCTCAGGTTTACTGGGTAATCTAGATCACAGGGGAGTCGAATATGAGCCTATTTTACCCCAAACAAGCAACTAAAGTGTGGCCCAGTATGTGGCACACACCGATTCTGAATATACAAAGCATAAATTTCCAAGGTGAATGTCTAAGAATGCCACTTCTAAATATGCATCTAAATCACAACCCTAGAAGAACTCTTTAAAGAAATTAAACCTTCTTAAGGCAAATAACATCCTGTAACAAATTATTTTTTTAAGAAATTAAAATGAATTAATTTCAAAAGGCAATTACATGCAAATACAGTAGAAGGAGAATAATTTGCACTAATGACTGGGATACCCACTGCAAATTACTGAGTTTCACAAATTACCGAGTCAATAAGCAAAACAAATTCAGGGCAAGAGTAATGCATCAGAAAATGTCCAGCGTTTTGTTTTTCCAAATGCAATTTAGTTTTAATTATGATATAGTAAAGCCATGAAAGGGCCACCCAGGGGAAAAATGCTTCTAAATGCATGAGAGACCTGTGGCCCAAATGATGTAATCTCAATGTAGAATCCCAGCCAATAAACATCTCTTTGAGCTATTTAATTGGGTTTTGGTATTTTCTATAATAATATAGGGAGTAATAGAAATGCTAAATTACTGATATTAATCATAAGGTATAAATGAGATGAGTCTAAAAGAGCAGGGTCTATGGATGCTACAGAAGCAGAAGTCAGATTTTAAAATGAAGTATCGCTGCCTATGTGTTTGCAAGCTCCCCCTCACCATGATAGCTGGGTATTTCACAATCCTTGATGGGTTCTCTCCTCTCATCATTTTGAAGCAAGAAATTTTTCCATTTTGCAGCTGGGGAATAGCAATGTGGAATAAATTAAGGAGGTCACATATAGAGTCTGCTGATGAAGTGGGAATTGACCTGAATGTCCTGAGTCTAGTGAGCTACCTGTTAAAATAGGTTTTCATCTGGTAAAGAATCTTAAACAAGGCAAAAGAATAGTTCTTTTATTTGTGCTCAGATCAAAGCCTACTCCAGTTCTGCAATGTGTTTATCGGGGAGAGGTCTCTACAGCTGAAGCTGGAATCCAAAAATCCCCATGGAAGATTCATACACCTGAATGGTGGCAATCCCCACAGTGAACCTGCAGGTCTGTGTATAGCACAGAGCAATCATCAAGTAATCCGATGAGGCTGGCCTTCAGCTGCCTGGGGGTGTGCCCAGCAGATCCCACTTTGAAGGGTGCAGGAAAAGGCTAAATGATGAAATCATAAAACATAGAGGTGTAAAGTAAAAGATGAAATGGTATCAGCTGATGCATTGAAGTTCAACCCAAATATATTCTTCCACTTGTGCACACATGCTCTACTGTTATAAATCTTATATATGAACCAAAGCTGTTCATTCGTGAACTTGTGCTCTTTGTCGAAGTTACTGATGCTGTCTTTTCTCTGCAATTTGACTGGGAATCAGTCTGTGTCAGAAGAATCCCAGAAAGCACACACTTCCCATGGGCAGAACTTTGCAAGGTACAACAAAGCTGTTGTAATGCCTTCCTCTAACAGTGTCTCTTTAGTCAGTGGGAAGGGATTTCCTGTACTTGATATTTAAAAAGGAAAAAAAATAGGAGAGAAAAAAAACTTAGAAAGTAAATGAAACTCTTGGTTCAGGTTTGGGGTTTTTATTCATTTATTGGTTTGTTTCGCTTTGTTAGTTTTTAGACTAAGGGAAATTAAACATGAAGAAAAAGGACCCCCAGTAGAATGATGGGACAACTTAGTGGCTGCCAGCGGGGGCCAAAGAACTCGTTGATAATGGAAGCTCCCACAATGATACTGCCTGGGGGGGAAGAAGCAGGATGGGGGTGTCTCATACAGAAAAATAATTTCCTGTTGGTTGAGTTTGGAAACAATTACTTGGGACTGGTTGAGTGACTGTGAGTATTATAATTGTGTGAAGCTGCCTTCATTGTGATTATGTTGAAGCTCCAAGGCCATGAGTAGAGAAATCAGGTCCTCTTAGCCCCAGTGCTACCAGTGTGGACTCCAGTGCAAACTGGTGCTGCTGTTACTCCTGTATGCTTGGAAGATGAATGGCTGCACCTAAACCCTCAGTGTTTCTGACTTTGGGTATTTGCTACAAAAACTTACTTTTTTTGCCAAGTAGATACCTATGACATGGTCCCCATCAAACGATTTCCGTTTCTAATAATAATTTGGGTGTACGTGGCACTTTCAAAACTTTCCTGAGTTTTCCTTAAAACGTTCCTGAAAGAAAGGTTGGAGATTTACAGGTGATTGTGAGGATCGGAACACAAATTTCTTTCCTGCTACCGGATCAACAGACTATCATATTGAATATACTTCGCTTTGTAGATGTCTGTTTAAAATCAGGTGTTTGGTGACTTTAGAAATGGGCAGCAGCAGCACAGGTTGGAAGTCAGTGTGTCCCTGTGTGTGTATCAGCAGAGCAGTGCAAAGGGAGGAGGATCTGTTCTTCCTTCTGCTGTGGTACAGATCTCTCACTGCAGCAGAGCAAGATGAGTGAAGCAAGCCTGGAATGTTTGAAGTGGACTGTGCTGCTTCTCCTTTGGAAGTAAACAATAAATAGACAGTCAGTCAGGAAGCAGATAATGCATTTTTTTATATGTGCATGTCTGCCTTGTTTTCTTTGTAAAGATGAGGTATTTCTGATTCCTTAGAACTCAGTCCTCTCCTCACTTCTGCCTTAGGAATGAAGGGAGACTTTGGGAAAAAAAATCGTAAAATTCTCACCCTCACTTTCTCCTTATGAGCTGCTGACATACCAGTACACATCCTATCAAAATGTATCCGATGACGTACCCATTTCGCATACTATGTTATTCCAACCACATCACAAGTCATGGACGAGCCATTCCAGGTTATTGATCAAGCAAGCACAAAAACATACTCAGTTTTAACTATGAGCAGAGACTTTTGCTTCTGTAATAACTGCTGTGTCTAGCTGGCAACTCCAGTTTTAGAAACCCTGGCATGTGGTCTGATGAGACAATTTCAGGGGGATTGATAGCAATTAACCATCAGTCCCACTGAGATGTATATATGCAAGCCTTTAAATGCTATGGCTGATATTCTCAATTTCTCTTTGATCAAAAACTCTCTCCAGAATAACATGGTAATTTCCCCTTGGGAAAATAAAACCTGAATTTGCCCCAGGGACTATGTGATTATGTTAGAAGACCTTCACCTGGGATGTCTGTGCAGAGCAGTCCCTTGAAATGTAGGGTGTTGAATCAGTGGCTCTTCTGCATGTGTTTTTGCAGGTGAGCATACTTGATATTGATTATGCATGCCCTTGCATCTGGGTTTTTTAATGTTTCTGCAGGTGGTCTGATAGCTCTCAAAGAGCAGTTCCTATATTTTGGAGTGTTGTTCATTTATATATGTGCATTTCATGTAAGCTCTTTATTTCTGCACTTGCATTACTAAACCAGTATGTGACAGGTCTTCCTCCAAGACTTCACCTGTCTTATTTTTGCTTGTGCTTTTTTAGTGCTACTCAACAGTTGTGAACACAAGGTAGTAAAGAGCAATGTATTAATACTATGATAATTATAAGGCTCTATCTATGTGTCAAATAACAAAGTAGGGCTGAAAACAGCAGATACTGACACACTTGTTTTATCTGGAGCCCAGCAGACGCCAACAGAGCGACTCAGTGTTGCACTGTCAGGATTCCTGTTTTCCCATCCTTTACTATCTTGTCTCTCCCTAGGCTACTATGGTCCCACTTACATGTCATTATCTTACACTATTAGGGCTCAATACATAGCAAACTACATTTATTTAAAGAGGTTGTTAGAATATTCACCTCTGTCACTGTGTGGGCTTTTTATGTCCTTTCTAACTCAAGTGAAAATAGTTAGGATCTGGGTCTTTTTTCCCCATTGCATGTGCTGCCTTATTTCTCTTTCCCTTTGTTATGATTTCTGCAGCTCAGTTGACTGTGACAGTTCAGTTAACTCTGACGTTTTGGGGACATAGTTTGCATGAAAGAAACTACAAAACAAGAGTTACACTTCATCTTCAGGGGTTGTATTCTGAAAAACTCTCCTGAAACAGCAATAATGCAATAATGATAATCATTCCTACATCATTAATTGTCATATAAAATCTCTTACATCTGAAGAATGTTATTTAGGCTGCAAAATCAAGCACTAGTAATGTCTGACCTAGAAGTTACTCATTCAGCTTTAGCTCTGGTCCTTTTGAGTATCTGTCCTGTGTGTACGCTGGTTTCTATAGGAGATATTGTTTGTACCTGTAATTAAGTTGTCACAATTCCTACAGGGCCATAAGTAATGTTTTGCTGGCACCTGAAAAACTGTATTTTCTTATATTTTAGGGGGCCTTTGTGGGCTTCATCTGATTTAAATCTGCACCCTGTCTGTATATAGCATGTTATATAGAGGATATATATGCAAGGTTTTCAAATGATAAAGTTTGATCAGATTCTGGGACTAGAGTACCCTGTTGCCACCTCAAGCCCCCTCTTCTCCATCACACTAAGATAATTTGTGTTACCTGTGCTTCTCTGTATACTGTCTCTGTTGCCCTCTTGCATGGAGTGGCATGAGCTGGTGTAGTGAGGAGTAAAAATCTATAATGAATAGTAGATCAGCAGGATTTTAGTAAAATTTAAGGCTGTATTTGTAACAACCACTTTATTTCTTACTGATCAGATTATTGATGTTGTTATGGTCACACCTTCCTTCCTTTTAATACTAAGGTCTGTGCATTCAGAAGCTGCAGTTGGCTCATCATCATCTCATCTCACTCACTCATCATGATGAGTGAGATGATGAATAGCAAAAGAGACCTTCAGACTTGTTTTGCAGATAATTTTTTGCTTGCCTATACAGGCAACTAATTCAAAGATGCATTTGACTTAATGCTTCCTTGCTTATGTTTCAGTTCTCTGAATGCTAAAATGGGGCTACTCATGAACTTATGTCAATGGATTTGCTCATGCAAAAAGCTAATAATGTGCAGGTGGATTTTCAGGGTTGGGTCTCATTTATATTCTGCTAGGCAGCAGCTGAAGCCTTTCAGTCATGAAGCCCTTAGAGTGATCTTAACCAGCTGGCAACTCTGTGTATGGTCAGGAAAACCAACCTAGCTGCAGAAGGAGAAATACCACCTTTGGAAACAGAGAAACAGGAGGAATGGCAGGCAACCTTCTTTCATCTTAAGACCAAGGTATGATAGTTTGGAGTCTGCCCAAGAAGTATGGTACATATAACAGTGTCTCTGTTTTGTTAAGAAGGTTGTGTCAATAAGGTAGTGGTAACGGTTATCATCAGATCAAAAAGTGATAGTTGATTCTAGGACTGGTATTTTTTCTTGGGTTTTTTTGTTTTTGTGGTGGATTTTTTTTGTCTGTTTTTGTTTTTGCCTTTTTAAAAAATTCTAGTAGATAAGTGTATTGGTAATAGTGATTTTCCACTATAGGTTTTTATTTTGGTCAGTGTTAGGTACCCAAAAAGTATGCATAGGAACAGGCTGTAAATCTCAGTTCATATGTTTGATTCATCTGTTGCAGCCTTCTTTCTCTATCATATCCTTAGAGGAGAAACCCGAAATACAGCTTTTTGTATTTGTAAATACAAAGGGTGAGAAAAGGGTGAAAGGTCAGTTACCAATATGGACACATTGCTTTTCAACACTGCTCTCCCTCTTTTTCCCCCCCTTACCCTGTCATCAGTTGTGATCTGCTGACAGTTGCCATAGTTAACACTTTGCTGCAGGCTTTTCCTTCTATTGAGGTCTTCAAGACACTCCTTTTCCAGCCTGACCTGGGCACTGCCTCCGTCTCTGGCCTGATATTTGCATTACACCACCTTGAAATAACACACCTCCCTGCAGCACCAGTGCAGTAGCTTTCTCACTCCTTTCCCTTCATTTGCTTTCTTGCTCTTTCCACGTTCACTTTGTGATTTCTTCCCTGCTTATTCTCCTCCATGAACATTCACTTGCTCTTGGCAGAAGGACTTGTCTTTGTGAGCAAGTGCAAGGGAGGTGGCTTGCACATGGCTTAAAGCTTTCTGATGCTGCATGTATGGTGAAAAGGAGCAGCACTGATGTACCCAAATGGGAACTTATGATTCCCTTTTAGTTGCTCAGCCACTTGAGACAACAATGCTATGAGAAATCATGCTGCAGGAGTTCACAGTGATTTTTGAGAGTGCAGAATTTTGGCACTGCCCAGAGTCCCTTGCAAGCTTTGAATTCCCATCCTGAGGTCCAAGCAGTTTTGAACCCTCAAGCTGGTAAACGATTCCCTTCATGGTTAAAATATAGGTGAGGATAAAGGAACTTGGAAAAAGAAGGTTGATCTAAACCATTGCTCCTACAAGCACACCTGATTTTTCAGGCTGTGCTGCTGCTGGCTTCAAATGCTGCAATTTGGAGCTATTCCTAAATAAGAACAACCAACATAATAACACATTATCCAGAGCTATAGCTCTGCAAATTAAATGTTTGCTGAAAACAGGACTGGAAGGGGAGCAGTAGTTCACACAATGCTTTGTAATATTCTTAAGCAGTATCTGTATAGCTGGTGAATTTGAGGTATATTTGGTTTTCATTGCCATCTTTTCAAGCAGTGTCACTAGACTTGGAGACAGCTCTCAGTTTTTTTCAGGAGACTGATGTTCCTCCTTTTGTTTCACAGCTGTCTTCGCTGAAACAAGCGTGGCATGTAGTGAAATCTTGAGTAACTTAACCAGATGGAAATGAGTCAATGAGGAGCCATTGAGTATTAACCCTGACGTGTCCCACCGCAAAGAAATCCCTAAGAGCTTTTCAAACAGTGAGGGAAACTGAAACAACCTGACTGTAGTAGGAAGTGATTCAGAAATAACAGCAGTAGCTGTAAGAGAGAAAGCTAGTGGAGAAGTACCTGTTTCAGTCTGATCTGGGTAGTTGAGCACCTTTGGGAGTACTTCTTGCTCAGGAAGCTGAACTTACTTGGGGTGGATGCATGGCTTTGTACAGTTGGGGTCTGCATTCTTCTGTGCCACCTGGGCATGAACCAGCTTACATTGGCAGGTGTATGCTGCAGGAGCAGTGGGATGTTTCTTATCATGGGTACCTTGGGTGTCTGACAGAACCAGACAAGCTTCTTGTTTGAGAGCAAGATAGAGCAGAGAACCATTATTGTGGTTCTTCTGTTTTCCATCCTCTCTTCCCAAGTCTAGTTGATGCTGTCAAAGGTAAAGCCACTTATTTTTATCACATCATTCTGTCCATTTTGTTTTAGTTCATGCATTTGATTCATCTGTTGCAGCTAAATAAAATGCTGCAGACATGCTGGCATAGACAAAAAGGATGATCTAAGAATGATGGTGTTAGCGTAGGTCTGGAAGAGTTGATCCAATTTCTTGCTCTGCCACAGGCTTTCTGTGCTGGCTTGAAGAATTCATATGATTTCTGTGGACTTCAGTTCCTCATCTGTAAAATCATGATAAAATTAGGTGATAAATGGGTTTTTTCAGTTCATCAGCCAAATTGCAAAATCAAAGGATGAGGTGAGAATTTGGTTCGGAACAGAAACTTCTTAGCAAATCAGACTGAACAAACATAAAGGTCATTTGGAGTGTTTCATTCAGTCTGAAATGAGCTGTTGTGATTCACTTTAAATATATAAAGAAAAAAAATCTTTGACAAATGTTGTATTGAAATGCAAATTTAGTTTTTGTGGCAAGATCTGAATGAAAGATTGCCATTGCCAAACAGTTTGCTGTTTTCCTGTTTTATACTCTAGCCTGTCTCCCTGCTTTAGAGAGCATTATTCACCAGAGTTGAAGAAGTAGTTCTGTTTGCTCTGAAACATTACTGTTTGGACAAGTAATAACAACAGTAATAAATTATGTAGTTCTATAGAAGCTTGTCTTGCTCTGGCATAAGTGTTTCATTGCTTAGTACAGTCTATGTGTGTATGTGGAGGATGCAGGATGGTATCACCTGGATACCTTGCAGAGAGGTATTTGTATCTGGCTAGAAAAGCAGACAAGTAATCTTCCAAGAGTAAATCTTGTTTTGGAAAGAAGTGTGCCTTGATGGTGGAAAGGTCAGTGCTGCTAATCCACAATCTGGATCTGATGCCAACTCTAACTTTGGTCTAATCTCATCCTGTTAACATTAAAGCAAGTTTTATTGTGTGCAGAATCAACCTCTTCTGTGTGACCTTGATAAGTCACTTAACCTTTCTGTGCTTCATTTTTCCCCTTGTTGATTAAATAAGGAATCATTCTTCTTTCTTCACAAGGGTGTCTTTCTGTAGAATTCACTCAATGTTTGCTATGTGCTTTGAGACAATAATTTCTCTCTGTAGACCTTCAGCAACATAACATGCTGATCAAATTCAGCTTGGTCAAACACCTGGTAAATTTAGGAGATGGACTCAGAGCAATGTCCATGCTGCAGTCTTTCCCTTCTGACTCTTTTTCCTTCTTTTATGCTTTAATAATGAGAATGAGCTTTTATATGGACTATTAACACTCAACAGGGTGCTGGGAAATGAGATGTCATTAAAATATAAAAGACAAATAAGTTGTCTTTTCTTTTTTCTTTTCTTTTTTTTTTTTTTTTAAGTTTAGATAAGTAAAATCAGTGCCTCCCATAATCTGATAGAATCAAATGTAATCACACAGAAATGTATAGCAATGATAGCAATTTATCACATGGAAATGTAAGAATAAGTCTAGATAGAAGATTACCTTCACTGCCCCTAAAGAGGCAGAGTTCTAACTCACTGCTGCCATACAGCTACTTCTGTAGTGCTGTTTCTGTGAAAAGCAATGCCGGAAGGTTTTCTGGAAGAACAAAACCAGAGAAATAGCTGTTGTTCCTATGAGCGTCTGACACAGTTATGTAACTTCAGAAATCGCTGCAGCAGCTTCTGAGCAACGTGTCAAATGGAGAAGTGCCTCCAAATGCAGAGGGGAGAAAACTGCAAGGCCACTTGGAAACTGCTGTGCTGTGTTACTCCGCACAGACACATAATCTTGAGCCTGGTTGGAGTCAGAAGTGCCTGGGATGCTGTAGTTTGCCCACCTTCATCCATAACTAATCTGTTTGCTTACTGAGGGATAAATGAGAGCTATGCAGACTCCTGGAGGATGACTTTCTCTCTCCCTCCCCCCAGTGTTTTAATTTGTTTTTTATGTATAGAGCATTGGTGACAAGGCATAGAGAATACGTACATAGAGAATACGCGCATGCTGCACTCTTACATTTACTCTCTAGATTTAAAAAACCACAACAGTCTACTTGAGAGAAGCCTGAGAATGTGTATCTAATTTGTAACTAAATACATCTGCTACCTTTTCTCTGCCAGTGATTTTATTGGTTCTGACTAAAGTAGTATTGATGCTGACCAGAAAACTGACCCTTTACCCAGTATTGCTGATTCTGACTATCAGCAATACTGTACGCATATTGCAGATGGTCAGCTCCCTAAACTATCAACAACAAAAAAGACACAAACCAAAAACAAATGATTGTGTCTTTTCCTAAGAACAGCAGTGCTTCCTTTTACTTGTTTCCATTTTTTTAGGAGGTTTTTGTTTTTGAGGTTTTCTCTGTGGCTTGCCAGGCCAGGTATAAAAGAAGTCTGAGGTTCTCCAGCTGCCATAGCTGGGCTGAGTAGGAAGCCCATTTGCTTCATGACTGGCAATGATGAAAGTCCCAAAGTTAGTCCACACTATTAAGTCCAGAGTGGAGTCTCAATGAAATCAGTGCTGCTTTTCACAGAGGCAAATAGTTTGGCCTGGGTCCAGCCGCAGAACTGAAGTCTCTAGTATCTGAAATAACAGTGAAGGAAGGAGGTATCTTTTTTGCTAGAGTAAAAATGGCCTGTCCTATGCCAAATCCTTCCCACTTCTGGTAGGTCTCCCGAAGGCATTCCAACCAGCAGCACTAGGTGGCTGAAGCACTTATGGAAATGTGTAGGTCCTGGCATACTTCTTCACTTCTTGATAATTATACTGATTACTTTCTGATTTTGTAATATAGCTCATCCATGGAGAGCAAATGCTTTTTCAGCAAGTAGATTGCTTAAACATCACCCAAGCATCATCCAAGCCTCTGAGGCTGCATCTTTTTCCAGCTGCACTCAGTGGATGGTGTGAGCAGAGAGCCTTTGTTGGTACAGTATGGGCCAGCTGATAGCCAAATAGTCCTTGCTGGATGGCTCACCCCTAGGACTGCTGCTTGTCGCAGGTAAGGGTGCGAGCCTGCAGCCAAAGGGCCAGGCAGGAGTTAACGGTGAGCAGCTCAGCGCAGTGCCGGCGCTTTGGCCGCTAGAGGGGACTAAAGACCGGCTCTGGGTTGGCCTGGGCCAGGGCTTGGCTTCCTGGGGAGCGGGGCATCCCCAGGACCAGGCGGCTCAGAGCCGCGGAGGAGGTGCCGCAGGCGGGACGGGGTGAGGGCCCTGCCGGCCCGTAAGAGCGAGGCGCGGAATCAGCGCCTGGAGGGGATAGGGGGAGGTTTGCTCGCTTCAAGGCAGGAGGAAGAGAGAAGTGAAGCC
This sequence comes from Neopsephotus bourkii, assembly GCF_033783945.1. Taxonomy (NCBI): domain Eukaryota; kingdom Metazoa; phylum Chordata; class Aves; order Psittaciformes; family Psittacidae; genus Neopsephotus; species Neopsephotus bourkii. The sequence continues at coordinate 99,828 of NW_026901033.1, forward strand.
TGTGAATGTCTGCAGTTCACTGGTGCCGGTGGAGGTACTGTCGGTACCAGGTCTCTTGGGTAGCGTTCATTTTATCCTGCGTTCACTGTGGGAACCTAAAGCCTAATCTGTATTTTAGGAAGCACATCCAACACAGGCTTGCTAGTCACCTGTTCTGCAATAGAGGGAGGTAAAATGTAAAGCTATGCGGACTCTTTCCTGCTGGAGATTGCATGCTGAGTTGAGTCATCTGTGTGCAGTAGACAAGCTACCCTACCACCAGCAAGGAAAAAGAATATTCAGTCTCTGTAAAGGAAGGATCTGCCTGTGAGATGCTCTTTGAATCTGAATTCTGTGTTTGGTCTTTGAACCTTAAACTTTTGCCATACAGTTGCCTTCAGGAGCAGTAACTGTTTTCAGCTTCAGTTTGGTTAAAGATTTAAGCATTGGCTTGAAGCTAAGTGTGGCAAATGAGCAGTTGTTCACAACTGTGACATGCCTAAATCAGTTTCACTTACAACTTCCACAAAGATCCTTGGTATATTTGATGGTATCCTATCTGCCTCACATGCTGCTACAGAGGGTGGGAACCTGCGCTCTCTAGAATGCACTTTGTTTTTCAGAGCAAATTACTTTCTGAGATATCAGTAATGCAGCAGAAACAGTAATGAGGTTTTCTTTAATCAGGAATTCTAACATAGTGGGGAAAATGTATTGAACTGCTGGAGTAGCACAGCAAAGGGGGATGCTAGGCTCTCCAGAGTGCATCTTATGAACAGGCTTCAAGGTTTGCTGAACATATGAACTGCAGATCCAGGCTTGATAGTAGTTCAGGAGATGCCTTGTTATAGGCATATGTGTGTTCTTACTGAGGGTTGAATGTGCGCCTGAGTGATTTCCCAGTATCTGTATTTCAAAATCTAGTCCAGGTCCTTGTGAAATGTGAAAGAAATGTTCCATTTGCAGAGACAGATTTGAAACAGCGCCCTTCTTGTGCCTGCATAAGGAAGGATGCAGTCTGCATACAGATGTTCAGGGCTCTGGATACTAAATAGATCCAAACCGGAATTTATTAATGATATTATCCTTGGACTGGAGAATGAATACAAGCATCCTGCTTGTATTACATACAGATGAATCGGATCTAAATTATTTAGCAGTAAATGGCTAGAAAAACATGGTTAATCTGAATCTGGCTTGCTTTTTTTTGAGAATAGCACATCTCATATTATGATGTGAAACATTCAAGGTTGTTACAATAATGTTCACTCCCACAGCAGATGAGTCAGCTCTTCAAACCCAATAATTAGTGCCCTCATTGATTTATACTATCACTCAACCTGTGATGGGTCATTTGTGGCTTCCTGTCTTCTGGACACAGCCATATGGCATCCCAGTGGGATCCAGGTCACTGACTCTGGGCTATTACAAGGTATACATGGTTGGCACGCTAGGCTACTGATTAAATATTAACCACAGCAGACACATTATTTCCACTCTGCTTTGAAATGAGTCTTTAATTAGAAAGAAAATAACAACAGTAAATGAAGTTTCATGGTTGTTTTCTCAAGTAAATATTTTGACCCGTTGCCTGTGGTACAAGCTCAGAAAAGACCCTTGAGACTTTCAGGCTGCCCCTCAGGCCAAACACAGATGTCTTGAATCCAGTGCCAATCATCTGACATAAGGAAGTTTAGATAGGAGAGATGACTTGCCCAAACAAAAAAGAACATATTTCTGTATGTTCAGAAAGTCAACTGTGTACTAGGCTACATCAAAAGGAGCGTGACCAGCAGGTCAAAGGAGGTGATCCTGTGCATTTGCTCTCGTGAGACCTCACTTGGAATATTGTGTGCAGTTCTGGTGTCCTCAAAAAAAAGGACATGGATCTGTTGGAACAAGTCCAGAGGAGGCCATGAGGATGATCAGGGGACTGGAGCACCTCCCATACGAAGATAGGCTGAGAAAGTTGGGGCTGTTCAGCCTGGAGAAGAGAAGGCTGTGTGGAGACCTCATAGCAGCCTTCCAGTATCTGAAGGGGGCCTATAGGGATGCTGGGGATGGACTCTTCATTAGGGACTGTAGTGACAGGACAAGGGGTAACAGGTTCAAACTTAAACAGGGGAAGTTTAGGTTCACTATAAGGAAGAAATTCTTTCCTGTTAGGGTGGTGAGGCACGGGAATGGGTTGCCCAGGGAAGCTGTGAATGCTTCATCCCTGGCAGTGTTCAAGGCCATGTTGGACAGAGCCTTGGGTGACATGGTTTAGTGGGAGGTGTCCTGCCCATGCAGGAGGGTTGGAACTGGATGATCTTAAGATCATAAGGCCTTTCCAGCTTTATCTTATGATCATAGGGCCCTTTCCAGCCCTAAATATTCTATGATTCTATGAAGCTTAGCCATGTCTTTTCTAGGAGCAGGTACTCTTGAAGCCGTAGTTGTATAAGCAACTAAAAGTATTTCATTTCTTTTTCCTTATAGTGGAAATTCTTGTAAAATATTTTTACTAGGAGCTTTAATTCAGTTCTAGATTTAAGAGTCTTTATTATTCTTACATGCCCTGAAAGAAGAGCCATCGGGTTTAATTATGTGGGAAGGGTGCGGGTAAATAACTAGTTAAGGATGCGCATTTTACGTTTCATGAATAATGTATGGAGTTAGGTACATAAATTTAACGTTTTGTCTCTTTATAAGATGCTGAGATAATCCAGAATTTATTCTTTTGCCCTCAGAAATGAAGGTGTAATTATTTTTTTAATTCCTTATTCCTAAGCCCTTGATTTTGTCTTTGCTTTTTTTCCAGCCCCTGAGAAGCTTTTCCTAAAAATGAAGCAGATTTGCAGTGTTTAAAACAACTTCTAATTTATTTGTAATTAAATAGAAATAGATTTGCTGATGCTTAATACTTACTACAACTCCAAGGGAGTATTTTAGAAATAGTAATTTGAAACTTTTCATTGCAGAGAAATACAGACTCACTGCTCCTGTCAAATAACGTGCATCTCCTACAGTTTATAGGAATCCAGTTCCACGTTTTTATTAAAAAGAAATATGGCTAAGCCACTTACTAATAAAAGCAGTGGTTTCATGGGCATAAATCCTGGCACTCCGTTTTGTGTTACAAGCCCTAAAAGTGACTATTTTGTCTTTCAACACGTTTTTCTCAGGCACAATGATGGGTAAAACGTCTTGGTGTGTTATTGCAGATTTTCCCTAGTTTGGGGTTACATTAATTTATAGTTTAAGAATGACCACAGTCTTAGAAACTGTTTTAGCTGTAGATCAAAGCCGAAGCCCATCGGAAGCACTGGCAGTACATAATGCCAGACTTAAAACGTGTGCATTACAGGAGAACTTTCTCACAGAGGACCCCAAGTAGCTGGTGGTTATTTTATGCCCCAGAAAGCCTGATTATTGCATACTAAATGCTTAGTAAATACTAAATATTCAGTAAATACTAAATAACTCCCGCTGGTATTTTATAATGTCTGTTTCTTAGAATTGCTGTTACTTTTTGTGTACAGTATGTGTATACAATGGACCTAAGTAATGCTTGCATTGCATACCTTCATGTGACATCTCAGTTCATTTTCTTAGGTTACATTTCACAGCAGCCCACTTATTAATTTAGGTGTTCTAGGTGATTTTTGGCAATGGTAGTTTTGTTGAAGACCCTAATTAATCGAAACAACCCTTCCCCTTAATATTCTACCCTGAGTTGTATTTGTGCAAGTTGAAAGCATGTATTAATTTTCTTCTTTGCTTTTTAATTAAACCTGGCTTCTGTAACTGAGGTTGGAATTTGCTTTAGTGCTCTTTAAAGTAGTGATGTCTTAATCCACAAATGAAAGTGGATGTTTTCTCTGTAAGCAATTAGGAAGACTGTGAGAAGACAACAAACATAAATTGCGGGTGTTGGTGTTGAAGGAACTCTCTACTTATTAAGTGAGGGCAAAGTGTTTCTTCTTGGAAACAGAGGAGCTGTTAATGAAGAGTCGGCTTCCAGGAGCTCACAGGAGTTTCTGCAGGGAGACTGTGCCCTCTGAAGTCCCACCTTCAGCACTGGTGCCTTCTGAAACCCAGACTAAACATTTTAAAAGTGGCAGCAGTGCCCATTGCCAGCAGTTGTAAGGCTCTGTGTCTACTCCAGCTCCTGGGGTAGGTACCTCAACACTTCAGTGGCCCTTGTGCATAGACATTAGGTGGCCTTCCTCAGTTTTGTCCAAACTGGGGGGGAAGCCCGCTACGTAGCCTCCCCTTGTCTCTTCAGCCTCATTAACAACCAGCAGCAAAAGGAAGAATCTCTTCCATTTGCGTTTATCTGTACGGTAGGAAAGGTGACCATCAGCATCCTCCATCAGTAAAACTAGTCCAAAGTCTAAACTTCTTAGGGCCATTCCCTGTGACTTCCCCAGACTTCAGATTAGGGCTGTTGCAACTGCTCTCTTCCACTTCTGTGTGCTCTGTCTCTTCCTACATTATGTGTTAAATCTGTCAAAGTTTCTGAGAAGAAATCTATTTTGAGGCTTTGCAGATTCACTTGATGTGATACATAGTAAAGAAGAGCAGCTGTTTTATGAAGTTGATATGGGCAATAGGTCAAATTCTGCTAGCAGCTTCTCTCTTTCCTATTACAAAGTAGATCTATTGAAACATACAGATTCTTCTGGTTTTGCTGCATAACAATTTGAAGCAGAATTTAGCCCATTATGCTTAATTACATGAAAATCATCTTTTAAAAGTCTCATTAGTCTTTCGATTTGTGCTGCTGTTTTTCTACATTAATCATACCAGCTAATGTGTGAGTGATACCAGGTCTGGCTGTTTACATGCCGAGAGTTTATAATATTCTGTTTGAATCTCTAGCTATGTTCTTGGGTTTTCTTTTGATGTTAGTAGGACTTGATTTAACAAAGGGATAAATGATTTCAAAACTGTGATGAGCCCATACTAGACAGAACTCCATTAATTCAACAGGTGCCTATTGATGGTGTTTTTTTTATATATATATATTTTATTTTCTTTAAAAAGATGCCAGGATCTCTGCAATATGTGGCTGATCTCCTTCAGGTACCTCAGCATTATCATGACCTTAAATATAATACATATTGGAGATAAGGGACCTGTGTAGAAATGTACTGATTTTACTTCAAGGTTGCTGTGCTGCTGGAATGGCAGACGTTAACTGCTTATGACTATAGAAAGGAAACGAGTACATTTTTCAGTGCTTGGAGGTGCAATGTCTATTTATGTTACCTGTTAGCAGATAATGCAGTCTCTGAAGAGCACTGCCATGGGCTGTGTTCTTGTCACTCTATCCTTTGTATCTGATTGAATAATTGGAACAAATTCCTCCTGGGGACAACTGTGTTAACATAAGAAGTGGGCAAGTGTATGGTAGCAATCTTGCTTGTTAATTGGAATGGTATCTTAATAACTGAACATGTCATTTTGGATAGTGTGAGACATAGGGTTCTAAAATAGAAGCCAAAAGTGATGTTCTCATCTCTGATCATTATAGATCCAAGAGTATTTATGGATCTATAGATGCTTTTTTTGTTGCCTTTGATGTCCCTGTCCAGATTTAACTTTATCAGGCCTTTACTTTTCCTAACCTGACCCATGTCTGCTCAGACATTTTCTGTGCATTCCTCCTGCACTACCTGTCCTTACTTGCACCCTTTGCAGGTTTCCTTTTCATGTTGGAGTTTGTCCAGGAACTTCTTGTTCATCTGTGCAGGCCTCCTCGTTTTTTTTTGCCTGACTTCCTCTTTGTTGAGATGCATTGTCACTGAGCTGAAAGGAGGTGATCCTTAAATATTAACCAGCTTTCTTAGGCCCCTCTTCCATTCAGGGCTTTATCTCATAGCACTCTACCAAGAAGTTCCCTGAGGAGGCCAAGGTCTACTCTCTTGTAATCCAGGGTAGTGAGCTTGCTGCGTGCTTTCCTCACTGCCCAAGGGTTCACCATTGAACACCACCATTTCATGGTCACTGCAGCCAAAGCTGCCCTTGAGCTTCGTGTTCCTCACCAGCACCTCCTTGTTGCCAGGAACATCGATTGTATTATTCAGAATTAGGGGACAAAGTCTTCCCCTTACTTGTATGCTGTGTAATTTCAGATCCTGATAGATCATAAGGACATGTGCCTCCTGCAGAAGGGCACTCATAGAATCTCATTTAATTTTTCCCTCTGATCTTACTAAGCCTAGAAAATGCAGGCTGTGAACCCTGACTATTGATGACTTAGACCTGCAGAAACTCTAATCAGATGGCACACTGGCTGATTTCTCTCCTTTTTCTCGAAGGAGTGCAACAGTTGCTCAGAAATGACCCAAATAATTTTTATTAATGGGCCCAACATTACTTTCATTTCAGAAGAGACAAATCATTTAATAAAATGTGTGTTCAGTTGTGTTCATTAGTGCTAATCAGTAGTTCATTAAACCTTAATCATATCAATTTTGGGCCACTAATATTCAGGTAGTTTAATAAAGGATCCAGCAGTAAAAGAGCACACATTGCATATTCAGGAGCGTATTCATCCATATCAAACCATACTTAAATACACACTTTCCATTCAGTTAGATATCAGGGATGGATGCAGAAAAAGTATATATGACAAAACACCACTGATAACAGTTTTAACTATAGAGCATGCTGTGCTTATTTATTTTGAAGTCTTTGTCTCATAGAGCACTGTTGTTGACGTGGGTGGATTGAATGCTGTTTGAGCAAGGAGTGAATCAGGCTGAAACCTTTGACCAGCAGAGTGAGCCTCTCTTGTGGAAACAAGCAGGACAAAGTCTAAGTGTATTGGGAATGCTTAGTATTGTGAAAGGGTGATTTGCAAGAAAGCACATTGGAGAGTAGTATGTATAGTCTCTAGCTCATAAAGTAATGGACATATGCAAAATTTTAGGGTATGTGTAGTTCTACTGAAGTCACTGCTACTAATGTCAAAGCGTGTGAATCTGGCTTAGTACTTTTCCAAGACATCATACTGTCTTCCAAGAAGTTGAGCAGTTTGCTGTAGGTGTGTGAGGCCCAAACTGTGCTACAGGCACTGCTGAACAAATACGTTTTACTTGTTACTCTTTATGTATTAAAAAGTCATTCTGAATTTCATGGTTTGCACTGAAGACTGAGGAATAAGAATGACTTATCGGTATACTTATTCTGTGTCAGAGCTCTGATGTGCCAGAAATATAGGCTGGTTTATTCCAGTTAAAATTTTATACTAATGCATGTTTGAGCAGCCATGTCTGTCCTAGTTCCTTCTGTGAACCAAACAGGAGTTAAGAGCTGGTTAGAAAGATCAGATATTAGGGAAAAGCCTGGAATTCTTTGCTTGTTCTTCTTTTGAACTTTCTTCACTGAAATTCAGTCATAGTTTACAAGATGCTAGTTTCTGTAGTTTAGGTGACCATAACTGAAGAAGGTATGTGAAGCATTTCTCTCCAAGAAGTGCAGTGTGGTATTTTATCATGTAGTACATCAAGATGTCACTGTATAGTGCAGTCATCCTTCTGATCCTGTTCAGGCAAGAAAATTGTTTAACTTGAATTGGACCCTCCTTTAATCTCCTTTTACACTCTCTCTCATGTCTTGTTTCTGATGTAGCAGTTCTCATGAACAGTGTTTACTCATTTCAGTGGGACAACCTGATGTTTCTGCTGAGTTTTCATCCTAAAGTAAAACACTGTGCCTGAAAGAAAACAAGACTCTACCTCTTCTCTGCTCTGCGGATTGAATACCATAGACAGTCTGTTTCCTTTTTTTACTTGCTCTGTCATCACCCCTTTGTCCTTTTCTTCCCTTTTTTTTTTTTTTTTCTTTACTTTATAAGGAAGTGAAAATGTTGTGGGAGGATACTATTCTATAACAAGTGCATTTAGTAAATGAGTATTCAGGCATATTAATGAAACAGAGGAATAAGTGTCTGCTAAGATAACTGTATTCATCATGTCTTTACTAAGCACTCTTGTAAAGGTAAGTAAATGAAATGTTTGTTTTCCCAGCCTAGTCTCATCACAAATTAGTTAAACGCATACAGAATGATCCTAGATCATTGCTATTAAATGTCTTGGTAGTTTTCACAACCGTCTATTCATCTTGCCTGTCTGAGGATCTTCATTCAGTCTGCCTTTCAGTTGACTGGAGTCTCATGTAATGCACTTCACCAGCTCTCTAGAACTTTGCTTTAAATAAAGCTGACATCACAATAGGCTGATGACGCTTTAACATTCTAGGTAGGAACTTAGCAGCACTCTAAGAAGCAGTGTGGGTTCAGACACTGGTGTCAAACCTGTGGTGTATCAGTGGGATTTCCAGCTCAGCAGGTAAGGTTAACATTTTAATACAGCATGGTATTTTCTTCTGCTCTGTTGTTGAACAACACAAAAAGCAAACAGGTGTAGTGGAGACAGACAGGTCTGTGCAGATAGTTTGGATGCCCTGGGTGCAAACGGTATGCTTCATTCTTGGATGTTTTCTCTGCTGCCCCATCTTTTCTCTCCTTCTGAAGTTTACAGACATCTTTGGCATATAGTATGGCAGAGGCTGAAAGAAGAGGTTAGATTGAGGACCGGAGGGAGAAAACAGCTCAAACCATGGGCATCCTAGATTTGGCAAAGGGTCCAAAACAGTAGCTTCCAACGATTTGCTTAAACCATTTGTAGTAGGAAGGTGCTTGTTTTTGCAAAGTCGTAAGAAAATCAAAGCAGAGGTTTTTGGTAACTCCTAAGAACTGCTATCAGCACAAGCTTTGTGATACATACGCTCTGGGATATGAATGTAAGGTTTTGGTAAAATGAAAAAGAGTTCAGCGTATAAAAGGCTGATGATGGACTGGTGTGAGATTCTGTTATATGTGAGCTGGTTGTACTTACAAAGGTGGCATATCAAATGTTGAATGATTAAAAATGTAATTGGTCTAATCTAAATATGAAGACTGGGGTAGATGCAAGTTCTTCTGGATCCTGTCTGGAGCCATGGACACTGGCTTCAGCAGTTGAAATCAAAGATGTATTGCTGTAGGTGGGCTTGTTTTTCAGTTTGGTTTGGGTTTTTTGGGGGTGTGGGTATTTTGGTTTTTTTTTTGTTTGTTTGTTCTATTTGTTGGGGGGTTTTTTTGCTTGGTTCTGTTTGCTTGCTTGTTTAGGTCTTTTTTATTTATTTTCTACTGTCATAGGGGGGATCTCCAGGGGAAAAAAAGAATGCATGGAGCTTAGCTAAAATGCAAGGCTGTAACAGACTTATCCTCTGTGGCCTGGAATACCTGGGGTATATTGACTAGTAGACCAGTACCAGAATATAAATAATACCATATTGTGAAGCAAGAATGGAAAGAGTGTAATTAGGAATGTATGTTGCTCATAAAAGTTATGTACTGGTATTGCTCAGGGCATCAAACAATTTAAACACATGATTTCTTTGCAAAATAGGAAGAATCTAAGCTTAAAATACTAATCAAATATTGGGTTTAATAATAACAGTAAGTGGGTAATTGGAACAGATGAATCTCATCTTTTATATAGGCTAATAAAATATTATGAGCTGGCTATAGTTCTAAAGCTGCTACTAAGGGGGACAAGATAAGGGGGGGTTGAAGGGGGGATTGCTAACATGGTGTAGAACCATTAAATTTTGCTCACTGTAGTTCAGGAAATTTTAGTGAGAAGTGAGCCTTCTCTTTTGCCTTAATGGTTGTTTGATAGCCTTCATGAAATCTGTGTGGGTGTTCAGCCTAATACTCACTAGGCAGATGCCCACACTGTGCAATAAAACAGTGTGTTAATTTGCCGTTGTGTTTTCAACCAAAACCAGTATGGGAATGGGGTCTTAACGCTGAAGCTGGGGCTAGAGACTGAAGCTCTGAGAAATAGTCTGTCTTACCCCTGGAATAGGATTTAAATAGCTCAAAGAAAATCTTGTGTTTTGTCTTGAATTTTGGTAGGGTATGGTTGTTGTGATTGTATGGTTTATGTTTGTTTCTGTAATTGCCTTTAGGTTAACAACAGCTATTCAACCAACAGAAATGTCTTCTGTAAAGTTGGCAACCCCGGTCCTGGTCCTCAGGCCATTACTTTCCCCATCCCTGAGATCCTTTCTGGACATCCTTCATGTTCACATTGGTGTCCTCCATTGTTGCTTGACTTTTAAAAATGTTTAATATTAACCTGTTGCCTTTGGGGCTTCAGTCAAATTTGTTCTCCCGAATGCCTTCCAACTTCATTATGGGCTTCTGTTTTCAGAGGAATACATTTGAACTAAATGCGCTCAGTCTGTACTCTGATCTACTGTGTGAGACACTAGTGAAAGAGGTGGGAAAAACACAGAGATGAAGGCTTTAGGGTTTGGGTTTGTTGTTGTTTTTTAATTAACTGGTAAAAAACCCCATGGAAATGCATTTGAAGCATAAATAAGACTTGGCTTATTTGAAGTGTAAGATATTGAAGGAGTAAGTTAATAAGAAGATGTCAGGAAAACTTGAGCGAAATACAGAAACTCCAGGAAGGAAAAGTAGTAAATGATATGTGAGAAACCAGGTTAAATATGCAGAACATATAAATAAATGTATACAGGAAATCTGCTGTCAAGCCAAGGGTCACTGAGGCTGTTGGAAAACCTGAATTGGGTTACTAATGTATGAGTTTAATGTTGCTAAAGCTCAAGTGGGTTGTTTACAGTTATATTTGTTACAGAAGAGCACCTGAAGACTCCATGCTCAAGACTGCTATAGGCATTTGTTCTGTAAGGAAGTAAAGTAAGAGTTATAGTTCATTACACCTGTGAAAATTAAACCACTGGCTGAACTGGATTCAATAGGATTCAAAATAAGAGAGACAGGAAATTGGAAATCTGATGGCAAAATATAGAGGAAAGTAGTGTAGAGCTAGATGAACAGTGTTTTCTGCAGCCTGCGTTGCCAGAGCTGTGGTGTGGTAGTGGTATGTTGTCCTAGCAATACCTGATTTTAAGAAAATGGAGATTAAGTTTGCAAACACTTCATCAGTTGTTGGGTATTGTAGACTGTATATATATGTTGTTTGGTAAAAGAATATGCAACCATAGTAATTCAGCAGAGTTTGAAAATGGGCCTAAGGGATTTGGAAGCAGAAATTGCAGTGAAAAATTATAATGCAGCTAGTGCTCATGTATAAACTAAAATCCACTAAAATCTACCCTAAAGTGTTGAGGGCTTTTGTTGTTATTTGTTTGCTTTTCCAGTAAAGCTGTCTGCATAGGCATTGGGAGAAGTTTTACAACTGAAACACATTGCTTCCAAGAAGTACAGTTGTTTCAATTAAGTGGGGTTCAATTAAGTTTCATTGTCTAAATTAATTTCACTGTCTTCCACTGTAATGGAAAGATGCTGGTGTAGGACTTTATTGAATGGGGAAATTTTATCTGATGGTCTGAAGTGATTTGGGGCAAGGACATTGTGAATAACATCAGGAGGAAAAGAGCTTTGGAACTCACTTTGAAAAGAACCAGGACCACAAGTCTAGGTAACACTTTAACTAGATATTTATAGCTTGAGTCTCTGATAACTTGGCACAAATTGTTCATAGGGATTCCGCAAAGCAATGTACGCAAGAACGTTTTGTAACAGCAAGGGACTGTAGGTGGATGGCAATGGGGATTTGTATTGGTGAAGAACTTTTGCGTCCTTAACATGTATTTTAAATACATGGAGAATGTACACTTACGAACTTGAGTAGGTGGTCAGAACTTTACCTGAAGGGCACCTTCTCATTTCAGTTTTACTGCAGTAATCCAGTTGAAGCTGTTGGTTGATTTTATCTCATGTTTATTTTTATTCTAAGGACTTTTTCAATCAAGGGGTTTTAATGATTCTTGGACAAAAAAATGAAAGATAATTTTTTTCACATTTCAGTCCAGCTGGCACTTGCGCACAGGTGGGAAGATGTGACTAATAGTGGATCAGTGTATCCCTATAACTTGGATCAAAACAGCCCAGTGAAACTAAGGGCTCTGGCTTTGCTCACTTCTTTCTGATCCTAGCCTAAGGCAGACCTAAAAATCAAAGTGTACTATGTCAACAGGTATAAATATGATGTGTTGCCTCTCTGCAGTATTTTCCAAGTCTCATTTACACTGTGTAGAGCACATAATTAGTTGAATGCTAGAGCTTAAATGAAGGGTTCAAAAAGGTTTGAATCACTGAGGATGAACTTCGGAGGGAAAACCAGCTAGCTAGTTCTTTGGCTTGTTATTTTCATGCCTTATGTAAGTAACATCAAAATGCACTGGGAAACATTTACTTGTTCAGGTAGACGTATGAGTCAAACTGACTGTTTCATCATACCATGCTCCCTCTAGCAGCTAAGGAAGCCCTTTGACAGAGTTTCAGTAATTTAAAATAGGACTTCTTCAGAAGTCCAACATTTTCAACAACTAAGTCCTCACCTAGGGCAGCTTTCTGGGATATTTTCTTTAAAACTGAACCTAGTCATCATTAACCATGAGTTACAGAAAACAGCAAGGCCCATTTTATGGGACACAGGCTTAGCAGCAATCATTTCCATCTTGGGATGGGGAGGGAAGAGCTAGTGAAGAGCATCCAGAAGGGAGGCTTTTTACTTTTGTTTCTTGGGAGGTAGAAGCAGGATTAGAGAGAACTGTGTCCCAGGTATAAATGCTTTATGGGAATTGTATCTCAGGAGCCTCTTACTTGCATTTGCTTGAAGCAGACTGTAGCTGAAGCCTGTAAAATTTGTGACCTGGCTAAAAATAGAAGGGAGAACTGTTTGATATGAAGATTTAGCCCAGTTCAGAGGCTGAAAGGAGAGCAGGAGGCCCTTCAGCTGTAGTTTCCACAAGGTACACAAGCAGTGCAGTGACGCACAGTTTGGTTTGGCTTAACAAGCTTCTGTATGAGGACTTAACCACTGAGGACAACTTTTTTGTGTGTGCTTTTGTTTGGTTTTTGTCTGTGGAGGGGAAAAAGACTTGGACTACAACCACTTTCTCACAAAAGAAAAAAATCTCTTTTGATGGTTTATGGCTTTCCTTTCAGGCATGCAGTGATTTCATATGGCAAGTACAATTATTTATATGAAGTTACCACTAAAGTGCCCTGTTCTCCCAGCTATGTTGCAGATCACCCTCAGTATAGTCCTACTAAATACTAAATATCTTTGTTCATGTGCCAAGGGCCTGGTTTTCAATTTCCTTTGAATACAGATTTCCAAGGGAAGATTCTTTCTGCTAAAACACCAGAATAAAATAGAGGCATTGAAATATTGTGCAAAAAAAAACCTCTGCAGCCACACGTTGCCATTGTGGCACTTCAAGATAAAAATCATAGTGGGCACCTGGTGGGCTGCAGGCCCATCCTGCTGAAACCTTTTCCAGACCTGGTGAGTTGCTGCGGTGCCTGAACTGAAGGAAAATTTGATTCAGATCATTTATACAAAGCTCTTTTGGAAACTTTCCTTACCATACCCAAAAGCACGCTATAAGCTCCATAGCTACAGACATAAGATGCCTCCAAGAGCTTAGTGTCTAATTAAATGTCTTGGTTCATGTTAGCCCAAGAAATGCCTTGAGGGATGAGAAGTGGAAGGGCTATATTTACTGTAATATGATACAGTAACGGTGTGGCCTTTCTGACTTTCTACAATGCGTTGCATCCAGTTCTTTCTGACTTTTTTTTTAATATTTCAGTTATTCAGGTGAAGCTCACTTCTGCCAGGTTGTATAGAAGGGATGGCTTGTGGGGGAGTTTAAATTAGGAAAAGGTTATGGTCTGTTGCATTGCTAGATATTCCCTATATAAACGGCAGCACACTGTGAGCAGAAAAATAAACTCATACACAGTTGCTTTCTGAAGCCTAGCTTTGAATGTCTTGATCAAAGATCAGAATATTTAAAAATTTAACATTAAAATATCCTATGTAATGCTGTAACTTACCCTGTAGATCTGCATTTACTTGGGTATTTGGGGATGCCCAAATGCTGGGGATGCTGTCGCTTTCCTGGATGCTGACAGGTGCAGATGTAATGAAAACCTTCTGTAGTGGTAGAATACATTCCAAATGCTGCCATTCTTTGATGGGGAAGATCTGTGGCTGGATGGCTTTACCAGCTGCCTGGAAGTAGTACAGGCAGTGGCACTGATGTGGCACTGCTCCATGCCAGTTTCACTAATACCGCTTTGTGTCCCACTGGGGAGGGGACCATGGTGAGCTGGGTTAATCGCTGTGTGCCTCGTGAGCTGGGCTGGACTTGCAGGACCACAGTTCTGAAACATGAACTGCTTTGCAGGACCGCAGATGTCTTTGGCTCACCACGTTAGATATGTGTATAAATTATGTCATGAAAGCCTGTAATTATTCATTGCAGAGCTGCTAAGATGCTTTGATGTGCTTGGATTAGATGGTGAGAAACCCTAGATCAGCCGGCAGTATCCCACAGAGGTAGGATGCATGCATACAGCATGAATGTAAATTTTCTTTGAGGCATTACAGAGGAACAGGGTCTACATACAGATCTGACAAACTATTTTAGGTTTCTGTAGGAGGATCTGAAAAGCGGAGTGTACAACTGAAAGACGGTATATGGAGTGCTGCTTTGAAAACTGCAGGTAAAAACCTGCATATGCTCTTAAGAGGAATGAGTAAAGTCCCATTTTGTTCATTGTGGAAATGGGCAGGGGAAAGGTCATGGTACTGAGCAGGGAGTTTGCAGTGGCTTCGTTTGAAGGTAGTGATGAATGAATGAATACCAATGATTTGTCCTGAGTCCAAGGGGACTGGAATTGAGCCTGGTCTATGCCCTGCCCTCCTCTCTGTGCATTGTGCTTTTCTTGCATCTATAAATTGCTCATAAGTGAGAGGGATGCTATATTTCTAACACAGATAAATCAACATTTATTTATTTATAGCCACAGACTTATCTGAATGCTGACAATAGAGAGATTCTGTGCAAAGAAGTACCAGTCAACATGTTTATTCTCTTCTAGATATCAGCAAAGCCTACCATCAATGTTATTAAGCCATGCTAATTTTCTGTTTGTTCTGGGAGTCATAGGGTTTCAGTGGTGTTTGTTGTTTTGTGTTTGGTGGGGTTTTGTGGGTTGGTTTGGTTAGTTTTCAATTCTTGCAATGTTTTCTCTCTCAGCTTCCAAATGAGAGAATTTCATCTTTTGTAATGACAATTAAACACAGTTTGAAGGATCATAGCCTGGATGTAATAGCCAGATTCTTGGAATTTATGAACTGAAGAGCTAAGTGAATAATTCAAACCAAATTTCTTTCTTGACAAGTAGACCCTCCAGCATTCTTAATATTTTCACTGGGCAGATAATATTGTTGTCATAATTGTTTAGATCAGAGTAGATATCACTGGTTTCAGTTGAGGCTTTCTTTTAAAGACGGCTTTTGTCCTCCTGGAGCACCAAGAAATGTGACTGCATCACTTTTTGTGTGTTTTTAATGGGTGTTCTGGTTTGGGTTTTTTTTACCTGTCCTCTTGATTTTAGAGGTTGGTTTGCTTTTTAAAACATGCTTGTAACTGTATGTGAAACAACATCTTGGACTTCTTGTGGGGAGCGTGATTTTTTGTAAGCCTTGAACCAGCATCTCAAGAAAATTCTGGCCTAAGCCTAGGTCAGTTCCCTCCTGATTTCTAAGGAGTCCCCCTGTGCCAGAGAAGGACAGATCTCAGCTGCGGTCTTCATCCTGCTTTTTAAGTGGTCTCTTATGAGGGAAGACTTCTATGCTTATGGCTTTGTAGAAAGCAAAATGTAAAGTAGACCTTTGATGTGTATATGCAGTACTTCTGAGAAGGCATGCGGGTGGAACAGTATGTATAACTTGTGCTTTCCAAGTGCTAGAACCATCTTTACCAGAAGCTTTGATCTGTTGTAGTCCACAGATGATAAATGAGTATTAAGGCCCCTCCTTTATTGCTTTGGAGGAGGATCACCTACAACAGTTAAGACAGTGGAAAGCACTATCTGCACTGCAGTATTCTCCACATGTAAGGTACTAAAGTTAACGTGTGAAAGGGAAAAAATAGAAGGCAAAACTGTTGCTATGGCTGGTCGGGGACACACGGCAGGCTAGTGGTGGAGAAGGGTTAGAATTTGATTCTCTGGAAATTCCCTTCCTGGGCTCATGGACCACACATTTTTCTTAAGATGGTTTTGATATTTACTGATATTCTTCAATATCTCTTGGGTTTCTCCCCAACTGTACATTGTACAGTCTCTAGCTTTTATTAGGCAATAATTCTCTCTAATTAGCTCAATAAATAGAATGCTGGGGTTTGAATGACACAGAGGTATATACTTGCACGCTTTGAGAAATGCACCTCAATTTCATATTCTGCTTCTTCATATTTGTCAGTTCTTTCTGTGGACAGAAAGAACTCCTCTAAGCTTTGTTTTTTCTAGGTCTTGGGGAGGAGCAGAAGGTGGTGGGAAAACAATTTCAAAGACCCTTCAACTAAAAGTGGCAATTGGTAGGGCGATCTGTGTGGAGTTAACTGTTGCTCAGCTCTCTCTAGGAGTGAAGAACTGGAAGCAGGGGAGAAAATGACTTATGGCAACAAGTAAAATGTCAAAATACAAACATCCAGTAACTAAACATGTAAAAAGCTACAGCAAGGACCTGGTATTTATAGTATGGCAGTTCCGTTTCTGATCCTGAGACAAAAAATTGGACAGCTTCATTTCATCTGTACTTAGAGCCAAGGAGTGTCATTTTGCACTGTGTGTTAGGGGCTGTTCATGTGCTGTGAGAATTAGTAGCCTGGGGAGGGTGGCAAAAAAGTGCCAGCCGCTCTGTGTTTGCACTGAACCCAGTGCAGAATAATCTTTCTAACTCCTACCAGCTGAAACCTGAAAAGAACCAGCAGTTAGCCTGGATTGGTTATTTATATTTAAGAGGGTTTGTTACCTTTCCCCCAACTCCCTCCAGGCTAACTCCAGTAATGCTTGAAAACAGTTAGGGGATGTGCAAAGAGAGAGCTCCCAGATGAAAAGGGAAAGCACTAAATGAGTGTATGTTAGCAGTCTAATGAGACAGCAAGCAAGGGTACTTGTGCCAATGCATTCTTCCATGGATCATGGTATTAAAAGCACTTATTTCATGATTAAATGCTTAAAAATGTTGTATTTTTTTCCTCTCCTCACTTGCAGATCTTTACATGCTGTTCATTTAATATAAAGTCTTGACAACTTTGGGGAAGGGTGTATGCTTCTCCAAGCACTAATTCTGTGTAAAAGGTAGTGGAAGAGCTAGCTGCAGAATGAGCAGTTACCTAAGAATGTGATGCTGCAGGTGCCAATATCTAAGGTTGCACAAAATTAACCAGTGGGGCACAAGCAGGGTCAGTACTGATTTCAGGGTATCTTGCATTGCTTACTATTTTGAACATCCTGACCTCTGGTATGAGAAGCAAAACCAGCTTCCAAATGAAAACAGGGGAAGACAGAAAATGCATTTAATTTTCTTTTTCGCATTATCTGAGTCAGCATAGATTTGTCCAGAGCAGTCAAAAGCAGTCAGTCCTGCCTTTTGGTTTAGCGAGATCACACAAACACCTGAAAATAGAGGAAAGGAAAGAGAATCTCAACAAAAACAACCACTTTAATAATGGTCAACTGTAAAGAGAGATTGCTCCCTTGAAACAATAGTCCAAATTTGACTAAGCTATAAAGCCAGGGAAATAAGATGCATTTAATTCTAATTTGGCATATGTTCCCCCTCTTTAAATTTAAAAGCATGATAAGCAAGCAAGTGCTTTAAAGATAATTACAGGATTTCATTTTGCTAGGACAAACACCTAACCGGTCTGTAACGCCTGCAGATGACTAATTGTGTTGTGCTCCTGAAGGAACCGAGTTGCTAGTCTGCTTTGAAATTGGAAAGATAATAGAGCCATTTAATGTTGTAAAACTTTAACTCTGAACAATATCTTTACCTACAATTGGTTCAGAATTATGGAAGCCTCAAGCCAGGCACCTATCAGCACTGTCAAATTTAACAGGGACTCTTGTTGTAAGTAAAAAATCCCAACCAACCAACAAACCCAAATACCAGAACACCTTTTCCCCAGAATTACACTTGTGAAACATCGCTTTTGAGATGTAACACGAATGAAGGTTTATCTCTCTGCCATTTGTTCCATTCATTAATCTTCAGGTCTTTTAATAAAGGTGTGGAGCAAAGGGTCAGGATGACTCACAGAAATGGTAATGGGATACGCAGAGCTTTTCACCTACAGGTCATTAGATCTAGTCCAGCCAAGATGAATGTTGCCTCAAAGCTTTTCTTCCCCTTTATTCCTTTGTGATTCTAAGGGATATAAACTGAAGGATCTATTTCTGCTTTCTAGTAAACTGATGACCAGTGCTGGCAAAAGCTACTGCCTCTTTGATCCAGGTCAGTGGTGAGGGCAGAGGTATGGGGTTTGCCTTCCACTATCTAGCTGCTCTGCAGAGTGACTGAAACACACTGATGAAAGCAGCAGTGGAACTTGCTTTGTTGTGGATTCAATTGCAGTGTTTTTCCTCTTGATCTGTGAAAGATGTTAGTTCAGCCTCCTCTGCTCAGTAGTAACATAGTGGAGGGGAGGAGAAATAAGAATGGAACTGGAATGTGTCTAGATCACAACTGACAAGAAGAAAAGTGCAAAAACAAATGAGATTTATATAGCACTTGTTTATGGGAAATCCCCACCTAAAGCTGTGAGTAGGTGTAGCCCATGAGAATAGGGTAGTGAAAGAAAATGTGCACTTGAGTTTCTCTGTAATTTTCAACACTTGCTGCAAAAATATATAATCTTATAGAACCTGCTTTACAAGAATGAAATGACACAAGACTCTCTGGCTCCTGTAAACTATAACTTAAATAATGGATGTAACTTTCAGCTATGATAATTGAGTGTCTAATACTTGGTTTATGAATGGTTGGAAGTATGTGGGCTTTTGTGTATGTGTAAAGGGTTTCTTGTCTCCCTCTTTCTTTAAAGGATCTGAAAATAGACTCTGTATCTATTGAAAAAAAGAATTCAAGCACCAGTGTAGAACTAGGAAAAGGATTTGCCATATCAAGAAACAAAATCTATTGTTTTGCATTTTCTTGCAAAATGAATGTCATACTGTATCCTGAAAAAAAATGACCAGTTGTTTTTCTGCACTTTTTCCTCTTTCTTTTGGAAATAGGTAATTGTATATTTAGTTGCCCTTGGCTCGTCAGGGAGTAAAGGGTATGTCATTCTGCTTCTATCCACTGAAGTAAGGTCTATCCCATTCTGGTTGCTCTATTAGCATCTCTCATATCTCTCACTAAAATTAGCATAGAAATACAAATGTAAACCAGTCAACCATATGGGTTTCATATTTGTGTTTTATTTGGCTCAGATGAATATTTTTAAATGAAACCTTCCCTGCCTTTTAGCAAAGAAACCAAAACAAACTTTGAGGGGGAAGTCCTTACCTACTTTTTTTCATCCAACAGTTGAAAACTCCAAAGAATTCAAAATTGAATGTGAATTTTATGTTAAAAGGCCATAAGCAACTCTTTAAACTTTCTGATGCTTGCAAAATGGTGCAGAAATTGAATTACAAAAGCATTTGTAGGTTTGTTTGGGTTTAAGTGATTGCATTATATGTGAATGACTACCAAATCAAGCGAAGAATTATAGGGTAAGGGTAGGCATCTGATATTCCCCCTGAGCCACGGGACAAGGACATCTTGTCTTTGGAGTCAGAGAGGGTAGTTTCTATGTGTTCAACAGTGTTTAATGTATTTTTCTTCCTGGATCTTGTTCCGTTTCTCTGT
The DNA here is from genome assembly GCF_033783945.1 of Neopsephotus bourkii. Taxonomy (NCBI): domain Eukaryota; kingdom Metazoa; phylum Chordata; class Aves; order Psittaciformes; family Psittacidae; genus Neopsephotus; species Neopsephotus bourkii. The sequence continues at coordinate 119,627 of NW_026901033.1, forward strand.
GACACCATGTAAGCTTTAAGAGCACTCCAGCATCCTGTGGCATGGCACATCAGAGTGAAACCACGTATAGTGTGTAGAACCTGTAACGGCCCCCAGCCATGGGCACCTTCACTTGGTGTTACCTAGCTCTTGCATTAGCAGAGGCAGGGAATAGTCAATATGGGGGATATGTACATCCCTCGGTTATAAACTCCATTCAGATTGTTTGGTGGTGGTGGTGGTGTTGAGGTGGTTTTGTTGATGTCTGGTTTGGTTTTGGTTGTGGAGAGGCTTTGTTGGTCGATTGAGGTTTTTTCCCAGATTGCTGACTGGACTTTGCTCTTTTGTTTCTGGTTTTCCTTTAATACCTTGATATGTCTGTTATTCTCTCAAATAATTCCTCAGGTTCTAACAAAATTTAGCTGTGTTGCCAAGCCTTTTTTAACTGTTATTTTAAACAGGAGGCCTGCCAACAAACAGCCCAAAGCTTACGATCTAGGATCCCCCAAAGGACTTATTTTGTGGAGGGTTTGCATATACCTGTTTCTGCCCAAATACGTAGCCCTAATATTTTGAAAATGTCTTCCATGAAAAATTACAACCTTTTTTTAGATGTCTAAAATGACTGTGAAAGATTTTAGATAGAACAGATTTGCAAAATGCCTCTTAGGATAATTCACCTTTGCCTTGCTGGAATAGTTGGTACCTGAAGGAAGGAATCTGTTTTTGACAAATGCATTTCCACTGCAGAGTTACCTCTGGCCAGGGGAGGTTGAACAGTGATTCCACTGACTGTAAAGTTTTTGGTATGTCCCTTGTTACTCCTAACGTTACCAAAGCCGCCTATGTGTTTGGTTGTATACTTCCAGATAGTCTTCAGTACTGGAAAAGGTGTTTCTACCTTGATAACTTCCAGTAACATCCAACAGCTCCTACCACCCCTCAAGACGGGTCCAGTTGGTAGTGAGGCAGTAACAAGACTTCAGCAGTGACGGCGGGCTCTCCCCTTATCTCAGCTGCCAAGCCTGCTCCCTGCAGCCATCCCTCTGGCTTCTCTCAGGAGGAGGAGAGCAGCACTCAGGCACTAGAGCCACTTACTGCAGACACTGCTTGTACCTCCTTGGAGCACACACTCACCTGGCCAGCAAGGACCCCAGAGTCTCCCTGCATGGAAGCAAGGAGCTGTTGGAGGCTCGTTTGAATTGCCTGTGCAGGGTCCATGCCTGACGTGCCATCCGTTTAGTGTTTAATCTGCTAGCGGGTTTTTAGTCTCACAGTTAAGGTTGCTAATGATTGATTAATCCAGCTTGGTATGGGCAAAGCACACTAGGCAGTTATAAAAGAATTGGAACAATTTCTCTGATGTTATGTTTCATAAATTGTACTGCCTGGAGCACAGATGATCAGCGGTGCCTCCGTTTCTAGTCTTGACCCTGAGCTAATTAGGGCAGATCCTGCTCCTTTCCATCTGCTGAGATGAGAAAGAGGCTTTAGAAGAGGTTTTCAGAGGAGCAGTTGTGCCTGCTGTGGTGGCTGGTTTTGCTGGTGTTGGGCTTTTTCGGGTTTGTTTGAGTGATTTTTCTTTTTAAAGGAAAGCGGGCTCTGGGGCTTTCTATAAATTCATTGCCCTCTGTATCCGTGAGGGATTAATCAGAGGTGGGAGAGCCTTTGTATTGGTTCTTGAGAGGAATACATTACATTTGCCAGTGTGCATGTGTATGACAATGACTTGTGTTCCAAGGTTTGTTTGGTTTGGGGTTTTGTTGCTTGGTGAGGAGGCTTTTTCGACTGTTTGGGTTTTTTGGTTTGGGTATTTTTTGTTTGCTTTGTTTGTTTTGGGCTCTTTTTGTTTTAAGGAGGAGGAGGTGGGGGTGATCAGATACCCTATTCCTTTACAGTCTACCATGTTCTTTACTGCAATCGCAGCTGGTCTCAAAACAAAACTGTGTGTTTACTTTAAGGCCAGACTGAATTCTAAGTTAGAAGAATGATAAGAAATAGAAAGAAAAAATTAAGACAAAAGGAAAAGGATTTGAACTGGAACTCAAGCTGCACGGCTTTCTGCAAGCATATTGTGGAAGAAAAGATGCATTCTGCCTGTACTGCTGAAAAAGGTTTTTTCCTTTACGTGCTCCTGCTGTACCTTGCTCTTGTACACACGGATTGTGAATCTTTGTCAGAAGTGACCATTTCCAACACATTTGGCCTTATTCAGCTTATGTAGAATGCAATCTTCAATAATATATTGACAATAATAATGACCATTTAAAAATAGGCTTTCTATTAGAGTCCATTCCTGGTGATCAACATGAAGCTCTTACGCATCCTGGCCACTAAAAGGCATTAAGAAATCAGTAGCTAGGGAACTGGGACTTATGCAGAGGCAAGATTTTGCTGTTCTTTCATCAGCAAATCTGGCTAGAGAACTTAGGAAATAGAAGTCAATCTGCTCTTACTGACTGCATGTGTTCATTTATCCTAGCCACTTGGAGTTTGCTCCGTGAACATCTGTAAGGAGGATGAGGGTGGATGTGGGGAGGAGCACATTCAAGAGAAACAATCAGTGCTAAAACAGAAATCAGAGCTTTTACATTTAAAGCAGCTTTTCTCTGAAACTGTAGACTAATGTGATTCTAGGCAGCTAAGATTCTAAAGTTAACTTGTCTTTTTAGGTTTTGATGACAGTTAACATAAATATTAATGACAATTTCATTAAAACTTGATTTCATACAAAAGTAGATTATTCTTTTTATTCGTTCCCTTGTGCTAGCTGTCATTCCCTGTTGAATAGATGCAACATAATGCAAGATTGCCATGTATGACAACTGCTTTTTCATGTGCATGGAAAACCAAAACATTTTTCAGGTTACATGTGTTTGCACAGAGCAAACACAAGACTGGTGTGACTCCACGGCTGATGTAAGGACTCTCAGTTATCCTGCAGAACAGGGTGAGAGCATCATGGGAGAAACTGGAGGACAAAGCTGAAAGACAACTAGTTTAGTAGGTGAACAAAATACTAGCGTATTTTTAGTACAACATTCTTCCTTTCGTTTCACCCCCTTTTTTAATATTCATTGTCCTGGGTTTCTTTTCCTGAAATATCCATGTCATGCCAAAAGTGAAATTAATTTCCAGCTATGTGATTAATATTAGGTTTACAGGATGTTTTCTCTCTTATGCATCTTATTTGCGTTTAGGTAGCACTTGTTGGTGGGCAAGCTGGTATTCTTCACTTTCTCTAATAGCTTTACTGTAAGTGATTCCTTTACAGAAAACTTATAAATACTATAATTCCCAGCATTATGATGTCATAACACCTATAAATACTCGAGGTACAAAAATGCATCCTTCTAAATGGAGAGTTTATAGTACTCTTGTGGATGCCTTCCAGCTAGAGGATGAGCAGCTCGTAATTCTTTTTTGACAGAATACATAGGAAATCCATGATTCCTATCAAGTTCATCAGGAAGACCCAGACACCCAGATCCATATGCCATACTTTGCCTCGTACACGTTTGAAGTGCTAGCAGATTTAATTGTTATGCCCTGGGGTATCTTCAAAACTCCTGTTGGCAGATGCAAGTGATATTTACAAGACAAATATGTCTCAGTATATTTACCAGGTGATTACTGCTCTTTCAGAAGCAGTAAATTATGGTATTTATTAATCTATGGTACTTCCATGGGTACAGAAGGCAAGCTTTATTTATTTATTTATTTGTTTTTATTTGAGGGATACTTAAGGATAGGGAAGGGGGAAGAAGGAAGCAGGTTTAGGTAGTGCTATGGAGGCAGTCAAATTGCATAGTTTACAATTAGCTCTGTTTGGTTTTCATTCTGTGTATGGAAGTGATCTGTAATGCCACATACGCTATGTGATAGCATATGTAGTCTCCAAATGTTTCATCTGTGTCTAGGCACTCTGGTTTTTAAATCACTGCAATATGTTGAGCAAGCAGACAACTTACCATAGAACTTGATTGTGTGTTTGTATTTAAACAATGTTAGATATCCTGTCGCTTTTCTCTCATCTGCACTTTTTTCTTCCTGCTTCTTCTCACCTCTTCCCCAAAACATTATTAACACACACATATTGTGTATCCCTATATGTTTCGATTTTGGAAGTAGCTGGCTTAAGGAAACTAAATCAACCATACATTTTCAGCATAAAATCCTCAACCTAAAGCTGTTCATGAGGATGAAACAATATCTTTCCCTTTTCCTCTCCAACCTACCCCATTAGGGCTGAGTTAGGCCATGCTTTTTAAACCTAAGCTTTATTTGAGGATGATTATATGTAGTCCTGACTTGTTGCAGAAAGGCTGAGAAGGGGTAATGTGACCACTGATGTACCACTTCTGCTTTTGCTTAATTTCTCAGCTGTAAAGCCCCCTAAGAGTTATATAGTATTGGAACCTTTTTGTGGGATTCAGTTATTTCTGTCAGTGAGAAGCTACTTTTCCAATAATGTAATGGAGACCGCAATTGAAACTGCAAAATCCAAGCTGCAGGTACTAGGTAATGCCAGAATTAAGTTTTAAAAATTAGTTAGGCCTCTTTATATAGTATCTTAAAAGGTAGGTGGGATTGTATAATGTGATCGGGGTGGGTTTTGGCCCCACCTCGCTTGCCAGATGGACAGTGCTGTCTTGATGAGCACCTACTTTGGTTTCTCCATATCATTCTTAACCTCACCTTTTACATGCTATTTAAAACCATGTAGAAGACAGCATGAATGGTTTTTTCTGCCTTATCCACTTACTACAAGGTCCTTATTTTCAGAAAAACGCTGTAAACTGGGGTGCAGGGGCCCGCACCTGAGTCAGGCCAAGCTCAGGTTACAAATACAGGCTGGGTGGAAACTGGATTGAGAGCAGACCTGAGGAGAAAGACTTGCGCATGTTAGTTGACAAGAAGCTCAACATGACCCTGCAGAGTGCACCTGTAGCCCAGAAACCCAACTGTGTCCTGGGCTGCATCAAAAGGAGCATGGGCATCAGGGCAAAGAAGGCGATTCACCCACTCTACCGTGTCTCGTGAGACCCCACCTGCAGTACCGCATATAGCTCTGGGGCTCCCAATGCAGAAGGGATATGAATCTGCTTGAGTGAGTCCAGATGAGGGCCAAGATGATCAGAGGGCTGGAGCACCTCTCCTATAGAGACAGGCTGAGAGAGTTGAACTTGTTCAGCCGGGGGAAGAGAAGGTGTCTATAGGATTTTCTGCTAAGCCAAGACTCCTGTTAGCCAAGACAACATTTAGAATAAAGGTCTCACAGTACTGCTGGACATTGTAGTTTCAAGGATAAAAATCAACCTAGAACTTGGCTCAGTGTCAGTGATGGGATGCCTGTGTTTGATACTGGACTTCCAAGGACTTCTGGGTTTTGCTACACTTGTGTTCCCTGGAAATGCATGTTTTAAGCAGAAAAAAAGCTTGATTTTTAAGAACTTTCCCTTGCATGGTGATGGGCATTCCTTCAGATTTCTGTGTAAACAAAATAGTATTAGATGAATGGTGCTGGCAAAGCCTGGAAAAACACACTGTGTTTATTGTTCAGTATAGTCGAGCATTCTGTTGGTATGATTGGTAGGAGGCTAGAGAGGGGATAAAGGGTTTTAGAGAGCGTTACCTCACTTGGTAGTGTTTTGGAATTTCTTCCCTCAGTCAGATCAAGTCCTTTGCAAAGACAAAGGATTTGTGGCTCAGGAGTGTTTTCAGGAGCCTTGGGGATAAACAGTTTCTGTCAGAGATGATTTAGCAGCATCTGGAGGCGAAGTGATTCCAGCTGATGCGCCATAATCAGCATCCCCAACACACTTCAGTTGTTTCTGTGGAATTCTAACAAGGCAGTCCTGGGGGAGCACCCCACTGCCAGCTTTCCCTGCAGATGCCCAGCCTAAGCGCCACATGTGGCTGCCCGTTTACTGTAGCGTGGACCTAGAAAGGCTGCTCTAGAACTGCACAGGCATGCCCGAGAGCGGAGGTTAACGATGGGCTTAAACAGGGTTACATGGGGTTACCTGGTGAAACAGTCTTCTCTTTTATGGCTCCTTTCTGGTAAATGGAGGAAAAAAAAATAAAAAGAGCAGACAAAAAGCATGAAACTGCTCCTTTTTTTTTTTTCTTTTTCTGATAACTGCCTGATATTTTCTTTCATTTCTAAGATACCTGTAGTTAGCTGGTAGGTGCCAGATAGAGGATTTGGAAAACGCAGTATCTTGCTGGAAAGGCTTTCCTTTAACCACTGTATTTCTACTGGGGAGAACTCATTCTATGTAACCGCTGTCATCTGGTGATAACTTTTCTTGCTTGCCATCTGTCATCAAGACACCATGTTTATTGTCAGACACATCAGTCTCATAGCTCTGCAGCTGCTCATTTTGAAGACCTCCATCTTACATGCTACTTGTTTTGCATCCATTGTCTATGTACCTTGGAAGTCATAGACTTCCACTCGATGCCTTTGACAGGCAGTTGACAATAGTCTGGTGAAAAACTGGAAAAGTACATAACCCTGAGTGCATAAGGATGCTGTGAGGGGTCTGCAGCCAGCAGAACAACATGGAGATGAATAAAACTGTCTGCACACATATTCCCAACTGCAATTGTTTTTTTTAACTGGATTTCTGATTTGCAAAATCAGCTTGCTTGTTTTGTCTGGGCTTTTTGCCCCCCCATGTCTGATTTCTACCATGACGATATTCTTACTGCATTTCCACCAGCATGCTTTAGCACAGTTTAGTCTTGCCTTTAATATTGAAAACCTTGCCCAAGTGTTAGGTTGCTTTCTCTGTGACTCTAGCTGGAGTTTACCCTGCTTCCCCTTTCAACCCAAACTATTCTGTTATATCTTCTTGTGGACATTGTGAAGAGGGAGGTAAGCCTCACTGTGTGTTTATGGGTGGTTTTGTAAAAGGTGCAAGAAGAAAAGAAATATACGACTGTATTTTGATTCCTCTTTCAGATCTTTCTGACTTAGTGGCCAGCTAGTCTATGGTGTTGGAAATGCAGTATTCCATTTGTTTTGTCAAGAAGAAGGAGGTGATTCTGATGATGTAATTGATAGTATTGTGTGCTGACTTTATATATATATAACGCCATACATCTGTGCATTGATGTGTTTGGCATCTGTATTTAAAACTTAGTGCTCTCACTGGAGGCAGACATAACAGTTTATGTGCTTTATAGAAAGTGCAAACTAAAGGTCTTGGTTTGCCATCAGCTAATTTAAAAATATTCTGTTCCTCCGATTGCAAGAAGCCTATGTAGTAGTTCATGGGAACTTTTCCTGAAGTGTTTAAAGATTTATCATCTTGTTTATTATGTGTTGTTAAAAGCAGTGAACCTACAGTGAGGCCTTTTAGCTTGGATGGCAGTCATCTTTCCTTTCGTGAAGATCAATTCTAAATGTCCTACATGGGTTTGTATTTTGTAACATTTTGCATTACCTCATTTTTTTATTCAGCTTCACTGATATGAGTAATTCTCTGAATTAAACTGGGATAACGCTGGCTTTGTGTGAAATAAGCACTGCTTTAGACTAGGAAAAGAAGAATAATTGAAAGAGATGTTCACTGGCATTTTCATCTCAAAGTACTGCTCTGTGACTGTGTCAGCAAATATTATTTTCCATCTCTATCAAACAATGCCTCTAATGTAGCAGTGAAGTAACTATTAATCCGAGGTCAATAACTGTGGTCCTCTTTCTCTTGTCTCCGTCCCTGGTGAGTCCAGTCAACAGTTTCATAGGCCCCACACATGCCTGTCGAAAAGGGGTTGTGTGTTCTTGGGGCCTTATCAGTTTGCAACCTGGCAGAAAGTATTGGGCTTATCAGTGCTCTCCAGTGGCTCCACAAGCCAGCACATTGTGTTGGGCCTTTTTAGGATGTTTGCGTTGGCACCCAGCTGTGGTTGGACGGCTCTCCTTAGCTTTGGCAGTAAGCAGTACAGAGCCCTCTCTTTCCGCCATTCCTCTTTTGTCTGACTTTCTGGTTTTCTCGCTTGGGTGCCTGCAACAAGTCTTACATGGCTGAGCTGCCCTTGCACAATCCTGGCATAGAGAGCCGAGCTGTGCCTGTGTTCTGGCATCTGCATTTCTGCCTGGCCTGTCAATCTGTGCATTGTCATAAAGCTGCGTTCGTTCATCCTCCGATGTATTTATTTATTTTCAGCCTGGTCTTCGATCTTTTTGTCCTCAGCAGAGCTGTAGGTACAACAGTAATTACGCAAATGACCATAGGTATGGTATGTTTTTACTTCCTCTTGAATCCGTATGACCTGTTCCCAATGGTACAACTTTTTTCCTTTCCCTACAACACTCCCTTTTTCTTTCCCAGCTCCCTGTATGTAGCCTACATAAAATGACTGTCTTGGGAACATTTTCTCAGCGCTCGCTATTGCTGGAAAGCTCCTCCTGTTTCTCACCTATCTGAACAGGGTGCTGCTTCTAGCCAGGTTTTCCCTCCACATTTCTTTTTCTTATTTTCCCTACCTGGTTCCCTGAGGTGCCATGTAATGAACGGAGTTGAAGACAGAGAAAGGCCTTCTTTGACCTGGAATATTGTTTCCTGCAGTATATTCTTTACTACTTCATTGAGTCTTGTTCCAACATCTTATGAGATGGGATTCCATCTGGAGACACTTATGTGGTCTAATTCATTTTGTTTTCCTTCCTTGCTGTTCAGGTTCAGTGGCCCATTTTTTTTAATGGCTTCGCGTTCATTATAGTTGTATCTTCTTAGACCATTCAAGCACTATTGCACTATCTTCTTGCTTTCTAGACTTCCCATGCCCTTTCAGTACTGCTCTTGACATTTTTATGCCTGATTCATTATAGCTGTGCCAAGCTGCATATTGCTGGGGTCAGATTTGCTTCTGAGTTGGCGATTTGGTGCAGAGGTATAATAGAGCAAAACTGACATCTGGCAGTGTGAAGGTCTCTGCTGTTCTGTTAACTTTCTGAATGCCCCTGATCCTTTCTGCTTCCCTGTACTCACCCACTGTTCCATGTATTTCTTTCCTGTTGCACTCCGGTGAGTTCCCTGCCGCACTAATAGCAGTGCTTTCTCCTCTTCCCAGCTTCTTGCTTTAATGTGCAAAGGGGACTTCACAGAGCTTTCCATTTGTTGTGGCCATGAACCTGCTTATTTTAAAAGTGGACTAATCTTAACAATTTACTAGTAACCTCCAGACTACAGTTATCACCATTGCTGCTCAGTATATTTCAAACACAAGTAAAATCCAGCCTAAATGACAGCAGCAGTATTCCAGCTGTGTGGTAAGCATGTTCATCTTAAGAGCTGTAAGCATTTTTTCTTTCAATAGTGTTTTCTTACTTCAGATTTTTATCAAATTAAAACTCCATGTTCTTAATGCTCATGTGGTAGCAAGCAGAATTTGGCTTCTACTCCATCTTCCATATTCTCCCTGTTTAATTAATTTATTTATGTTCATATCCAGTCTAAAGGCAAAGGCATCAGTCACAGATGATTGGAGCCTTTGAAATTATTAAAATGATAATGACATAAAAGATGACACTAACAAATATTCTGTTGCAACTGTGACTGCTGTCCTGGTCTGTACCAAGCTATTACATAGTCCTGTCTCAAAATCCAGGGTAAAGAGAGAATTTGTAAAGGTGGGAATGGAGAGATTCGGAATAATTTCCTAATTGACATAAAGGCCATTATGGTCCCTGGTATTTTACAAACTTTAACTGGTCCTGTTGGTGCCTTGTGCCTAGAAATACAAGGAACAAAGTGCAGGTACCCTGGCAGAGGACTGGCAGATGAGGGAAACTGCTAACTTCCATTCATCTTTGCTCTCCTGGTAAATTTGAGCAATAGCCTCTGTTAAGGCAGTTTCCAGCCTCAGCAGAATTAGATTGATGCAGGCACTATGGCAGAATTATATGCAATTGTAAAGGATCTTTACAGTCTTTTGACCATCTAAAGATTATTGGAAGAAAATTGTTGATGATATTGCTGTAGGATGATCCAGTGTTTAACAAACAGCCCCAGATGAGAATCCAGAAAGTATAAGGAGACACTAGTGCCTTCATCTGTGTAAGAGTAATGTCATCCTTGCTGTATCTTTCCAGGTAATTGTCCCCCTAACACCAGGGAAAGTGGTTTAAAATCAGACAGGAAAATTTTATGGTGGTGTGTGGTGAGCACACTGACAAGATGTGAGTGCTGTAGACCACTTGGAGAGAAAGATATCAGGTCATAAAATAGCCTGTCTTGAAGGCTTTGAGACCAACTACCAAGCTGCAATAAATCACTGTATAATAGATGAAGATAATGTCAGACTTGCTTTTGCTTTAACTTTTTTTTAACTCTGGGAGACAGTTTATATATGATACCTGATACAAGATAGAAGATCAGGAACTGTCATGAGAAGTCTCTGTGTGCAACCTGAATAATGTCATGAGAAATGGAAGATGAGATTCTGAGTGTCATTTGCCACCATCAGCAGATGAGTACACTGAGGGGCAGGTATGCACAGCTACCCTGGTGGTACTTGACAGAACAAGAGCAGCCCTCATGTTCTCCACTAATGGAGGACTTTTTCTATGACAATGATCTTATAATAACTCTGAATTGCAACTTAAGGCACAAGTATGTCTGGTATGTCTCCAAGGGACAAGGTCTCCCTTCCTGTGCACATCCTACAAAGGTCACTTACATGCAAGGACAAAAGATCTCTGCTCCAGATTTTTCCTCCAGAGTATGTCTGTGACCATAGAATGTTCTCTCTTTAGCTCAGTAATGTACTGCCTCTCAGTATATCGTAACACTAGCTTTTAAAATACAGAGTTCCAAAGCATAGATACACCGGGGGAATATCTTTTTAGGAGTGTGTGACATAGTACTGTGCTACCTTTTATCTTCTTTCTTATGCTTAGAGGAGTTTTATGCAGGGCAGGTTCTTTTTCTTTTTAGGTGGAATCTTTGGGCTGTTACCTCCCCATTAGGAAGGTACCAAGCAATTGTCTATGTTGGCCAGAAATAAGAGACAGATAATGATTTATGGTGCAACCAGGCTTCTATCCTTTGCCTGTATATAGTAAACCCGGGGCTGGATGGTGCAACAGAACATCCAGTGGTGATGGGCAGTCTTCTGCCTTGGTACCTCAGACCTTAAGGTTCTTACTTTTGTCCATAAAATAGCAGTAAAAAAGATCCAAGTAAACTTAATTGAGTGCTGTATAACTTTTTAACATACTAAATATATCATCCTTTGGGAAGAATCTCATGGGGTAGAAACAAATCTCTGGTATATTTAAAAAGACTGAAAAGGGATAGCACTTGGTGAGGCAGTCAGTCATTTACCTGTTTCTGTTAGAGATATGTTAATGTCTGCTTTGATCCACTGGGGATTTCACTGAAATGTACAGGCATGTGCAATGCATCCATAGGTAACGAATGGTCCTCCTCCTCCATAGCACTGGAAATATGAATTGCTTTATAGGCTGTAGGATTTTATTATTTACTGGAGTGAAATAAAGATTTGAATAGAAATTGAATTTGATTCTATTTTATTTGGCCAGTTGAGCACATTTATTTATTTATTTATTTATATCCTGAAAGTAAGCCACTGGTACCTGTCCTGATATGCATATCCTGGAATAAATTATCGTGGCTTCATTAAAGGCAATGGAACTGAACAAAGTTGTGTCACTTGAAGTCCTAACCTTTGGCATCTTTAAGAGGCAAAATATAGCAGAAAGCACAGAGTAGCCCTGTCTGCTGTGTGTGAAAATTGTTATTGGCTATAAGAAACTGTCTAAAGTTAGGGTAGGGCTATATCCAAGCATACATTTGCTCTTTCAGTTTTTTGAAAGGAGAGGGATGGTCAGGGTATGCTGAGGAGTTCCAAGCAAAAAATTGTACCAGCTGTGTATATGAAATGTCACACTCACTGGAGATTGCCTTTGGAGATGTGCCTAAGAACAAGTTACAAACCCCTATCTGCAGCTTGTCTTTGCTGAGTTAAAAATCTCATTCCAGGTGCTCTGTACCCTTCAGTCAGTGTGTAAAGCTGCATGGGAACAGTAAGAGAAACAAAGGTAATAGAAAGAGAAGGAAAATCTGTGCTTTTGAATTTGAAGATTTAAATTTTGCAAACCCAACAGTGTCATCTGACATTAACTGGACTTAAATTTCTAATCTGCCTTGTTGGATATGGCATTGGTAGGAGCTATATGATAGGACTGTGTGTTAAACAAACATAATTGCATTGTTTGCTTCTCCAGACCTTGTTCTTCAGCTTCAGAAAACTAGCAAATCAAATATTAATATTGCAGGGAGAGCTGGTGTGATTAACGTTACTTGCAAAGGAAAGGTATGTAAATTAGAGTATTTGCAAAGGAAACATTCTTCAACCTGAGGACAGACGAAGAGAAGCAAGTTACACTGCTTTCAGTATTAAAGCAGTCTGATAACATATTATGGAACGATGTCTGGAGCAGAGCATGTCTACCCTCATAGTCGGCACATCACTTAGCATGCAGATGGGTGGAAAACAACAGAATGGGATTTAAATATGTATTTCATAGGGAAAATTTATTTTCAAAAGGATGACCAAGATGTACAGTACTGTAAATCTGTCTCTTCACGCATTTAAGAGAAATTGGGAAATTTTATGCCAATTGATACCTTGATACCATGTCTTAAGAAGAGTGACTGATGTTGAGAATGTTTTGTTGTTATCGTTTGCTTTTTTTTTCCCCTTGGTTTTTTATTGAGAAATACAAATAGGAAGAAAGAAAATGTGGGAGATGGAGTACTTCTGAAATGGGGATCTCTTTGATACAGTGCTGGAATAGGCGCAGATAACAGCTCCCTATAGATGCTGCCCCTTGTGTGTTTGCAGGCACTAAATGTCAGTCTGCATTAATACCTATACAGACACTTTTAGGTATGTTCAGATAAGGGCTACTTTAGGGCTGATGGAAAACTCTTGTGCTTTTTCCCCCTGCAGCTGTAAAGGTAGCATATCAGAAGGATGCTAGTGCACCGAAGTCTGGCATCCAGAGCTGTTTCTGCCTTTCATGTATATCAGTCTCAAGCAGATAGTGAGCAGCTCTACTAGATATTGTGAGATCAGCTTTACTGTATCTCGTTCAGCACAACACAGCATCCCCTTTCGTGAGAAGCTCTCAATTAAGTCCAGTTTTTAGGTAACTGTTTTCTGGGTTTTGTTGAGGTTTTTTGTTTGTTTGTTTGAATATTCTCCTATTTCCTTTACAAATGAACTCTTGTTGCATAATAAAAAGTATAATAGAAATTACCTGTATCTCATCTGTCTCTTTCATCTGTGCTTAAAGACTGTGTCATGCACTGCAATAAAAATTCTGATAGATAAAATGTAACTTGTGGAAGTTAGGTCACATCACTTAGATCCACATTTCTTGCATAGCAAACATGCAGTTACAGAAAATTCTGGTTCTTCAGTTCTCCCTAATTTCAGAGACTTTTAAAAGGGCATCTCAAAACCTCAGAAAAGAGTACCTGCTAGCTGCTGCTAGTATCTGTTACTAAGGTGCTGCAGAAGTGCAGGTTTCATAAGCAGTATCTTTGAGTAGCAGACATCAGGGAGGACTTTTTTCTTTGGTTCCTGGTTTTGTTAGGTGTGTGCATGTACATGGAACTTCAGAAATGGAAGGAGGAATCCGACCTGGCAGACCTGGAAAATGGACTGTAGAACAGTATAAAGCATCCACTTACCAAGTTTTTCTTTTTAGAACATGGCAATAGCCACAGCCTCTGTATTAATGAAGTTGGACATCAGACCCAGGTCAATATAAACTCATTAGGTTAAACGTGATGTTGAGTTTTGTGTCTGCATAGTTACTTGGATTGCTTGGAAGAAAACTCCCTGGATTTGGCACCTAAAAGAAAAGAGCACAGGTTTTTAAACAGCATTGGATCTGCAGATCCTCAGAAATTTTCTAGGTGAGGAACCGTTTGGAATTTGTGCAAGTTGTAGAGTCAATATGAACTACATTTTCTTAGCTATCTCTCAAAGGGAAACCTAGGCTGGCTGCCTCTTGATAGGAATTAGTGTGGAACCTCTTCCTTATTTACCTGGTTGTGCAAACCTATGCATGTCCACAGGCTTCGAGCAATGAATTCCTGTGATCATATGCACATTCTGTGAATTTGTATGTCAAAGAAACATGAGTATTTCTTTCATTTTGTCATGCTTTTTTTTTGTTTTCTGCTGTTCTTAAGAACTCAAGATGTTGCCAGCTGAGTCACAGGCATGGTTTGCTTCTTGGTGGTTGAGAGGTTAGATAGGAACTGCTGAAACTTGCTGCAAGACCACTGTTGGCAATTCTTGGTTTGCATTTTATTGTGGCTTGATTCACATAAGTTTGTACTCAGAGTTTTTACTTGGCTTTTGAATTTGGTCTTTTAAATTTGCTACCAAAATCCAGAATTCTGGCAGCAGGTAAGTTTGTGCCAAGTTTTGATGCTCAAAACTGTTCTCAGTGTTCACTGTTCTCAGTGAACCACTGATTACAAATGAGAGGGGAGTAAGCACAGAAAAACTGCTGTGCAAGAATATTAGTGGGCATAAACACTTAAATCTGAATTGCTCAATATTCATGAAGAACTTGTTGGACAGTCATAGGTTACCCTGAGAGAAAAGTGGTGACTCATATCTGCCAACAGTGCAGAACTGTCCTTAGGGCTCCCAGGAAAATAACACCTCTCAAACATAGCTGCTTGGCACAAGTGTATTCTGGGCCCAGCACTTCTGCCAGCCACCTAATCTGCGAGGCCAGCTATCCTGTGTTTTTCCCTTCCTGGCAGTTGAATAATGGAGCATCTTCCATACATGGAGTCCATCCTGTATCTCAATACTGGTCTTTCATAACCAAAGACTTTAACTGGTGTTTGGGTACTTATTTTAAGTGTCATCCTGTAAAGACAGTGTCAAACGTGTGTGTGATGTCTACTGTTTATGGTTAACTTTAGAATGATCTAGGGGACTGTGAAGCACGGTTTCACATTTGTTACTGTTCTTAGCTTTTATTCTTTTGGCACCCTCTTGGAGTGAATTTCTCCCCCCCCGTGGCCAAAAAGATGCGAGAAAAACCGTTTCAGCAGTAATACCTCTAGCTCCTTTGTCTTCCTCCTCCTGCAATCTCTTGGTTGCCTTTGCCCCCATTTCACATCAGGGCATCTCCTAAAAAAAGAAAAATGGATAGCATATATCCTATCCCCAGGAATGCCTGTCTCTTAGAAGTACCTTTACCTCACTTTAATTCATGTTGTTTCGTTCACTTATAATATCATACAGTGCACCAGAAGTACCACAAATATCTCTGATGCAACACAGGTGGCCAGAAACCACTGTCTGCAGAGGTACATGTTTTGAGTGATCTGCCAATGGTCAGGAACTGCACAACTCTCTGAGCCTGGACTATTAGCATGTATTTGTTCTTATGGGGGAGAGGAAGACACCGTTTGCTTTATCTTAACTTAAAAATAACATTATGTATACTTTGAAGAAGCAGAATGTGTATGCCTACCCCTGTTCTTTGTGCCATTCTGAGCTGAATGTTTTGTAGGGCTTTAAAAAAATTGTGCTGTTTTGGTATTTGCGTATCCTCTTTTGCAATGGATAGATTTAACGTGTTAACAGTTCTAAAATTTCCAGGTTTTTGTGCTGGTGTAATAAGGTGTTATATTATATGGCATGTTGAACATGGTATTTGGTGGTCTTGATAGTCTCAGGTATTGCCTCTGTCTCTCTCTTTTTACTTCCTACCTGCTTAATCTTCTGCTTATGATGAAAAGAAGTAAATGTGGTGTTTTAGCTCTTACAATGCCTACCTGTCAAAGTATTTAAATGCCTTGCCTCCCCCATTTTAGCCATTCCTAATTCACTTGAATTAAGGTTATTATATAGCTAAAAGCTTGAATTAGATTAGAGCTTGTCAGCAGGTGATTTTCTACTTGCCATATAATGATGAGCTGTTTTCTTTCAGATTCTTACCTGATAGTGGTGCTTGAAGTTCAAAACCACCATGGCACTGCTGCTTTTTCTCCGATGTTATGGTAGGGTTGCAGTCCAAAGCCAAGGTTCGAGTACTGCCACAAAGCAGGAGTAATACCGGGGGAAAAAAATCTTTCAATTTAGTGATTTAATGGCAATTCCTTATATCTCTGTTATGTTCCTGTATGTAGGTGGTTATTGTGGAACAGGCAAGATGCTACTGACCCTGCTCTATCTAAAGGATGTACTATACTGATAGTGACTGTGAAAATGCATGAAAGAATTACAGGTGTGATAGAATTCCTGGTTTTGAGAGTCATTTTTATGAGTTTATAGCTAGAGTGCAGAAGTCCATTCTTGAGCTGAGACCTGTTTTTTATAATGAATTTCTTGTTCAAAGAAGCTTTTATTCTTTCCTAATTTAATCATTATGCATACTTAATAGGTTTAGCTATGCAATAAATTACAGGTGTTATGCTTTCACTTTTTGGTTAATGCAAAAATTATGATACAATTTTTAAATTGTGCCTTGCAAGTCTCTAAGCTGAACAGCTCCCTTCAGATGTATGTAATTCAGGCTTGCATAAAACATGAGACCTGTGTTCAGCCATATCATCTGAATCTATGAATAATCTTTCATACCTGTTGTGGTTGTTGACTAATATTTTGAGGTCATGATCCAACAAAACACTTACATGCCTATAGCAGTAAGTATTGCTAATGAATAAAACACAAGATTACTTAAAGACTGGAGCCAAAAGAGCAGTTAAATGTGAGGATTTTTTTGTTTTCACTGTTTTTCTTCACTGGTATAATGAGATGATACATCGCCTTTACTACATTTGTAAAACAAGCACAGCCATTTCAAATTCTGCTGGTTTATTACGCTCATCTGAATGTGTGGTTCTTTAGAGTATGAAACGGGGCTGGCTTCCAGCTCTAAAGAAGGATGAAGTTTGGACAAAATTTGAGGGTTTTCTGTAGGATGTAGTGTGGGGTTGTTGTTTAATAGGAGCTGAGTAAAGGACATTCAATTTTGTGAATGGGTTTCTTTGTGTGTTGAATGTTTGGTGGTGTGCTCTGAGATTGGATTTTCAATTTATATGCCAAGGATTTATAGAAGCACATTATATAAAGTCAGAGTAGGAAATTGGGTAAAACACAGCCCAACCCAATTAACCAAACTACAGTTTTTCTCCTTTCATCAAAGAATGAAAGCAAGCTTCGATGCTGCATGTCTAGTATTGAAAGCTGAACAGGATCCTCACGCTCCTTGCCAGCTCTTTTGTGGAGAGAGCTGTTTACTGCAGCTCCCTAATTTCTAAGATGCTAGAGAGACCTAGTTTGTTACCAGTAATGACTCCTAATGAGTATGTACATTGAATCCCTGCTCTGATGTCCACACAGCAGGCCTGTGACTGGCCTCCTTTGAAAATAGCCTCACCTCTTTAGTGATAAATCTTTTCCTTTATTCTCAATAAGAGCAAAATGTAGGGCTCAGCCTAAACTTTTCTCTGAGCTGTATGTTATTCAAATATATTTCCCTTTAGAGAGGAGGGGTGCAGCAAACAATTTAAGGTCTGGGATCTTGTGTTTTTTCTTCAGGACATCACTTGTAGCAACTGGAATGGAGGGAAGATGCCTATATTGATCTTCAAACTCAGTATGTATGTGGCTCTGAGGGAAAAACAGCATCTGCTGTCTACTTTTAAGGTCCTGTCTGAGATGCATAATTGAAGTTGTAGGACTCTTAGATTGTCTGTGCTGGTGGAGTCTTTTAGCAGATCATCAGCGATCAGTGGCTGTGTCAAAATTTGGTAACAGACAGGTTAAAGAGTGTATGGATTTGACCTCTATCCTGAGTCACAAGGATGTCATTGATCCTTTCTTTTTGACATATCCAAGCCTGAAGCTTGTGTTTGAAAACCTGCTTAATACTGGTAAACAGCACGTGCTGGGCTTTCATTTTTCACTGCCAAGAAAAGGGGAGTAGAACACAGAGATTTATTCGGTGAGATCATCTTTGAACGCTGAGTAGCTGGTAGATAGTCCTCAAGAAGGACTTCTCACACTCAAATATGTAGCTTTTGCAGAAACCAACTTTTTATAGCATCCTCTATACTTCCTGCTGTCTCTGTGTTCACTGGGAGGCTGAACAATGGCACAATGATCATCCTGACTGTTGTGACATCTGTGTCATATACAGTTCAATGCATATGTCATTTCTCTTCTCTGTGAGCTCTTCCTTATACTTTTCTATGGTTTCCTTGTGAATTCCTGCTGGCCCAATTTGCTTTGGTAGTACATTTGGGAAGGTAATAGTTATTCCAGTCCCAGTAGAGAGGGCTGCCACTGGAACACAATAGTCTTTCCCCTTGTCACTTTAGTGATCAAAGCTCTGGTGATGCCGTTGCATAGGTTCCCTGTGAGTTTGGCAGCACAAACCTGCTCAGCTACTGTGCATGTGTGCAGTGGTCAATGTCATAAGCCCTGTAGAATTTTGGATTTGTACCAGTGATGGTTTGGACAAATGATTTAGCTTAGTCTCAATATACTCTTTTATAAAAAGGGGGTAAACACTATTTCATTGCTTCGAAAGCATGGCGAGTCATAATTAACTACTATTTTGTAAAAGTGGTGTGAATGTCTGCTGTGAAGCGGGTACAGTATGGATGGTCCTGATGGGACTAGAGCATTCTGAGATATAATGGCTTTCTGATTTCAGGAGAACCTAGAGGTAGGGATAAATATATCCTGCCAGTGCCTTGTTTCTTGTCACTGAATCAGCTTCATAGGAAATCAGAAATAATCTAGTTCTGTTGCATTTGGACTGTCTTTGCAAGACACCTTTCTCAGTTAGTGCCAATCTGCAGATATCTTGTAGCTCAATCTAAAATACAGTGATGGTTAATGGCTGTAGGAGTTGGAGTTGTTATGGCGATGGACTGACCAAAGTGGTTTATAACCTGATCCTTCTTCAGCCTTCTGATGCTTTTTCTGAGAAATTTGATTTTAAGAATGATTCCTACCTATGGTTTTGGGGGTTTTTATTACTATTTTTTTATTTCTGTGAAAAGTAAGAAAAGAAACAAAACCATAATTTAGCTTTATTATGTTTCTTTCTTAACTATATACACAGCTGGCTAATTGGCCACTCTGCACCTCCTAGGGGGCTCTCAAGGTACAAGAGAAAAATGCCTGCAAGCATTTTGGATGCAAACATACCTGCATTTACCTCATTTTCCTCACTAGAAAAATAAGAGTGGAAGGGTTTGGTGAAAAGTTTTTGGTTGTAAAGGGCTTTGATAAATTTAGGAAATAAATTACAGTTGTGTTCAGGGTGATTTAAGTAAAATAGAGATAATGAAGATGATGCCAAATCTTTCTTCATGCTAGCGGAACAACATTCAGTTCAGCATCAAAGGAGGATAAATAGGGATAAATGTAATGGCAACCTTTTGTTCTGTGAATGTTGTCACAGAAGGTTTGAAAGCCTGAGCAAATAATGAAAGGCAGAAAGAGAAACAGCAAGTGCACGAGGGAGACAACAGAGTAGAGAGTAGGAATGGCTGGAAGGACTATCTGTCGTAATAGTCATAGCAGAAACAAAGGGAAAACCCAGGAGCCAAGACAGCTTGCTGTGCACAGTAATCTGGATATAAAAGCATAAGGTCTGAAATGGAAGATGGGATTAGCAATGTCCCTTTCCTAAAACATTCTCATTACTTCTCCCTTAAGTGGTTTGATTGCTTTGCAGCTCATGTCTTGATTCCCCCTGTTCCCTCACCATCTTTTCTTTTCCTGTTTTGTTCTTACTCTTTGAAGTGATTTGAGATTTTAGCAAAGTGGAGGAGCAGCCAGCCCTCTTTTACCTTCTGAAAGCTCAAGTCTTGTTAGTTGCTGTAGTTACCCTTCCCACCAATTCCAAGAATCACGCTTTGTAGGGTGAAAAATAAAACAGCAGGTCAGTTGTTTCCTACAAAAGAAGTCCCTTCAAGGAAACATAAGCACTTTTTTTTTTTTTTCCCCTGACGTGTAACTTTTGGATTTAGTTACAGTTATCCAGCTCAGGAGTTGTCATTCACTGTAAGTGACAAAGCTAAGGTGACAAAAATCAGCAGCTTTTTAGGGTATTTATTTTTAGTTCTGCAAAGAACTTGAAACAATGAGTTATTTTTTGGGTGTCACTGCTGCTAGGAGACTCTCCATCATAAAGAAAGTGTGGTGTGCTTAAGGAAGTTAAAAGATGGCATGGCCTGCTGAGCTCAACAGGTTTGAACTACTTGAAGATCTGTTTTGCTGAAATAGGAAAAAGCCAAACAGCATCATTCTTTAGAGAAAATATGTCAGCAGGTAAGTGTTTGGAGAATGCATAATTACCTGGGAGCATTAAGCATGAAAAATGCGCATCCTAATTCAATTACAAGAAATGGCAGACTGAACAGAGAAGGACTCACTGGTGTTTTGCAGTTAATAGCACAGCCGTCCCCTAGGATTTTTGAGAGGCCAGAGTCTGTGCTGCCAAGTTCATTGTGCATTTGGATTATTTGGATTTCTTTTCTTTTTATTTAACTATTCATGATTAGTTTCTCATTTACAGCCATGTGGCTCCATTGAATCCCCCTGAAAAGTTAGTGATGAAACATTTATTTCACAGGTAGCACCAAAGCAGAATCAAGCAGAATCAGGACAACTTTAAATGGGAGGCTGACTAGATACTGACAAATATGATTACAACCAACATTTGGTTAAAAAACAACCAACTTTCAATTCATCCTTGACTAAAGATGTACGTATATTTCCATATGTAAGCATTTGTGCGAGGGTGCAGCTGAAGTCTAAGAAGCTATGTGATACGGAGAAACAACTTGCATTAATGGGGCTGGAACATCTACCTTAACAACTTTCACTGTGTTTACCCTATTTTGAAAAAAATATGAGAGAGTTACAAAACGACAGCTAATTGTAGGTTTGATTTTATTTGCAAACTTACTTTACAAAATCAAGTAAATTACAGCTACCGTTTAAAGCTATTAACTACACTTATTGCCGGCAGACTTTGCTCGTGGTTTAATTCAATGATGGCAATATATTCCACCTTGCAAAAAAGAGAAGTGCTAATATATTAAAACTAAGGGTTATCTGAGGCTCTAATTATCTTAGAGTACCTCTGTCGATTTGCAAATTAATCACATTCCTCAAACTGTACAAAGCAACAACAGCCCATACATGATCTCGTACTCGTAATTTAGCATACTGTTTAAGGTGATACAGCATTGTCAGGGTTTAGATATCTTGATCTAAACAATTTGACTTCAGAATTTCCCATCTTCAGTTGCTCTACTTGTGACAGCCTTCCTGTTTTGCCTTCTGGAACTTGACTTAAGGTGGGGATTACAAATGGTAGCATTTTTCCACCTTTTTGCAGTACCAGTAAGAAAAACATGAAAGATAGTCAGATGCTTACATTATCCAGTAGTATTATAAAGTCCTTCAGTTTTTCAAGTAAAAAATAGATTTGTCTTGGCAGAAATACATGTGTAAGATAGGAGTCAAAATGGAGAAATTACTTTAATTCCTCAGTGATATGCATGTGTAATAAATGATAAAATATTATTCCTGGCCAAAAAGTAGAATTTCCAGTTCATGGGGAACTTACCTGTTTAGAACTTTCCACGGACTGCAAATTCAGGTTATTTTGTCAGAGACGGATGCTCAAGTTTCCAGAAAGCACAGCAAGGTATGTTCCACGGGTCCTGTAGCTGCAGCAGATCTGACAGAACTGCATCAAATAAGACATTTGTAGGAGAATGTGAGAGATGGTTCAAAGGCTCACTGAACTGTCTTGGAGGTGTACACTGAAATCCCATGGACATGGACCTGGGAAAGTTTGCCTGGTGGGCTTCTCCCAGAGTAACCCATCCTGTGAGACTGAAGAGCACTGAGTGGGGATTGTGAGTACCCCACCTTAAGTGATGACTTGGCAGGCGGTCCCTGAACTGGGATTCAGTTTGGATGATGTCAAAGCAGAAATATTCTTTTAATATCCCCATACTACTGAAACTGGGCTTCCTCATAGCCTCATATCCTTCTGGGAAGGTGTGCAAGCCCCATTCCTAAGTTATACACCACTCACATCTAGAATTTCAGTGGTATTGAATTTCTCTGTCTGAACACAGAGCAGAATCTACACAGCCCAGGCTGCTGGAACCCTGTCCTGCACATCCTCCCAAATGAGAAGACCTCAGAAGGCAGCAGCATGGCCTCTTCATAGTGTTTGTGTTAAGGGGATTCTAATGTGTTTTATACTTGGCCCTTTTCAATCTCTTCTGCTGGTTTTGCTCTTTCTATCCATGGAATTGGACTGGAACTAGAATGAGCTTAACCCTAGGTTGGTTTTGTTTTGTTTTTTTTAGTAAATACCTGGTGAGCAGACTGAAAAAGGTACCGGCTTTCTAGGTGTAGTTCTACAATGTCTTTTTTTAATGCTAATGATGTTCTCTAAACCTGAAAAAGGGTTGAGAGTATCGACAGAATAAAAAGTCAGCTTGCATGAATTAAAAGCTTGTGTGGATTGAATGAAAATGTGATAAAATCACTGAGAAGGTGCATGTGTGGTGCAGGCACATAAATTCACTTTGCACATAACATATAAACATACTAATACATGTCTCTTAAATATGTTTAAATCTATATAGACTGCAGAAAAATATAGTTTATGTAGCAACATATACCATTCAAAGCAAGTATTGTAAAGCTAATAGGTATGTTTTACAGGCAGAGAGAATGTACACAAACCTAGTCTACAAAGTGGATGAAGCCATTATGTAAATCTGAAGTTGTCAAAGTGATCTATTATAACTATTTCTACTGTCAGCTGTTCCACATAGCACAAATTCAGAAACGTACTGATCCTGATAGGGGAGAGTATTTCGATATTATTCCAACTATTTATTAATTTTCCTGATTTCTACAGCACCTATTGCAATGACCATTTTTGTTATGGGGATTAATGCAAAAAGCAGAAGGTGAAAATGAAAAGCTAACAAAAGTGTCATGTTCATGACTTGACTATACATCGAAGGCTGTGAAGGAATGACATGGCTCGGAGAACTGTGCTGGAGGCCAGTCTTTCAGCTGACGGGCCTGTTTAGAAACTAGAACAGGTGGGAGGGAACATAATGTCATTACTGATAGCTGTTCGTCACCTATGTGAAAGAGAATGTGCTCTCCATTCAGTCCCTAGTATGCTGCATACAAATAAAGGATCTAAATGGGCAGTAATGTGAACTTTGCTGGCATTCTCTGCATAGAGTTTGTGGGCTACTTTTTTGGCATCCAGAGCTAGTCGCTGAATGTTTCTTCTCTCTTTTCACACAGAAGATACTTCTCCAGGCTTAGGAGTGAGGCCATATTTTAAAAGCTTTTTCTGTCACTGATGTTGCTGCTTTTTTTTTCCTTTGTGTGCTGGATGTGAATTTGCCCTGCTAGAAATATGGCAGTTCAGTACAAATGCTATTCAAATGTTTTAACGATATCCTCACTGTGAAAGTTACTTTAATTGTCTTGCTGTGTCTGCTTTCGTTTTAAAAGGTAAAGTAAAATATGTTGCTGCATCCTGATGGTTGTGCTTCTTCCCAAACAGTAGGAAAGCTCGGAGCTTGGAGCCAGGTCCTACAAAACTTGTTATCCATTTCATGTGTGTTAGGGTTTCACAAAAAAAGAGCAGTGCATTAGACAGATTGTGAAGTCAACATATGTACGTTTGAAAGGAATAACCAGATATGTAGGCATGAAATACTAGGGAAATCACTGCTTTCTTTGCTGATTTATTCCTAGTGATTTTTAGTGATTGACACATTCAAGTTTCTTCTTTTTGAGTATATTTCCAGTTTCAATAGATTCCAGTATTGGCACAGTCCAAAAATACATAGACACTACGGTTAGCTGTCGTTTATTGGAGAACAAAGTGTCAGGGAGTGCCCAGTGGCTGGGAGTGCAGTACCTACAGCCAAGCCCATGGCCTGAGCTCAGGAGAGTGGCCTAACCAGTGACTGCCATGAGGTCTGTCTTGTTATTTGGAGTCAGGGTTTAGAGTTTATGTTTTGTTTCAGTTTATTGCAAAATTGTCTTTGGGTCTGCAAAACATTCCTGACATGTATGTCATTGAAACAGACAGAGTCGGCTCCACCAAACCCCACAGTTTTCATGAAATGCCATAGTTTTCAGAGTAGCATTTAGTTAGAGAAAATAGGCAATGATTAAACATCCTATCCAATCTGTAGATAGCGAATAAAGCCAACAAAAGCTGTTACCACTGAGCAGCTGAATATTGCTTGACATTATCATTTGCACATATGAGATACATGTTACAAAGGACATCTTAACATTTTGAGTCTTTAAAACCTAACTTTTTAGTTTCTAGTTTTTTGTTTCTCTGACTTATCATTCAGTGTGGAGGGAAGGTCTCTCTTTTGCTTTCTGCAAATGCTCTCAAAATGCGTCATGCTGCTAATTATTTTTCTTGGGCTATGGGAGCATAAATCCTGAACAGTAGAATTGATTTTGTAAAAGAGGAATGTGGGAAGCAAGAAGCTGATAAAAGTCTGGGCTGGATTTTGGGAAGGAAGATGGTTTCATCTAAGCATCAGGCAGCTTCCTCTCTAGGAGATCTCTGGCTTCCAACAGCAGTGACCTCCTCCCAGGCAGCACCCCAGGATCCATGCCATTCTGGTAAACTTCCCAGCCATTCCCAGTGCTGGGATCTCAGGTTGCAGTCAGCTCCGCAATTAGAGAGCCAGACCCACTCTCCATGAATCCAGTAGCATTACAGAAACTGGGTTTTGTCCATCCCAAATACTTTGTCTTGTGGAGAAGCAAAGGAATTTTCCATTAATCCCATAATATTATGGGACTACAGAGTGCCTCCTGTAAATTAACCCTGTGCAGGGGAACTTGGAGGCTGGGTTTTGATAATCTCAATACCATTTTTTTTAGAGCTGTGCTGTTGGCATTTTTGGTGCTTTCTGATGGCTTCACATTTACTATGTTTGAATTTGCCTCTGAAGACTGGTATTCATCTTGGCAGAAATGGAAAGCCAGGCCAAGCAAAAGGCCTACCAGCTGTGAGCTAGATAAGAATGAAATGTACCCATCCCAGATGGGAGCCCCTGTATAAATAAATGCAAATGCACACATTTTAACATGTGAGTTATTCTATGCCTTTTAGGGAAATCACTTTGATTTTCTGGGTATTTCTGTGAACCCTTTTTCATTTGCCTTAGTGAGGAGTAAAGCTGGTTTATTGCAGTGTCTTCCTGAGAAGCAATATCCATCATGGTATTGCTGCTGAAAGGGAAGGAAGAATCCTGCTTTTTTAGCAACATTCCATTGGCTCTGAATCACTGTTATTAGTAAGACTGCAAGGCTGCATTTGCAGGGTGTGAATTTGTTGTCTTTTCACTTTTTGAGAGAAGTGTATGATAACTTTGAAATGCACTGAGTATTCTGAAAAAAACCAAAAAAACAAACCCAAAACTATTTAGAGCTAAAAATACATAATTTCATAAAATTATGTTGTCAATATCTTTCTGACTAGTTGTAATGATTGGAAATTTATGTGCTTCAAAACCAGAAAGCTACCTAAGGTGCGCAGGAAAGCAACCTAATGTGTACCTGGGGGAAAAAGGAACTTCTTCAGTAAGGTGGACTAGTGATGTTCTTTGTCTCATGCACTTTTCCAGAGGCAGTCTGGGGATCTCCAGCCCTCCGACAGCTCATGTTGAGGGACAGACCTATGCTGAAGCAGGGCTTTGCTGTTTGTCTGTTCAAACAAAGAGCATGAGTTTAGTGGATTTTTCTCTGTTTTATTCTGCGGCAGTTTTGTGCTATGTGTCTTGTGTTTGAATTACTGAGGCTGATCTGTAACTTTGTGCAGGATTTCTTATTGTGCAGTTACGGTTCCTTTGTATTGCCAGCCATTAACAGACGGCTTATTCCTTTAATAAGCAGTTACTTGATACGTGTACCTATCTAAACAAAAGAGAGGCCCTAGTACTGTAAAAAATATGTTCCCAGTCTTCCTGAGGGTAATAGAAATATTTTAGAGTAAATTTTATCATGAGTGCTGAACTTCCGAACTTTTAGGCATTACAATGATTAATTCTTTTCATTAAAACAACAACAACAACAAAAAAAAAGCCAAGCTGAAAAATTACGTTTGCAGATCTGAACAGAGGCTCTTCTAAGCGCTAGTATGTGTTCCTTCCACCTTTCTGTAAAAGCATGAGCATCATGATCAGTTGGAATATCACTAGTTCTCATCCAGAGCACGTCATTGCAAAAATAGTGTAGATCCCCACGAAGTACGTGTGAGCTATGCTATGCTTTTATGACTTTTACTGGAGAGAGTCGAGTTCCACTAGATAGTATTTCAGATCAGCAGACAGTTCTGGTCACAGTATTTTGGGATAAAAGGGTTCATTTCTGAAGCTCTTTTAAGATTGGTAACCATATATGAAATTGTCTTTAAAAGTCTATTTTTGATAAAGCAGTTTCATCCAAGTAGCTTCCAGCTGACAGGTTTTTATAGTAATAAAAGTTCATTAATCCTTCCTGGTTATTGAAGGATGGTGTCCTAAGACAGAAAGAAACTGCATACAGTCCAAATAGATTCAGTTAACTTTCTGGTATGGACTGCATAAGGAAGCACCTGATCCTCCTGATATTCTATATGATATAGACCTTTCAGTCTATAGGATTGTAATTTAAAGGATGAAGCGTAAGTTTGCTTTATGGGTAAACTTAAAGTACAGTCATGTTGTAATGTCATCAAATCCATTTGTCAGACCAGTGTTTCTATGTTGTCTTAGTTCCTCCTCTCTCCAGAAGATGCTGTGCTCACCAGAGCTGGCCAGAAAGGGAATGCTTTTTCTGCCATTTTCATGGTCTGATAGCCTCAAGCTAGTTCTCAGTTTATGGGAATAGGGGATTACTGTGTCCTGAGAATAGAAGTACAAAGGGCAATCTGTGATGTTTTTGAGTGTCTGTAAAATTTATTTCTAACATTCTAACAGGTCTTTTTCTTCCTTTTATTTTCCTTCAGAAATTGACAGTAAGTAGCTCAATTAGGTGCTCCACAGGATCTCTGAAAGGCAGTGCCCCTTTTTCTCCTAAATTCATGTTATGTAAAACCATATTTACATTGTACTAATCATTTGTGCTTCCTCATTTCTTCAATTTCCTCCTCCCTCTCCTCATCTGTCATAATAGTAACAGAATAAACCAATAAAAAAACACACCAAAACCCAAACAAAACAGCCCCCCAAGCAAACAAACAAACCCAACCTTCCCCTCTTTCCCTCCCTCCCCCCCAAAAAAAACCCACACCAAACCCCTTTCAACAGAATTATATCACAATTTGAGATATATTGTTGGAGTTAATAATTTGTTTTTATGTTCTGTTCCATGGAAATTTTAATGTGAAATCGTTCTTTAATTCCCCATCACATGTGGTCATTGCTTTGTCCCCTAATCTCTACAGAATCTACAGAATCTTTCTACTTTGTAAGAACTTAAAGACCCAGATTAATTCTCCAAAAGGTTTAATCTTGTTTTGATATCCAAATTATGAAGAATTGAAATATTGATCTTCCTATCTTATCCAGTAGTTCATCTGCCAAGACAAATTTTAATCTTCTTATTAATAAGCTGAATGTAATTAATAGATGTAATTGTGTAGCATGAAGTAGCAAACTACTGGACATAAAATTTTAAAGACACTATAGATCATAGGATCACAGAATATCTCAAGTTGGAAGGTATCCATTAGGATCATCATGTCCAACTCTCTGCACCTTGGAAGACTACCTAAAACCCAACCATCTGACTAAAGAGCATAATCAAGATGCTGCTTGAACTCTGACAGGCTTGGTGTTGTGCCCCACTTTCCTGGGGAACCTGTTCCAGTGACGAATCACCCTGACACTGAGGACTTTTTTCCTAACGTCCAATGTGAAGTTCCCCTGGTGCAGCTTCATGTCCTGATGCTGTTCACCAGAGAGAGGAGATGAGCACCCTCTCTGCCGCCCTCCTTGAGGAAGTTGTCCCCTGCAATGAGCTCACCCTTCAGCTTTCTCTTCTCCAAGCCAAGTGACCCTATCTGCTTCTCATAAATCTTGCATCTTGGCCTTCACTAGATTTACTGTTCATGGTGCTACTGTTTTCAGTAGCAATATCTAGTTTTTCCTCTTTTTTTTTTTCTTTTTTTTTTAATGTGAGAAATGCAAAACGTGGACCCCTTTGAAAAAGGTGGTGTTGAGATTCTCCTTTTAATGAAGTTGCTTATGGGGTAATCACTGTATCAAATTCAGTCCACAAGGAATCAGAATCCATAGTGCTCGCATTTTAAGTAATTGTCCTAGCTTTCCGCAGGCTTCTAGAGTCGAGTCTCCTTACAGATACATGTCCCATTCTTTAGACTCAGGAAAGCTGCTTTTCTCAGTGCCTGGGTATTTCTTTCCCTTTCAATGACTTTTAAAGTATTTTACACAAGCTGGAAAAGTAACAGCAGGAAACAAGAGAAAACCACCTCAGTATAACGGTTGTGGGCACACTCCTGGGAGATGCAAAGTACAGGTTCAAACCCTCTCAATTAATTGTGTGGCTCCCAAACCCCAGATAAGTACCTGACTAAAAAGCTAAAAACTAAACCTTTAAAACACTTCCAAAAGTAGAGGAAGGTGAATGCTATTTGTGGTTTCAATAATGAGAATTTTGCCTGAATTGATGAACAGGTGACTTAGCTCTCTGTGTTTGCTATAGTTGGCTCTTTTGTTGATTTTGCCATTTTTCCAAAAGGTAATCTAACTCTACAGATTACTTTTTTAATTATTATTATTATTCCTAAAAAGAAAAGTCAAAATGACTTGAATACCCTTGATCACAATTTCGACACAACAGCTCTTCCTGGGTCCCTGACTTTGTGGGGGGCTATATGTGCTTCTTTGGATCATTTCTTTAAAATGAGAGCCCTAAGCAGTGAAAAGAGCTTTGAATCTCAAAACACGGAGTTTAGCATGATTGTACATTGTAGACATCCAGCATCCTAACTGAACTCTTTCAGTACGGGAGAAGTTCAGTTTAAAACCAATTTGAAATAGGTTAGTAAACAGAAGCATCCCCTGCTCTTTTTTATTCTGGTGGAGTCTTTCTTTCAGGCTGATTCCCAACATAGCAACATTCAGTAACTTTCAGGTGCAAAAACCTTGTACAACCCCCTCTGGATCCCAAGGGTGATCTTCCTTCTGACACCCCAGCCACCTAGCTGCCTCCCAGGTTGTTTCAGCAGCCTCCTCCTCCTCCTCTCCTCAGGTTCCCTTCAAGTTCCCTTCAGGCTTTCTTTTCTCACTCTTGGCTTGCTTTCGCCTATCCCCCTGCAAGAGTGTTCCCATAACCCAAGCAGGTTCCACCTGCTCTCTGTGGCAGACACCTTCTCCCTCTGCTGCAGAAGGCTGCACCTGTAGGCAAGCAGCCTTCCTCTTAGATGTCTTCCTCCCAGTCCCACAGCCTTCTCTGTGAGGGAAGACGGTCTTTACAGGTCTCATGAAGTGAAAGTAAGCTGTAATCAATTTAAATGGATACTACTGGTCACAGAGCTTTAACTCCAAGTAGCAGTACACTGTTCATTTTAATCTTTTTAGCATCTACAACGTTGTGGTGAACTTGCTGTTGTTCTGAGCTCCAGTCTCAGGAGGGGATTTGAATGCTTCTGGAGGTTCACTGAATTGACACAAGGGTAAACCAGATTTCAGACCAGACAAAAGAAAAGTCAACATAGAATCATGGAATCATAGAATCATGTAGGTTAGGAAGGGCCTTTAAGATCATAGAGTCCAGTTGGAAACCTAGGACTGCCAAGCCTACCACTAAACCATGTCCATATGTGCCGTATCTTTTCAGTACCTCCAGGGATGGTGACTCCACCAGTTCCCTGGGCAAGCCTGTTCCAGTGCTTGACAGCCCTTTTGGTGAAGAAATGTTTCCTCATACCTAATCTAAACCTTCCCTGTCACAATTTGAGTCCATTTCCTTTTGTCCAATCTCTTGTTACCTGGAAGAAGAGAGTGCACTACAACCTCCTTTCAGGTAGTTATTTAAAGTCTGTATTTCCCACATTCCTGAGCATACCTCAGTATTCTGTATTTCACATTAAATTAGCAGAAGACCAATGCCCAATCTGAAGTAATCAAGCACAACTGACAACTGCAATAAAAATCCCATCTCCTAAATCAGCCTTATCCTTCTTATTAGAGTTTAAAGGCTCTAGCTGAGAAGCCCAAGTGCACTAAAGCCATTGTACAACCACACAGTAGGAGCTGGTTCCTGCCTCAGAAAGCTTGCAGTCGAAATAGATGAAATACTGTTGAGCGTAGCACTATTGCTCTCTGATAGAAGGGCTGAATTTAACTGAGACTCCCAAGCTCAAGGTCAGAGAAGGACTATGACAAAACTGGAAACCAAACCAAGATTTTCTGAGCTCCAGCCTAGTGCCTGAGCCAGAAGACAATCCTTCAAACCATGCAGAACATCACCATTTGTTTTCATATGAAGTGCTCTTTTTCATGCTGGTGGTTCTCCAGCACCTTTTTACGTGGCTTTCCATCTCTGCCACGGAGCTTTGCCTCCTCTAGGTGTTATTCTGGCAACACACGATCAATTACAGTAAGCCACGAGTGTCTACATTCTGCAAGCAGCTTTTAAAGGGGAAAGCTTTTGATAACAACCACCAACAGCCAGCCCTGCACATATTTTCTCTCATTGAAAAGAAAACAATCCTCCTTTCCCCTATTCTGTCTTTTTCTCTTTACTCTTTACAGTCCTACAGTGTTGAAGGCTCTGCAGACATGAAATGTTTGGGGCAAATTAAGAAAAACAGCAACAACAAAAAGACCCCCAAATCCTCAGAAGTTCACAAAAATAGTATGTCATTGTGGTAAATAGATTTTACTATCTGATGCTCTTCTGAAACCTTTCTTCTCCAAAACATAAAACCAGAGCAAGATAAAGCAATGCTATTGTTTAACAATCAAATTTATTTCCTTCTCATTCTGACAAGCCCTTAGATGTTGTGTATGTTCAGACAGTGAGCACAGAGTTTACCTTTATTATTAAGATGCTAAAAAAGCATAATTGGTGGCAGAATCTTACTCTAAAGTGGGTTTTATCAGAGGGGAAAAAAAGAGAGGGGTATTTAATCCTGTCTTCTGTCTTCTCCCAAATACAGGGCTTTTACTTGCCCTTTCCCAAGAGATAATGAGTTCTTTCAATTGTGAGACATATGCTATGAATTAAAGAATAATGCAGCTCAAAGCTTCTTGAAACCAATACTGATATTCACAGTATTATTTCTGTTTTAAAATGCGGGCAACTGTGGAATATATTTGCTAATCAAATACTAAATGACACATTTTTCTTATGAGGAAGGGGCAGATGTTTGTTTAAAACAAGTCTAGTGGCAACTTGCAGAGATAAGAGGACCACTGCTTAAAGAGGTTTGGGGGAGGCTGCAGTGATGGATTTAATTGACTTGTCTGCATGCCTAACAAATGTTTATCTTCCTGTCTTATAAATGCTGTAACAGGCTTTCTGCCTGGGAAGGAAAGCCTTAAAAGTAGATATAGGGAATCTTGACAGGAACAAGCTATACTGAATAAAATAAAAGAGAATCTGCTTCAGTAGTTTCTGGGCTTCTTATTTGTTGCGGGGAAACATGTCTAAAAGCAGCCTTTTGTGAGTCGGAGTGGTCTTTCAAAATGAGATTATCTTTTTAAGTTAAAAATGCTTTTTGCCATAGTTGATTTAGGAGGAAAAGGAAGAGGCTTTCAGAAGTTTCTGTACCAGGGACCAGGTACCAGGGAAAAGGTGTTGATCCATTAATATCAGCAGAAGGAGCTACAGAAACCAGACAAAATATTGGCCATCCCGCTGTCCTTCTCAGCTCTGGCCTGTTAGTGACACTGTTATACCAGGGACGAGGCCCTTCATGGAAACATGGATGGCAGCAGGGAGCGGAAGTGGTGCAGTCTGATCACACTGACAAGTGAGGGAAGGACTGACTGATGTTTGTATCATATATATTGATAATATGTCCAGAACTTTATTGCTCAAAAACTGCCAGGTAGAAACCTGGCTTTAGCAGAATGAATCAAGATGGTATGTGGAAATGGACAGTGCATCTGAGATTGTGGTTAATCTACAGCTGGGATTTTCCCACAGAGACAGTAAAATGAGATCAGTCAGGATCTGGTTAGATCACCCTTCACAGCAACAATTCACATACAGACATGAGCTACTGCTTTTCCTGAAAAGCACTCTTTCAAGGTAATAGTGATGGTCAGTAGTTGGTTACCAACCCATAAACTATGCAGCCCCTTTTATACACAGTAAATTCAGAGTAATAAGCACCTTTTGGAAATATAAACTCCAGCCATGGGGCACCCTTAAGAGAAACAAGGAGAAAACTGCTGTTTGAATAATTTTCTGCAGATGAATCACCTCCCTCTTGGCATACTGTCCCAAATGGCTGTGATGGGACTCATCAGTATATGTCGCTGAATCCCACATGCTGCAAGTTCCGTTCAACAGGAGGAAAGTCACCAGGTCCAGCCCTGAACATCTGCTGGGAAATGTGGTGCCTGGGTTCAGCTGCTTCCCAAAGTGAACGCTTGACTGGCCTTTCTACCAGGCAATATAAGATTCAGCTCAGTGGTCCAGGAAAATAAGCATTAGTCCAGGATCTCTGCCAGGAGTGGGGAAGACAACACAAATGGGATTTTGGTGAAGTATGGAGAAAATTAGCTGTGTGCCAATCAGCCATTGTAACACCTCAGGCTGTTATCTGTTACCAGACCCTTATCCTATCTAAAAGAATACAGAAGAAGTACGTTCTACTCTGTCTCTACTTCTAATCTGAAACCTTGGTGCATCCTTATTTCCTTATTCTTAAAAAGGAGGAAAGGAAGAGACAGCTAAAATCTGGTATTTTCAAGTTAGTAATGGCTCAAAGAACTTGTTTTGTCTGATCTTTCTACCTCTCTAGCTAGGTTCTGTATATGTCTCTAGGTCCTGTCTGTATACATGTTGTCTTAAAAAAAACGTGGTATGGTATCAAAAGTATATGACTAACAATACCAAAAAATGAAGACTAGGGATTGGTTGATATTTTTCCCATCAGTATGATAAAGCTTAGTGAGCCATATTACTGATATGTAAAAGCGTGGTGTTTCCTTTTGTGGTCTACAAAATAGAAATGCCCTAAACATGAAGAGGAACTTGGTGAACTCACTTAGGTCTCTACGAAGCATCTCTGTCTTCTCAGGTCTACATGCAGGACATTGTTGTATTGCCAGCATGTAGTACCTCCATGGTGTTGGCTGCTGTTCAGCTCTGTTTTTTAAATGCAGGGAAAGAAAGGTGCTGGTCACAGCACTGAATTTTGTGTAAAAGTAAGGATGCCCATCAGTTGGATGTTGCTATCAGAGGTCCAGCTGTGAATAAAGGGCACATCAGCGTTTTTCAGCAGATGTTTGCTAGTGACTTTAATTTGAACTAATTGTAATTTAGCTGGTAACTTTCCAACATTAAATTAAAAATACCAAAACTCCCATTCTCTTTGTGCCACGGTAGGTCTTCATTACAAGAGATAGCAGATGTCTTCAGACAGAAGACATGCTCTCCTGTGCTGCTAAAGAATTGACCTTTGTATTTCTGTGCTGTTCATTATGTATCAGTCTACAATTTCCACTGCTCTTTGTTGCCATTTTTATTGTTAAGAAGGTTTCTGTTCCCCTAGCCTTCCTCTACTCCAAAGCAGCACCTGGCTTAGAATCACCCTCTTTTTAAACTTTGGTAAGAAGTTGGTAAGTTGCCTCTAGAGTGATTTGCTCTTCAGGAGTGGCTGCTGGAGGGCTGCTCTGAAACAACCAGTAGCAGCCCTAGGCCATGAGTAAAATCTCCACTTTCCTGAATCCAAGCCTACTTGTGTCCAAATGTTACCCTCTTGTTCACATGCTGCTGTTCATTTACCGTTTTAGTATATGTTCCCTCCTCCCCTACCTTTCTGTCTGGTGCTTTGTTTGCATGCTTCTGTTGTGGGTTGTTGCTTGTGTATCTAATCTTCAAGCATCAACTGAGTTTATGACATTTAAGCTCCTGGTTTAGTGGTGCCACTCACAGCACTGTAATTCAACATCTCAGTGTTTTCATTATGTCTTAATGTAGTAAATGGCTTCTAGTTTAGATTGTTCACTTTTGACAAGATGGGAAGGCAGCTGGATGAATTATTTAATTCATTTTAATGTGAAGTTGAAGGGAAAAAGGGAGAGCCTTGTTTCAGCCCATTTCTGAATGCTAGAGTGGGCATCAATAATGTTCATCTTCATTTTAACAAAAGACTAACAGAGCCATTAAAATGTACTCATTGTCCTCTGCTTCCTAAAACTAGTCCGAAATCATACCAGAAGAAACAGGTGGCTGTGTGAAAACAGCGGACAGTTCCCAGGACGAAGGTTATATGCGGCCTTCAGGGCTGGGATTAGATATTGTGTAGTAATAGAAATCCAGACAGATTTTAAACAGGAAGGGAAACCTTTGCAGGGTAAGGCTTTAAAGCATAAGTTCTTTGAGACAGGGCCTATTTCTTCATCTGTTTTCTGACGTCTCTGCTTATTTCAGCAGGGCGTACATAAAAGCATTTGTCTAACGTGACTTTTTTGGGCTTTTGCTAGCAAATAGTCTGTTATGTGCCTGATGCTGGTTTGTCTTTGAAATATGAAATAAATATTTTGAATTGACTTTGATCCCATTCACTTAACTGTTTGGAGCAAAATGTTACTAGGATATTTTGGACACAGATTTACTGACTGCATGCTATCTGTAATGACCCAGTAGACCAGAACATCTTCAGAAGAGCTGTCACAATCCATCAAGTCAACAATCTGTGAAATATGAATTCTCTATGGAAGTTGTTATGGGCCATTAGGTACATAATAATACCCATTTTATAAACTCTGTGTTAACTTTGTATTTATTACAGAAGATCAAATTGAGACGATAAACTAAAAACCAGCCTGAGCCTCCAACTCAAAACTTTTCTGACAGTGAAAAACCTGCTGTAGCATTTTGTCACACACATTCTTTTTATGATCGCCTAGTGTAAAATGGTGTACAATTGGGATGAAATGCCAGAGTACCTAACCAGCCTACTTCCATAGCATTTTCAGGCTATTCTTGAGAGCAAAGTCCTTGTCTAAGATGGCTTAGAGAAGTTAAAATGGTCTTCAGCTGAGCTGAAGTAGAAACTACTTGAAATGTGCACAAAATTGCAAAACACAGCAATTAAGAAAACTAATTGCTCTGAAATCTCTCTGAGTTCCCTGGAAGGCATTCATTTCGAGAGTTCTATTCCAAGTGCTGTATCAGTGTTTTGAAATATTTAATGTGTTTTCCCCCCTGAGGTACAGGGCAGGACTCTGATCCCCATGCTTTATGAGGGAGAATCTGAATCACAAAAGTTAGAATTCATCTCTCCTAATAATAATCACCTAGAAGTTAGGCAGTGAGCCAAATAGACTCTATTTATAGTCTCAAAAGGAGAAAAACATCCCCATTGGCAGGATTCAGCCTAATAGAGGTGTCTGAAACATACGTTTATGCTTCTGTTGAGAGCTGTGCTTGAGTTGACAAAGCCCCTTGTCTCCAGCCTGTTCCCCCAGGCTGCCTTGCTGGTAAATTGTTTTCTGCTTGTGGCTGTTTCCTTGGCAAATCCAGTTGCTTTGCTCCGGCAGGGCTCCAGGTTATAACCCAACACAC
This sequence comes from Neopsephotus bourkii, assembly GCF_033783945.1. Classification (NCBI taxonomy): domain Eukaryota; kingdom Metazoa; phylum Chordata; class Aves; order Psittaciformes; family Psittacidae; genus Neopsephotus; species Neopsephotus bourkii. The sequence goes on from NW_026901033.1 coordinate 155,492, forward strand.
ATTACCAAGTCAAGAGATGCTAAGCTTACAAGAAAAGTCTTTAAACAACTGTTACAGTGTATAGATGACCCAAGGTGTTTGGAGCCGTTCTACCACTATCAGCTGGTAGGTAGAGGATAGCGTGATGCATAACAGCCAGTATTTGTCTGAGGTAGCACAAGAAGTCTTAAGCAGATCAAACAAATGAGGTGGTTGTACCAGGCTGCATGATCTGGCTAGAGTATTTAAACTTACTATTTTTAGTAGTGGTCTGTTTTCTTTGGAACGTTTTTCCTTTGATGCCTTTGTAGATGTCAGATGTCAGAACCCTCTACAGGGGCTCAGGCTGGGAGAATCATCAAAGGACAGAAGTCTGAAGCAACTAGTTTAGGGGAAAGCAAGCACTAACAGGTTGCTAGAATCAGGTGGTATTAGCAATGTCAGGCTACTGCCAGATGAATTATGTGAGTTTCTAGCAGTACTGAGAAGACTTAAAATTCTTTGGTACCTGAAGATTGAAAAGTGACAGATTTGACAGCCAGTCTTCACAGCAGTGTAGGGAGCCTCTAAGCTCATTCATTGTCCCAGGCTAATTAGTGGAAATGATAAATCATGCATATAAACATGAAAAAACATGACCGACTTGAGAGGAGTCATCATGGCTTCTTTAAAGGGAAGTTCTGCTTTATAAGCCCACTGGCCTCCTTTGAAGGGACTAGCAAACACGCATAGGAATGAATGCATTAATATAGCCCACTTTAACTGTCTTTTGGCAAAGGCTTTTAAGGAAACCAGACTGACATTGCATAAATTATCATGGATAGATAATCAGTTAACGTCTGGCAGAAAATGGTCAGTGCAGTTCTGCATGGCTGGCTGTTGAGTCCTCTGGTGGTCAACATATTCATAGAAGACATAGAAACGGGAATGAGCAGTGGTGATGACACAGGTTTGTCAGGACAAGGGTAAATTGAAGAATGGCTGAAAGACTTTCTGAGAGAGCAAGACTGGGCAATAACATTGCAGATCAAATTCAATGTAAAATCTAAAGTGATATAACGGGGAAAGACAATCCAGATTCATGTATGAAATGGTGGATTGCTAGCTGACCTTTCCCATTCAGGAGTTAGATCTGGAGTTGTGATAGCTATAGAAATGTAGGTATTTTTCATGCTTTGTAAATATTTTGTTAGACTCTTAATTCTTTTTTGTAGCCTTTTTGTGAATGCATCGGATGGCACCACCAGTTTGAAAAATAAATCATTGCATCTTTCCCTCCACGGTGGATAATTACTAGCATGTAACTTGGATTCCTTTTAGAACATGACTGATTACAACTAGAATTGTATAGCATGACTCATCAGTTGATAATTAGATCTCTCCTCATACCCTACCTAAGTCATGTCACCATAATCTGTAATGATAAAGGAAAGAATGACTGATTTAATGATTTTGCCAAGCAGAAGCTGCAGTTTTCTAATATAGTCACAATAAAGAAATGGATAGGTTTTTCATGCGTTGACTTGCATATTTTCACAGCTTTCATTCAAAGCATTCTTGCTGTCCTTTAGCTGAATTTTTTTCCCCTTCAGCTTCCTGTCTTACACTCATATTTCCCACCAGCAAACAAAAATAAATGAGGATCAGAAAGGGAGCTATGGCTTCAGTATGGACAGACTTTTTTAAAGACTTACATGACAGAGTGTGAGCAAAATATCTACTGCCAGAAACTACATGTTACTACAATTACTGCACTAAAAAAGAGCTACTGCTGTAGGTGCTGTGTTGAAATAAGGCTGATAAATATTTGGGCATGGTGTGCTTTCCCAAGAGAGTCTGGATCTAGAGCTTGATTAACCAAAAGTGAAGATAAATCTTGGGTTTTGGCTTCAATCATTGGTAGTCAGTTAGTATGGTTCTGCATTTGTTTCCAGGAAGTAAGATGTGACCATAATTCTCCAAGTATTTTGATGCATATTTAAATTAGTAGGTTATTTTTATCTCATTAGGGCAATAAAGCATTTCAAGTAATTAAAAGATGAACGTTTACTTGTCTGCAAATTTCGCACATCATCCAATCTGTATTAGAAGGAGTGGAACAGCCAAATGATATTAGTGTCTTGAAATAGTTAGGCAACAGAAGGAATGAGAATTAAACAGATGAACACTGAACAACTTCATCAACTTTACAGCATCTGCGTGATATATTCAATGCACAAATATTCTGTACTCTTGTAAGCATGAAGAAAGATGACCATGGACATCCCTTTTGTTCCTACTTTCCTATTCTTACTAAGAAGCAAGTTTCATCTGCCCACATCGGTCTTAATCCACATATTGATCCACATATTGAGCCCTGTGGGTCTGTTATACGTAGCAACTGTAAACACATGCATGACTACTTGGAAGAAAAGAACCTTTGTGTTTGAGCATACAGTTCTCTGATCTGTTTGCAGACTGGGAGGAATATTAAGGATTGCTTTACATCTGATTGATCGCTCAAATGCAGAGTCGGGGATTCTGATGGATGTAAAGCTTATTTTCATAACTAACCTTCAACTGTAATCCCAATGCAAACTTAAAAGATGTATCTACACTTTAATAATACTTTAATCATTCCCAAATGCAAATCAAGATGCATAATTTTTCCATAAATCAACACTGTTATACACTTTATGAAACTGTATGTTCAGTGCTCTTCTCTAGAAAAACTAATTAAAATTGTCAGTTGATAAAGTTAACGAAGGATAGTATTTCCCATGTAGCCCTTAATATAAAATATTTAGAAACTAAAACTGGTACAACAAATATATTGAGAAAATTCACAAGTCATAGTTAAGGTTATTCTGTAATGACGAAAAATGCATTCCTTTTATGTAAATGTGAATAATATATGAATAATGTATGTTTCTTACGTAGGCAATGTAATATTTATTATGTCTTTAATATTCACTGCTTGGGTTTTAAGTGCTTTGCTTTGTAAATGATGCAGTAGGTAAGTATATCTGTGTCATTTAAAAGCCTAAGTTTTTTGTGTTAGAACTGTAGTCATCTGCAAAGTTTAGAACTGCTTTAAAGACCCTTGAAATGTTGGTGTGGTGGAAATTTACATCTGGTGATCTGTTTGGGTTGCTTTGAAACTTTTATGAAAACCTTACAACTCCTAAAGAGCCTGGCAGTTGAAAAAATTGAAAGTTAATATGTATTCCACTAGTATTAATGAATTCCTTTGTGTATCTAACACCTACATGGAGCTGTGAAGATCTGTCTGTGTGTTCTCCAAGGTTCCTCCTATTGGCTTAGTGCTTCAGGGCTGCTGCAAGCAGCTTCCTCTGTTCTGTCAGCTAGTCAAGGCCACAGCAAATTCTTCCTCCCTGGGCTGGTAGATTGTGTCATATGGTATATCAATTTAAGATGTATACTGTAGGAATGGAGGCTTTTTCAAGAACAAGGTTTATCAGCTTATGATGTATCAAGTTAGTGGTGGAGGGCAGGCTGCTAGTCCAAATCAGAGTCTAATGTGAAAACTGAATGTGGGGAGAAAAGAACGTTCTCAGCTAATGCTTTCTTCCTAGTAATGAAGGGTTCTAGGGCTAGTCCTTTCTTTCTAACTGCCTTCAAACAGAAATGAATGAATGAATGAGTGAATGAATGGATGAATGAATGGCTTGTAGCTGCTTAAATGGGAAAGCCACTGGGCTCCGTGTGAACTTCTAGGGACCTGATACTGCAACCCTTGGCAGCAGGGTGTGGGATAGCTCAGCTGCAACAACCCCTTTTCTCCTCCTTTTCTGGAATGAGAAAGGGATCACTTTATTGAAAGCTAACATACTCTTTTACCCATATGTCTGGGAAACAGCCAAGGTGAGTCATGGTTGTGAAGTAATGAAGCACCTTTAGGGTATTTTAAATCTGATTTCTGTCAGACCAGCAGGACAATGCTCAGAGCTCAGTTCACCTGACATGTGAAATTTAGGCCAGCATGGACCTTTCTGTGAGGAGAGGTCTTTGTTCTTGTTGCTGTATGGATCCAGCATCCAGCTTTCACCTGCAGATCTAGGAGGGCTTTACAAAAGGAAGCATTGCAATTCCCATGTATGGATGCATGTGCAGCTTTAGGAGAGTGAGGTGGCTTGTGTGGGGCCAGCATTACAGAAGTAATAAAGACCCGTCTCTGCAATCGTTTGGATGTGGTTCTAAAAGTTGTCTATGGGACACCCTGTTTCCTTTCTCAGTTTTGCTTCTATAAGCGTCGTTTTTAACGCTCAACAGCTATTTGTAATACGTTAGAAATAACATTTCTATTTGTAATGTGTTAGAAATAACATTTCTATTTGTAACGTGTTAGAAATAAATTGATGCAGTTTATACAAAGCCCACGAATACATGGACTGTTTTACAAGTCCTTAATCATTCAGTGGCCTGTTGTTTAAAGTCACTCACCAGGGTACCATATGGGCTGCTTGTCAGGAAGAAATCTGGGGGTTCCTTGTGGTTATGAAGTCAGTGTAAGATAACATGCTTTCAGCTCTCTGTCTTGCTGAAAACAGTCCTTGTTAGCCAGCTTTTGTCAGGCTGAACACAACTGCATTTTTTGCTTCTAGTCTTGTATTCACGCTGCCAGATGGTACTAAAAAGGAAAAAGAGGAAATGAATCACTCTCTCTAATAATTTTCTTTGTTGGCCCTGCGTGTCTGCTTCATCTGGATGAATGTTCCCACAGGGGAGCTGGTGATCTTCAAACTGTTTCAGACTGATCTCTCCCTGAGCCCAGCTTTACCACTCCTGGATTCTACAAAACTGCTTTTTCTGGAGGTCTGCACAAGGGCTTAACAATTTCTCTTGTTTTTCCTTTACATGTGACTCATTTAAGCATTTGCCTCGGTAGAGTTACACTTAACAGCTTTAAGTGAGGTGAATTCTAAGATGAGGAGTCATTTTCATACTCAGGTGTGAATGGTGGGACATCATCATCTGAACACTGTCACTGAGATACTGAACAGTGCGTCTGTTGTTAGAAAGGTTATCTGTTTCTATGTAATAGGAACCATGCTGGATGGCTTTCTTATAATATTTATGTTTCCAGTTTGAGTGATGATAAAACCGTCATGTCTAAATTAAAGCCAAAGAGCTGTCCCTTTGCGGCATGTCTTAATTTGCTTGATGTTATTTTGTTCTTGTTATAAGCGTGGCAATATGAATGTTGATACTAAGTGCAAAATAAAAACAATAACAAGGTCCCCTTCATTCCCTAAGCACTGAAGCAATAAAAGTTGCCTATCAAGAGGGATTGAACAGACTAGGCTGTATCCACTCACATCCAGAAAGCACATTTCATAGCCACTTGTAATAACAACCGGAAAGCTGGAAGTAGAATTCAAAATCAGTATGTGAGACTAATCCCGCTCCCTCGTAACCAAGTGGAAGTGTCTCAGGTGCTTGAGCTGGAACCTGCGTCAGTGCAAAATACAGACCTACCTGAGAAAGCCAATGTGTCCTAGTCCATCACTGTTGCATCACCCCTGCATGATAAGGGTGTAAATCCAGTACTGCTTATGAACCATTTATTAATTTTAAAATCCTTGGCATCACAGGCTTTCAGCCTAAAATGCAGCAGTACTGGTTTTGGTTTTTTTGCTTTCTTAACAGAATGCATTCATTTGGGAAGGAGTGTTTCTCAGTTTACTGCTGCTTGCTGTTCTCATGTTACTGGGATCTGGAAGTCCCAGCAAGGACTGACTGCAGCCAGCAAGCCATATGCAGTAGCAAGTGTTGCACGGTTGTGTGATTCCTGTTATAATTAACTTGTGTGTTCTTGTGTGAGTCCCACTTTAATGAGGTTGTATGTTCTGAGTAGAAGAAAAACATGATGTCTCTGTTTCACAGGCAGGGATTTCACACAGGTCAAAGGGCTGCATCTGAAACTAGAGGTTTTAAGTCTGATTGCTTTAAAATGATCCTCGCTACCTGAGGTTTTAGCCTCCTGTTATGACCAGTAAATTCCCTGATGTCTTGGTTGCCTGCAGCTCCCTGGCTAAAAAGGTCAGGCTCCTCTGGAAGCACACTGGGGAGGGGGTGTTCAAACTACTGCATTATTGGGGCTGCCTTCCTCCTAGCTGAGGCAATTCTGAGGCCACTGATAGGAACACTTCAGAATGGATGTGTCTAGAGCAAGAGGATGATCTGCAATATTCAGCAACCTTCTTGACATTTTGTGACACTTGCTATTAGGCTCCATATGCATATGTCTCATTTTGAAAACCCTTTCTCACATGTTCGCTCAATAACAGTTTCCAGCATATTGTGCTCTTGTGTGTTGTTAATAGCTGTAAATCATTTAACAGCTGAACTGCCTGCTTCAGTGTTAGGCAGGGCATTTGATGTAAGTTTTCTACTGGTGCCTGCTAAAGCCACAGACCTCTATTAGTAGGCAAGGCACTAGCTTCCATTCCTTTGCTCTTTATAGCTCTATACGATGTGCTGTCTTAACTACTGCTCCAGACAAAATAGGTTGTTCAGAGACTTTTGAAGTGGAGCTGAGCACCTTTGCCAGCTCTGCCGTGGTAGTTTCCCCAGTTGTAGGTAAGACAAGACCAAGAGCTCTGCGCTGTCCCCATTATCTCCTCTTGCATCACTGCTGTAGACTGTCAGTTGTCTGGTTGTGTTTGCAGACCTACTGCAAGACTCAGTGCAGCTTCTTTAATATGTTCTTAGACCACAGTGGCTGACAGAGCCCGAGGTTATTTAGCTAAAGCATGCTAAGAAGCAGGAATGAGCCAGCTGTGTTTCCAGCTTTGTTTACAAATGTTCCCTGCTCTTCAGGGAGCTGTTGTTCCCCCCACATCCCATTGCCCTACTATTTGCTTTAAAGGCAGCTTGAGCTTTTGTAGTCAGACGCAGTGTGCGAATGTGTGAAAGTGGCAAAGGATGCCTCCTGTGTTCTTTGTAGAGTGCATTCTTCTTTGGAAAGGTGAATTTCAAGATAGTTTGAACTACGCAGGAGGTCAGGCACCGAACTTGGAAAAATAGAGGGGGTTTTCCTCTCCCAAATTCAAAGGGGATACAGTACAGAAAGCAAGTCTTATGTAAGTGTGGGAGAAGGAGAGAATGGGAAGAAGGCTGGAACTGAATTTAACGATAGAATGAAGCACTTGAAGCCATCAGCCTCTTCTGTTTCTTTCCCCACACCTCCCGAATTCCTCTTTCCAATGAGTTTTAAAACTGCTGCTGCAAAAGCCGAGACAAACAGCAGAGAGCAGTACCGAGCTGCTTGTCTCCGATGGAAGTGGTTGCCATAAGGACAACTAACTGATCTCCAGAAGCAGCAGAGGTCCGAAAGGTAGCACTAACGACCTGTCTTCGGTTTAGAAACTACTGTGATGGTCTTCCCTTCTGTTTACCGTGTGCACACGTAAGATGGAGAGCTGAGGCAGTGGGACCATTTGTCACCAGTACCCTCATGCTCCTGGGCTGCTTCCTGTTGGGATTGAAACCAGGGTCTGCTTTTCTCCAGATTATTCCTTGGCAAAAGGTTTCAGAGCAGAGCAGAAAGGAGTTGCATAATAAATATCTAAAAGGAGAGGGAATAGAGCAAGGCAGAGAAAAAAGGAAGGTGTATTTTAATTCAAAGGTTAAATTGCCACTTTCAAAGCCATATTTTTTGGTCCATTTTAATGGAAAGTAATCAACAAACATCATTAAACTGATGGGGCTGCCTTCTTTATGAGCAAGGCATTATTTAAGTGGGAGTGCAGAACAGTGTAAATTTTTTGTTTAACAAGAGTTTTGTTTTTCATTAATGAAATAAAAATCTCTAGGGGAGGAGGTCGCATAGAATGAATTGTAGAGTCGAGATTTCATAGAAGTGATTTAGTGCTAACACGTGCTTTGTGTTGCAGATGGAATAAATGAATCTCATGTGATTTAGTTCAGATGGAGTTTGGGACCACTTCTGCTTTGCAGGGGTGGGAGGAGGGCTGTTAATCAGATGCACTAGCAATTTTGGTTGTATTTATGTCTTACCTCCCCTCAGTGTTTTGTCTCTGTTTCCCGTGCACTATATAGCCCTGCAGGTACAAAAAGAGGAAAATAAGATGCTTGAGTTTTGTTTCCCTACATTATATTTGCTCCACAAATGGACTGTCTCCCATGAGAAATCAGTTTGCATAAATCCCTTAAAGCATAATCCAAAATTTGCTGGCTAACTTCCAGTGCCAAAATACGTCTCAGGTTCAAATATATAGGGAGCTTGGGTTTATACTGATTGTATCTGCAGGTTGTACTCTCTGATAGTGAAAATCTTTCAGACACACATTATGATGGTAATGTTTTTCCTTTAGTGAAAGTGGATAGAAACCTGTGAACTGGTGCCTTGTGAGGCGCAACCTCATCTCTCTCTCTATCCTTATCAGGTAGCTAGGGATTCCCCCCCCAGCACAAAGAATTCATGAAACCAGGTGTGAGCTTGCCAGTCAGCTGTTCCTATGTCAGTTTATCTGGATGTTATGCTCTTTAGTCACTTATCTATACATTAAGGGAGTAAAGATAATGTATTTGTAAGAGCTTTCATGTGATTTTATATAGATTTAAAAGATTTTGAAGAGCTATGTTTGTAGTAGATCCTGTTGAATACAAATATATATATGTGTCTTCCATGTTCTGTTACAAATTCTTATAAGCTTCCTTTTTACATGTTATCAGTTTAATAGCTAAACTTACACTTTTGGGGCTCTTTAGGCCTAGGCAAGTGTGAAAGTTTAGCTACAGTAATCACCTCAGATAAGGCCTTTGACATGTTTGGCATGTTAGTATCTCTGCTTTTATTATGTACTAAACCAATGGTACAGCCTTCCTCCTTATGGAAGTAGAGAGTGAAGTGGAAGTTCTCCTAAGTCTGCAAGCAACCCAGGAAACTGATTCATTAAGGTTTGATGTCTCCTGTTCAGCCCCATAAATAGTATCCAGTTGGCTCAGGTCTGCTTCTTTGCTATTCCGTTAATACCCTTTCCTGCAGCAGATGATAAAGCCACTTTGTTTTCTTACTACATGGTATTCCCCTCCTGGCCAGTCTTGTCTGGCTGGTTGGTAACATCCTTGCTATGCAATGCTCAGGGGCTTAATTAGGTAACATGCCTTCACCATCCTTTTTACTCACGTGCTATTTGATGCTTTGTGCTGCCAATCACTCAGCTAAGATAGACAACCATAATCTCCAAAATGAAACAAAAGATGAGAACTTGTTTTACCCAGCTAATACTCAACACCTTCAGAAGCTCTGTGAATTTAGTCCTGGCTTGTATTAAACTGATATCTTGTCCTGCCTTATTCAAATTCAGAATGGTTAATGTGTATTTCCCCAGGATCCACAGACCAGAGCAGTAGCCACCTGCTCACTAAATGAACCACTGATGTTTATGAACATTATATTCACAAGCTGGGTTCTTCTACTATGTATGTATGTAGGAAAATGAGCTACAGAAACAAACAAAAAAGCTGCTTGTAATACTGCATCTATTTGTTTGGAAAAATCAGTAGGGCTTTACCTAGATCCATTGTGTGTCAGCTCTTGTGTGCTTCTGTACCAATAACCAATTGTCATGGTTTAACCTGTCAAGCAGTTAAACATGACAAAGGCATTTGCTCACCCCCCTTTCCAAGTGGAATGGGGGAGAGAATCAGGGAAAAAAAAAAAGGTAAAACTCACGGATTGAGATAAAGACAGTTTAATAGGACAGAAAGGAGGGGAAAATAATAGTGATGATGATAATGATTAAAGAATTAAAATATACAAAACGATGTGATTGCTCACCACCCTAAGGACCGATGCCTAACCAGCTCCCAAGCAGTGGCCCTTGGCCAGCTTTCTCCACGCTTGACATGGTACCATATGATCTGACATATCCATGTGGTCAGTTGGGGTCATCTGTCCCAGCTGCGTCCCCTCCCAGCTTCTTGTGTACCCTCAGTCAGACAGAAGTACTGTTCAGCAGTAAATAAAAACATCAGTGTGTTATCAACAGTATTCTCCTACTAAAATCAGAACGCAGCCCTATAGCACCTACTGGGAAGAAAATTAACTCTATCCCAGCTGAAACCAAGACAGCAGTAGGTTTTGACATGTTGAGCACTACTGACCTAAAAACCAAAACTATATAAGCTTTTTCTTAAGATTTTTTTCCTTTTTAATATTCCTACAGATTTTTCTCTAGGTCAAATACAATGTGCTCTGAGCATCACCACTTGATTTCAGAGGGGTTCCATGTAACGCTTTTGTGAAATGAAGAGCTTTCTCAAGCAAAATTAAGCAGCCCCTCAGGAAGATTAACCTCTGCTCCAAGTAACTACTAGAAAGCTTAGAGCATGCAAATTATAGGTCTAGGGGTGCATGAAGAAGCAGGTGCTGTATTCTGGCTAAGACCAAGCTGGGAAGCAATATGCAGGTATAAAAAATAATTGTTTGGAAGGAATAACAGAACATTTTTAAACTGATTCTGGAACACTTAAGGTTGATTTTGTTGGTGTCTCTTTTATGCAAGTGCTAGGACGGGCTTAGATGTTTGTTTGTAGCAATGATTTTTCTCTGTGACTAGGTTACTCTGAGCATCCAGCAGTTTGTCCGAGAGTGGGGAAGTGTCTCTGCCACACCGTAAAAACTGTGGTCATCTACTCAGATCTGAAGTATTCTCTAACTTTGTGGCTGGTCATTTGTTTGGTTTTGGCTCTCTGTGTGTTCTGCTATGAGTTAGAAGCAGCAAAAGATAAAATTATCAATGTTCTTTCAGTGGTCATTTTGCTTGTAATGCTGCTAGGGGCTGTATTTTGTAAGGCCAGCGGTCTGACCACCTCAGGATCCTGCCTCCTCCATTCTCACTGATGAGTAGGAGTGATACTACTCCCCTCATCAGCTCTGTCCAGCGCTCTGTGTTTTGATGTCTTTCTCCACTGCAAGTATATTTTGATTTAAATAAAAAGTCATATTGGAATGCCCATTTTAAACTACAAGCAGCAGTTTTCAAGTTACTTGAACAGTTTTCCAGTTAGCGAGAGGGACAGCCAAGTCCTCCCTCAACAATACACCCCTCCTAGCCACTGTTTGAAGAGAGTAGGTCAAGAGAATCTGAGACCTAGCAACACCCAACCTACAACCTCTCTTTCTAGCTAATTATGGCATCCTGAGTTGGTGATATGAAAGGTTTCCATCAGCATAAATCAGGTAAAGATATTTTGAGGACATGGTCCAAGAAGCAGTAACTATCATTGTTGATATTCTTCCTTTTTCAAGCAAAATAAAAGAGTTTTGCACTAGGTGGTGTAAGTTACCTTAAAGCACCACATCCCCATGAGTAGAGTAGTGAAGGGGTAATTCTTAAACCTTAGTAGCTTTATATCTTGAGGGCTTTTCAAAGTGATAGGGCCTGGAGGATGGGCAAGACAGAAACTGAAGAGGAAAAAATGGCATGGAATGGGTGGATAAATCATGATTTGGAAATTTGGCCATGTGCTGCTCACTTTCCTGTGTGAGATCAGTAACAGGTAACTGGAGTCTGGGAAGTGAAGGTATGGAGGCTGAGTGGGATCCCTGAGTAGAGTGGCTTTTTTCAGAGATTTTACAGCTATTTCTTTTAAAGTTTTTCCTCAATGATTCAGTTACTTTTGATGCTACCCTATGCCTCTGTGTATATAGACACACGGAGAGATATAGAAGTAAATTAGGGTTTTATAACCATTCTGTGAACATCATCCAAACCAAATTTCAGAGTTTTATTTGTAGTCTTTGTGCCCCTACCACTTAACAAAAGCTCAATTGTTTACTTGTTTCTAGGCTGAATGTATAGCTATAAACTATACTGAGTCTATATCACATTTCCCAGTAACAGCAATGTCATTTGAATTTAATAGTTACGTTGCTGGGATAATAACACATTGTGCAAGTCTTAGTGTCTTCAAAACCGAAAACATTTACCTGCAAACAGAATAACAAGTCTGTACCTAATCCTTCATAATTATTTGTGGAGAGATTTCAGCAGTCACCATATGCCTGTCTTAAACCATCCGGTGTGTGGCTTCCCACAGGTGAGTCATTTTCCTTAACCATGATTTTTCATACAGGGGCTTTTCCATGTTTTGGCAATAGGTTGCCATGGTATGTTGCATCAGGTTTTGTGTCTCTGTCACCCAGGATTCGCACAGCATCCACATTGTTTCTGTCATTGTTGGTTTGTAGCAGGAGTGTGACCAAAAGTTTGGAATTGAAACATTAGTTTTTGTGTTTTTAGGATGGCTGGAGGTTTTTGTTTTGTTCAGCCAGGAGTGGCCTGAACTGTTGACAGTGCTAGTGACTGGCTGTGTGAGTAGGAAGATTCTCTGCTTAGTTCGCTCACCCTGAGCTATCAGTTACGTGACATGTCCAGAGTATGAGTTTTCACTTCACATTTTGTATTTTAAAGATGCAGAGGAAGTAAAAACTTCGAATTCTACTTGGGGGTTTTCTCTCCTGGGTATTCTGTACTTTACAGAAGGTCTATTAGATCCTTTTTACAGTTCTCACCACCTTTGTTATGTTCCTGGCATCTTCTGCTCTTACCTGTCAAATATCTTCTTCCTCCATCTTCAGGTTGTTACAGGGTGGTTACTGGATGTTTTCTGGAGTGACTAAATACGAAACCTTTCAAAGAGTACGAATGTTCCCCAGCCTTCTGGAGCTGCCAATAATGAGAAATACATTATTTTTTACCCCATTTTTTCCTCCCTTTTTGTAGCCTTTATATGAAACATGTCCGCTCTTCACCATGCAGCTTGTGTAGGAACACCTCATTTTGCATAGTTTGCTTCTCTGTAGAGCTTTGTGCTTCTAGTTCTGAGTGAGCTCCACTGTACAGCTGTGAGGTTTATACTCATCTTTGTTGCCTTCATAATCTTTCCTGTCTAAATTCTTAAGCTAAATTCTGTTTGGGAACTGAATACAGCCGAAGTTCAGGTAATCAGACCTGTTTCCTTCTCCCACACCATCTTTTCTTAAGGGGAAAAAAAAAAATCAGATTTCAGGCAGAAATTAGACCTATCCTGTAAGTACTGTCATTGTAACAGAAGAAATAGAAGAAATCATTAACCATGGAAAGATCAGTGCTGGCTGAAATTTAGGATGTTATGTGTGCTTGTACAGTCAGAACAAAACAGTGGTGCACTGTCTTTGTTTCAGATTGCTTTTTCAGACTAGGAGCTGGATTATTATGCTGAGATAAGCAAACAAAATTGCTAGTTGACTTTTCAGTTACTTGCCACATCTGCTTGGAAAACATTCAGTGAAACACATTTCTTGTTCAGCAAAAGTTGTCCATGTCTTCTGCTAGATTTTGTCTGAGAAGCATCTCTCAGAGCGTGTTCGGTGCAGCTGGTAGGGAGATTATTTCACTTTGTACAAAGTAATAGACACCTGAGATTAACCGTTCCTTTACCCAGTGTGTATGCCCTTGCATTGATAGGAAGGTATGGTGTTCAGCAGGAACTTGTTCGTCCTGTTTGCACCCACACTGCAGGGGTTATATACCTATATCCTGGTTTAGCAATATTTGCACTGCTCTGTTCTTCTGGAACGCTGTAGCTACTGGGAGGGAAGAGACACAGACTGATCACTAGACTGGCATCCACACCAAGAACATCTGTTGGCATTCTTTAGCTGGTAAAGTAATAGTGGCATGATGAAAGCAGTGCAGAAACTTAGGTTCAACCTTGCTATGGCTGTTTAAGTTGACACTCTTCTGCTGAAGGTCAGTGGCTCATATAGCTAGAGCAAGAGGTTTTGTGCAGTGGTTTCTTGGCTTAAATGGAGACTGCAAATTGAGTTGGTACTCAGATAGATGAGCTCACAGGAGTAGCTGGGGCTTGCGTGTGTGTGAGCTTTTCTGCTGAATATGCCATAGAACTGTTACTTGAGATGTGCAGAAGGGGCTGACCTCTGACATGGCAATGGAGTGTAGAGTGAGTTTGTTTGTTGGTCATGGAAGAACATTTTGAGCATCAGTATGACCTTACTAGCAGCTAATCTCCTTTTCCAGGTAGGATTTATACTGCTGGTATTAACTAGTACAGGCACCTCTGGAAATTTTACCCTTCTCTTCACGAAGAGAAGAAAACTTTCTGATAAGTGTATGATGGTTCTTTCCAGATGTCTGTCGGAGAATTACCCCATAATGTTCACAATGCTGGAAGTACCACAAATCTTGCAGTTTCACCAAACTAAAATTAGTGAAAACCACTTTAAATATTTTACAGCTGTGTTGCCTTACACAGTAATTGTGTAGTTAATAATACAGGGTGTACATTACTACTTACAAGGAAAGTTAATTAATTTGGGTTTTATTATTAGGGTTTTTTTTCTTAAAAAGCCCCTTGCTGAATACTTTATAACTTGTGTGTGGTTTTTTCACATTATTGCTAACAGCCTTAAATAACAAGGTTTTAGTTTGGTAAGGATTAGTGTTACACACTTAAACCTAATTGAAATGTCCATTAAACATTTCTGAGCGTGTTTCTTTCTCCTTAAAACCCCCGATTCATGTGTCCAGTAGTGAAAAAAAACCCCACACAAACACCCCCCCAAACCCAAAACACTGAAAACTGAGAAAGAAGCAATAATAATCACCTCTATCAACTAGTGTGTGCGTTTACAGCTGCTAAAGGGAGTGAGGCACCAACATTTAGCTGCTGTAACTCTGCTACTTGAACATGTACGGTGCTGTGTGCATGTAAAGATTTTTGCTAGGTTGTGTTTTTTTTCTATTCTTAAGCCAGAAATTATTTAAATCTTGCTTTAAACTGCTGTGAGGTCATTAGGAGTAATCACTTATTAAGCATGTCTTTAAGTGGTTTCTTCACCAGAGGTAAGCTGTACTTTATTTTCCTGAAATGGAGCCCAAAGCTCTGCTGGTGCATCTCCCGGAAGCCAGCTTTATTCAGATCATTTTTGCCATGCATTGTGGTGTCACCTGGGTCTGCACGTGGGTCTGTATAGGTAGCATATTCCTACAATTGTGAGTTTTCCTCTCCCTCCCAAACACCACATGATGCAGGATTTGCAGTGCTTCTAACTTTCGTATTCAGCAAACTCATGACGAAAGTTTGATTGTCTCCTGCGATGCTGTGTGCTTTCACAGGCTCGTGAATCTCTCTTAAAATACTACCTACTGTACTGTGAAGAAGCATTAAGCCTATTCTGGAATTCAGGTGGCCCAGCCTGCTGTGTTGCTGTTTGCCTAGGACAAGGCAGCTTTTTTGAGAGTCCATTTTTGTCTGTTACTGGAATTTGGAAAAGAAATGTCTTTTTGCTACTGTAGGGCTGGGATGAAAATATCACAGCTCCCACAGGCTTTCTCTTTTACTTCCACTTGCAGTTTGACCATTACTCTTTACAGAGTAGCTGAGAATGCTGTGGCCATTTCTGGGACCCCAAATCCAACTGGGATTTTTTTTATCGGTATTTTCTGTTTCATATCTTTAGGGACTGTGATGTGAACATCTAACACAAGCCATTTTGGAGAAGAGAATGTCAGCAGAGGCCAACCAGCATTTTATTATTGCTCTGTGTGACCTAAATATATGGTAGAGTTTGCCTTCTGCAGCCTTTTTATAAAACTCTTATATGTTTTGAAACTGTTTTCTGTCAGTGCTTCAGATGGGTAATAATGGATAGCTGAGGGACATATCTAAACCTTCTGCATAAATTCATGGTCATTAAACTGTTGCAGTGATAGTGAAACCAGGTCTGAGATGCACAATTATTTCTTTATCTATAGAGAGGGACAATACTACTCCAAGGAAACTCCCGAGCTCTTTATTTTGATAGCTGGTTGAGCTTTTTTTTTTAACTGTTTTTTGTACTTTTCACCTGGTTTTTAGTTTTGCTGCTTTTCTTTCCTTTGAGGACAGAGGAGTTGGGAGCTATGGGGACAGGGGTGTGTTGTGGGTTTTTCTCTCAATCAACATTTGCAACAGGTTGACACCTACTTTTGTTCATTTTTTTCTTCAATTGCCTTTAATTCTTTTGTGGTGCTACCAATATCAGTGACTTAGTGGCTTAGCACAAACTGCTTGCAAATTCAGTTCATACCCTAAACTTGGCACGATGTCCTCAGTATACCTTTCAATAGGAGTTGGTTGCCCCTCAATAAAATCAAGCCTACTAAGTACAAAGCAGTAAAATTTGTGATGGACTCTGAGGCGGAAGCTGTCGAGCCCTGTGTGATCAAGTGTTCAACTGCTTTCCCCCTTATTTGGGACTTTCGATATAAATGAATTTTCCTAGTGACCTGGAAAGCTGGGAAACTTCTGTCCTTTATTCTGCAGAGGGCTTTCCAGTTATGGGAAATAGGACCTTAAAGTTCTATGGGTTTGGGGCAGTCTCTCCAGTAGTGCTTAACTCCTCTGTTGCGATAATATTGTTTAGGCAAATACTGGATATATTCACTCCTGGTTTTGTCTAGGGGAGTGGCATGGTGCTTCTTGCGTTCCCTTCTGCTTTTCTACATGCTCATTCCTTCCTACCTGTATCTTTAACAAATACTCTCTCATTTGCTATGTGAATCACATTGGAAACCCTTCTTGATTTAAAATTAACAGAGACATTATTTGTTATTCATCTTCTACTGAACCATTTTCTTTGCTCCTGTGAACAGCTCTTGTATTGTAAGTCCCCAGTTATCTTGTCCACTTCGTCCACTGTTTGCATAATGTACTATTTCTTGATGGCTTAAAAAGCTTTCTGTTTTACTGCAGTTGTTGTATGGTAGGTATTCTTCTCCCCTAAATGTGTAGTATTGCCATGACTTCTGTTGTTTGCCTCTGATCGCTATTCACAGGCTGAGGGAGGGAGTTGATTTGAGAAAAGCTGACTCTTTTGGTAAAAGCTTTCAATGCCTTTCTTCCTTAGGATGTTTTCCTGTTCTATTTCGAGTTCTCCATCACTGTGGCAGTGTCAAAACATTGTGTCAGAGCACTGTGACTAGACTAATACAGAAACTTTAGTTCACTTTAAAAGACTGCTATTACAAACCTCATTTCAGTTGGGACTGCCAAAACCTGATTCTGGGTCTTCCAGCACAGTTGTTTTATTCCGGATTCGTCTGGTTTCTTACAAAGAGCTCAGTTAAGACCTGTAAAATTGCAAGATAGGCTTTTGTACTCTTTGTATTTTCCATATGAAAACACATGTGTCTCACCTTTCCTTTTACATGAAATGCAGTTCTCTTCAAATTTCTGTAATACAGGTTCAATACAGCTTCTTCTGCCAAAGCAACTGGAAGCTGTTAAAATCATCAAGGGCTTC
This sequence comes from Neopsephotus bourkii, assembly GCF_033783945.1. Taxonomy (NCBI): domain Eukaryota; kingdom Metazoa; phylum Chordata; class Aves; order Psittaciformes; family Psittacidae; genus Neopsephotus; species Neopsephotus bourkii. The sequence goes on from NW_026901033.1 coordinate 172,791, forward strand.
AGAGTCAACTGTTGTCAAAATAACACCACTCCCTTCCTTTTTTTCTCGGGTTTCACCCACCGCTTGCAGACAAAGAGAGAAGCAGCATTTAAATGTTTTTCACGTGCGTTCCATGCTCTGGAGAGTTTCGGTTCTACTGTCAAGCTTTTAATAACTCTGTTGAGCTTTCTGTAGTTAACTTCAGCTTTAGCAGCATTTGTTATTCAGAAATGAGTTTCAATGAAGAGAAACGTAATAAAGCTGCTTCTACTGTTGTTGGCTGCTTTCTAACTGGCCTGCATAGCTTAACACAGAAGTCTGTCTCTTAATAGACCACAATCCAAATTATTTAGGCCAGGACATAAGTTCGTTATAAATTCCACCAATGTTTTCATTAACCACTTCAAGGGGAATCATAAAACTGGTCTATCTAAACCACATTATCTTGTTCAGTATATCCCTTAGCATGCCATGCTTCGCTTCCTTTGTTAGTCCTACACCTGTTCTCCAAATATTGTATAGCACCTACCCATCCTTCTTCCTTTTTTCTGCTTTTTAAAGCTTCAGAATGACTTGGGATCCTCTTTCTGAGGAAACTTCACTTCAGAGACATGCTTTGAATGTTATTTCTAGGTCTAATGTATCTTTGGACAGAAAACCACCCTTTTCATTTACTTCTCCAGCCCATTTTGTCCTTAGAGATTCATGCAAGTAGACTGGAACTGGCAACCAGCAAAACCTTATCGCTTTATACACCCCAAAATAGTTCAGCCAAAACGTGTAATTAAATGAAAAACATCATAAATTTTAACTAGCTTTTTAGATTTCTCTATAAAGAGGAAGATGAGAGAGGTGTCATTTGTCTTGAGAGAACTTATCATAACTTGAACAGTAAAATTTAGAAGTAGGAAAATGGCTATTATAGATAAATAATTGCACCGAGTATTTCCCAATTTGCATATTTGATGCCATATAAAAATATAATGCAATGTAAGGCACAGGACTGAAAAAAGAAGAATATTTTTAATTAGAAAAGAGCTTTAATTCTACTTTCAATAATGCCTATAAAAATATATGTTATTTTAAATCTGCACTTTATTCAATTAGAAAAGCTCAATTAATCAACAAGGGCTAAATGAGTTCTGTTCAAACTAATGGGACATAACACCATTTACTCCCTTCATCCATTTATTTCCATACAGGTCAATTTTGTGACTGCTATTCAGAGGCTATTTCAGTGTTGGTTCCTTCCTTCCTTTCCTTCCTGTTCTTCCGTCCTTCTGTCCTTTTGTTTGTTTTGGTGTTTTTGTAATGCATTCCAGTCCCAGCTTTTAGAACGGAGTTGCAGAAGGATTAGTCCATCTTGCAATTAGTGCATGTATAGCCACCGGAATGCCTGGTAATAACAGCTTCTGACAAGAATGGATGGTTATTGAAATAGAATTCTATCTCATGTAGAAATAGTAGGAAATCAATAAATTATTATTCTATAAATTATTAAATCTATAGACATAAGATGACCATAAGTTGAGTTCTTTCTCATTAATTAATTAAATGAGGACATATGCCCATTGTCACCATCTGTCTATTAATTTAATAATTTATTGAATAATGGATGCTGCTAATACAATGTTGAACATGGTGATATCCATCTTCAGTGCTACTCTAACATTAATGAGCTTGACACTGCATCAGTTTACTCCACCCTTTTGGCAAATGTCTTTATTTCATGTGGTCCAGCAGAATGTGTTGCCTCGATTTGTAACCTGGCACATACTTAATTTCTGACCATTTCTATTCTACCAAAAAATCTGGCTTCATAAAAGGCATTTTTGGTTTGGTTTGTTGGTTTTTTTGTTTTGTTTTGTTTTGTTTTTTAATTTTATTTTGACTAGTGAGGGAGGGTGAGGCTCTAAAATAGTGCCATGAAAATAAAGAGGAAAGGAATAAGGCTGATGCGTTAAAACAGGTCAGCTTAAGTGACCCATTGTGTAGCTGTAGCCCTGCTGGGAAGAACGGGCTAGTCCTTGCAAGAATTACATAGTAAAAAACATAATCTTGAGTTTAATAGTAAATCTCCAGATTATTTACTCTTCATATGAGATTGAAAGAGTTGGCATAAGCTCGCTTAATGCCTCCTTCCCCTATTTCTAACAAGAGATAAAAATTTCTCACAATGTTTTGGAACTCTGCTGTATCTAGGTTTCTGAAAAGTTGCATAGTAAATATAATACATTGTTCCTAGTAAGAATGTGGCTTGTTTCTATTTTTTATCCAGCTTTCTCATTAAACCAAGTTTTACTTAAACACAGCAACTCCTGAATCTTAACACAAGTCATTGATGTTATTTTCAGTACTCTGAAAACAACATTCTCTGGTGAAGTTGACTGCAAGATAACTCTGTGCTGATGTACTGATGTACACCATTAAAAGCTAAACCGAATCAAATGAACACTTGCTTATCCCTGTGACCTCCTGAATTGTAATGTATAAAGCTTTGACTGGCTCTTGCAGGCTGCATTGATTATATATTATCACATACACCAAATGATCTTTGAGAATCCCATTAACTAGATAAATGGCCTAAATACATTTAACTGAATACACATGCCTCTCCCCAGTAAAATGAAAAGGATGTCAGAAAACAAGTTACATTTCAATTTTTTCTCTGGCCTACAATGATTAATCAAAACTTTGGTTTTACTACTATATAATCACATTCATAGAGTCATCATGATATCAAACGGAAGGTGATGTTTGGGTAACATCATTAGTGAGAAAATTAACTGGGTTATAAGTGTCTTGAACCTAAATGAATGAAATAGGTAGAAAAACAAGAAGCATGAACTGTCATACAACGGAAGTAGTTCTAATGTAACAGGCCATGTGCATTTGAACTTCCTTTAGTAAATGGAGATTTGCAATGGTTGCAAAAGAAAAAAAACAACCCCCAAAAGTAATTTCATTGTACAGTGGCTGTTATTAAGACTTTCTATGCAGTCACTTGTGCAAGGTATGTGCATAATAAAAGCTTGTTACATTTCTTTAGTTCCATGATCTCTGTCTCCTGATCTGTGACTTCAACAAAATATTAAAGCATGCACATTTTATCCAACAATGTAAAATTAAATATTTAACTGAAAGAACAGGCTTCTGGATTTCAGCATATGCTTTATTATTTTGTTAAGGATAAATTGCAAAAAACCAGCTGGTTACCTTACCCCAAAAATGCATGCAAATTGATAGTTTTATCTTCAGTAAGAGCTTCAAAATTTGTGCAGTGGTGCATGCTGACTTTTGTATGGTGCCTACAGGTATGGCTAATGGCTACTCATAACTTTGATATAGCTACAACAGTGGCAACGTCAGCATAAGGCTGACCTTACAGCCTTCTTGAAAGGCAAAATCCTGTTGAATACGTTTAATAGGAGTTTTTCTTGCAATGCAACACAATTTTGTATCCTTATTTGGGCTGATGTATGCCTGCTTGAAGGTATAAAAAGACTTGTAGAAATTTCAGTGAGAGCTGGAACAAGCTCATGATGCCAAGTGATATACAAGGATCTCACTCTTCCATCCAAAAAAACCCTATCCCCCTCCAAATCCAATTCAGACAATGGATGTATTAAACTTGAATTATAGTATTGTCTGTCACCAGAAGAAGTGGATAAAATGATGTTTTGTAACATCATCAACAGACTTCCATACAAACACGTCTTTTTCTAGATGTGGCAACAGATGGCTCCACTTACCAAAAGAATGCAACCTTATTCATATTTATATTCTCTTAGTCACTCCTTCGAGCCAAATTCACTTGCAACTCAGCCCACCAGGGAAATTAAAGCACAGCCTGAGACAGCAAGACTGGGGGTTACAAGAAAGGCATACCTGCATTCTTAAGAGGTGCTTGCCAGTTTCACCTGATGGGAGAGAGCTCCTGTAAAATGTGTGCTACTGCTTAGACCTCAAAAAAGGGTATTGAAGTAATAATGACGTGACATGTGTGCTTTGTGCTGTCCTTTCAAAGAAGGATGAGTTTTAACTTCCTGGCAAATTGTTCTAACTATGCAGCAGAAGCTTTACCTCTAAATCAAATATACAATATTTTAACCATAAAGGGGTTAGTTAGCTTTACTACCGCATATGCATTTTAGAACTTTTTATAATATTTAGAACATTTAGAATATATAGAATGTTTCATATGAAATATGCTTTATACAATTCATATATATATGTATATAAACAGAAAAAATTAGAGGAGAAGGAAACACAGGTGCAGGAGTAACACCCAGATATGTTACCCATGAAAGGATGAGTGGGTAGCAACATGGTGCTTTATTAAAATGATGGGGTAGAAATAGACTTATCCTGTCATAAACTCATGGGCAAGCTATTTTTCTCTTATGTTAATCATAAATCACCATTTTGCTTTTATGCTTGAAGAGAAACACCTCAGAGTACTTGTGGCAGTAACTGTGGAAAGAATGGTTTTCATCCAAAGGTCAAGACTGTATCTTACAGAAATTTCCATTTTTATGCCATCTGGATGCAGATAATACAGTGCAGTATTTAGATCCAGATCACTGTTAATAGCTCTGGTGAAAGACATTCCCCTAAGGGTGAGAGCCTTTAACAAGGAAATGTCAATGCCCCACTCAGAGAGAAATAATTTTCCGTGAGACCTAATACCAATTTAAGTGACCACTGTTGGGATGTCATGGTACAAGTGTGTGATGTATCATCAATACTACAACCACAAATAAAGTCTGTCGGGGGGAACTGGTAACCAGATGGAAAATACTGAGTGTCACTAACTCTATTGATTAAGATACTTTTGGTTAAAAGCCAGGAAATCTCACACAGCACCCTGAAACATGGTCCTCAGCTGCTGTTAACCCAGTTGTTATACTCAGTCTAGATCTTGGACTCTTTATCTGACCCTATAGCACTAATGGAGAAGTTCAAGAAAGAAATCTTGCTGTTCTGAAAATGCTCTCTAAGCGGCCTGTGGCATTGCTACAACACAATGAACTTTGGGTTGAAGTTGATCCTATGCCTGTTTCGTGGGCTGCCATGAAAAATACTTGATAACAGCTTGTGACATTGCTCTGCTGTCTTACTGCCGCTTCATGATGTTGCTGGCTGTCCTTGACTGCTGAATGAAGGGCTGTTGAATAGGTCATATGAGAAGACTGCTCTTTTCCCATCACAGAAATTGTGAGGTGCCCAGACCCAATTACTTGGACTTTTTTCAGAATCATGCTCTAGTTCATTTTTATATTTATCTTTTCTTCTCTTTTTTCTTTTTTCAGGTAACAAAAAGAAAGAGCAGCTAAACTGAGGATAGCGCTGAGACAGCTCTGGACACTGCAGGTACGAGACATATCTTTGGGGTCACAATTTTAATTGATCAGGAATTCAAATGGGCAGAAAGATGAGGGAGAGCTCACATCAAAATCCAGTGACTTTTATTTGGGAATCAGTCTTACTGATGAATTGTTCTGCTTCCATGGGTAATTTGATTTTTGTCGTGGTTTTTGGGTATTTCTGTGAATTCCTGTCATTGCTAATATGATACTGGATTAGCTGGATCCTGCTGGATCAATCACCCCCGGCCCCATTCACAGTAGCTCCAAATGCTCCATTTTCTTGTAAATTATTTGTACCTTCTGCTAGACCAAGACCAGTTCTTCTTTCTATATACCACTGCCACAGCTCCTCTCAGAGGAGCTCAGCTCAAGGTCACTGCTTGCCCAATTTCCATTACTTATTAAACTCACAGGCAGCCAAGAATGTAAAAATCCAATCAGGTTTGTGAAAGGTTTTGGCCATGGAGAGAAGGGAATGCAAAGCTAGAAGAGTAGAACAGTGAAGTGACAAGCTGCGTGCTATTCACCTTTACTGATGATTTGGGATAAAGGCAAGTCTAATTTTGAGGTGGCTTCCCTCTTCGGTTCTGAAATTGTGGATATTTCAGAATTATGTATGCAGTTATTTTCAGGGGATTCAGGCAAGAATCTAAACATTTGTTTTAGATGTGAAATGGGAAACCTATTTTAGATGTGATCTGTAAACAGAACTAGTTTATATCTAAAGTAATGTAGCTCAAACAGCAGGCACTGGAACAGGGTGGGGTCTCTGCCTGTAAGCTGCACTCCTGTGCCTGCTGCTACTCTGCTGGTACCTACCAGGAGAGATCCCAGCAGATGTGAGTCACTGCTGTACTATTATACCAGGGTCTGTACAAATATGTATGTCTCATGGTACAGTTTGTGCTGCCAGTTTTCACTCTGGAAAAGGAAGCATTGTAAGTTCTTTGTAATAATCACTAATTAACCAGAGGCTGATGTGTCTTGGTTCTAACTTGGCCATGCAGGTTAGATAGGAGGAGTGTAGTTCCTTCCTTGAATCTGCACAGCCACGTAACACATGCCAAAATCCTACTCAGTGGGTAGGAGTAAGAGAAACACAAGCAAGCATCCAGAGAGGAATTTAAAGAGGAAGTGAAGAGCATCTTTCCCCCTTGTACACATCAACCCCAGTCCAAACCAATGGGATGGACATGCAGGATGTTTGGAGCTGAGGTACCTTCCCTCGTATTTGCTGCCCTAGGCAGCTCCCTTGCTTCTAACAGGCTTTTAAAGTGTCTCCTGAGTGGTAGCTGCTCTGAGGGCCGCTTATGGAGTAATATATGTGTATATATGTGTGTATATATATATATGTGTAAAATACCCTTTACTCAGTGCAGTGTCGAAGGGCACCTCTGGTTCTTGAGCTGCAACAGTAGTAATTAAAATGAACAATACAGAAAGAATGTAAGGTTGCTACTAACCGTTGTCTAAAATGATAACATTTTGTAATGTACTGTAATTAATACTAATAATCACTAATGCATATTTTACTTGATTGGAAGAATACACTTTTGAACCGCTGCACTATCAGCTATCTGGCTGCATAAGTGATTTGATACTGAAAATACTCCCCAGAAAAAGCTCCTCATTGTCTGCAGCACAACAGATATCCTGAGGGGCATGCAGGAGTCAGAAGACTACTTTCCTGCAGTGTCTAGGCAAACTTTGAGATCACTTGACCCAGTAGTAGAATAAACGCCTGCATTTTCATTTGCCATAAAGATGCCTTTGGTCATATACTAGCCATTTACTTCACCACTTGGCCAGTATGTTCAGAAATGTTTACAAATAATGGCAGTAAACCGACTCTGGAACAGTGTTTAATAATAGGATGTATAATGGTTATATACAGTGGTATATAACCAGCCATTTTGTTTGGATACACCACAAATACTTGTCTAACCTGGAGCAGACTTTGATTATTTTATTTTTTTTAAACATATATTTATTAATAGCAAAGCTTTCTGGTAGGTATTTCACCTCCTTACATAGCAGAGCCTCTGACCTGTTTGGGTATGTGGGCTTATTGCTTAAGTGCATTGTAAATTCTGTACCTTTTCTGCATCAGATGACTCTCTCCTAGCCCTGCAAAAGCAGCACTTCTTTTGACTCATAGAGTTGCAACAGTCCTATGAGTGTGGAGTAGCAATTATCACATAATATCCCTCAGAGACATGGGTAGGAATGGTTGACCCAAAACCAGTCATCACTTGAGGGTGATTTGTTTTTTCTTCTAATAAGCAAAAGCCAGTTGGGAACAGCGTATTTTAAACTCAGTTATGCCATTGCATGAAGTGTGAAATCACATTACATCATTCTGTAGCATGTAGGGTTTACTGTGTGAAGAAGTTTCAGACTGCAATTCAGTGCTCTGCTGCCTGGCAATAAGGAGCATTCTGTCTTGCTGTGGTTTAGCAGTTTAAGTAGTACTTGCCCATGTACTGTAGTAGTCACAGAGAGCCTCTGATAGCTCTCTGGGCAGGTAATGGTTGTCAGGAGCCATGCTCAAGAGATAGTAACATTTCCAAAACAATAGGCGAAAGACAATAGGTGAAAGGGAGAGGAGTAGTTATTTTGTTAAACCCCCAAACTATTGACTTTATAATCCAGTTTTGGAAATGTTACCATCAGCATAAATGGTATCGCTTGTCCCAACATTAAACAGAGACAGCTATGAGTAGTTACAATTAGTCCTGAGTGGCTTTTTTAAATAGCAAATCTGTAAGAATGGGAAAGAAGGTTGGCATAACCTTCCCCAAATGTTCCGAGATATAAAGAGAATTAGGAATATCCAGCTTATCAACTCTGTGTGTAACCTACCCGTGTAGGATCTTGTAGAACTGCATCTCCAACCCTGAGTGTGCAAAGTGTTTGCGCAAGCTTAATCAGCAAAGTACTGGATGGGGAGGGAAAGCTTTGGGTCTAATCTTGCTGAGTGCTTATAATATTGTATTTAGGGTGTTGGGCTTTTTAACATTTTATTTATGTTCACCAGTTTCTATAGCTCTGCAAACACGCTGTAAGCGTTTACCTTCCATGCACGTATGCATTTCCTTTTTCATGGTATCGATACACACAAAGGCTTTCAATTCCTTTGCACCTGATAAAGCTTCAGTATTGTGTCTGCTGTGTCCAGGGCTCCAGTACTGCCCGCTCAGATCTCCAGTGGTTACGAGAGTTCTGCTCAAACCAGTTTAAGAGCAGGCTGTGCTGAGGAATAATAATGTACAGGGATAGCTGCCAGTCACTGTCTGTCCCTGGCGTACAACAGGACTAGAGCATGGGGCTGAACCCAGAGTCCCAGGAGAGCAAGTAATGTATGGTAAGTGATGAATGATGCCTGGAAAAAAGCATTAGGAATGTACCTGATTTATATGAACTATAGGTAAGCTCAAGGCTTTCACCACAGAGGGATGGTGGAACTGCCAATTTTTTGTGGGTAGGATGTTGGAAACTTTGAGAACACTTGTTCTGAGACTTAAACTTCTTTTAACTACCTGTCATGTTTACTAGGAATCTGGGCTGGGTTTTTATGTTGAATAGGGCTTGTTTTCCCATTTCTGTGAAAAGTTCTTACCAGGTATTGAAAGCATTCTTAGTAGAAAAGAAAAAGATTCAAAGTGAACCAGCAGCTCCCCTCCCTAATTCTTCTCACCTAATGAGTCAGCCAGTCTTAGGTGATTGTGTCTTAACTGTATCTAAGCACACTCCATTTAATCAAGATTAAACTCGCTTTTGCAAGTCATAAAATTAGAGAAAACTTCAAAGCAGTGTAATTTTTAGTTGGGCAGTGTATTTATCAGCAGCTATAGAAAAGGAATAAAACTGTTCATTAGGCATAGGAGTCAAAATATTCCCGAAGAGCTTTCAGCTCAAGGAAAAGATAATCATTAGACTTATGGGGAATGGAAAACTGGAGGCATAAAGAAGCAGGACAGCAGGTTTTATGAATATAAATCAGTAAAGTAGCTTTTTCAATACAGTCGGAAAGGTGAGTAGATGTTCATTTGGACTATGCATATACATAAAATTCACAAAGGAAAGAGGATATCATAATACTGAATCCTATTTTATTAATCATGGGCCCTCTGGTTTTCCCTGTGGTTAAAAGAACGCGTAGGATCAAATCAGTAACTGCAGTAACAACAAATAACTCTGCCATGAGCAGTTGTAGCAGTTCAGAACAGGAGCTCTGTGTCATCACTTCTGCATTTCTGTAATCACCTCCGTTTCTGGAGGCAGGCAAGGCAGGTCAGTCAGGGGATGGAGCTCCCTTGGCAGAACTAGAGAGTCTTCCTCTCCAAGCTCCCAGTCCGGCAGTGTGCTCCCTTGCAAGCTCAGTCACAGCCAAACCCAAGCTGGCAAGTTGTGGTCTCCATCACTGCTCCCACATTCCTCTCTCATTCACACATATTGACAGGTAATGGAGAACCTGGAATCTCTCGAGTGTTTCCCTTAGGAAATCTGGGGAGCTGAAACACTTCAAAACATAATTCCTTTGTGATTTTTTTACTCAACCAAATATAAAAGGAAGCTGGAGGAGGAGGGGGGGCTCATGTTTGTTCCATGGAAGATTTGGGGAGCATGGTAAACTCTTGAGTACTTTTGGTAAATATTCAGAAGCGCTTCTGTGCCATGGCTCTCTCAGTATGACTGGGTAACCCTGATGGCAGCTCGGGCTTGGGGTAGAAATGTTGTCCTAGGCTGGCTCTGTACTCCCTGCTGCTGTAAATCCCAGTCTAGCTGCTAGTAGTCCCTATTTGTCACAGCTGCTGGTATCAGCATAGCGCTCCGGCTGCAAGTGGAGATGCTTTTGTTTATGAGAAGTGGAGCATCAGAGAAAGGGCATAAGCATTTCTTTTTTGCTGTATATCTAATGAGGCACAGAAGAGTGGCCAAATGGATCCGGTTTTTTTACTTTCTTGGTGTTTTTACCATATAAACATCTGCAACAGCTTTGATTTTTTTTTTTTCCTGGTGCTTGAATGGTTCAGGCAGCGGTTACTGAGGCTCTGTTTACCACATCCCACATATGAAACAGCTGTTATGCTTCTGGAATTTTTGTAACATTGTTAATATAATTAGGTTGCATACAATTCACTGTTCCAGTCTAAATCTGCAAGGACGCTGCTTTTGCCATTCCGTATAGAACATCATCTTCCCTCTGTGCGGTTGAAGTTTAAGCATCTTTCTCCAGCACCTGAATGATTTTGTTGTGTTTTCTGTTGGAGAAACTTTCCTTTTCTAAAAGTTCCATCTCACAAGAAAGAACATCCCCAAAACATTCCTTGCTGCATCCACAGTCAAAGATTTCTCTGCTCAGAAGCAGAAGCCTAGTTGTTAGTGAGTCACTTTTAATGTCTGATTCTGTTCAGTGTAGTGCAGGGGAAAGAGAAAAGGAATTTTAATTCTGAACTCAGGAGAACAGCTTTGCAGTAACAGCTTGACCAGGCAAGGGAGGAGACCCTGTCTTGATTTGCACGTGAAGTTTTTGGTTTAAAATCTCCTTTGAAAAGAACAGATCTCACTGTTTAACGTAAACCTCACTCTGGTTGGGTTTAATTCAGGATAAATGCTTTGGCTTTTTCTCTGCAGGCGCAGTTTGCTGTTGACACGTGTACAGTGGTTCTAGGGCTGTTATCCTCTTTGTGTCCCTTCATCACCTGCCGAAGCAGTACTTCCTTTATTTTTTCTTCTTGTGTAAATAATCAGTGACCTCATCTCATCTCTGTGCACATTGCAGGGCAGCTGGAAGGTTTACACATGGTCTCACCCTCCCTCCTTTCCCTTACCTTTCCCTTACCATTCCCCCCCCCCCCCCGAGTGCTATGGTCTGAATAGTGGTTAATGAAATCTACATATTCATGAAAACAAAGTCTCAAGCACAGGAAACCAACACGCAGTGTTGTGTTAATATTGCAAGTTCTACAGTTCATTTGTTTTGGTGTGAAAACCATTCTCATAGCTGTGTCCGTATTAAAGATTTGTCTTTCAAGAATAACCACATGCTTTTACATGCAGAACAATGACACCTTGCATGTGTGTTTCACCATCCATCTGATGATCTCAGGCTACTTAGGAATGTGGATAGATTTCATAACCCTTTCCAGTCTACTGTATGAATGAGATAAATGGCACATTCCTCATTTCACAGACACAGATGAACTAAATTCTTCATGAACAAACAGCAGTTGTGTTGCAGAACCAAAAATGTCTCCTCTAAGCATTAAACCAGACTTTACAATAAGATGGAGAGGATTTTGCAGGAGGTAACACCTTCTATGAAAGTTTGTACAGAAGCTTTGCAATTGTTCAAGGACGTATTAACAGCAGGAGTCGCCTGATTTTCGGATTATATCCAGTTCGCATATGTTAACTGCATGATTGGTATAGAGTACAAACCTTGAGGATCCTCCTTCTGTGGGCACTCCTTGACTTTCCATTTGGCTGAGACTCAGAGGATATGTCTATTCAGAATTGCTTTACTTTAGCTAATGCAGGTATCATTCACACGGGAAGCAGACATCTAAGCTTTTGGTACAAGACCTCAAGTAATGTGTTGTTGATTGCTTGTTTTCATAATGTTTTAACAGTAAAAATAGCGCTAACGTGAGAGTGCTGCACTGTGTTACAATCAGAACTCCATTTTGCTGTATAGGCATAGTGTGCAGCATTAGGAAAGAGAAATTTCTCTCTACAGTGTTGTCAGTTTTCCCCATCTTTTTGTTAACCATTAGTTTTACAAAGGGGACAATGTCACCTGAAGCTCCAGAAATAGTGCTCTAAAACTTTAAAATCCAGCTCTGCATAAAGCCTGCGTGAATTTAACTTCTTCTCTGCAAGCATTCAAAGATCCATCTTTAGCACGGTCCCAGGTTTAATTCAGTGAACAGTCTGCTTGTGCTTTCCCCGCTCGTTTGCATTCCCTTTGGTCATGTTCATGCAAAAGGATGGGAAAAAACCAATATAAAGCTGATGATGTTGCTCTCACATAATATGATATGTGACTGTGATTTCATCTAATAGTGTAACAGCTCTGGTTTTAACTTGAGCTTCGGAAAAATTTAGCTAAGTCAGATCGATCTCATGACTGCCACACAACTGAGCATACGCAGTTGCTGTCATGCAGCTGGTACAAGAACTTTTTAAGCTGAATCAGTCACAACTTGTTACATAGAAAATAAACCAGTTGAAATATTTATCATCTTATAAAATAAAAACAAATACATACAGCTTCAGCCCTGGTAGTGACATAAGTGGTTATTAAAGGCTGGGATTTTGGGGTTACCATTAATGCAGCTGCCGTCAAGTCACCTGAAAATCTCATACTGGCTCCAGAAACACTTATGTCAGGCCTATAGGTAAGATTATACAGCATAGGTACAAATCTTAGCAAATACATACCTTTTCTCCCTCTTTCTATATCCTTTACGGAAGTCAGATAGAGAAGATGGTAGTTTAAAAAAAGAATACTGTGATCTTAACATTAAAGGGAAAGCCCGCACTACTGGTAGAATATTGCCTTGAATATAAAAATGAATGTATTTTCTAAGTCTACTTCCATCATTCTGTTTACTTCCGAGGTCAGTAAATTGAAGGACTGCTGACCCAAATACCAGCAGGTTAAAGGTATATATGTAGGAAGTTTCTCATTGTTAGTTCAGCCCAGAAAACATCATGTGCATCGTAACTACGTTCCTAATAATGACATTTGACTGAAGATAGAATGTTGTTTCAGCTAAATAAAGGGAAGCATTACTGTAAAAATGCCTAACTTTTAAGTTTTTAATGAAATCAGAGATTCTTTTGCTTATCAAGGAACCATAAAGGGATTAAAAGAATGCTATTGAAGGGGAATATGCAGTGAAGCACGTAAGAAAATAATTTATCTGATCCTTCAAGTCCTAAAGATACAAAAAGGAAAGCGTAATGAAAAATAATGGATTTGTAAGAGAACCTCTTGTACCTCAAACATGAAAATGTACTAGGTAACATCAGTTTATGCAAGCAGCTTGGACAAGCCCCTGTTTTATGCTTTTGTGCTGCAAGTTAGCTATCAGGAGAGGGAGCAGATTGTCTTGTTTTGACAAACGGAGTGTAGTGTCATGTGTGAAAGCTGAGCTCCCCCTCCTCCCTCGTGGAAGCTGTGTTTGTTTCTTTTATTAGCTGAAACTTAAATGCAATGCACAAGGATGCCTTGATATACAGCAAAATGTGCTCTGACTCTGGGGAACATGCTCGCTGCTGATACCTAAGGAATGCTAACGACGGAGGTTAACAATTCCTGACCTCCTCTGTGGAGTATTTCACTCTCTTCAGACAAAAGCCAGGGATTTCAGACTTATTTTGGCAGGAGTTTGGGGGGTTTTAAGCCCTTTGGTAGCAAATAGCAGAATGGGCCGAAATTCCAGCCTCATTGTGTCACCCTCAAAGGACGTTTTTTCCCTGGAGCAGCTGCCAGGGGAACTAATGAAACACTGAGCATTTGTTAACTAACAGGACTGGTGACTAGTGAGCAACTGATGTATGTGGCATGCAGCAGCTCCCTATGGAAACCTTCATTTTTTGGCATTGTGGGTATGAGTGTTATCACTGCTGTTGTTGGGGGCAGACTTCTCTGTTTATCGCTTCATCCTCTTGAAGTGGGCAGAGGGAAACATGGGAACTGTACAGCTGAGCAGTAGTTGGCATCTGATAGTAAGAAATGTGCTGCAGCTCTCGCTGTGATGTTGCAACTGGTTAGAGGCACAGATAGCTTAACTGTTGACAATTTACGTGTTTGGGTTTGTAACAGCCACTTTTCTGCTGTCATAACTGAGGATAGCAGATGTTTACGTCAACAGGGGAATGTCTGAAAAACAAATCACAGCTTTCCTAACTGCCTAATCAAGAACTTGCTCCTGCAACCAGTGGTCTGGATGGGCACATCTAATAGTGGCACTTCATTGAGAAGAGCAAGTCCTCCCTCCTCCTGTGATGGGGAGACAGGCTTCCAACAGAGCTCCGGCAGGGGCTGTGTATAATTACAAGTCAGTGTTGTTAGCTGGCTGCTAATTGCATGCCATGCAGCAGGTTTCTCAGTGGGAGTGACCTGAGTCAGTGGCTCACCAAAAGCAGGTATTTTGAGTGGCATCCCATAGGTGCAGAGGGCATGGCTGTGCTCAGCACTGCAATCACAGTGCTGAACAGGGCAGAACTGTGTGAGGCACCGCAGCTCTTCCCATGGTGCAGGGTTTTTCCTTTGTGTTGGGTGAGGTACGTGTCTCATGGTGGGACCCCAAAACTACCATGCTGAATTCAGCATGCTCAGCCAGGGAGTTACTTAGGCTGAACTGCTGGGAAATTCTGAGATAGGGCTGGGATTTGAATTGTGCAGGGTCAAATGGGATCCTTTTCTCCTTTAAAAGTGACAAAATGAAATCACCTCTGTCAAGTAGAGCCTCGCATACTGTCCTTGAAGCCTACAGCTTGGAATCTCTCTTTTTAAAAACAAACAGGAACAGATGGTGCTGCCCACACCTCTTTCCCGTCCCTTTTATTCCTTAGTCTTTTTGTGAGCAAACTTACACAGGACCCCTGCCTCTTGTTCTTGATCGAATTCAAACTTAACTCTCACCTCCTTCTGGAAGAGTCTCTGACCCACCAGGTGTTACAAAGGCCTGGATGAAGGATAGAATCCATCCCTGGCTGGCATGAAAACTGTGCCACCAAGCAGAACACAATTCTGAATGACTGCAGAAACTATGTGCAGAACTGTGTTGTGGTTAAAGTCTTTACTAGTTGACTGTAGCAGAGGATTCTGTCTTTGAAGCTAAAAAATCATATTCAGCCCCATAGATAAACCTTTTCAACAAGAAGCAAAACAGTGTTTACACTTAACAGCAGGCAGCGTTAAGATTTTAGCACTAGCTAATGTGTTGTAATAGGTTCATACAGAAGGGGAGGAATGGATGTATCCCACATCCTCCCTTAATGGTAATGTCGTGGCAAACAGTAGGATATAAAAATGACTAGCACATCTGCTTTTGTCAGATGTCACTCCAGTGAATACTCTGGGAAGCCTGGGGGATGCAAGCAGAGAACACTACCTTAATTCCTGTCTCTTGATCAGGACTGTATGTGAGGAAAGCCAAAAGGTCATAGTTGATCTGGGGATGCCCAGAAGCAGAGTTTTAGGCAACCAATGCACTTTAACATATAATGAGGATACTTAAACATTTTAAATGCTTCCAGTGTTCAGTGATATCCTGGTAAGAAACATGGTCTGTCTGTAAGCATGGTACAGACACCAGTACTTAACATTCTTATGATGTTCTTTTCCAAATCTGCATGTATTTCCACTTTTGGTGAGCAACTGCTTCACCCACGAGCAATGCCAGTTGTATGAAAGTATCTGTCATCTGAGAGACCCTGTCCCTTTCACTACCTCTCAGAAACATTACAAGTCCAACTCCTGAAAGGTGCAAATCTGAGTGCCTTTAAAAGACCCATGGATAAAGTAACATTGCGAAAGCTGTAGAGAAGCCAAGGTGTCTTTATTCCACAGTTCAATGACTGCTTGCACACTCCATGTGTCCTGCCAACTCTATTAGCTACTTGCTCTGAGAAATAATACATTTGGAAAGAAAAATTAAAAAAACCCAGCAAAAAAAACAGTCCATGTTCAAACACCCTACAAATATCCATTTAAATATATTCCTACACAAATTCCATATGTTGACAACCTTGTATTTGAGAAGAAATGGCATTTCCTAATCCTCTATTTGATTTTCTCTGTTATGGACTAAATCCAATTGCCTAGATAGGACTAAACCTTGGTAAAAGATGGTGTTTGTATTTGTTAATCATGCAGAACACCCACAGCTCAAAAAAAATACCCGTGTGGAATAATGCAGCCTCAGTATCCATCCTAGCAAATAAGTTCTGGGTGAAGCGGGCCCCATGCTAATAGCCAATCTGATCATTTCCTCATGCAGGAAAAACTACTGAAGAAACTTCATAGAGTTTGGGGAGGGTTCTTGTTTGTTTTGGTTTCCCTTTTTTCATTGTTTTTATTCCTTCAGTGGTCCTCTGGCACAGGGTTTTCAGCTGTCTTAATTTTCAGAAGATGAAGGGATGTCCTTATTTTTCCCATGAGTATGTCGTTTGCATAGTGAGCTCCAAGGTTCCTCAGTTTCCTTACAAAGCTGATGTACTTATCTAGATCTGGAGATCTCTGAGTCTCATCCGGGCTGGCCATACTACTGTGTGTAGTGCTGCCCTGATGTGAGTTGTGCCCTACACTCATGACGTAGGCATTTCTGCCTTTGCAGAAAATAACCTCCTCAAATAGGAATTTGAGGAACTCCTTTAATGCATACACTTGCTGGCATGTCTTATCCTTCTCTAAGCTGACTGCAAGATCATCTTTAGCATCAGTCTTGGCTGACATGACTCTTCAGTATTGTGAACATCCTGATCTTATTATCCTAAGGTAAGCAAAGTCTTAAAGGAGTACATTTTAACAAAGATGAAGATAACATAGGAAAACTAGAGCATCTTTGTACTACTTATTTGCTTGTAGGCCATGAATATTTATTTGATCCATCTAATCCACCCCTGCTAAAGGCAGAGGGGGATGATCCATGCATGGAAGGCTTTGGTGGCTTAGCTGGCAACTAAGCTCTGAAGTAAAGCTATCCAGCTCTGTATATTCCGTTTCCTGGGTCTGGAGGCTTACCACAAGCCAGATATTTGTAGGACTGACTCTTACTGCATGTCTTCTCTATAGAAGTCTCCCCTTCCTCCTTGTGAAATAAACTGATCATGTTTTATAAAAGGAGATTATAGGCTGAGGATTCTGTTTTTCCTCTTACCCAGTTAGTAAGCAAATTAACAATATTGACTCACACCACGTGCCATGAATGCATAGCTACCCTTTTTGTTTCCTACTCTACTGCTTTCCTTCTTTTCCCTTTTTAATTCAAATTCAATTTGGTTTAGAACAGCTTTAAGACAAGTTATTCCTTGCTGATGAGTAGCCCACAGTCATTTCAGTAGACTCATACAACGTAAATAACATTCTCATTTTAGCCACGTTTATCTCATTAAGTTACCTTTTCAATCCGTTGGTGTTCACTTGTTGCTCAAAAATTGATTGTGCTTTATCCATGTTATTTTTAAAATCCATTTCCCTGTATTTAATAGATTTTTTTTAAATATGAAAGACTTATTATCGATCATGACATCTTCCATGTTTGTATTAAGCAGAACAAAATAAACTCAAGGTGGAAAAACACTTGCACACCGAGGCACGAGCTGTCCAGTTAGCTGCAAAACTTCAGCTGTAGTAACTATTGAGAATCATTTTCATGCCTTGTGAAACTGGGATATCAGTTAAGATAAATCAATAGTTTAATCCAGTGTGCTAATTCTTACCTCCCAGTCACACAATTACTGTCTTAAGGATTTTCTTCAGATAACTGCTCCTTCATAAATTATATCCAAATTACCTGTTTGCATTGTGGATGATGTCTAGTGATCACTGAGGCAAAGATAAATATAGTGGGTAAGAATTAGGGCTTTATTTTATGTGGCTGACTAGCCATTGGCCATCACTGGCCTTGTGGCATTGTTCAGTTGCTAGCACAGAATACTTCCTCCTTGGAAGAATTAAAATAAGAAAGGCTGAGTATTGAATAAAAATGCACATTTGATGAAGTTTTTCAAGATAATTACTGGTGCTAAAATTCGGGGGATTTTTTAGGATTAAAAAACTTCTTGCAAACAAATTGCTGATGAACTGAATGTACATGAAGGACTAATTTTGACCTCCTTGAATAATGATAGCGCTAACTTGGTACTTTCTTTTTGTGCATATGTAATGAATGACTTTTTGTACTACTTGACTAGATCTAATTTGTAGCATTCTTTCATGTTCCAGGCAGCCAAGTCACATTTTCACTCCTAAGCATAGCTCTAAGATTATACCTATCCCTTATAATCGCCTACCAAAATAGCCTAGCATGATGAAGAATAGTGTACTGAGGTATATTTCAAGGAGCTGTGTGTAAAAGTTGTTACATTTTTCCTTTTAAGCATCGTTCTAGAGGTTCTTTTTAGAAGAGCTGAATGCCCAGCAAAGGTGGCATTTTGTCTTAAAAAAATAAATTACTTGCTTTTGCAGATAGAATTATTGCCACCCAAATAATAAGTATTCAGCCTTGCACAGACTGTCTAAATAATGCATCTCAACTGTAGCACAGGGAGCTGTCTTTGTGCAAAAATACATCCCACAGTTATTGGGAACCTGATGTAAAATCCAGTTGTATCAACTAGAATTCTTCCAGTAGTCTCTGGAAATTGCTAGAATAGGTAACATTTTTTTTGTTGCGGTTTCATCCAATGCAATGCTTTGCACAATTTTCTTTTTTTTTTTTTTCTTTTTTTTTTGAGGGGGGGAGGGGGTCAGGCCGTTGGTTTGGTTTGAGGTTTTTTTTGCTGTTTCATTGCTATGTTTTTTATTGTTAAGCCATGTATTCTCAGCAAAGGAGTCTGGTTTTACTTGACATCTGTCCCATTTCTCTGGGAAATTACACTGATTTGTGAATGTTCAGTGAAATTCAAAGCACCTTGTATTTCAGGCTGGCTTTGTTTTCTTACAATACTTTTACCCACACTCTTGGAGTGGGACCAGGACAGAAAACACTTTTAAATCACTGATGTGAAATTCTGACATCAGTAATTATTAATTATTTAATTTCAGTAAGAGAAAACCTTCTTCTATGGTTATGCTGATTCTAGCTGAGGTAGAGTAAATTTTCTTCATAGTAGCTGCTATGGGCTGTGTTTTGGATTTGTGCTGGGAGCAGTGCTGACAACACACCAATGTTTTTAGTTACTGCTCATCAGTGCTTACACAGACCCAAGGCCTTTTCTGCCTCTCATCCCACCAACAAGTGGCTGGGGGTGCACAAGAAGCTAGGAAGGGGACACAGCCAGGACCGCTGACCCCAATTGACCACAGGGATATTCCACACAGTATGGCATCATGCTTGGTGTTTAAAACTGGGGGAGGAAGAAGGAAGGGGGGGGACACACACTGAGTGATGGTGTTTGTCTTTCCAAGTCACAGTTACACGTGATGGAGCCCTGCTTTCCTGCAGATGGCTGAATCTCCTGCTGCCAGTGGGAAGTGGGGCATTGATTCCCTCTTGCTTGTGCGTGCAGCTTTTGCTTTACCTGTTAGACTCTTGATCTCAACCCAGGAGTTTTTTCACTTTTGCCTTTCCAGTTCTCTCCCCCATGCCATCTGAGGGGAGTGAGCGAGCGGATGTGTGGGGCCCAGTTCCTGGCTCAGGCTGAGCCACAACAATGGTAAGCAGGGAGCTAGTGGGAAAATATATCCAGCGAGTGGGCCAGTAAGAGTCTTGAAATTCTCTTTGAAGGTCCCTGCTATCTCTTTGACTTTTTATGATCGCACCTTCACATAAATGATTTAGCGCCATGTTCACAGGTAGAGGATGCCTCGCATACATTTGTATGAAGGTATTTGTCCATGAATATTCGTGTTGAATCCCAGCTACTTCTCTATTTATTTTTTCCTTTTTTTTTTTTTTTATACTTTAGGGTTACTGGGAAAAAAATATCAAAATTAAAGAAAAAACCTATCTAGGAGTAGAGCTATAAAACTTCTGCAGAGAGTCAACCATTTAGTGTTGAGGGTAGTCTTCAAGCAAGTTCACAGTCTTTGTGGCTACCCTTTCTCCTAGCGTGGGTTTCCTTCCATGAGTTTGGTGACCAGCTTGTTATGGGAACGTTGGATTCAGTGTAGGACAGATGATACGATCAGAACTCCAGGGACTGTCTTATCTGTAGACGTGTATTGGGCACTTCAGGTAGTGTCTGGGCAAAGGACATGTGCAGGGAGTAGTCCAATTACTTACAAATACACAGGTTCTCCTGAACTCAGTGGCAACAGCCAGGGGCTGTTCTTTCATCCAGAGATCTGTAATTCTCTTTCTCCAACGCTTTCTGAACTCAAGAAGCCGTGTCTTGTGCATCACAGTGGTTTCCTCATGACTGTTCTGTTTTTAAGCCCACAGTGTGCAAATTTCAATCTTTAGTGCCTATTTCTCTAGGAAAATACCTGTAAATAAGTTTAGGTTTTTACTGATATTCAGTTATATGGTGTGTGGAGTTGAACTATAGTTATCCTACTACCTTGGTGCAAGGATAGACATAGGTGTTCTTTCCAAGTAGCCTGAAAGTTGGATACTTAATACATGAATCATCTCTATCCAGGCGTGTGCTTGTCTTTGGATTAAGTAGTATTCTGACAGCAACTGCAATCAACTTTCAGCATGTTTTGGGTTTTTTTAACTTGCATGTAGAAGTTACCTAATTTTATTGTAAATCATACAGAACGGATCACAAAACTTGTGAGGAGAGTATTGTATTCTGTAATATTTGACTGTGATGAAAGCTGCAGTGCAGACAACAAATTATGAATAGAAAATATTTCACAAGCATTCCATACACTGATGCAGTGCATAAAATATGTACTTCTAGATGATTAAATGATTATTCATATACTGTAAATAGTGATTTCTAGAGAGTTCATAAGCAGAAAAATATTGGTGTTAATTCATTGCAGTAGATAATTCTCTCAGTTCAGTGGCTCATGGTGTGGACAGGATTTAAATTAGTAATCAGTACTGTAAGTGTTTGAAATCCATTGAAGATGCCCTTGGAGCATCCAGACCCCCTCCTATGAGAGTTCTTAGTTTAGTCTCGTCTTTTCATGATTGGTTTATGTGTTTCTTACTAATATTTGCAGAATGTTTTTGATGGCATTTATGTTTATTTTGGACAAAAATACTACATGAGCTCTTAAAGGCAGCAAGCCATGATTTCCTTTAATGTAATATAATCTTTATGGGCAAGCTTAATCTTTATTAGTATTTGTAGCTTGCCTGCAAACAATTCTCAGTACATAATTAGATTGTGTTGACTGCTGCTTCTTGTTCCAGCTGATGATTAGAAATTTCACTGAATTCAAAACATTTCCAGCTCAAGGAAAAAGAATCATTCACACACTAGTATGTGCCTGGATCCTTTGTCCTAACTTTTTATTGTTTCAAATAGACGCCTCTGGGCAAACCAAAAGTACTAATAAATAGGATAGATACAGAGAACTATCAAAACCAAGCTGAAACACCTACGGAAAAGCAATCAAAAACATTTGCCAGTGCTCTGGAAAATTAGACATTCATTGCAAAGCCACTGCACGGCGTAAATGTGAAGCGAAAAGATTACTTACATGCAAAATGAATTGCTTCATAAGGCTTCATTTATAATCTGAACATTTATATAAAGGCCTAATATTCTCCAAAGAGATTAAATTCACCTGGATACCAGTCTGTGATACGACTTCAGAAAATAAAATATACTGATTCACAAGTGTTACAAAATAGAGCAAATAAGCCATGATCTGGCCTACCTAAGGCACTAAGAAAAGCTTTCAGAACTGTCATAGGAAATCACATTCACTTGCAGAATGTTTTGGCTATCTGAATGGATAGGGGTTTATTAATACAAATTAAAAAGGAATGTGTAGCAGGTTGGGGAACTTAGAATTTTAGTCTGGTGCTAACCCAGATTTCAGGTCTCCATGTTCCTAGGAGTGAATTTGTTACTAACAGTGTGTGAGGAGGAGCATAAGAGGGAAAGCCTTGTGTGTTGATGATGAAAAAGCATTTGGAGAGAGCATGAAACTCCCGATGTCATTGAGAAGCCAAGGCAGCCTGCAGCTGAACAGAGACAACACTTTTTAGCCAAGAGTAAACAGAGTTGTTTGTGGCAAAGGTTATACAGGAAGGAGTAACGTGGAGCAGTGAGTGTAGCCATAGCACACTTCGGTGATGGAAGGACATCCCACTTGGTTGCATCACTTGGTGTTCTAAGAGAACTATTTATAACATTTAAAAATAGTGTGTGAAATTACTGTAAGCAAGTTCTTTAGCACATGGGCAGGTGAATCACTGTATGCATGTGAAAAAGAAAATGGGGTTTTGCTTGCTTTATCAAAGAGCCAGAAGAGTGTTTCCCCCTACATTCAACTCACAAAGTCTTATTAGTGTAATTTACGTGCACCCTGTCAGTTGTGTACCCAGGGGCTGGTCAGTGGTTGTGGCAGCAGTTTAATAGTTTACAGTACTAAAACAGAAGTACTGTAACACCACCAAGTACATAAGTGCCCTGAAACCAGGAGGTCAGTGGGATTTCATGGGGCCATCATTCACCTCAGGCAGCTGGTCCTGTAGAAACCTGGAAAAAGGGCTTTGCCTCAAAGCAGCTTAAAGTTAACTAGAAGCAACTCAGGGAAGAGGACAGTGCTTGACTTGCAGAGCAGCCTACAAAGACTTCATAGGGAGGGAAGGGGAGGAATGATTTAGGGAGCGGCTGAGGTAAATCTTCACCAAAAGGGGATCATTTGCATGAAAAGGCAGGGATAATACAGCAAAAGGATAAAGAGGAGAATAAGGTCATGGCTAGGGAAAAAGAGGTGGCTTGGTGGGGGGATTGCAGCAAGCAGGCGATCATGATGGCAGATGATAAGTGACAAAGTGATGAAATTCTTAAATGTCACTACAGCTCCAGCAGCTGCTCCTGCTGGTTTTGGGGATCTGATTGCCTCTTCCCAGCACCCTCATCTCTTCATTGCCACTTGCTTACTAATCACTGCAGATTGCCCTGAAGCACCTATGTCTGAAAACCATCTCCTGAGTTTGAGAGAGATGCCAGGCAGGAGAGAGAGCCCCAGCCACATCCACATCTTTCATTTCCCGTCCCACTGCTATTTCAATACTCTCATATCAGTATATGGGACCTGCAGGTGTTCCCACTGGCACAAGCTCTGGCTGTAGTCCTAAAGCAATCTGGGCATCACTGCAGCTTTACCTTTCCAGAAACAAAGCCCTCTTGCACAACTATGGTGTGTCCTTATTCTGTTAGGTCTTTTACTGCCTTGGATCCCTGTCTGATTGGAATTGGGTACTTCATGGACAGAGGCATTTGTGTTCAGAGCTTCCTCCCAGCAGTGTTGTGAGACTTATTGAAAAACAGACTTTCTCATTTTCTGCAATCCCAACTCTGAAACATGTTCTTAACAAAAATGAGCACAGTAGAGCACCTAAGGAGGCTGTGATAGGAGCTAAAGCTAGAGAAAATTAAGATAGCTGGGTAGTATTACTGCAGTGCTATTGTTTTCTCGGTCCCAGTTTAATTTATATCCTTTTACGTGTCCTGAACATTTGTAGATTTGATTTAAGCTCAGTGGAAGGCAAGTTATAGCACAAATACACATTTGGAATGGGGAGGATGATGTCTGTTCTTTTTTCATTCCCTTGGTATAATCTGCCCAGTCAGATATGCTCATGTCAAATTAGAATATGAAGCTTATGTTGTCCTGCACGCTTATCCAACACATGGATGGGCCAGTATAAAATTCATTGATTTTTTTGTCCGTCTTTAACACTTTTCGGATGGGAATCCTGCTGTGCCAAAGTCTCATTGTTCCCATTGCCCAATTCATTTGTATACCATAGAAATAAAATAGAGTTTCTGTAGTCCTTCCAGTTGCAACACCCTCCACTCTGTTACTCTGATAAATGCCTTTTTCTTTTTCCTTTGCTGAATCAATGTTCTTTACTAAAGGAATCTGAACCAGTAGTGCCAGAAGAGTCCCCAAAGCTGTTTAACTTTAAAAATCCCCTTTTCTTAAAGATAAACTTGTTTAAAATGTGATAATCAACATTCTACTGCTGATTGCTGTGAAGTATGAATCTGGAGTGAAAGGAAGTCTAGAGGTATCTAGTGTGTGTGAGGAAAAGGAAAGGGGGCAAAAGCAAAACTTATAATGGCCCAAGTGTAGGGCCAGAGCCTGGGTTGCTTTGCAGTCTTTCCTCAGCACACTGGCTTTGTCATGTAACTTGGGGCTGTTAGGTTTGAGTGATTGCAGATCCCCAGCCTCATGCCTTGATCCTGAGCGAAGACAATTCTTGACTTGTCTTAGAGCCGTTTGTTGCTGTGGAGGCCATTTCAGTTGCACGAAGGCAGCTGAACAAACTTCTCTGAATGGTATTTTGGAATGTCAGCATCTGTTTCAAGACCAGCAAGATCTGTAGTGTGCGCATCAATACCCCCTTTCATACTTCTGTCCACTTGGGCTGGTGTATCCTGGCCTCTCCAGGAAAGACCTTCAGAAAGATTTTCTCAGCCTGTGTGCAAACCCACACCTGCTCACAGAAAAGCCCTGTCACATATCTGTGTTGAGGATTAGAGTACAGTGGCATTTTGATGTGATATCATTCGATCTGTCTAAACATCTAACTGGAGGGCATTTCTTCCAGGTGTGGTCCTTAGCTCACCTGAGCTAATTCAGTCTCTGAAGTGGGGTGTCCATCTCCAACAGTTGGAGAAAGAACCCAGAACAAGTGGGCCCCTAGAGTTTACATGGTGGTGTGAGTCCCGGCTGTTGCCTTTCTCAAAACAGAGGCATCAGCAGTAAGAAATTAGTATTCTGAATCAGGTGTAATGTGATTTGTCTGGTTTCCTGGGAAGTTATTTGTGATGACATGCATTGCTCAGTGTTGCTTGTGTGTTTTGCCACAAGCAAGTTAATTTAGGCTATATTTGGAGTCTCAGAAACATACAGCAACAGTTCTGGGGGAGGGGAAGGAACATGTGCTCATGATATGCGCACTTAAATTATCCCGCTTTCTTAAGCGGGATACACCAACAAAAACATCCCAGAAGACTGTAGACAAATAAAGCACAGAGATTGGAAAGAGTCTCTGAAGTAAACAGGGAATTTTCATGAGGAATTTTTGAAAGGGCACGGGCTCAACCTGGCTGCAGCAGCATGTCATCTTGCAGAGAGCTCTAATTCCTAATTGTTCTGCCTGAGAAATACCTTATTTTATTTAGCTGAAGATAAGAGAATGCAAGATAGAGATTCTTTCTCATGGGCAGAATCCAGCTGAGAAAGTGAGAAAATTAAGCCGTCTTGTCTGCAGCTGATATGAGTCAGAGCTTATAATCACTTTATAAAAGCTTGGGCCATTCTCAGTGATTCATAAATGCCCATTTAGGATTTTTCTGTTGACTGGAAGAGACCTGACTAAAATGGTTAACTCAGTTTTTGGTAACGTGCATTTACTTTGCACACATGTGAGCAAAGTGACTAAAAAGGCACTGATACTGAGGAACCAACTGAAGAACCCTTCTAGTAAACAATCATTGATACTTAAATCCAGGAGACTTTTGAAACACATTTCAGTCAAGAGGAGTCATGTAAATGGCCTTATAAAATACGCACAGGATAATGAAAAAAACAGAATCTCCATTTTGTGTTGAGTATGGATCAGACTTCATTTAGGCTGTCTTTCACCTTGAAGTAGGTTTGAATAGAGGCATAATGGAAAAATGGAAGATTTCTGAGCACTTTCCTTCTCAGAGGAAGGAGGACTTTGCCATTTGCCATTCAGCAATTCTGATTTAGCATTGTATAATTTGGAGTGATCCGGTTATCACTGTCCAAAACAAAGGGAAGCTGCTTTACATTTCTTCAGCAACCTTTCCATCTGTTTAAAGTGTTAGACACCTAAGCTCTAGCCACGCAACAAATTTATCTGGTGTCATTTTTTGAAACACCTCCATTCAGACAAATCTTAGAGAAGCAGTCAGACACCGTCTTCCTTTCACTCCAGGACTACCTTTATGTGCAAGCCAAAACCCTAAAAGCACCTTTGAGATTGATTTCAGCAGTTTATGGATTGATTCCTCCCCTGATGGCCTAGGGAGATGGGAAGAGGCTGAATATCAACAGGTTTCATGGGGGTGTAAGGCAAGACGCACTCACCAAAGCTCCTCCTGTGACAGGAGACAAAGAGGAAACATGCTTTGTGAACGGTCTGCCTTACCCAGCGGTGTGTGGTGTGGTGCCTGTAAATGAATACATACTAAGAACACTACAGAACAGTGCTTAGTCTGTGTGAAGTCGCAGAGCCAGAGGCTGGGTAGCTATAACCACACAGGAAGTTCAGTAATAATCCCTATTACGGACTGTTACATCTGAAATGCCTTATTGATGTTATGAAACCAAAATCGTAACTGTAAAAAGATGGAGTCAGAATGTGTATTTGGCTTAGTATAATGAGTGCAGCAACCTGTTTGCAGTTTCATTTGTACCTGAATTACTGTGGCCTATCCCTGAGTCAGGGAATTTAAAAAGCTGAATGAGGGACTTACGTATTTAAAGATCTCTGAAAACCTTGTTGTAGCTTTAAAACCTGTAAGGAAATGTGCATCTGCATAATGAAATGCGTCTTTCAAGTTGCATAGCAATATTGGTATATTTCCACTTTTTCACCTCAAGATGAGTGCTTGGATCTCATCATGCAGAAAGATGGGTAGTGTCCATATGCAAAACAAACAGCTGGTCAAGATCCGTGCACGAAAAGGCCATGCATTCAATTAAGCATCATTTACCATGCTATACTATTTAGTGTATTTTGTAGTCTATTCAGCATATCATGATGGTTAGAAATACCTATAAATATACATTTTCTGATTCAAAATGAGCAAGAACAAAACCTGTAGCTTTGAGTTACAGCATTCATGTTATATAGGAGTAATAATATGGCTTAACAGTTTAGTTTTAACTTGCATAGAATGATGATATGTTGAACTGTTTGTAATAGTGTGCTTTGCAAAGGATAAAAATCCTCATCAGGTAAACATATGATAGCCTAGTCTGTTAATTTCTGAGTTACAAAATAACAGGTAAGATGGATTTGATTTTTAAAAGCTTGTTTGGAGGTAGCGGAAATCACTTGCTTGAACAACAATTTCTATGGGTAACTAAGGAAGCATTCTTCGTTAATAGTTATGCCATGAAATTAAGGCTGCAAAGTTATTTCCATTTAGACCCTAACCCTGTTTCATATATGGCAGCTCAAGCTCCTGCATTTCTGGAAATTTCACTTGATTTGAACATGTCACTGAAAGGTGATGCATGGAAAGTATCAGCATGACTGAGAGCCCACATGCAGACTGAAGTAGTGGAACTGTAGGAAAGAGTGTGCTAAATTAAATACACAATTTGGCATGCACATCTACAGGCACAACACTGGGGAGATGGATAACTGTCAAATTCTCAAGCAAAGACAATTTGACAGTCATCTGCTCATCTTTTTTCCTATGACCACTTATGCAAAGAAATGCAAATACAGGTCTAGCTGACACATGGAGCAAATAACATTCATCCCAATATTTTCATGCAGGAAAGGAGACCTCAGCAGCTGATGTGCTTATAGCCTGAGATACTTAGGAAGGGAGATCAGTAGGGCCCATGCACTCTGGAGAGTAGGTGACAATGAATGAAAATAATTGAATTAGCTAACTTCAGACAGTGATGGGGAGAATGAGCTAACATGAGAGACACTGGTGAAATGATATGAAGCAAACCAGTAATATAATTAGAGGTCTGAATAAGAAGCCTAGATGTCTGAAACTGAGCTAGGATCTGTGACTGCAAGTCTTCACAGGTAAATCTGTGAACATATGTGTGAAAATACTGTTTTGGGTAAAATCTCCCACCCTTTGTATCGCTTCGTAACACATAACCTCACAGGCTGCTGCAGTTTGATCCCTGGGCAAGAAAAGGTAAAATGCAGATAGTCAGGTAAATTATAATGATGTATCTGGTAGGGAAGACAAGAGGGAATTAAAACCAACCCTGGGCCTGGTTACCTTCTGCCACCTCTTTTGGCCAGTTGATAGGTGTGTATTTATTGTCCTTGAATGTAAGCACTTTGAAGCACACCTGAGTTATGAGGCTGCTATCCCCTTATTTTCCATTTGCTCATTAGCAAAAGCTTGGCTTATTCAAAGGTTCAGGGAAGCCAAAGGATCGTTCCGATAAGAAGCCTGAATTTTCTGGTTTCACGTTCCTTTGGGGGGAATCTTTTAGTGGAGGCTGTTCTCTTTGCTTCCCTTCCTTTTTCTGCTTTGAGCAGCTCTGTGTCCTTGATAATCATCCCTTCTAATGGCAGTAAAGGTTTAGGAATTGTTTCTGTCATCTCACAGAGGACTATTAAAAAAGGAAATGGCATTACAAATAATTGTAGTCATTCAGATGACAATAGTAACAACCTTCGAGTTTTGCCAGAAAATTAGAGAGCTCTGCAGGTCCATTCTTTGGTTGGAAGAAGTATTCAGGTTAGTTTTTAACTGATGGGAACAAATGAATTGCAAAGGCTGAGGTTAAATCGTGAAAAATACAACATTGAAAGTGCAGCATTAAACTTTAATGTTTCTCCATTTTACTGAGTATTTTTTATGGTAAAGCACTGGAAGCTATGTTTCCTCCTTGAAGCTCCCTCAATTCCACTAAAAATACTTTAAAACAGTAGAAGACATGTATCTCTTTAAGTACAAAATGATTGACTGGTAATGCATTTTGGGAAAGTGGCTTACATAACTAATGTGATTGTACCGGCTGGAACCTGAAATATTGGCTGGAATTTGAAACAGCCCATGCTGGGGATTGTCCCTTTCAAAGCTCCCAAGGCAGACAGTAATAATACCAGCCCCTGTAGTACTATGTGCTATGCACAATTTGGGCTGTGATTTTTCAGGGTTATTGGACACCTTCAACTTCCTTTGAAATAACTGCTGACTTACAGGATATGTTAGAAAGTTTGGACTTGATTTTGGATTTCTTATGATTCAAAAGAGTGTTTCTCCTGTTATTTTGATGAGCTCCACCGTAGTGTCTGTTACATGTATCCAGATATGTGTTTATACTGAGGTTACAGAGTTCCCTTAACTTTCGATATTCAGGTCTGGGGAACTGGCTTGCATCCATATCTCAGACAGCATCCCTTTGCTGCATCCACCAGTAAGCCTTGTTTGCAGGAGCATAATTATATATTTCAGGATTCTTTGATAGACAGTCCAAAGCCAGGTACATATTTTCATGTAAGCCATTATATTCAGAGAAAAATGAAAACTCTGATTTACTTTTGCAAAAACTCCTGGAACATTTCAGAATAATTTACACTGCCTGTTAAAATACTGTCTTATTAACTGCAATTCAGGCTCTCTACACACCATGGGGTTTGCAGGTCACACCATAAAGGCACACTGAGTTCAGAGGAAATACCCTTTCACAGACTTTGAATAGACTTCCGCAGAGTCTAGTATGGTGGATTTTGAGAAACTCCGTATGTGTTGCTTCCAGGTGTAACATTTAGAGATTAAATGAGCTCTGCTATTAGTTTAAGTTCAATGTAGAAACGGGTTGAGGCTTTTTGTGTTATTTTTTCCCTTAGACATCAAGTATATTGAGTTTGATGCACAGAAAGCCTGAAACCATGATTTACTTGGTGTTTCCAGATTTAGGAAGATAGATAAGACCTATTAGATTACCTTATCTGCAATCCTGAGGAGATAATGCAAGATGCTGCATTTTCCCACTTGTGCTTCCAGTTGATCCTGAAGTCTCGGCTGGAGGCCTCTTACTGTGAGATAAAAATAGATACATCTTGCAAGGCACTTAAAATGCAGAGCTCCCATCTTATTCTGCTATTTGGAATTTCCTGGATAGACAAGGAATGTGAGGGGAAAAAGGAGGGTTTAATGGTCTGGCCCCATCAGCACTGTTCCTCCTGTAAGGTGTCTCTACCCCAACTGCGTGTGTGACCCTGATAGAAATGCAGCTGCAACAGTGGGGGTTGCCAGCCAGAGGAGAATGAGGAATCCTGAAGTGAGACAAGGTGTGAAGCAGTCTGTTAGAGATCAAAAATGATCAGCGAGCTCCAATCACCATGATGTTTAACAGTCAAAAGAACAGCAAGGTTATAACACTCACATGTGTTCTGAGGAGGAGGGTGGGTAACAGCAGATTAATGAGATAACAAGAAAAACTGTTTTGTTGTTATTGATGACTGAATTATGACAGATATAAATATTGATTTGGGTTTTTTTTCCTCAAAAGTGCAGATATAGTGCAGTTTTAGAATAAAAGTTCTGGTAAATGCCAGAAATGAGCAATGTTTTGTGCTTTATTCGTCTGTAAGTTTCTGTGGCACATTGTGAAATCCCCTGGTGTGAGTTTGCTTCCATTAGTACTTGGAGGGATTAATATGGGAACAAGGGGAATGTTTTGGATTAGAAAACAACACTGGGAAAGAAGGGCACTACTCAACTCTGATTTATTCTCGGTAACTGACAGCCTGTCATGGTGTGTCATTCTGTACTGAGTGAACACCTCAGCAAGAGTTCCACCTCCTCTCTGTGAACCTGGTACTTAAGCCAATTAAAAGTGCACAGAGCCAGCTGTAGCATGTGCTTCTAATGTATACCTTTAAATTGAATTATTAGCCTTCAGTCACGCTGAAGCTGCGTGTACTTTGTTAATCAGGCACCAGATTTGTTTCTTTTTTCATTCATGCTATTTGCACATAGAAAGTTAAAGTTTTCCCCTTGGGCAACTCACGAGAGGCAGATTTCAGATGCCGTAGGATGTGTCTGCTACTTTCACTGGTACTTTTGCAGTGCCTTGTAACAGTGTGGTGTATAGAGCCAGAAATAATCAGAATAACGCAAGTACTATCAGAGAAGAAACACATCCACATTCAGGTAGATATCTCTGCAGAGAAACAGCTACTGTTTCCAGGGAGGATGGATGCCATTGCAAGGGCTGTGAAACTTTGAGCCAATGAACGTGAATGGCTGTATTAACTCAGTTTTAAGAAAAATAATGTAACATAGCTCTTTTCTGCATCTGCCAGTTTGCAGGGTTGGTATTTCTCATTTGCAGTAAGCCACTGTGTGCCTTAGAGTGGTGAGGAAATGAAGCAGGAGAAACTGAGCTGAGATTTGTGAAATGGGCAAATATTTAAATTAGTAAAGGCAAAGACTTCAGCAGCATCCTCTGAAATATTATAGATGTAGGGAAATATCAGCCCAGTGGCAAATCTGCTCCTGGGATGTGTAACATACTGCCAAACTCAGAAAATGAGAAAATCAATCTAGTGTCAGTTCTTGCCTGGTTCTACTCTCTCTATGGGTTTGTGTTCACATAAGAAAATACACATCATCAGGTTGGTGATGAATAAACATTAATTTGTTGCTTCCAGTGGGTTTCCACCAATTTATCCCAAGTGAGAGATTGGCCTGGATTTAATGGAGGTAACAGTATCAGTGCTTTGTCCTCCATTCTCTTTCCTGAGAAAAATATTCTAACAGCTGATAAGCTGATAAGTCATTTGAAGAGGCAAATAAAATACAGGTCCTGCCTCCAGAACTCAATGCAGCCTGTATTGTTAACTCTGATGTTTTCTGCTCACTGGGAAAATGTGTATAAACCCCCCATGCAGACAAAGCCCAAGTCATCTCAGATGAGTAACATCCAGTATTGACAGTGGAGTCATGTTTACTGAGAGAGAAAGAAATCAGGGTCATCTCACAAAAGAAGATTTTCCATTCGCCACATATTTGCGAGGGGGTTGTTTGGTTGCTTTTAGGAGAGAGATTTTTTTTTTCTCCTTCTTTCTGACAGTTCTTGCCAGGCGAAGGCCAATTAAAAACAAGGCAAACTGAGGAGGCCCTTATTCTGCAGCTGATGACAGAAATTGCCAGGCAGGGTTCCCAGTGACTCAGAAGCATGGATGTATATATCTGGGATCCTAGAAACACTGCTTTGCTCTGGCAGAAGTATCACTCCTGTTGTTGCAAACAAAATAGGTCAGGGTCAAGAATCTGACATTTTTCAGCAAAACTTTGTTTCCCTTGAGAATTTCCTGATAGATTTGCTTTCATGCAGTGGAGTCAAAAGAACTAAATTATCGTCTTCTCAAAACTACTTCTCTTCCAAATGCCTATTTAAAATACAGTAGCACAGATGCTCTCTGCCTTAACCAGAGTGTTTCAGAGCAGAATGCTGTTTAACTTTCTCCTGTTCTCTTCATGTTGACTCCCATAATATTGTTGATCTTTTTGAAGGAACAAACACATTAAATAAAAGCTGAAACAAGGTGGCTCTGCAAGCATATATGGGGGAATTTGTTGCATTCAACCAGAAAGCCTTTGAAAAGGAGCAAGTGGAGGTGTAGTCATGGGAATGCTCAGAGACCAATCCCCTCCTCCTTCCTTCCCACATGCTGTGTCTTCCTGAGTCCACCTTTGAAAGGTGGTCGGATAGTCTGCACCAGAAGAGAGGACAAGCACCTGGAAAGCCAGATGGTGTGACTCCTGGGTGAAAGTAGGCTTGAAGACTGGGCAAAGCAACCTCAAAAGAACTCTGTGTAGGAGTATCAGTAACATAAACTGGTCTGTTTATGTTACTTGAAAGTGCTTGCTTGCAAGATGGTATTTTTGTTGAGTTAGAGTTGCACATATTATGGGTGTAATTCTCCGCTCTGCTCTTTTTTTGACATTTTTGTTTTGTTGGAGTGTTATTTTTGCACTGTTCAGTGATACACAGTTGGCTTAAGCTGCAACGAGAAAAATGGGACTTCTGGGCTTACTCAAGTTTTGAAGGTGATTTTCTATCAACTCCTGTGCAAAAAAGGGTATGAATACTTGAATAAAACCCAGATGTAAGTTTCATAGCCTGGTTGCCTCATCTTCAAAGTAAAAGCATATTCACTTCCCCACTTTATCATACAAGGATAGAAGTGTTGCCTCAAGATCTAATTCAGGCATTGAACATCTGCCAGAGATCAGGCCAGGAGCCATCCTGATCTGATCAGTCCAGCTTGACAGCTGCAGATGGGCCTCTATCACTGTCTGTTAGGCTGTGCACTGATGTTGTCAGTCCCAATATCCAGTTAAATGGACTCCAGTGGGGCAAAACAGCACAGGGTACAGCATGGTTTCGATACTTTCTGCATGCCACGAGGTGCAATTGTTTGGCTTTGAGGAGATTTCTCCTCTTGTGACCCCTGTGCTCACTTAGGATGATGAATTGCACTAGTAGTATTAAAAGTAGTTACAATAACAATGCCATAACAACACAGGCAATATTGGAGTGTGATGCAAATCTACTAAAGCGTCAAAAAAGCCCTTCATATGGATTGAAAGCTTGCAGAGAGGTGTTATGCGAAGCTCAGAAGCCACTACAAAGGGTGTATAGCTTTTTAGATTTTCCAGCCTGTTGTCTGTTCTTTTGCCATCACGCTTCTCACGAAGCAGTGGGCATCCTCCAGTTTTATTTTCCAGTCAGCAGATCCCTCTTCCCTCCAACCCCAGCCCTCTTTCTTCTCTTAAGCATTTAAACACATGTAATTTCCTACACATTAATGTAACCAATGCCTGAATAAAATAACCCATCTAAGTAGTTTTAATGTTGCTTGTGTTGTCCCTCAGTATTCATAGAAAGGCAGATTTTGAATTCAGCTGGATGGGAGCTTCCATTAATGTAAAAGCCTCGCAGCTCAAAATCATTTGGTAAATCATTTGGTAATATTAGGAGCAGGGAAGGGCAAAAGAAAAGAAAAAAGGAAGGAGATGCAATAGCACTTTGCACGTAAGTGCATCCATACACTTGAAATGCATTTATTTTTGAATAATGTTCAGAAGCTCCAGCAAAGGGGAAAAAAAGAAGAGAAGAGAAACTGTTGCCCATTTACCAACCGGAGACCTCATTTTAGCACATTTAGGAACCATTTTCGTACCTGCATTTCCTCCACATTAGGAGCTCATTCTCTCTCAAAGGGAAAAAATTGTGCCCATATTATTTTTTGAAAAGGAGAACATATTCTGCTCCCAGTCCAAGGCGCATACATCCAAATCTGGATGTATTCATGGCTGCTCCATGTCGCTTCAGCTGGAAGCGGATCCAGTAATACTGTGGTGAGCTTCTGTATCTGCTTGTATCCTTCATCTGCTTTCTCTGCTATTACAGTTTAGTATGATTTTTTGTTTGTTTATTTTTGTCCACATCCTCAATTTCTTCCACTCCTCACCCTCTCTAATCCACAGGAATTAGAAACCTCATAGACATTGGAAAAGCTTTCCAGGTGCCCTTTTTTGTTATTTTCACTGATGTTTTCTTCCACCAACACTTTATATTTTTTTTACACCCAAGTCTGCTTTTCAGACCACAGAAACCCCATAAAGTCCTTTTACTTCACAATACTATGAGCTGTATAGGAAGGTGTATGCTTCTAATTTTCTAGAAAGCATCTTTCAAGTCTCCACTGTATTCATGGATACATGCAAATAGCATCCAGCTAAACCAAAAAACCAGCTTGTGATGCTTTTCTTTGACCCCAAAACTCAGGTACCAGAGCAGAAATCTTAAAACCGAAACAGTTCCACCTGCTGGGTGTACATACTATTCAGCTCCCTTTGATGCTTCAGAGTGGTCCTTCAAAACAAAAGTACAAATGTAAATTTTGGCTGAATAATGGTGAAATGTTGATGTAAGTTCCTCTGTGCCTATTCTGCAGACAAAATTAACCTTTTATAGCCCCCATTAGTTTAAGCATCCTCTGTGTGTAAGTTCCTGCTTCATTCCTTGGCAAAGGTGGAAGCTGCTCCAGGAGGTTCCTGTGAGGAGGACATGTGAGGAACCCTTTTGTTTAATTTTAAGTTTTATTTCTGTTGCTTGCAGGTACTTAGCACCAAGGATTATTTTTGCTGTTGCAAATATTTAAAGTACGATATGGTCCCTACCAGCTGCCTCGGTAGGTTTCTGAAGTGATGTTTTTACTTAAGTCAGTGTTATCAAAGACACAGGGATCAGGAGCAGGATGGAAGGAAGGGTTTGCCAAGAGGGCAAACAGTGGACTCCATGCAGAAGGCTCAAATGCTATGTAAATCACAGGGTATTCATCCCAGAAAAGGCTTGGAAGCAAGAAAGAGGAGACATCAGTCTTTTCCCCCATCTGACTGTTAAGTAAGCTGAATTGAAAAGATGTTCAGTAAAGGGCTTTCTGCCTCATAACTCTGCTTTTTCTATTTCATGAGCCTGCAGAAAAATTGTAATCCTTTCAGAATGCCTCCATTAGCACAGCTGCCTATGGGAGGGAGTATAAAGCCCAGTAGCATTTTCAGCGGGAGTTCTGGACTAGCACAGTATTCCAGCAAAGACGCTATTAACATCTGTTTATCTGCTGTTCATGGTTTAAGCCCCAGTGGGAATTCATCTGCTGGGGGGAAGGGTTTCAAGTAAGGTCAAGTGAGAAGGATACTCTGCCCCAGCACAGGTCATGGAGGGTTTATTTTCACTGTGTCTTTGTTGGTTTTCCTCAAACTAAAATATAAAAGTCAACTGGACTGAAAAACACATGTTCATTGTGCATGAGAGATGGGTATTCTGTGTGTGGGAGGCTCCACTGCCATTCACCTTTTCTCTCCTTCAAGATAGGATTGATATTAGCAATGAATCCATCTCTGAACAGAAAGGTTATGTTGTTATATGTTAGGCATTGATAGGTCTTTTGCTCTTCCTGCTGTCTTCCAAATACAGCCAGTTATCTTTGTATCGGTGATTTCTCTGTGCTGGTGATTAATCATTTCTGCTGAGCTGCAGTGGGCTTTTCCATTAAAGGAAGAAACAAATAGACAAGCAAATTGTGGTTATAGGTTCAAGCGGTATAGAGCTGGCCAGGTGGCAACTTCAATTAAACCAGAACTTTTCATAATTTGGGACTTGAGTTTTCCTTTGCCCAGGGTATAAAGGTTTCCATAGATTTTGGGGAAGGACAGAGTGGTATTTATTTTAATGCTATTTCTACCAGTCAGGAAGTGTCTGTTTGCTCTAAGGTAGCTAAATGGAGCTGAGCACTACTGTTAATATTTGCCTTTCAGCAGGTTTGACGGTGACCTTCCTCCCCCAGTTCACGCAAATGAAATTAAAAGATGGAAGGAAAAAAGTTGTAAGTTCTCAAAAAGGACTGTCTTCAGATGTTACGCAATAATGCTGTGGATGGATTTTAAAATAGGGCTTGTTAAATTTATGATTGCTAATAACATTTGTAGTTACAGTATGCAAGCAAAGATAAGGCCACTCTAATTTCATGCTTCAGGAGGCGAGATGATTGCCCACAGGGGGTCAGGAAGGATATTTTCCCTCCATGCATACACAGCACTGC
Organism: Neopsephotus bourkii; assembly: GCF_033783945.1. Taxonomy (NCBI): domain Eukaryota; kingdom Metazoa; phylum Chordata; class Aves; order Psittaciformes; family Psittacidae; genus Neopsephotus; species Neopsephotus bourkii. Next base: position 209,329 of record NW_026901033.1, read on the forward strand.
ACAGCTGTTAGGGACCTATAATCACCAACACACCCAAAGAACATGCCTGGATTTGAAGCACTTGCTTAAGTGGCATGCCAGGTTGGAGCTGCCAAGCTTTCTTATAGCCATGGGTAATATTAAGTGCTCATTCAGCATATTTTAGTTTTCAGATCCTCTAGAAATACTGAACCAAATTCTGCTCATTCTGGTAGTAACTCCCTCCAGTCTGGTATCTCCAGGATTGCCAGTGACTGATCGTGTTGTATGATCTCTTACCTAACATATTTAGTTCTGTAAAATTCCCCCAGAAGAGTACATATGCAAAACACAAATGATGCAAGGCACCTAAAGGACTTTGGTGTACTTCACTGGAATCAGTAGCTTTCTCTAATCTTGTGTTTGTGATCACTTCGCTTGAATTTTTGAGATGATGAATCATTTGGGATCAAAATACAGGAGTCATATATATATATATATGATCTATGTGTGAATTCATCTATGTGAATGGTAAACAACCAGCAAATTGAAATGAGCATCCTTATCTAAAATGGCAATGTTTAAGAGACAAAGTAGTGGAAAGGATAGCAGACACTAGTTTGTGCTAGTTTATGGCATAGATATGTCAGGAATTGAATATAATGCTGAATTTTTAAAATACCTTTATGAGAGTAAGTATTTAATTATTCCCTATCAACAGATGGAAAAAATAAAGCAAAGCAATTAAGCAAATAGGTCAAAACCTTGGAGTCTTTTGGATTCATTTGCTAGAAAAGGAACATAATGTTTGACCTTTCTTAAATGGCTGGTACTGCCTGTTCTCATGGGGAGAGAAAATAAAGTTATCTATCTATTCATATATTTATTAATTTCATATGAATAGAGATATTTTCATATCTGTTAATTTTACACAACGAGGCTCTACTGTACTGTGCTGTTAGGAGGTAAATGTTTTATGACAGAAGTTACATTCACGTAGAGGTATCTTGGCCATTCTGGTCCAGTTGGGTTTATGACAGACATTATGATGTTTAGAAATGCTGACATCATAAATAAAAACCATCCTTTGGCCAAGAATCTGCAGCCTCTAGTTCTCAGTAGCCTAGACAGTTGGCAAAACACAGGATTTCCCTTCCCGAATCAGTCACTGGTCTGACTTTTAGGGTGGAAAAAGCAGCCGTTTTGACATAGTGTCAGCAGAGAGATGCACCTCGTACAGGTTTTGTTTGATGGGAGTCTGTTTATTTCATGTTGGATTGCTTGATGTTAGGTCGCTGCAGTTTTTTACCTTACCCCTGTGTTTCTGTTGCTACTCCCCTGGGATCCTCTGGGGAACAAAAGTACAGTTTAGCACTTCCTCGTTCTGTGTATTTCAGTCTCACTGAAATCCCATGTTTGCTTGTTTTAATAGCTGATGACTCAGAAATTCAAAGCATTTGAGTCAGATTGCCAAACAAGCCAGATGCCATAGACAGAAACAGGACACATCTCTTTGCTCCCAATCAACAGCAGGAGAATAATGTGGAAGACATTTGCGTGCCCTCAACCTCTGATTGCTTTCTGGGTATATAATTTCTCTGCACCATGTGATGTCAACTTGTTGATCCAGACAGTATAGCTGAGGCTTGCAACAATAACCTGAAAATCACTCCTTCAGGACTGCACACAGTAGGAACCAGACTGGTCCAGAACTATTCTGTTGCATTTTATTTTGTTGAATATATGACCTGTGGCAGGTTAAGAAATCAGTTCATTTCCACAGGGTGATGTATCAATGCGGTAGCAGCAACGCAGCCAGCCCATCAGCAGATACATGCTGGCAAAGGTAAGAATAGAGGGCTTGGTGAGCATACTGAGGCTATTCTTAACAGCCACCTGCTTTTGCTACTGAATGCCTACCTTCCCTCTCTATTTGTATTCTCTGAGTCTTCAGTGGGATGCTGGGAGATTGACAGGGCTCTGGTTGAGACACAAGCCATTCCAGAATTTCCTGTGTGAGAGCCGTGGGAACCATGTTTTTAATATACTGTGGGTGAGACAGCCTTCTATTAAGCCATACAAGGAAATTAGTGAAACTGAAGCTCAGTGTCTCCCCAGATTTGTTGATTCAGGCTGCTCCAATTTTCAGCAATTTTCTTCGCAAGCGGCAGTGTTTATTCTCAGTAGCAGCCATTCATTTATTCCCATTAGGATAACATGGGGGTTTGGAGCTAAAGTGTAGTAATGTTACAGAAGCCAATTACCTACTGTATGCTGGGCTACATGGGTATTGGGGAACACATGCCACCCATCTCAGCAGAGATTCTGTCCACTGATTAATCCGTAGGAAGAAAGGTTATAAAAGGCCCAACAGGAATCTCTGTATAGTGAGACCTATTTTAAAGTGGTTTAATTGTCAATAGCCATCTGGGAGTGCAGATTGTTGGGGGGTTTTGTTATTATTATTAATATTATTATTATCTTAGATTTTTTGTAGCTCTTTTTTATCTGTAACTTTCATTTTTGTAGACCCTAATATTCATCTTTTTAGTATCGTCTTACAGTTAAACATAAACAAATGGAGATTTTGAACAAAGGAAAAAGGTATATACAGAATAAAAGTAGCTGCAGTAGTCTGTGAAAAGTGGGTCTTAAAGCTTCAACTTGAAATGTGGTGGGAGTAGATGTCCCACATCTGTAATGATGAGTCTGATTATGCCTTTGTCAGAGATACTGAAAGTGGATAGTACACAGAAATAGCAGGCTAGGCAGTGAAAAGAGTCTGTATATTATCTTTAGAATTGACTGTATTAAAATTGAAAGGAAGTTCAAGAAATGCCAGTCAAAAAGCTTTGTATTTAAACCTGTCAGCAGTCTTTGTAACTTCTGCCCTGTCCTTCACTCTTTTTTCCCTTTTTTTTTTAACCTTTTAAAAATTAAGTTAAAATCAGTACTTCCTGATTTTACAATTTTGTCATTACTTGTATTTCAGAAACTTACGCATTGGCAGTACTGTGCCTCAAAATGCAGCATGCCAGAGGAAGCGAGCATTTACCCTGTATTATATTGCATCATAATATGACGTAACACAGCTTGAACTGCGCGCTCCAAATCTAAGCCTGAAAGTGTGATTACCTAAATAAGCATAGAAAGAAAAGAAGGAGGTTTCAGGAAGTTAGGATTAACTAGCTCCTTGGGGCCAAACTGGTTTTGATGCACTCCTCCTCAGCGCAGAACCTCCTCCAGCTAATGGAGGTGCGATGTATTGTGCTCTGTGCGTCAGTGTAGCTGGGACATACGGTGTTAACGCTGAGAAGGACACAAAGTCCACACAGGGACCCATATTTGCAAAAGTTTCCGGCTTGATACTGAATCCTGTTGCTACTGGCAAGCTTGGGGAGGCTGCAGGAGGGGAGGAGTTTGTACTGCCCCATGGTTTCACCCTGTTCCCGGAGTAAGTACCCGTAACATTTACCTTGAATCCTTAATGGTTAATAGAGGAAGGATGGTCTAGGGGTAGGGATGAAAAGTTGTGATTCTGGAACTGAGTTCAGTTCCTTCCTCCAGCTCAAGGCTGATGTTTGATTTTGAGCAAGTTGCTTATCTCCTCAATTCCCACTTGTTCAAGGCAGGTGACAGTAGAGTCCTGCTTCCCTGGAAATAAAATAGTGTGAGATTAGGAGAAGCAGGGTGGTTTAGAAACCACAGGGGAACCAAAAGGACTGAAATCTCTGAAAGCTGGTTGTGGAAGTCCTTGGAGGAGTTGCCCTTGGATATCAGTTGCCTGGCTTGGTGCCTGGAATGTTTTGGGGTTTGGGTTTTTTTTCTCTCTGCCTCAGAGAGGCTCCCTACAGAGGCTCAGATCATAGCTTTGCTGCAGTAACTCCTGCAGTGACAGCAAAGGGAGAGGATAAATGGCAAGTTGCTGGGGGAGGGAGACTCATTTGTGTGAGCTCCCTGATAGACATCCCTATTGCCAAGCAGCTCTTCAGAACATCTTAGCAGGCACTGTGTTTGTTTCAAGCCAGGCCTGACTTGTTCGACATTGGTCTAGCAGGAGAATATGAGCTGACATGTATTTCTCTCTCTACAATACGACAGTGATCCAAGGCTCCTTCAGCTGTTCCTCTGTAAAAGGTTGATCTGATGTTTCTGCGGTGCTTTCCTATCCGAAAGGACAATGTTCCTCAGGATCTCTGTATGCCTACCACAAGTGAAAAGCAGCTGTTTTTCAGGCAGCAGTTAGCAACCAAACAACTCTGAATGTCACCACCCTTAGTGAAAAGCCGTTTGATCTACCATTTGCCCAAGGACATTTAGAGGAAACCCCTGATGTTATGAAGGGTGCCTCGGGACCATTCATCACCAAGGCTCAGAACAAAATGCTTGTTGATTGTTCACAGAAATACATGTCAGTAAGGAAAACATTTCTTTCTCTGGTTTTCCTGTGGAGCACTCAGACACATGTTGGCAAAAGCAGTAGCAAGAAGATTCTCTCAGAACAGGACATCCAGCCCCTGACTTCCTGAACTGAAGGAACCACAGGGAATCCCCCCAAGCGCTACAGAATGTTAAGCCAACAGATTTTCCACAATTTTATTAGTGCTGCCTGTAAAAAATGGATGAAAAACCCTGCTGGGAAGAGTGGCTTTGTAGAGAATGGTGATCAGTCACTGACCGTTCCTTAGCTGTAAGTGTGTGCGTAAGGGGTAAATACTTTCAAAAGGAGATTCTTGTTGCATCACCTTGGATGACCTGATTTTAAACCTCACCTGGGTTAGGCTGTCATTAATAATGTGATTTATTTATTTATTTATTTATTAGGAAATAAAGATGTCGCTTCATTGTTTTAGCCCAGTAAGATTAATCATATTTTGAGTCAAAATCCATTCCAACTGTCCAGCTTATCACTTCTTACCTTCACTAGAGACCATCCTACAGGCTTTAGTTCTAAGGCTAAGTTTTTGGGGAAAAGTATTACCTTTTAGTGCAGCACAGGTACTATTATGAGGGGACAGGAAAGCAAATAAAAATAGCAAAACCTCAAAAAAGGAAGGAGACTTCAGGTGTATTGTCCCTGATGGGTTTGCTGGAGCAAAGTGTTTCTGTAAGGGTTATAATCCTGTTGAGATTTTACACTACAAAACTGCAATAATTTCTGGTTGAGAAGGGACAAGGCAGTGCTACAAGGATTGCTCTCAGGTTACAGAAGAGCTTTCTTATTCGTGTTATATCAGCTTCTGCAGCCCCAGGCAAAATCAGTATCTCCGGTGTTCAAGGCACCGCAGAACTGGAGCAGGTATACTGGGTTTAGGTGATTAAGCTGAGTAGATCAGGTCAAAGTCTAGTGCCTTGCTACGTATGGCAGCTTGATGTGTCAGATGAATTATCTGCAGGTCCACTGAGCAGCTGCCTGGTGACAGCAGGAAAGACTCAACAGAGGGGTGGCAGAACTTTCTGGTGAGAGGGAAGTCAGGGAGGCACCCTGGAGATGCCTGGCTTCTTTGGAGACACGCCACAGGATTAGTCATGGAAATGGAAGTGCAGCAAATGCCCGCTTTCCTAAAACAAGTCATTAAGAACAAAAAGCCATCAAATACATTAAGGCAAACCACCACGTATCCCTGCCTTTTGTGTAACTGAGTGGCAGGCAGAAAACTCACCAGGTCTACCAGGCTACAGTGGTTCAGAATCGTCTGCTGCCTGCCAGGAGAGAACTCTAATACTAGGTGACAAACACAGCAGGCAGAAGGAGAGAGCTTGCAATTTACACATGACAAAGAGTGTTTCTGGCACTGTGGAAGAACTCTGGGCCCTGTATTTCTGGCTTCTTCTGTAGGCACACTCAACACTTCCCAGTGACAAAATGCTTTTCCTCTGTCGTCCAATATAAAGGGTTATGCACCCCCATTGTCTCCCCATCAGCTTTAATCATCTGAGGGAAAATTCTGCCAAAGGTATTGTTTCTCTGGCAGCTATAATGGATGTATCTGGACTGTATAAAAAATGATTTAGCTGATAAACATCCCATTTACCAGTTATTTACCTTATTGAAATTTAGACCTCAGATGTTTGACTCTCAGCAGTAGCCACGATCTTCATGGTAAAGATGTATAAGATCAACATGAGCAAGACACACCAGCATAGTTGATGATTGCATGGTGGGTGGCCATGTAAGTGGGGAAAGGGCTAAGTAAATCTTAAAAGGCATAGCACAAGTGGGGAGGGCCGAGAAGGAACTGTTTCTATCTTGCGCTGGATTTATTCTAGATAACCACTTTAAATTTACAGGATTTACTCCAGGTTTACATAAATGGAGGTAAAACCAGGATTAGATGCAGCCAAGGGTGTCTGATTAATTAAATGTCCAAGTCTCACTCAGAGGACGTTGCTATGCTGAAATCCTAGTCTTCAAATAAAACCTATGCACACTGCTAGATCTAGCAACATATTTTAAGAAGAGAAGAGCTACTTTAATGCTTTGGGGGCTGAAACTTTGGAGTTGTCTCTGCTGTTTCTTTGTCTAGTATTTTCATTATTAGGCTACATAGTAAAGAGTTAGCTAGTAATAAAAAGAGATTTGAGGTTAAATCTGTGATAGCTCTAAAATCAAGAACAATTGTGCGGTATAATTAAGTTGAAAAGGCCACAAAGGAAGAGTTTCTAATTTTAACATAAAATACACAGCTTCAGTTATATAAAAAAAGAACTTGGCAAATTTTACAGATAGCAATTGAAGAAATCACATAAGACTCATAACTAATACATATCAATTTTCAGAAGTTATAAAGATTGATTTTTTTACGGACTAGATAAAAGACTGTTCTACTTAGAGTGAGTTTTCTTCTGTGTTCCAAGAACTCTATAACTTTTTAGTGCATGTACTTTTTTTTCCTAGTATTTGCTGAGAATGGGAAATGAAACACGCTGCGTGCCAGCTTTGTGTAACTGTAGATTTAAGCATTGACTGTCTAAACAGTTAAATCCAGATTGTCTAACGCTAACGCAGATAATTTTCACAGCCATGTGTGTGAGTAAAGACATGCATGCTTGCTTAACTGTAAGATTAGGGTTTAGGTTTTCTTCACAGAGGGTCACGGAACTACTCAGCTGTCCACTGTGTCTGTACGCTGTTCAGTATGCTAGCTAGATGCAACAGTAATGGTTGATAAACTAAAAAGATCTACATAGGCATTCATATTCTGTTAGTCTTTGTATGATGTATTGAAAATAACAAACAATTACGTAGATGATGTGTGCAATTTTCAGCATTCACTGACAGTAAAGGTAGCCATGAAGCAAAACGCTGATTGCTCTGGACCCCTTATAGTCAGAGGAAGGGAGAGAAAAAGTCTGAAGCTTCAGTACAGCATGGAATATCTCTGTGTTAAGACAATGGTTTTAATTCTTACAATGCTTTAGATTTTTTCAGTGCATAAGAGGAGAGAGGAAAAGAAAGAAATATCCAGAAGCTTTTCTAAAGTATGGGTTCAGTTAGGCTGCAGCAGTGCAGTAATAACTGTAGTGATATCGTATGCATCATTAAAAATACAGTAAACAACACTTGCTGCACTGGGCTTGTAAGACTCCTTTCCGTAAAATACAGTGGCAAATTTAACTACTGTAGGGGTGAATATTGATTTAGTGATTAGGGTATTTTCAGTAAAGGTGCTTGGCTTTACAGGATTTTGCATATCTCATCTCAGTCTTACACAGTAAAAGTGCTATGTGGAATAAGAGCAAATACAGAATTCTCCTCAAAGAACAGAAGAATATCCCTCTGAGTCAGACCAAAGCTCAGTCCAGCCCAGGATCCTGTCACTGGCAGTGATCAACTGGATACCTAGGGAAAAATAGAAGATTGAGGCAAACATGTTGTAGTGGCTCCTTGGTATATGTTCCCAGTTTGTGGCTTTCTCTAGGTCAGACATGCTTGTGCAGAGGCATTTATTTCTGTATTGGATGGCACTTGTACAGTTTTCATTCCATGAATGTGTCCAAACGCTTTTTTGAAATCACATGAACATTTTAGAAAGCACAATATCCTGGGACAATGCCGTGCATTCTCCATGGATAAATAGTGCTGTTCATACACTGCTTGTGGTTGGCTTCTCTGAATTAAATAACAGTTAGCAACTCTGGATTTCACAGACGCTTCCACTGAAAAAATCAGTCAGTATTCTTGGTGTTACACCGTAGCAATTATTTCTGTGCAACTTCCAGTTAGCCTTCAGTTACCTCTCTAAGGTGGTTGAGAAGTTTGATACAGGGACTCCCAGAACAGACATACCCAAGCATTAGCAGTGCAGAGCAAATGGTAATGCGGATAGTTGTGTTCACTTGCTTAGAGTTCCTTTTGCCATTTCACATGCAGTGCATTTGAAGACTCCCTTCTTTAAATTTGTCTAAATCCAGAATAACTACTGTGTTGTTTCATAGGTGTAACAGAGACCCAATCTGACCCAGTGTAATTTTAATTTCCAGACCTCATCTGTGGGTGTCATTTGTTGAGCCCTTGCTATGTTTAGTCACAGTAATGGGTGATGGTGCTCCTGCACAGCATGAAAGATACACAACACTGAAAAGAGTACCTTAGTATGCTTCTCAGGAGCCCAGTGCTCAGGCAACATTGGTTTCTCAACATAGATGCAGTTGTGCTGTTAAACAGGGATTGCAGACTTGTGTGAGGTTACCAGACCTTTCCTCTTGTGTAAATCACATTTTGTTTGAGGTGGAGATACTTAGCTGTGGCTTCACCAAATCACTAAAGGCCCTGAAGCATCCCTGAGTAACAGCTAGTCCTCAGGTCCAGTCACAAGATAAGAGAAACTCTGTAGCAACCTCATTGTCTTCCTTCTCCTTTTGCCTTCACGTTGGGAAGGAAACACATCTTCATTCGTGGGTTTCCTTCAGTGTGGTGATGTTTTACTGACAGGACAGCAGAATATTTTGGGGGTGTCATGTTGGCATTCCCAGTGCATAGCAGCCAGAATGAAGTGAAAACATCAGATAATTGCCACGAGAAGCTGAAGGCTAGCTCAGTTAGCTCCTGGATGACTTTAATTTATGTGCCCAGCATTAGCTGTGAGTGACAGGTTAAAAAGCCCGTGCAGGTACTGATGTATGGAACATTTCAACAATAAAACTTTTCCATGAGTTACGTGTTCCTGAGCAATTTCTCCAGGGTATTATTTTAGACAAAAAAAAAAATCCCAACGTTTTCTTATGGTTGTTGCCAGATACATCATCCACCTTAAGTTCCTTGGCTGTGCCTATGTCTGCTGCTCAGTGTAGAAGACTAGTCCTATTTATAGGTGAGTCTCTTCAACCCAGTCGAGCCCATGCATTATTCTAGGCTGATAGAAACCCCATAGAAACTTCTCCCCTGCGGAGCCCCTCTTGTGTGCCATCAGTCAGCTCCTGTTCTAAATCTGCTCCTTCTTCTTTATGCATTTTTATTCTTTTCCATTCTATGGGAACCAGCAAGTTCAGATGTTTTACATTTCAGAACTGTTGCTAAAGTCTCTACACTACCTAGCCATAGATGTACATATCAGTGTACAACAACTGGAGTAGCCTCAGGGATGTTGTTATTTTCTGCCAGCTGAAGGGGAAGCATGGTTAAGTATGGCTCTGATTCTTGACTTGTCTGGATATGTTGCATTACTCCCCTTGACCATTCTGTCTTTCCTTCATCTCTTTGCCTATCTGTCAGGCTTCATGGGCTGGTGGATTGCTGGAGAAGTATGCTGAGAACAGTCTCCCCAAAATGCAAACAGTTATGCTCTTAAGTTTCCCTCCCTAGTGGCTGAGATCCACTTGTGCTGCTGAAAAAGTCTGGAGAGCAACTTGATTTCCTGTGGTTACAGCTATTTGGTGCTGTCAGAGTAACGCAGCGTGCAGGAACACGTTCTCCGCTGTTCTGTCCCCTGCGGGGTTACAATTCAGCAGTACTAATTGTTCAGTTAACAATGAGCTGAAGGCCTTTATTGCTGTTATTACAACGGTAGGCAGAGTTCATATATTCTTTATGTGTTTTCATCTTTTAATTAACTAAGGATTTAATTTTATTCCAGTATGGAAGCATTGCTTACTGTCCGCTTGCACTACTAATTGCTACTTGCAGCAAAAAGATCTTTGGTCCTCCTATAAATATAAAAAGTATGTCTTTTTCCCACATGTATTTGTCTAAAACATCCTAAGATCACGGTACAAGAAAGGAGTAAGCTTTCATTACTTCAGTGCAGATGTGATGGCTGACCTTAAGTGAAAAATATCAGGAGAATAAGCAGACAACACACGAGAAGAACGGACACTCTTGCTTTTGTCATTCCCACAGAGTCAAATTGCTTTGGCCTTCAGAAGCTATCATACATTGTTTGCCATGAAACTTGCAGTTAATCAAAGGAGGTCTCCTATGTATATGGTGACTCTTAGAAATGCTTTATCTGTAAACAGATGGACTTCCATGTGGGAAGTTACCTGCCACAGATGCTTACTGGTGAACATTAAGAGCAAGAAAGAGGCAAATGTAAAGGAAAAAAGAGGGGAATGTGTAAAGGATACACCTTGAGGACAGAATGAAACTATTTGAATCCTTTGGCCCATGTCTGTCCATTGCCTACACAGAAGGGAGTGTGAGAGGAGGTGAAAAGATATGTAGGAAAAGTCTATAAGCAAATTTGCTCAGTCTGTCCTCTAAGGCTCTGTCCTTTTGTCAGCAACAGTGGGAATAATCTACACCATCAGAACAGCCCAGTTGTAGTACTGGGGTTTTCCACTGTTTTTCTTAAATCAGGAGTGATAACCATGATAGCATCAGTGTGGTCAGGCTGTAATGAGAGAAGATGTTTCTTCCTCTGTGCTACAAAATATTAACATCTTTGAACTCCCTGTTAGTAAATACAGATTAATAATACTTTAGAAAGCAACTGTCAGTCTGGCTTGTGTGCTGGTAGGATAAAAGGACTTCAAATGCCGTTTTTGTCCCATCTGAGAATGGGTGAGCTCTTTACATGCAAATATTCAGGATACTCTGGGCTTTCTGAGTTCTGTAAAAACATATATTTTGAAAGTTTAGATTCCTGAGCAATGGATTTTAAAAGCCATCTTTGGACTTCTGAATGCAGTTCCTCAAGGGAAGTATTGGAAGTAATGAGAATGAAAAATTGCCTGGATTCTGATGGAAATGACAGTGCTTATGCTGCTTGGGACCTTGCATAATATTTGGCTAAGGTGGCCTTGCAAAGGTTAATCTTCTTTGAACAGAAGGAAGGAAAAGTTGTCCTCCAACCCTTTAACCTGATCTTTATTTTAAAGAGGAGTGGTTTTCTGCTGACTGCTTATATTTAATGAAAATGGTTTACAGTAGTGCTTCTGTAGTGCACGCAGTGCATGCTGCCATTTATACTCTCATGTTATGCCTGCCACCTTACCATCATCATCTGGCTAGAAGCGTGCAACCTTTCCTTTTGGATTTGGCCCTTGATGCAGTTGTTGCTGCTTCTGTCATTGTGAGATTAAATGTTTGCACCACCCTTTACAAAAGGTCTGTAACTTTAAATCATTTGGAAATCACAGCTAGTGAGGAATGAAGCTATTTATTATAGGAAGTATTCTGATGGGCAAATGTGATCCCAACGCTCTAGAAACTGTGGGCACTTTGAGCTGAAATTGAAGTTGCTGGCTCTGACATGGGCCTTGATACATGGGGAGATTTCTCCTCTGGGCCATGCTGTAGAAGCATGTAATCCTTAAACTAGAGCTTTCTCATTATGGAAGAGGGGAGCAGCTCTGATGGCTCTGAGCAGACTGAAATTGCTGCCTCTCCTGGGGTCAGAAATTGCCTTTCTCTGGTGGCTTTTCAAGCTACTATAAAAGCCAGCTGTTTGAAGAGCAGTTGGAGAAAGCTGAGAGCAAACCTCTCACAGAGATCAAGGGAAAGGAATTAATTTCTGTACATTGTTGCATTCACACTGAACTGGTTAGATTAATGCTGCTGGATTTCCCTGTGTCGTATAAAATCATAGGATCGGTTAAGTTGGAAAACATTTTTAAGATCAGAATCCAACATTAACCTAGCACTGCCAAGTCCACCACTAAGCCATGTCCCAGAGTGCCACATTTACACATCTTTTAAACACCTCCAGGGATGGTGACTCAGCCACTTCCCTGGGCAGCCTCTTCCAGTGCTTGACCATTGTTTGAGTGAAGAAATTTTTCCTAATCTCCAATCTGAACATCCCCTGGCACAACTTGAGTCCATTTCCTCTTGTCCTACTGCTTTTCCTTTGGAGAAGAGACTAACACCCACCTTGCTACAACCTCCTTACAGGTAGTTGCAGAGCAATAAGGTTTCCCCTCATCGTCCTTTTCTTCAGGCTAAACAACCCCAGTTCCTCAGCTGTTCCTCATGAGAGTTGTGCTCTAGACTGTTCACCAGCTTTGCTGCCCTTACCCAGACCTCAGTGTCTATCTTGTAGTGAGAAGCCCCAAACTGAACACAGTATTCTGAAGTGCTATAAAAGCCTAGAATTGCAGGTATGTGTTTTTAGTTATTTTAATTCTAAATAAATTATGTAGGAGCTGCAGTACTCTATATAAATGACAGAGGAAGTGGTGAACCTTAACAAGGCTGCCTCCTAGCTATAAAATGATAGGTACAGGTGAGTACAGCTTAGCACTCAGCTGAGTAGAGGTACAGCTGGGTTAGCAACAGATTTCCAAGCACAGTTTTTCTGTGATCTGAGCATCAAGACAAATACTTTTTTGTCAGATACACTTTTTGATTTCTATAGAGTGATAAATTAATACCACCCCACAAAAGGCCACATCAGCCATCACTGCAGAGATGGGTCTCCCATGTTATGAAGAAAGCCCTGTAATGCACAGTGTCTCCTAGCAAACTGTTTCCACTGGGGTATGAGCTCAGAGCACCATGCTCAGAACAAGGTAGCCCTCTATGGATCTAAAAGAAGGTAGCATGATACAGAGAGGGCAGCATGTTAAGACAGTTGATTTCTTGGATAGTGTTTGTCTGAGCTGGGTTCCTTTCCTTTGCAAACAGAGAGCAGGTTCTCATAGGAGTAGCACAGGGAGATGTTTTGGCAGAGCTTGTTGGATTTCCATTAATCAAAGGTTGTGGCTACAAGGCTGGATTTCTGTGGTGGTTTAACTCACCTCTGAAGCCCTATCCTGAGGAAGCTTGTGAAAACCAAGCCATATGGGAAGGAAGGCACACTTCCTGAAACCAGACACGGTGACATCCCTGTTGTTGTCTTGCTATTTTATTTTGCATGGTAGATTATTTTCCCTTTAAATAAAAATGTTAGGTTTTGTTTACTACAAGCATTACTCCAGTTCTGTACTCGTCCAACTCCCTTGTGCTGCCCACTGTCTGCATTCACATACATACATAAAGTCAAGCTGGCAGAAGACAGTGTTGAATCAGTGATTAAGACAAGTGATAAAAACCAGAAGCTGCTGACTTTGGTGCAGGTCACCACTCTGGAAACACTTGGTACTTCCCGCAGTTTATTGTGCTGTCAGATGGTCAGAAAGTTCTTGTTACCGCTTGTGTGACAAATATGTACAGGTATCCTTGTAATTTCCAAAAGATGCTAATGGATTATTAACAAATTGGTTTTCAGGTGGAAAACAGTGCAGTCAGTCTGTGATTTCAGCTATCCAGTCGAGCATGCTTCAGATACAGTTAATAGTGATTAGTCTGTAGTTCTTGTTGCTGATAATTTATAGTTTTATAGCAAACAAATGATTCTTTTTTACTCCAAGTGGAAAACAAAGAATAACTTAATCAAAATATTTCCACGGATCACTGGAACCAGTGCCCAGAGAGGTTGTGAGCATCCTTGGAGATGTTCAAAATCCAGCCCTGAGCAGCCAGCTCTGGCTGACCTTGCTCGAGCAGGGTGAGCTCTATGGGATGATCTCCAAACGCATCGTCCAACATCAACTGTTCTGTGATTCTGTAATCAAGTAAACATAGCATCCCATAGTATAAAGGAATACAGGCTTTTGCATTGCATATTAATTGTTATTTGCAGGCTTAAATGCTAACGGCTAGAATTTTTAACTCTATGTTAATTTAAATTCAGAATATTGAATCTGTTTAAAATGAATATACAAGTATAAAGAACTGTAGACTTCACTTGGGAGAAGGGCTTGCAGTCATTTGAATGGGGAGCTGAATCATTTCTCACTCATCAGTGAAAAACTGAAATATAAAGGGTGGCTTCTGCTCCTCAGTGTCTTACAATAAGCAAGTAAGTTATTTGTCACTTTTTTGGAGGAAGAAATATTCAATACCAAGAATATCAGTGAAAAAAAAGAAGAAGAAAGTGTTCTCAGCCTCTGTGCAGGGATGTTAGCTCTTCTGACTTCCACGCTTCACTTCATGATTGCACGGACACGAAAGAGTTAAGAGGTTTGCCGTGCATGCTACTCTGAGAAGAACAGCTTGGCACAACATCTCTATTTTCTCAGCAGATAAACATGATTTTTTTCCTGGCGGGTGGTTTTGCAATTGTATTTGGGCAGTCAGCTTTGCATATGGATGCCAGAACACCTGCCACTCAGGAATATATTTATAGAAATTGTAAACTAATTAATTCCCTTAAACATCCCAGTGGTTTTTAATGACATATTATGATAGTCTGCCCAGTGGGGATTACATCACTGCTTTGCTGCTAATTTGCTTACCTTCTCTCTTTCCTTTTGCCTTTGCATTATTGCTACCTGTCTCTAAAGCAAAAGTAATAACACACTGAAAGCTGTGTGTCAAACCCAGCTCTTCTCCGAGACTGAGGGGCCTTGCTCTGCCTGCGGGCAGGTGCCTGCCTCCATCGTGAGCTCCCAGCTCTGAGACCAAGATGCTCCTTGAGAGCATCGAAGACTTTCATGAAACATGCAGTTTCAGAAGGCACAGCGCCAGCAGTTCGCTTCCCACCAGCTCGGGGTCTCCCGGCCAGAAAATCTGATGTTAACTAATAAGCAAGCTCCTTTGCTGCTTTTCTTACACTGGGGTTTTTGGTAGCCTCCCTCCCTTTGCATGGGTGGTCTGGTGTACAAGAGCAGGCTCAAGCTGCTGTGCCTCTCTCAGTGAGAAGGGTAAATGTGCTGCTGCTTATCTGGAATGAAACCTGCAGGAACTCAATGTCTCTGAGACCACTGCCACAGTGTAAAATTTTGCAGAAATTGGGCATGTTCAAACCTCATGTAAAGAGGTAAATGAGCAAGCAAGGACACCATGTGGCTGCACAAGATCATTTCCACAGGGATAACATATGCCAGGCTGAAATCTGAGGAGGATTTAGACTTTTTTCCCCAAAGATGGGAAAGAACTGTGTTCTTCCTCTGCAATTGTTTCAGTCATCCAATAGCCCTGTGGCTCCATGCCTGTATTGTTCCTTCATTTCCTGACCCAGTGTTCAAGAACATATTTCATTGCTAGTTGGAGACCACCCTAACTCATCTTACAAATGCATTGTGAAGTGGAGGGGCCCTCAAATTTTCTTTCTGGAGCTGTTTCATGTAGCTTGATACAACTGCTAGTTTGCTGGACTAACGTGAGAATCAGCATCAACTCTCCTTGCCTAATGATTACAAAATATCCCTGGGAATGAGAATATTTTGGATCTAGTCCCGTTTCTAGTTTATATTAATACAGAAGTGGGCTTGTGAGAAGAAGGAGAAGGAGAAAGTGGGGAAGGGAGCTCTTGAGCAGTACATGTGCTTTAGGTTATGGTGTAAATGCAACTGGTTTGTCTACCTGTTTTAATTTTTACATCCAGTCTTCCAGCACGTACATACAATGAGACATTAGCTGCATCTTTAAGTAGATGTTTGTCCTGGTTGAGAGCTTAAACCTGGCATAAGTACAATGTCAATTTAGTTCTTAAGGACTTGGATTTAATGCCTGCCTCTGCTGCCGACTTTCTATGTATTTTTGCTATGCTACTGCTTAGGAGAAGTCTTCAGTTTTCTACATTGACTGTAAAGAGGGAATGTAAGGAATCTAAATTAGCCAGCCAGCCAATACCAAGATACCTTGAAGCTAGTTGCTGTAAGAGCTTTCTTCATGTTCTCTGTGGCTTTAGTTTCCTGTCTATAATATGGTTGTAATGATCCCCTGGTGAATACATTACAGGCTGTGAGTTATTCATATAGTACAACTATGACAGGCTTCTACCTTGCCTACACATCGTGCTTGGGCACTGTATGTGCAGCTTCTATGAGCTTTCTAGAATAATCTCTGTTGCGAGCTGTTTGAATGGTCGTAAAATGCAATGAATAAATTAGGAAAATGTGCTGACTGTGCAGGTAGTAATAACATCAAGCCCTTGACTGACTCACATAATAATGCTAAAATGTCTTAAACTTTAATCAGACATTATCCTATTATGTATGGCTTTGGTTTAATTACATAATTATTTATTTCATGAATATGTTTACTTTTTTCAGGAGGTACACTCTTCAAGCTATAGGATTTAACAAGTCTTAGTGAATGTGGTCCCATTAGATGCAGCATCTAATGGGAATGTGCCAGTTTCACCTCATCTTCATGAACTAGCAAAGGCAATTCATTGTCTGAATAACAAAACTGACGTTAGTCAGTTTGGCACCAAAATGCATCCAGAGTATATCTGGGTGAAAAAGAAAGTATTTAGGTAGATGGCTAACACAGGGTATACTATTTTCTTAAGGAAAGATGTATTAGTGAGTAAGCTAGGATCAATAGGCTTGCTCTTATTTCTCAGCTGTGCCTCAGATTTTCTGTGTGACTTTAAGGGTTTTGTGTTGCTTATATTGCTTTAACATTTACTGACACCCTAACATGATGTGTTTGTTATGCACACTCCTTGACCACAGGAAGCCCCTTCTTCAAAACCAGAAATAAAAATCAGCAGAACGCTGATTTTTACCCTCACACCAAAATGGCTCAGTTCACTAGACTGTGAGAAACTCAGTTTGCTCAACCATAGTAACCCCACCAATCTAAACCCAGTGCACTTTTAAAGGAGGAAGAGAGTATTTTTGGTTTAGACATCCTCTTTTCCTCTCTGAGCAGTGCTGCTGATCTGAGAAGTAACACAGGTCTGCAGCACTCATCTTCATGCTGTGTCTGCATGTCTTGACTACCAAGAAAATGAAATTAAAAGCATGTATTGATTGATTTCCTTTCTGGTGTCACTCCTCACTGTTTGGAGTAGTGCACATGCTCGGTATGTGTCTGGTCTGCAACACGGACAGAGAGGTGTTTTCTCATAACTTTTCTGTACCCAGCCCCTGGTGTTTGACGGTTCTATGTACACCCTGGCTCAGATGAGATGCAGTTCCTTTTCTTGGCCACACATGCAAGAGGGCGAAATAAGAGGTTTTATGTAGGATACTTATTTGTGATCTGCATTGTCATGTGTGTGTTGAAAGGCATTTTCATGTGAAGTGACTATAAATCCTTCTCTGTCTTCCCAGATATGAAGATTTTTAAGTGGCTTTTAATTTTAATTCTTTTTGTGTGCCAGAGTAGTTAATAGAATTTATTGATATTGATATTTACACGTACATATGCATAACTGTAATATAACTTAGTCCTTTCTTGCTTTATTACAAAAGCCTCTTCTGTCACTGTCTGTATAGTAGAAGTCTTCTCATGTAAGGCAATATATTGACTGAGTAGCTGCATCTGACTGGGTAGCTGAACCATTCCCCTGAATAACCCAGCTAGATCAGCAGAAGATCACTTCTGTCAGTAAGCTGTGTCCAAACCATACAACACAGATAGGACAGAACCAGGGAGAACATGTTAAATCTTTCAGAGACTGTGCCAACATGCCTAAGTGGAGTTTTGAATGGCAGACTTTAGCCAAAGAACTGAATTTTGAATGCTTAGGAAAGACAAGTGTCACTTCTGCAGTTTCACAAAATAACCTGAGCATTTGTGGGTGCTTAGGCTAAGCATCAAGTTTGGAGAGATTTCAAGCTTAGAAATTAATTTCCTTATCTGACTTTTTCCTTCCTGCTATACATTGTACATAGTAGCTCTTAATATTAATGTGGTTCTTCCAGATATTGTTTTATACTTGTGTTATTTGTTGTATAGCATGGGAAGTAAAGATGCTGACTAAAATCTAAAATGCCACAGAGAAAATTAAAACCATCAAAGTATTCATTACAGTGCCCTTTCAACTTGATGCGTTGCCAAATGGAGCTAGCTGGCAAAATTACAACTAAATAACTTATGTCTAGATTTTCTCACTCTCTGAAGCTAAAATCTATCACAGATAAGGTTTCCTTGCAGCAAAGAGTAGTTTCCTGTCAGTTTCTCTGTCTTCCTCCTCAGCAGTCTGCTAAAAAAACTGCTGTTGCATCGGCAACCTCAGGGCTGTCGAAAAACCGATAGGTTATTTCACTTGCTGATTTGGAGTCAGGGCCCCATCTCTTTTTGCAGATGGAGCTTGCTTCTGAGGGTAGCCAGATTCCAACATATGAGAATTTTCAGAAGGAGAGGATTTCCTTTTTCCATTTAGCTCTATTGCCAAGGCAACCCCTCCACAAAGAGTACTTGAAACAGATTGGATGGTGCTGTTTATTTGAAACAAAGGCACAATCAATAAGAATATCTAACAATGAAGTGGTGAGAATGTATTGCTTTGTGATAAAGCAATTTTTAGTTTGATACATTGAGTAATGAATGTAAAATGAAAACCTTCAGGCTTAACCTAATAAAATCTCTTAAAGCCTGTGAGATCATTAGGCTCAATCAGCTGTTTGACTGGCAGTTACTCATACCACTTAAGAGCTGAACAGATCGTGTTAACATACTGGACTACAAATAGGGGTGAAATGACCTCATATTGCTTCATGATGAACAGCTAAGCTACCGCAGAGCTATCAGACAACAGCAAGGGATTTAAATAAAGACTCCTTTTACTTTGAGTTGTCTGGGAGACCTTATAGCAGCCTTTCCAGTAACTAAATGACCCTACAAGAAAGCTGGAGAGGGACTTCATACAAGGACATGTAGTGATAGGACAAGGGGGAATGGCTTTAAATGGAAAGAGGGGAGACTTAGGTTAGGTTTTATGAAGAAATTCTTTAATGTGAGGGTGGTGAGGCATTGAAACAGGTTGTCCACAGAGAAGCTGTGGATCCCTTGAAGTGTTCAAGGCAAGGTTAGATGGGGCTTTGAGCAACTTGGTCTAGTGGAAGGTGTCCCTGCCCATGGCAGGGGCGTTGGAACTAAATGATCTTAAGGTCCTTTCAAATCCAAACCATTCTATGATTCTACAATTCAAAATGTGTGTTTCAGCAACCAGCAGATAAACATGCTGAAAGAAAAACTGTGACTTGTGGAAAAGACATGGAATTGGACAAAGTTTCCTACATGGAGAGGGGCCCAAGAGAATCAGTTTACTCGGGCAGCTTGTTGATTCTAGGCAGATCTGCATATGTATGCCCCATGATGCTGGGCATGAAAACTGCATCAATTTTTTTGTAAAGACAAAATTGTAAAACTTCAAAGAGTATTTTTCTGTGTGATGAGATGAAACATCCAGTTTCTGTTTCAAAATGTCATGTTTTGACCTGAAACTGTATGTAATTATGTTTGTTCAGGAAGACGGCTGTCCCACCAACTAAGAAGTGTATGAAATGTTCCTCTCTGTGCAATGGGTCATTCCCTGACTTGATGACATTTGGCTGAGAAACTGTCTCAGGCTGTTCCCATTTGGACACTTAGGGTATCTCTTGACTGGTAGCAAATCAAACCTTGTCAGTGACAAGCAGCCTATTTCATTTCTTTAAAGTCTTTCTCAGAGAAAGCACTATGAAATCCAGAAAGAAAACAGCAGTACAGCTGTCAGCATCTTGAATGAAAACTGTGTGAATGAACCCTTCCTGTATTTCAAGGAACCAGTCACTGAAACTGCTGAAATCACTTTGAGACAAAATGTTTGTGCCAGAAGTCTAAGACTTACTTTTTGTAAGTGAACCTTTTGCTATCTGTCTCAGAAACTGCATACCTGTGTTAAAAGCTTTTAAGTAACTGTTGAATGCTTTTGTTCCACCAGCAAAGTAATGTTTAGCCTCTGATTGTCATAAGCACTTAGATAATGAACACCAATTGATTCCCCCATAAAGGAATAGAGAGGAAGAGAGATTCTCAGTTCTTTTTCAAAATCCTTCCACTTAAATCACAGCAATAAAAAAAGCATTTGCAAGCTGCACATTGGAGATGGCTTAGTTTATACACTTTGTATTGCTTTCATTTTGACTTAATGGGCATGCTGTAAAGGCCAGAGTCTCAATGGGATGCAAGCTATCTGAATGGATGCAGAGAATCTCTTAGGTGAGAGCTGGAGAGAAACCAAGTAGAAGACAGGCAGATGCGCAGGCAGCATCCTGGCTGGTACCCTGCTCTCACAAAAGAGCATGTATGCTTCACTATAGATTGAAACTCCTTGCATCCAAGTGGCAGTTTCCCATTAAGCTCCAGGGGCACTGTAGCAGGCCTTGTGTTCAAAATTGTGACCAAATTATGGAGCCAGTGCATTCACTCTGTTAACAGCAATATGCTCTCAACAAAGAATAGCCACAAGAATGACTAAAGTGCTCAAAAACAAGAGTTATGGTCAAAGACTCCAGTGGGCACAATCTGTTTATCCTAACAAAGACAAGGCTAAGGGGGGAATTAATCACAGGTTACAAGTAACTACATGAGGAATGGCAATGCCATAATAAACATCTCATCATTCTAGCAGATGAATGTATAAGAAGAGCCAATATCTGAAAATGGAAACAGGATAAATTTAGACTAGAAATCAGGTGCAAATATTTAGCAGTGGGGTCATTTAACCTTTGGAAGAACTTAAACTTGCCAAGATGTGGGTGGATTTTTCATCCCTGCAAGATTTTTTTTACTTATTTCCAACATAATTCAGGGAATTGCTATTGACTGTGCTATACAGGACGTCAGGCTAATGAATAGGAATGTCCCTTTTGGCTATATTATGTACAAATCTGTTCTGGTGGAAGCACAGAGCATTCTGCCTCTGCAAAATCAGGAAACGTATTTAAATACTTGAACATGGATTTTGGCTAGAGGTAGTTGGGAATTTTTCACTGAGATGCTGTTCCACTGTGAAGTGTAATTTCCAAGAGGGAAAAAAGCATGATGGCATTTTTTTAAGCGTCATATCTTTTCTGATGAAAAATTAAAATCAAAAATTGCTATTTTATTTCATGTTAGTTGACCTGAGTAAGAGCATTGTTTTTGTTTTGACACTGATCTAAATTATTTTGCTTCAGATCAATATTAAATAAATATAATATTAAGTAGCATTTTGCCATAGATAAATTTTACCTTTATAGAACTTATTTTCTTTCATAAGCTGGGTGTTTGGTCGAACATGTTTCTCTAATGCATTTTCAGGAGTCATAAGACTCACCTGAGCTAATTAATGTGTGCTGTTGACAGCTTTATTTTTGTCCTGCCTGTCTGCCTGCTATGGAAATGGGAGGCACACTGGATTGAGAGAGTAAGAAGATAAAGTTTAAGGCTGAAATACAGCTGAGTAACCAAACCACTTTTTTTCTGAGAAAATCAGATGTTTTAACTGAATATGCCAAAATGGGACATTTTGACATTTCTGACTGCATTTTGCTCCTTGGAATTTGTTCAGTGTTTCTATTCTGCTTCAGGGTGAAACCAAGAAGTGCAGAAGATTTGACTGTGAATTTTACTCAGTTCCTGTTTTCAGATTCAGATTTCAGGTTTTTAAACTTGATCATAGAAGACTGAAGGTCTTCTATGCTTATGCAATACCAGGTCTACTATGCTTATGCTTTTGCTTTGTTATGGATGGAAAGGATACAGATGCTATATTAAGACATATAAAAGCTGAAGACATAGGTGGAAACGTGGAAGGTCGAGTTGTCACAGGCAGTTCACATAAAAATGAAAATTTGGGCGTTCCTGTGTCATCTGCCCTCCAGTATTTCCCCTGGAAGGGAACACCCAGCTTTCAGTATTAACTATTCTCAAAATAAGAATTCAGACTCTTCCCAACCCTCCTTTAAAATGCTGCCTTCTCTCTGCCCTCGAAAATACTGTTGTAGGCCCAGGCAAGTTTGGCAGTCTCTCCAGGAATTAATGTAGAGTTTATTGAGTTTTGAGTTGTTTGCCTTTCACAGGGCACTTGTGGAAGTAAAGATGGTACTAAATGTTTGGAGTGTAGAGATTGTGGTGGTGGATACTGGAACGAAGCAGGGAAGAATCGAAATGTAGGATAACCATGGTATCAGATGACACCAGAGAGTGACCATGGTGGTGGACATGGCGTAAGAAAGAGTCTTACTAGAATTAGTTAAGAAAGAACTGTGAGTTTTGAACTTGCTTTTAAAATAAATGAACATCTTCAGTATTTGTTTCCTGGAGGAAAACATTCCATCTTCTCATTTTGTTTATCCCTCCTTCTTCGGCTAAAGATAAAGAGATAAATTTAGTGAAGTAAGAATCTGGGTGGTTTTTGTTATCAAGAAAACATGGGAAGATAATTTATGATGCTAACCTTTTTTTAAATTATTCAAGTATTCATTAGAATGGGGACACTCTAGGGGGTTTCTTTTCTGTTGTGAAACGTTTTGTGAAAGCAATGCCCGGCTATTTCTTTTCGGTTGACCATTTCAACTGAATTAAAAATGCAAAAAGAATTTCAAAATCCCAGTTTTATCTGCAAGACAAATTGTGTGACATTGTCATGGACTGGTTTGTACTTAGAAGTGGATTTGCTGAGAACAGTTCTAATGTAAATGAAATTGTAAGCTTTCAGGTCTTTTTTTAAGCCTGATCAAAGTGCCAGGATGTTGGAATGTTTTATGAAGGAAAATGTTCTGAAGATTTTTTGGACTTAAAATTATCTTCCTTATCATGAATAATTTATATGTAAAATGAATGTAACCCCCACAGGTTTTCAGTTTTAGGAAAAATCAGTGATATATTACATTCTGAAACAGTTTGAACAAGTTATTCAAAAGGAGTTCCTTTATATTCCCAGTAATCTATACAGTCTTACCTAATTTCTTTCCACAGCTTCTTTAAGAAAGGATGTTTCTGAGGTTTCATCAGCAAACAATGCACAGAAAGTAAATGTAGAACAATTTTGTACAGTGAAACAGCGTATCAATCAACTTACTCGGTAGACAGATTACTATTCACAGTATGTCTGGTCAAATAGTCTTATTTTTCCAGATACTGTGGACTATTATGCAGTGTCCTGTGGTTACTTGGTAAGCAACTCAGGTCACTCCTTTTCATTCAAATAGGGTTGTTTTTTGTGGTTGAACTACTGAAGTAAAGAAGATTAATTATGAATTCAGCTGTTTCTTCTGTTTGTGAATCATTCATGAATTAGTCCTGATCTCTGTGCATGCCATTTTTATTTGTCAGTAGTCTCTGAATATTTCCAATGAATAACTTAAAGCTTAAGGGGTTTTTGAGCACTGTTTGCCTTGAGATTATTCATTATTTATGTTGAACTATTAGACACATAAGTTAAGCAACTTGTCTGGATGACCAACGTATTTTAATTATTGGAAGTTAAAAAAAACAAAACGGAACAAAAATACACCAAAAAAACCAAACCATAAACAGCAAAACAAAATGAATCAGGTAAAATGCTGCAGTCCAATATATTTATTCACAGAATGGGTAGCAGAGCATGTATCTGGCCTTAGAACATTTTCCTTGAGGATTTGGTAACTTTCTCACAAACAAAATCTCATCTTATTTGTCAAATAAATTATTATAGATCAGGTATTAGGGTAGATTTTCTTTAATGGAAGCATGTAAAATATGTAAATATACATTTATAATTGTATTTATTCACCTTCTTTTATATGGTAATGTTGATTTAGTACTCCACTGAGGTCCCCTTTCGTGTTTACATTTGCTTTCTCCTGTTGTTTGGTACCTAATTACTCATTCAAGATGTGCATTATTCAAATGATAGCCTATTGCTTTCATTTGTGCTTTCTTCCTTTACAGTTAATAGCACCATGACAGTTTTGCCAATGAAGAAGTTCGGCATGTTTAATTCTCCTACATCAGAATTCCGCTCCCCTGTCCTCATCCCACCCCTTCAAATGCAGAACAAAATCAGCAGCTGCTTAGACCCAAAGTTTTATTTCTAAAATGCAAGTAATGTGACTTTGAAATCAATCTGCCCAGCAGAGAAAAGGTTGGGATTATTTCATGGTAGCTCATTTCCAATGCTGAAACTATTGAAAAAAAGGCCTTAGAACTTACAACTTCATAAACAGCTCTAGTGTCCAAACATCTTACACATGGTGCCTGCTTCAGGGTACTGCACAGCCTGCTGAGCTGTGACCCAGTGATTTTTATACATCCCAGGTGCTACAGCAGGTTCAGACTGCATGCTGTTATCTCCCAAGCTTTGCCAAGACACATACACAGAGAGATCTTGTGTCCAAGAACAGATTTTTGACTAGTTGGCACTAAAAAACAACTCTCCAAAATACTAAAAAGCCTTTGGCTCTTCTAGACATGCAAAGCATTTGCTAGGTGTCAGGTATTTTGAGGGATGTTCTGTGTGTGATTTATTATTTATTGGAGAATTGTATCAGAAGTACCTACTGAGGGAAATAAACAAGTTTCAAGCAATATGGAAAAGGGTAGATCACAGTGGATATGGATTTTTCAGAGGTCCTGATCATTTACAGTTCCACCAGAAATCAATGGAAACAGCAGCTGCTCAGCACCTCTGTAAAATCAGACCCTCTAGGAATTAGAATAGCAATGGCAATTGCAATTACACCATCAGAGCTAAATTGCTAGACCTATGTGTTTTTTTACTTCACTGTTATTTTCTGGAAAGTGCTTTACAAAAAACGGTGTCTTGGGGTTTTCCATTTTAATGCAACTCAGTGACTTTGTAGCTCACTTGTTCCCTCTCATGGGAAGAGCACCTTGCTCTTCTATCAGAGACATTGGAATTAATCCTTTCTTCTCACCTTTTTATTCCTCACAAGTGCTATCAATAAATGTTTTGGAGGGTCAAATTCTGTTTCATAATGGCACCTGCTATTCCTGTCCTGTTAGGGAAAAGAGATACAGGGCTGTAGTTAATGGAACAGTGCGTGCAATGACAGCTATCGCATGATTTTGGGAAGGAGGGTTGTGAAGAAATGAGCACTGTACTGGAGATATAAGAAAGAGCTGTATTTGTAAGGTACCTGGTGCATTTCTCTCATTCTCATCAGAAGTAGTGAAGCAATGGCTAAAATGTCCAGTCTGATTCTGGGCACTGTGAATCAGCAGGAACTTGGATCAGGAGAAGAGCATCTGAAGGAAAGTTAAGGAAAACATTGATTGGGACATACCAAAGGAAATGGGGTGTTTAGTCTCTGTGGGTTGGGAGCAGCTGCCAGCAGGACTGTGCAGGTAGAGTTAACCTTTTCAGGTGCTTCCCAGCCCTGTGACACTGGTTGCATGGTGACTCTAGAAAAGCCTTCTACAGGTTTTGTTGGCTAGAGCCTAAATATTGGAAAAAGGATTCAACACAGCAGAGAGGAGCAAGAACATTTTCTCTGCTTCATTTTCTGATGGGATATTTTGAACGGCCCTGGCTGTATCCTTATTCTGCTTAAACTTGGCTTTGTACTGAAAAAATACCAAAAAAAGAGAGAGAACCTGTAAATCTGGATGAGAAAACAAATTTCTCTACTGCTCTGAAATGATAGCAGCATCTCTGTTCAGATGGTCTTGTTTCAAAACACGTTCTGACAGAGCTGCCTCCTGTCGATGTTCAGTATGAGCAAACTTCTCACTTGCAGACAGTGAAGGAAAACAACCGTGGGTAACAACAGACTCTCTGGCAACAGTGGAAGATCGTTTGTAAAACAAAAGTTGGGCTTCCTATCTCGAATGGTTTCAGACTTGCTGCTATTCTAAACAGGGATGTAGCGCTGAAGGGCTCAAAAATGTTTATAAATTAATAACTTAGGCTGGAAAGGAAAGGATTGGGTCAGCAGAATTTTGTCATTAATTTCCTAGCAACTCAGAGCGCAGCGTCCTTTCCCAACTGTGTTTCCCAGTGTTGCAGTGTGTCAGAGCAGCCCTTTTGAACCAGAATACCTTCAACGGTAAAAATAATAATAATAGACAAGAAAACAACTAACTCTTTTAAGTATGGATCCTTGCAGAAACTGAATCCTTTGCCTGCAGAGCGTTTAATTTCTGATGAGCCAACAGAAAAGTTTCATTGTTGAACTCTCTGACTTTCTTCCTAGCCCTGGAATCTTGTTTGAGTAAAATAGTAGACTGTAACACTAGCTGATGCATTGGCGCCCTCTTGACAGTACATGTATGTGTCACCTCGTTCACTTCAGTGGATGCCTTGCCAGCAGGCTTTTGATTTCCAGGGTTTTTTTTTGTTGCAAATTACAGCTCCTCAGTGTCAGCTTTACCCCTGCCTCTTTTAGTATTATCTGTGCTCTTTTTAATTAGGTGGTGCAATTTATTCCCCTTAAATCAGTGTGACATGGTAAAAGGAGCATACTCGGTGCCAAAATTTTGTTAGTAGAACGGCATTTGATTCCCAATAAATTGTGCTGTCCTTTCTTTGTCATGGTGTAGCCCATGATAGTTTAGACATCTTTGCTGACTTCATGCTTTGTTATGGCAGCTTGTTTGTCCCTCCCAGAGACAGATATCAACCTTTTCCTCATCCACAGTTATTCTATGGCATTTCAGAATGTACTCGGCAGCTGTGTTAAAGAGATGCAGAACCTCTCCATTCCATTACCAGTGAGTCCTCTCCCTCTTTTTAATAGTACTTGTTAAATCAGGATCATTTAGCTGTCTCTGGGTTTGGCCTGCAATCCTCTGCATATTTAGTTAATTTCAGGGAGAGTGCAAATGTTAGAGGAAATCTCATTCCTGAGTAGCATTAATACAGAACATTGTTTTACTGCCCTTTTTACAGGACTCTCATATTTCTTATTGAATGAACTGATAAGAAGTAAGAGAATGTAAGAAAGAAAACATAATGCATGCACATTCTTTCACCATAAAGAATGCATTAAGCAAAAAATCCTAGCAACAGATGGCTCAGAAATAGTATGGGGATATGACAGTGAGCTATCTGTTTTGGGAAGGGCAATCCCAATGAAGCCAGACATATCTATGTGCTGCCCAAATTTAACTTGGAATTAAAATCCAGCTCAATAGCAGCAAGTACCCAACCTGAAAGAAAACAACTTTATGAAAATGCTTTCCAGTATTTTCTCTCCCAGTGTATTAGACGATGACAGGTTGGGTTATGTGGTGGTTCATTGAGTGACGTAGTACCACATTGAATATCAAGCCAATATTATTTAATGCAGAGTGACTTGGGAGGAGTAGAGGAAATGAAGAACCATGTTGTGAGTCCTAAACAAAACCTCTTTTGTTATTCAGAAGTGGGGAAGACTTCGTTTTGGTGCATGTTAAATAGATACCATGAATACATTTGAGCACTTGTTGGATCTGGGCTTCACAGGTTGCTAACTTGGGAATGAACTTAAAATGATTTACATGCAACCGCTATACTGGTTGCAAATCTGCCAGTTTGTTTAGAAGACTGGATATGATACTCCTAATTATAAAGTGAGATTACTAAGAGAAAATCCTGCTGAGATCCCATTATGATGGATATGGAGATAGTGAAACAATTACAGTGGTCACCCATATGAATGTTAAAATGAATGAATAAACTCTTGCCAGTGCAAGTTATAATGCTGCTAAACAAACGGGATTAAATGCTGAGAGCAACCAACACATAAAAATGTGTCGGTTCTTCAGTCCTAATCAAAGTAAGTAAACTGGACTGAAACTATTAGAACAGTCTGCAAATGCATTTAGTGGGTATCAGAGCCACAGCTTATTCTAGACCTGTGTGTGAATTGTTCTAAAATGGACCATCTGGTACAATAATATGCCTTGTTTCATTGTTCTGCACCTTTTATTTCTGTAATTGTTAGAATAGAACCAATCTAGATTGATGAAGCAGAAGACAATCTATTATCTCTGCTCCTAGCAGCCTGGCAGAGAAGTTGGGTGGGGATATCTTTAGTAACTTCAAATCATGAGCTTATCTATATCAATATAGACTTCCAGAAAAGTAAATCACTATGAGCTACATCATTGATGCCTTCATTTAGCAGAAGAAAACCATCTATATATATACTATGATGAGAAGATTCCTGGTTAACATGTTGTGTTGAATAAGATTGTATCCATGTTTTTGAAACCTGTTCCCATAGGTTGTAGCCAAGTGTTTATAGAAGGCACATTGCTTTCTGAGATGTTTTCATTTTTTCTCAACCCATTAATCTGTTATCATGCAATGGGATGTGTTTGAATCCAGTGTTAATAAATATTTGGGAAGAGGGCCAAACGCACCATTCTTACATTGATGTAACTCTTATCTAGAAAAACATTTCCAGATTTACTTTGTAAGTGAGTGAGAATCAGGAAGCCAGAAAGATTCAGTTCTGAACAATTCACTAATTGGTGTAACTGGAATGTAGTTGTTAACTGTTTTAGAAGTCCTAGGACAAATGAGACACGAAGCATCTTCTTCCATTCCACACTTGTTTTCTCTATAATTTACTCAAATATAAGTAGTCTTAATGTGGTGGGGCGTATGCTAATTTTTCATTAGAATTCTAGCATCTGCTCAAGACCAAATGCTGGCATTTTCAGGCATGTTGGATTTTAAGCCACTCATTGAAAAACCTGGCTGGGTAACCACAGTTACCTAGATTCCAGCGTGGTGCCCAAGTATGTGCCTAGCTGGGAAGATGCAAATGGTGACACCGATGGTGTTGGGAGTTGGCCTGTGTTGTAGGAA
The DNA here is from genome assembly GCF_033783945.1 of Neopsephotus bourkii. Classification (NCBI taxonomy): domain Eukaryota; kingdom Metazoa; phylum Chordata; class Aves; order Psittaciformes; family Psittacidae; genus Neopsephotus; species Neopsephotus bourkii. The sequence continues at coordinate 238,215 of NW_026901033.1, forward strand.
TGTTTTGCCACCCTTGCAGACTTCACCCAGCATCTAGGCTGCTTTGGCAACACAGCTTTGCAAACTCTGTTTAGACAATCCTCCAGAAATTATCAGTTCAAAGAAGATGCACATAGTTTTTGGCAAGGAGCCCTTTAGCACTGATGTATTCACTAAAAGAAAACTGGATGGTTTTGAAGTTTTCATGTAAAAAATCTGTGGGCATCTGAGATTTTAGGAGGCAAACAGGTGCTTTGACAATACCTTTCGTACTTGAGTTGCAGTGTAGGTACCCGAGTTATATTTCTGGCAATGGCTCATATTCAAGTACTTAACTGAATCAGACCTTAATTGAAAAAGTAAGAAGTATAAATGCATTAAGGCTTAATGTTACAGCAGCTTCAATTAATGATCCAATTCTGCTTAGTTACAAACCATAATAAAGAAGATGCAAAACAGCTGTTATATGCAGTCACATATAATAGTGTTATTTAACATGTGACCCAGCAGCTTATATTATCTAGTGCAGATGTTTTCAGTTGAAATAAGCACATAAAACTTGCCATCTCCTGGCACAACTGGTAAAATGTTATTTCTGCAAGAAAAATAAATTCAGTTCTGCACAGGGATTTCATCTGTTACAGCCATGATCCATAAAACCGGGAAACTTCTCTATGCTGAAAACCTACCTAACTGAAAAGGAATGAGAACAAAGCGCATTTTTCACCTTTATCTTTTATTTCTAAATGTCTCTGACATACTAACATATACAGGTGTTGGATTTCTTTATGTAGTAAGAGATCAAATACTGCGAATTTTGTTGTAATTGGGTTTAAATAAAATTTCCTCTGAAAAATTACATCAATATTAATAGAGCTCTGTTCCCCACCTGTCTGAGCCAACTTGATGTGCGATTTGTGTAATGCTGTAAAAAAGGCAAATGATTAATTACATGGCTATTAACAAAGTGAAATGTTACAGGTATTCACTTGATTTAGGGTTTTAAGTCCAGTGTCTTGGACACTCCAGCTTAGAGAATGAGCTTTTGCCCCAGCAAAACTCCTCTTGTAGTTTCAAAGGAATGCACTTCTTGTGCTGTTTCTCTGGCTGCCTGTTCCATAGGCTGAGCCATTATGGAGTGAACCTCTTGTAGAAGTGGCTGCACTTCTGAGTGGGTAAAGTTAAATGGAAGTGTTCTGCAATGAAGTAATTTTCTGAAATGTTTAAATGTCGAGGAGTAATTTTTAATTATAGGTAGGAATAATTCTATTTATGTGAAATGACTGCTTATATTTTAGTAGACAATTGTCTTACTATAAGATAGCACTAGTGAGTTATTTAAATACAGCACTAGTTAAATATCAGGTATCTTTGCTCTTAATTATTTTGTTTTATCCCACTGGAGCGGTAAGCAGCTGCGTTACAATACAGCCAGCTCCTCTCCAATTATGAAGATGCTTCAGTGTGCTAACTGTTAAATTCCTTGGTTTGTGGGGACTTAAGTCAGGCTGTCTGAGAAAACAGGAGACAGTCATGTAAGCGTGATACTGGGACCAATTAACTTCTTACAGAAGCACAGGCTAGTTGGACATCAAGCCAAACTTTTTTTAGCCTTTGCTGCATCTAGCAAAGTCCACCTGCATAAGAAATGATGGCACGCCCTCTCCCAGTGGGATTTAGTGGTGAATCCTGCCTTTGGAGAGCAAAAGACAAGCTGTGATTTATGTGTATGGAGGGAGGTTACTACCCACTTCTGCCTACACTTAATCTGTGGAATTTCCCTTTCAGTACATTGAAGATGACATTTGCCAATGAGAATACAGGGAAGCTTTTTCCTCTCCAACTTTTCCTTAAGTCACACAAAAAAAAAAAGAGCCAGATGCTAACTAGAGAGTATAATACTTTGAAGCAGAAATAATTTTTCTCTTTCTGTTTCTGTGTAGTACCCAGTCAATCTGGTCGTGACAGACACACAGTAAAATCACAGTAATAATAATCTAGAGTCCACATTGGCTTTATAAGACTGTAATATGATGACAGTATATTGGTGACCCAATGTAGATTGGGTTAGGTCGAAGGTCTGAATAGCCCAATATCCTGTGCCTGACAGTGGTCATTAAAAAATACTTGTAGTACAAAAAGATAGAGTTTATGAGAAGTTATATTGGTGTCTTTGACTACAGGTTGGTGCCCTTTTGCTTATCCTTGATTTTCTTGTTGTCTGCTCCATAACACAGCTGAAAGAAAGAAATAGAAGCAGGTGAAAGGAATAAGTGGTTGATTTTAACCACGTGCTTGATATTCTCTCCTTACCTTCTTGTTGCCCTCTTCCTCCAGAGCTATAAATCAGGTGTAGAATATTAGTACTCTTGCCATTTTCTTGTGACTTTAGCCGAACTGCTGCATGACCTGCTGTTTTGCTGAAAGCTTGGGTTTCTGGACTCAAATGACTAGGTAAGGAAATCTATATTTTGGTAAAAACTACTTTTTAGTAATTTTCTTTGTCCAGGGATTGTGTGTGGGGGGAAATCTCTGAATTCTAACCTAAGTGTATTTTTAAGGTGTGAAGCTCAAAAGGCAAGTAAAAGAGGCAAGATTTATCTTTCTTTTTTTTTTTTACTCACCTTACAAATTTGGGGACAGACTGATTTATTTTTTTTAATTATTTTTTTATTTTTAGAGCAGTATATTTTCCTTTTTTGGAAGCTGCCTCTCCCCTCCCACATATATAAGTAAGAAGAGAGTAACTAGGGGAAAAATGGTAAAAGGTAGTGGGAACAACTTTTAGAAAATCCAAAATGAAGAATGAAAGGTAAAAAGTGAAAGTAAAATATTTAGAGCAGTGATTTTAATTGCTAAAGAGATACCTGCATGTGTGCAAGGTAAGACAAGGGATGTCTGTGTATCACAATGTAATCCAGTGCAGAAAGATGGGAAAGCACTTTAAAGAATTTAGTTCAGGTTACAGTAACACTTCAGACTCTGCAGCATGGAGCTCAGCACTGATAATTTACCCTCCCAAAAAGTTAAATGTGTTAGCTAAGGCTGAATGGTGCATTTCTGCACTGCTCTGCAGCACAGGCATCTGTATGCTATAAGGTTGTGATTGGTTATGAGGCTTTTACTTGTACAGATTACAGCTCATTTCATGCATGTGTTCTCTTGCTGGTTGTGGTGGCCCCAGCCTGAATTGCCACACTGCAAGGGTTGCATGGAAATGACCGTGCCCAACCCAGTCCCTCCCACCTCTTTTGTCCGAACAGTTGTTGAGCCTGCTGCCACTGCGGGGTACGCGGCATCAGACATTAATCAGAATTTACAGACCCCAGATTGCACTGTGGTTTGCCTGCTTTGGAAAGTTATCAACTAGGTCTTGGTTGGGCTTGGCATGGAGCTGAATGTTATTGTTTGGGTGGCTTTGGAAGAATTGAGACAACTTTTGCTGAAATTCTTTGATGAGGTTTGCAAGTGTGAAACACTTGGGGGCTTGCAGGGGAAAGCTGCTTGAATGGTTACTTGCATTTCAGGTACAGTATGGCACATCTGTCTAAGCTTGTGATATAGTTGTGCACTTCAGGTCAGGGGTAGGTACTAAAGAAAGCCATGTTAGAAGCCCTTATGCACACCAATTTTACATAAATATATGTGAGCAAAGACTGCAGATCACATTGAAGATTCCCACGGATCTGTACCTGCCATTGTTTTCACCTCAACATCTGTGACAAGAATTTAGATTTGACATGTCCTTGGCTTACAGAAAAAAGTTACGAGTGAAGCAAGGCAAATCTAGAGGCTACAGAAATAGAAATCTTATCTGGTTGTTTACTTGAGGCTGGGAGCTAAATCCGAAGATCCCTAGTTCTGGAGTTGTCCTATTTGGCATTTATTTTGTTGGGCAATGGATTATCAATGAATATAGATCCACATTCAAACTGTCCTGAATTATAAAGCAAGCATATATGAAGAAGACCCTTTTGGGATAAGCTCGGAGGCGGATGAATGCTAACCTTCCCTCCATTATGCTGCAAAGGGAAGGTTTGTGATGAAAGCACTGCAAAATGTAAGCAAAACTCAAGCCTCTATTCCCAGTAGTACAAGTGACCTTTGTGTATGTTGGGTTTGAAGGAGAAATTTGTAGTGTGCAATTCACTTTCTTTGCGGTGGGAATAATGCAGCTTTTCCTATCTAAGAGGTATGTTTGGGTAATTGCACTGAATACCGAGATGACGATGATGTGGCACCCTGGAGAAATCATTACAAATAATTTGAAAAGCCTGAAGATACATTATTTCTACCTGAGAAATAGCAATTATTTTAAAAATATTAGGCCTTATCAGTTCAGTGCCATGTAAAAATTCTGTGCCTTTCCCTGCTATAGGCATACTTGGAAGGTATTTTTCATGAGGTATTTGCAATAATATCCATTAAAGAGCAAAGCTGCTCTCCTCTGGCAGGCATGAGTAGCCAAGATTGTCACACAAATTTCTTCCCTCTCCTCACCACCTTCTCTGGGATGCAACATTTTGCCAAGGGTACATCAAGAACATTTGATAATTTACAGTTTCCCGTATCAAATGGGCTACCAGTGACACAGGGGCTGTTGACTTCTAGCATAAAGGTTCAAAAATGATTTCCATTCCCACTGAGTTAATGTGAACAGATAAAACCATTGTTTAGTGAAATGTTGTTATATAGATGCAGTTCTCAGCATAAGGGGAAAGTGTAAGTTAAGTTAAATCACTGGCTACCTTGATAGCTTCCATGTCCGTATCTAGATTGATGGGTAGACTGACCTGGTGATGGTGAGCTGACCTGGATGTTCTGATAAATATACTGTCCCTTATGTATGTTTGCTGTTTGGGGTTTTTTTTGGGTTGTTTTTTTTTTTCTCAGTGTTTTGGGGCTTGTTTTGTTAATTTTGTTTTTTTCTTTTGAGGAGGTTTTCTTTATTTTACATCTGGGGTATTGCTAGCAGCAGGAGCAGCATGTGCTGTGAATATTGAGGGCTTGTGCAGGAGATGAGGTCCTGTGGCTTCCTGCTGTAGCAGCCTGCCTATGCAGCACTGCCAGTGCACTATATCTGTCTAGTTGCATACAACCCCCTTTGATGCCCCCACTTTCATGTCTCATGCATCCTGTAGCTCCACCCCAGTCACAGATTTAGTGTGGACAAAGACATAACTGCCACAGTATTCAGAGCTGAACATGCCTTCACCTTCTGTGGGTGTCAGGAGCAAGAGCATGCTGCAAGAAATGTTTATATCTGTCTGGTAGGAGAGTTTCCACCTTGATGGAAAATTGCCTCTAATGGTGTTATTCTTCTAGGGGAGGGAGTGCATCCTGATCCAGGCTAACAGCTGCTCAACAATACTCCTGTTATCATCAGGGGAGCATAAGCCCTGCTGCTTAAAGGTGACAGGGACTTCTGCTTCAGGGCAGCATCCCAGTAGGTTACTTTCAGCATTTCAGAGATTTCCTATTGAAATACCTTGTAGGCCCAGACCTCCTTTTTTGACAAGAAGGAAGAAATAAGACAAACTCTAGGATGTGGCTTTTATTGGTTAGGAGCATCCTTTGCTCTTTGCTCATTTTCAGGGCTCTTAGCGCAGATCTTCTGGATTTCTCTCTGGATTTTTCAGTTATTCAAAGGACAGCATGCAGGTTTCTGTGGGGGAAAAGGCACCATTGTGTCTGAAGGAGCATAATGAGAGGATCAAACCTACTCCCAGTGTGGACACAGGGATCCTGCAAGCCATTTGTCTTTACTTCTGCTCCCCGTGGGGTTTTTTTTAGGAGGGGAGGAATTGTTTGGGGGTTTGTTTTTTGGATTTTGGTTTGTTGCTTTTTTTACTTATACCAGTTTATTTTCTTTTTGGTGTTTTCCACTAATCCACTCTCCCATTCCCAGTCTGTTTTGTTGTTAAATGATTAAATGATTATCGACTGGGCAGAGGATTTTACAGCACTTTTGTTGCCATGGTGACTGGATGCGAGGACCAGAGAAAGCATAGAATTTGAGCATCAGAAATAAAATTGAATAAACTGCTTTTGCTATTAGAGAACTTTGCCCACAATTCACTTTTCTCCAATGAGGTTATTTTTATGCAAGGGAAAACAAACTTTGGAGGGAGGGAAGGGGAGCAAAAGAAAACTTTTATTTTCTTTACTGCATCTTTTTACTGAAGAACTTTTAAAGTTTTTCTAAGGTACCACTTGGGACTGTGTTTATACTCAGCCTTTATTTGATCAGACTCCTGTTTCCTTTTTAGTTTGATGTTGGAGGCAGCTTTCTTTCAGCACTCTGACTTGTATGTTGTACTGGGAAATTCAAACTTAGGGTCCTGGGCTGTAACTTTTTCTGCAAGCTAAACCTATGGCTACATAACCATCACTGTTTGCACTCATAAAAGAAGGGATCTAGAGGAGAAGGCAGAAGAGAATCACTGTGAAAGGGCGCTCACTGCCTTATATTACTTTTTTGTAGTTCTGCTTTTTCCCCTTCCTTTTTTCCAGTTGTGTCTAGTTTGGTCATTACCAAAGAAAAAAAAACATGAGAAAGCAACCATGGAATGGTTTTCTTACTTCATCTTCTGTTCAGCAATGATGGACAGAATCTCCTCAGTGAGCTATTGTTCCACCTAAGCAGAAAACGTGGTGACTCAGGCCACAGAAAGATTCAGAGCCATCTACAGAGGACTCAGCTCTTGGCCTCACCAACCCTGAAATACCTTTATTCCATTTTAGAGGTGTACTTACTGTTGTTGTCCTCAAAGACCATACAGAGTCAAATCTCTTGCTCATCTTTCTCCACAGCCTCTCCCCAGGCAAGACTTCTATAACTAGAGAAGAACCAAGGCTTCAGCATGGGTAGGTTGTAGGGCTCTGAGAAGGTCTATTAATTCCAGCTTGAAGGCACAATGCCTTCATTAGTAGGTGTACTGCTCTCTGCCAGGTGGCTAGGAGGGAGATGACACCATTGTAGAGCAACTTGCTTATTCTCCCTAATAATCCTTCTATTTTTTTTTAATGAGCTGAACTACTATAAAAGGTTAAACTGTTTAATGATGGTAGGTAATGTAAGCACCCATTAGCTTTTATATTCTCAAATCATGTTTCTAAGTAGTTCAGAAATTGTAAGCTTTAATTCCATAATAATAGTTTGGGGGTTTATTTTTGTAATCAAAAGTAAGGACTTCGTAGGTAATTTTAGCAGGGGAAAGCATCTGGATGTTGTTTATTTGATTTGCCTTTTTTAATACTGGAAAGTGATTAGCTGTACCATTCTTCCCCTTATTTTTCACTGCTAATTATTATTCTTATGCATTCTGAGTAGAAATGAATGCATGGACAAAGGTTTTGGTGGAAAGCATTAAAAGATTGTGTTTTGGAGATTAAATGGGAATACAAATGGAAAGTCAGGACTGGACAATTATTTCCCTGTTCACTTAGTCTGGGTGATATCTTTGTCAGGCATGCAGTTTTGGAATAGTCATGAACGGAACTAAATTAGCTTTCCAGTATGAGGAATTGACATGTTGAATATCACCCAAGGGGATGGAATGGTTTTTAAGGCTTAGGACCTGGCAGTTGATGTGATTTTGGGAGTATTTAATTGACAGGAGTGAGGGATCATAATATTTCTCTTCCCATGGAAACCTTGCTTTTCTATCTGCAGCCCTGATTCTGTAACTGACTAAATACTGCAAAAAAATCTGCAGTTAAGGCAGGGGTAATTCAGACCCGTTTTTGCTACTTACCGTTAAGTCATTCAAGCTTGCTTGAAAATTACTGGACTCTGCCCTGCTGCAGTGTTGACCTCCAGGCAATCTGCATTAATCACCTGCATCGGGGAAGCATTCTCAAGTTGCTGTTCCTGAGCAGATGTTTCATTCCAGGAGACATTGATGCTCCTTTTTGGATAACACTATGAGAGCAAATCCTGTCTGAGTAGGTCCGCTAACCTCAGCCTTTCCTGACCAAGTTTTCATTTCCTGGTCTGAACTTGTTAGCTTTTCAGTCCAACATCCAGGACAGAAGGGTTATACCATAGCAGGAGACTTTATTCTAGCTCTTGCTTCTTTACTTTGTGTCTTCCAACAGTGAATTATTTTGCTTTTCTCCGTGTGTCATATTACTGGCTTGCCGGGACACTTATAACCATATTCATCAGATGTTTAGGTTTGGTTTCTTTTTTTTCCTTTAGGTGGTTTGGTTTGTTTTGGGTTTTTTTTAATAGATGTGGTCAAAGGCAAAAAGGTTTGCCTTCAGTCTTGCATTTATACGTAAAAACCTTAATGGCCATTGTGTAGGTTAATGTGGTTTGCCTAAATGCAGGTGAGTTTATGTTAGGCTCTCTTATGTCTGTGCTTTTTCCACATCACTGGGTCCTCATTGCTTCAATATTAATAGCAACTGTCATGCAAAAGACCAGAAAGCATCTGTAATGTATTCTGGTGAGCTCTCTTTGTGGCTGAGTTGAGCTTTGAGATAGTTACATTCTTATTTCTGAAAGAAACGAGCAGTCTCGTAAAAGAGCACAGTAATAAGGAAATAGGCCTGAGTACTTGAGCCGTCTCTCTCACATACTTGAGAATTCACTTTATGCTGGGTATTGCTGTTTAAAGCACAATGGTATTTTCTTGCATAGAGTTTCTTTCTCCCGTTTTCTTTTCATGAGGATACACTGATCCATGCAAAGTCTGACTGACTTTATACAGGTGTAGAAATAAAACACGGCTGCAGGACACTGAACTGCTGCGGTGACTGTGTTGATGTTGCAGTGGTTTGGATCCCAGTAGCTGCTCTTGAAAATGTGGGTGCCTTGCAGTCTGTCAGACCCCGAGCATTCAGTCTTGTCTCATTTCAGTTTTCATAGACAAATACGTGCTTCCATTAAACCAGACGCTGCGTGGTGGGTGCAGGTCACACGTCTCTGATCTATGCAGGATTTCTTAAAATCCTTCAAAACTATGGACCCTCTGCATAGGAATTTCCTCCCATCTGTGCACCAGTCCCTAGCAGACTGGTGATTTTAATAGTTGGCAACAGGAAAAGAAACTTCTCCTTTTCCTCTGCCTTTCATTGAAGGATTGTCTTGAGCTGGATGAAGTTTGCTGGAGAAATTCAGCACTGAAAGCATCTTGCCACAGGGCTCAACACACTAGATTTCAGAGCCACACTGCTCTACATCTTTATTGCCTCTATTTTTACAGGTCAAGGCAGCTACAGAACACTGACTGAAGTGACAGTGATGGACTCTGTAGTATTGCTGTTAGTGTGAAATAGACTGGCTATAATGTAATATGTGAGCATCTTGAAAACATGAACCGATTGACCAATAACAGATGCAGTGATGCACAGGTGGAGTTAAAGTAAATAGCATCGTGTGTAAGCAATCAGTGATTTGTAACAATAAAAATTTGTGATGTGAGTCTTTATATTCTCTATTGATTCCCCCACCAAATAATTACCCTGTCTTACCTCTCACTCAAAATCTTTGGGCCTGTTGATCTTTCTTCTGCTGCTGTAGGCCAAGCCCTGCGCTTGCCAGACTGTTTATAGTTGGCACTTGGTCTTACTCAGCTGTCCTAAGCATCTCATACTTTGGAAAAGCAATAATTCTATGTCTCACCTAAATAGACCAAATGTCCTTCTTCCTCTCTAAGTACAAGTTAGCAGGAAGAGTTTCCATGTTTCCAAAAGCACAGTTTTCCAGATTTTCGGGAACTTGCTAAATATTGCATAGAGCAGCATCATTTTTGTATTTGAAAGGACTGATGACAGGGTGGATTGTAAACTGCAGGAAATGCTGATGGCTGAGAACAGTCTCTGGCTTGAGAACAGTTTGAGAGCCTTGATCTTGATTTTTCCAGCCAGCAGTTCTCAGTCTGTGTCATTGGAGTTGTTTATTGTTAAAAACCCAAAACAGTACAAACCAAACAGTCTAAGACCTGTGATTCACCTTATCTATTATCTTTCCTCTGACAGTGTCCAGTGTCTCATAGGGAGGATACAAAATGTCTCTGTTTGGTTGTGCATCTTACTTATATTCGCTTTCATAGCCTTCCCCCCTTCTCCAAATGTCAGTTAATGCCTTCTTCCTTTATAAAGTTTCAGATATCTTTGTGTGAAGAATTAGAAACCTTATTACATTGTTTTCTGATGTAACTGGTTTGGAAGGAAGAATCACTCTAGTGGAGTTGAAGGAGGGAGCTTTTAATAAATGAAGAGTAACGACTGAAATATTTTTCCAGGAGCATTTTGAAGCAGCACTCATTTCCTCCCCTCCTTTCAGTTTCCCAGCTGCCTCTCCTGCCATCCTCTTCTCTTCTGCTTCAGATGCCATCGTCTTCCCCTTTATTCTATTATTTCATTGTCTTAACTTGCCTAATTTTCCTGTCTCAGCTATTTATCAAATGATTTTGTAGTTACATGCTTTACAACACCTGCACTGTGCAGACTGGAGCCCAGCAGTACTACATACAAGGCAGGTGCTCAGCAGAGTTGTAGTGATGGATAAAAAGTAGGAGGAGTGTTTTCTGTAAGCCCAGAGGCAGAACATCATCTCTTACATGTCCCTGTCGCCTAGCCCAGACCACTGTGTTTTGTGTTGTTATTGCTCAATTATTCTCTGTTTTAGGCAGAGCAGTCATAGGCATAACAAACTTCACAACAGCTGAGCATCATGTCATTTGAAAAATAGGTTGTACTTTTACGTGTGAGGGAACACAGCGCATTGAGGCAACTGCCTGAGCAGTAGTTGTTCACCCAGGGTTAGCTTGAGCCATATGGATGCTTGCCACAGGCTGAAACTGCAGTCTGTTACAGCCCTGCTGTATAAGTTATGCATGACAGCTAAAGAGAAGGGTTTGGGAACCAAACTGGGGAGAGGCCTGGGACAAACTCAACCTGAACCAAACTGCTTCAGCCTCCTGACAGTGTTCCCCATTGGAATGGGGAGTGTACAGCTGAAAACAGATACCAGAGAAAAACTGGAAATGGAGGAGGCTTTTACAGCAGAAGGTAGGGAAGGGTGGTAGAAATGAAAGGTCACTCAGACTTACGCAGAGTAATGAAAGCTGGCTCTTCCCAGTCACAGTCCATTCTCTCCTGATCACTCAGTGACCTGAAAATAATACAGATTCATAGTCCTCTGTCTCCTGTCACTGTGGTCAGTGACCTTACAACAACATCCTATAGTCCATTGAAAGAAAGCTATAAAGAAATGTATTACTGGCCCCAGCCCCTTGAATTAAAGCACAGTGGGAAAGAGTCATAAATAAAGGCTCCTCTAAAGAGAATTAGCCATCTTGGTATTTGAGAAGACAGGAAACAATGAGTGACATCAGTCTATTAGTTGTATAAGTTAAGTGAGGTGCTGAAAGTGACAAAATGAACGTAGTTGGTTACATTTGGGATTAGCTCCCCCCCCAACCCCCCCCCCCCAAATATGTTATTGTTTTATTTCATTCCAGGGCCCTCAGAATAAAACCCAAACAGTTCTCTATTGTTCATTGTAGTTCCTTTCTCTGCCAACATTTAAAATCTCAGGGACAGTCTGGAGTTATTTATAGTTGACTGATTAAACTCTTGATGCTAACACTAAGGTCATTAAGTAAACATTCCAGGGAGGTGCTTAGATTTGATATGAAAGCAGTATCCAAGTATGTGCCTGGAGGAGAACTCAGATATATATGGTTAAAGTTTGAATTAACTTCAGCTTATATCTTCTGAAATCCTAACTGTGTCAATTTTTACTTCAGTACCAGAAAGCTGGACACAGCAGATGTATGGGGGTAGGGTGTTCAGATATATTTCTGGGGTTTGACTAAAACTGTTTCTGTTCCAAAGCTTGTCTGAATCTGTGGCTGAATGTGAACTTAGGTGTGTGCAGGGTAATTTCAAATAAAAGGAACAATTGATAAGCAACTAATTATTAGTGATGTATGACACGGGGTTTTAAGGATAGCTTTATTGCACTTGACCAATGAACAGGATGGGATGTCCTGCTAAAATTCAGGCAAGATGGTTTTGATTTCTATTTTTCCTGTAAGAAGCTTTTTCTCCTGTGCCTGTTTACAGCATACGTGGTTATTCATTATATCCTTTACTTCTCAGGCTATCCTTTCTCAGCAATATTGCCACAATATCATGATGGCCTCTGGGAAAGCGGAAAATGCCTCTTATTGTGAAATTATGTCTTTAATTGTGACTGGATTGAGAAGAGGTAGTCTGATAGTGAGGCTTTTCCGGTGGAGAAAAGCAAAGCAAATTAGTAGGGTTGTATTTTATAGGAATATTCATGTGGGAACCTGCAACTGGTTTCTATACCAGTCTTCGAATAACATGAATAGTTGAATAAACTTTCTATTCTTTCCTTGCAGTTTCAAGATTCTAGGAAGTTCTACTTCCACCCTTCTCCCCACCTCAACATTTAACTGGCGTAGTTGTACTAAATCAGGTGCTTCCATTTTCCTCACAGGATTGTTACAATAGTTGAAAATTATCAAAGGCTTTGTGGTTTACTCAATTAGAAGTACCGCAGCTCAGGTACACAGTCAGCTTTTTACTGGAGTGTCTTCATGCACTAAACTTCATTCTGGCTTTTGTATGTATTTGAGCTTGCCAAGGCTTTTCACTACCTGCACTCTCACGCGGCGTACTGAACTGTGTTGCTGTGCATTAACAGTGGGAGAACATTTCTAGCATTGTTTCAGAAATGTAAAATAGAAAGTTCATGGGTTTTGGGCAAAGCAATCTCTCAGTTCAGATTCACTTGTTCTGCTTTAGGATCAAACACCAAAGTGAATGTATCTGTGTGCATGCCTGGTATGTGGTTTTGAGATTACTTCAGTTATGGGTCAAGAAGCACGGTTTGCTCCTATCGGAAGTGTGCACAGAGCAGGCGTGAAATAGCAACGGTTGCTTTGCCCTCAGTGCAGGGAACATCAGAGAAGGCTGCGGTGATAGAAATGACTTTTTGAACCTCTCGGTCTGAGCTTGCCCACCTCAGCGCTGAGGAGGTCTGTATCTCACAGCACAGAAGTTACTGAAATAATTTGTGCTGTCAAATGGGCAGTGCAGGAATAATGATAATGAAAAAAGAGAAGCAGTTGATCTGTCTTCTCACTAGCAGTTGCAAGTGCTAATAAATCTAATTATAACTCTGAAATAGACACAGAAGGGGAAAGATATGTCTGCTTTGTTTATTTTTGGAGAAGAGTTAAAGTCTGAAATCCTGGATTTAGAGATTGTGTACAGATCGGTGTTCTGTTCTAAAGGACCACAAACTGAAGGATGTTTTATAACCTCGCTGCACACTAGTATCAGTAAACTACTAAAAAACAAAAGGTTGAGGGGACAGGAGGGTTTGCTTTACAATGGAAAATGAAGGTAAGTTGCTGCAGCTTGCTTAATCAATGGCAGGTTTGCAGATAGGGGAGTCTACAGACACTAGAAGAGTGTACTCGTGGAGCAGAGGATTACTTGGCATAGTAAGGGGAGGGATCACAGTATCACAGTATGTTAGAGATTGGAAGGGACCTCAAAAGCTCATCTAGTCCAATCCCCCTGCCGGAGCAGGAACACCTAGATAAGGTTACACAGGAACGTGTCCAGGCGGGTTTTGAATGTCTCCAGAGAAGGAGACTCCACAACGTCCCTGGGCAGCCTGTTCCAGTGTTCCATCACCCTCACTGAGAAGAAGTTTCTTCTCAAGGGATGGATGGAGTGAACTCAAATGTTTAGTTTAGGTGGTATATCTTGGAAAAACTTCCTGACATCGAGATTTATGAGTCTGATAATGACCCAAGGGATGTGGTGTGAACTTCATCACTTGAAATATTTAAAGCAAGACTTGAAGAGAAGTACTGAACATACAGTATGCTTCTGCAGTAAAAGAAAATGCACGAGGTCTTTCACAGAATCACACAGTCTATGCATGAACATCTTGGGATGTATTCCTGTCAGGTACTGAAGGTGCATTTGGACCTTGCTAGAACTTGGACTCAGATGGGAGAGCTTTAACAGAATTTGGTGTCCTGTGGGAGGTGGAGCTTCTTTCTCAGAAGCAGTAGGTTAGAAGCAGCTTCCAAAAGTACTGTTTAATAGTACTGGACAGAAGCATCCTCACAATTCTACCCACATCTTATGTAAGATAACAGTCTCATCTTGTTTGATGGGATTTGGCATGTTGGGTTTGGGGATTTTTTCCCTCCCAGAGATCTCTTCCTGAATGTAGGGGTAAAAGTAAGCACTTTTTCTCTCTTCGACTTTCTTTCCCTCAGTCTTTTAATTTCATTTGGAGGAGAAGGGAAACAAGAAAACTTTGTAAAAGCTTGTTGTTCCTTGTAATATACCTGGGTAAAATAGAGGTAGGGAAATTCCAATTTTATTTCTCTTTTCCTTGCAAAGGTTGTGTCTCACATTTGTAGGTCCAAGAAGGAAGAATGCGTTTCTGGGGTTTTTTTTTGTTTTGTTTTTTTTTTTTTTTAAAGGACACATTTTAACTCCAGGAATTTCTTTGAGAAACAAGAAACCACTTAAAACTCTCCCACTGCCGAGGATTCAGCTTTATCCTGAAAGCAAGAAGAGTTTTACTGAGGCATTCATTGGCAGCAGAAGTGGAAGCCTAAATTATTTTGGGCAGGCAAAATGTGCTCGGGGTATTTCAGCCAGGACAGAGCTGTATCAGGTCTCTTCACTTGCTTAGGCTGTGGCATTCCTGCTTACCGCAGGCCTCACTATGCCTTCGTTTGACTTCAACAAGGCCACCAGTGGGAGCGATGCTGATCCTCACAGACACATTGGTTTGGCCACTGTGATGGATATGCTTGCTGAGCAGCATGAGTCCAGATTAGAGGAGTCAATGCAGAATGAGTAAACTGTACCAGTGGGTATCCTGTAGTAGGCAGCCATATCTCCAAACTAAATGTTCCGGCTGCAAGTTTTCTGAGCAAAGGTAGGAATGAAGGCTACACTGGACATAACTTAGCCTGTGGTGTACTTATGCTGTTAACTACAGCTTTTACTGCGAGAGCTCAGCCCAATGGAGACAACGAGAACACAGCCTTATATAATCCTGTTTTAATAATGTTCCCATTTACAGGCTGTCTGGGCAAGGTGTAATCAGCAATCATGCTATGAAGTCGCTTGCCCCTCTTAGGAACTCCTGCTGCAGTTTGATCCTTGCAGCTGGTAAGGTACTGCTCAGTATGTGAGAGCAGCTAAAAGACCAGGAGTATTTCTTCTTTTCACTGATTTGGAAGTAATTTTATCCCTTTCTTTTAAATCGTACTGAACACAGGTACCCCAAAACATTTGAAGAACTTTCTGTGAACCACTGCCGCTGAGGTCTGGTTGTGATGAAGGAAAATTGATGGGCAAAAAAAGTACCTTTTCTGTCAGAGCTTTTGATGATTGTGAGCAGTTTATTTGTTAGAGGGGAAATTCTGGCAAGGTTGGATGGATTTTTGAAATCGTACCAGAGATACGGTGTCACTGGTTAATCAGTTTTTCCTAAAATGGAATTCGAAAGTTATACCTCTGTGTATGAATAGTTCTGTAAGGGAAGAGGTCAGCAGCTAGCAATTTCCTAAGCACCCTACTGCCCTGCTCTGCGTACATATTTCTGTGACAGCTAGATTGTAACAAAACTGTGCCCACTGAAATACGTCTTAGTTCTCGAATACTCCCTGGAAGTCAGTGAGATACCTTTTGGAGTAAGATAATAATTGTGGAAATAGGTTCCACACGCAAAGCACTGTATTACAGGCATCTTTTCCTTAAATGTCTTTTTATTGCTTTTTATACCAGTGACCATTATCTGCTGAAGAATGTAATTCCTCCCATGGCAGAAACAGCCTGGAGTTTTACCTTACCTTTAGAAACGACTTACGCCCCCAAAAGAAGTGTGCAAAACCTGTTGTGTGGCTATGTAGTCACAGTGGCTTTTTTGTTACTGCATAAAATCTGGTCATCGATCAAGATGTGCCCAAATTCTTTTCTGGTCCCTCAGCTTTCAAACATATTGCATTGACAGGTTTGTTTTTTGACTAAGTCACCCAGCTCGTACGTGTGTGCGTGGGTGCGGGTGTGAGAGAGAAAATGCAAACCATGCGGCAGACATTAGTCACTTTTGTTGGAGTGCATTGGAAGGTACTCAAGTTCTAGGATGCAGAGACGTTGTGCTGTGCTCCATCGGCTGGGGTCCTGTGTGGTTCAGTACTGCAACTGCTGTTTTGACAGCTGAGGCACTATTGCAGGTCTTTTTTCTCCTTATTGCTCTGAGTAAACTCATGTGTGACAGGAGAGACCACCTTCGTTGCAATAGGCAAGCTACAAGCCTTCAAGGCAGCAGAGAGGAATCCTGGTCAATAATGTTGCCATTTTAGCCATCAAGCTCTTTAATTCACTGGGCACACGGAGAAAAGAAGAGAGGAATTCAGTAAAATTGAGTAGAATTAAGGTCAGACAGGCTGGGTACATACATAAACACTGCCATGCAGGAGAAGCAAGGGGATAAAACATAAAGAGATCAGGGTCCTAGTTCCTCTGTCATAAGCAGAATTGCTTATGAATGTGAACACCAAAGAAAAGTAAACCTCTGCAGAGGATGTTTCCTCTCAGTGCTCTTACTGATTATGCACGTTTTAAGTGTTGTTAATTCGGATGGAATACGTCATGCAGTTCTGCAGCTGGATGGCTGACCCACTTAAAGCCCTTCTGTGCAACTCGACTGCCCTTGTAACTCTCTCTGTTAGCTGGCCTTTTAGGTATACTGTAGATGCCTCCCTGCCTTGAAAGTCAATATTACAAAACCCCTGTAGCTAGCATCTGCAGCAGATGGAATGCCTATCCTGGGATGAATGTACAGATGGATACAGATCAGTCAGTCATCCCTACAATTACATTTTACCCCTCTGTGTGGTGTGTACATCTGTGAATTGTTGGTAAGATTCCTGTATGCCATGTAGGAATGCCAGTAAGCTGATAAAATTCTATTTCCTCTCTATATCTCTTCTACAAATATACAGTTTAGCAGAGAAAAAGAGCAAGGCTACATATGACAGTGAGGGATGGAACAAATTCCATTGGATTGCATTTGGGATGTTCTTAAATGAAATAGTGAATGATGTCACCTGTGTCATCAACATCTTTGTCCTTCATGCTGAACTGGTATGAGTAGAATGCTACACTGCCAGTGTTGTACCAAATTTTATATCACTTATATCTCTACGTTCGCTTCCATGCTCACCTTTCACTGAAGCATTATGATTGTGTTTCATTAATAATGTCTGACTGAGATTCTCAGCATTTAGGCTAATTCCTCATATTGAAACACCACACACTATGATACATACAGTTTGAGCACAACAGAAAGAATGGTTCCTATGCAAATAATGTTATATATATGCACAACACTTCCCAAAAACATCATCCCTAAGCTGGCGGTGGGTAGCAAAGGTTAGAAGTACATGGATATAAATCACAATGTATTTATCTGTGGGTGACTCAGGGATCAGAAAAAATTGTGAGATATCGTTTGTGATGATAGAAGCTTCAGAGGACTTATTTCAGCCAGTGTTGTTCTACATGTTTCAGATTCTAGCCTGGTGATGTTAACTCAAGAGCATTGCCAGGGTGGAGTTGGGAGTCTGCCATTAAACATTGATTTTCCCAGTATCTCACAATTAAAGCAACATCTGTGCTAAATAACTTTTACTGATTGTGTGTCCAGTGTGTCTCACTCAAAGGTCTCTTTTCTTACGTGTGCAAGAGGGAGTTGTAAAGATTGTGCAGTAGGCTATCCTGTGAGAGTGATAGAGATTGAAGGGTTTTGAAGCCTCTTATTTTAATGCCACCTTTGTAGGTACACCTGAATTTCCTTAGCTGTACCAGTGTAGTTTGCCTAGGACACTTTAAGTGCTTTCTTGACTGTAAGTTTTATAAATATTTTCTAAAGTCAACTTTGTTTTTCCACCTTCATAAAGCTTCAGTATATTAAGCAAAACCCAACCAACCAACAACAACAAAAGCATGAGTGTGCAATATACTAAGCATAAGCTGTACAATCTACTTCTCGAGCAAAAAGAAGTCATGTCACATTATGAATTCTATAGAAAGGGCTGCCAAACTGACTCTCCGCTATCTCAGTGCCTGTGTTTTGGGTATGACTCCATGTAATGGTGAAGGAAAATGAAATGGAAACTGAAATAGTCTGGAAAGCAAAATAAACCCTCAGAAGTCACCTTTACAGAGCAGGTTATATTCAAGCTTCCCAAAATGCTTTACAAGTGCTTGTTGATTATTTGGCCTTTGCAGCAGCTCTGTGAGATGATATGTATTATCATCTGCATCATTTTATACATGCAGAGAGCTGAGCTGACTTGCCCCAGGTGATACAACAACCCAGCGGTACAGGTGAGATGAGAACACCTAGGTTTCCATTTCCATGCTGCCCAGCTGTGTACCAGACTTCATGATGCAGCCTGAGAGCTGTGCCGTGCATGAGTAATGAAAAACAGGGATGCAGAGAAAAACATTTTTCTCCATCTTAATGCAATGCTGGCTGCTCTGCACTGTGAAGGATCCCCTGGATTTGGGGAGGAGGAGGAGTAGGAAACTGCTGCTGTTTGTCTGCTCTGTGTGTGACTGTATTCCAGTCCCAGGATTCAGACTAAGTATTTTCATACAAGTTACCTGATGAGACCCAACAGGGATGGGAAGCTATAGGTGTGAATGCCTGAAGAAACAGTTGTGAAAACTGCACAAGATAAATGGACATGTCCACTAAGAAGAAGCATCCTGGGCCTTTTTTCCCTTTAAGTAATGGTTTCAGAGAAGGATATCAGGGCTCGTGTTCTTGTAAGATGTCTGAGATGCTTATTTTGCTTACTACAGTTTTAAAACTTGTCTGCAAGTTGCATTTCTAAATCTAAAAGAATAAGCTCCCCAAAGAGCATTCTGCCTTGTCTGCATGATCTATAATTCCAGAATCATCCGGAACTTTCTGTACTACTTTGTTCTCTAGTTATTAAGCTTTACTGCGGAAACTTCCTTTCTGAAGTATCTCAGAAATAGCACGAGAGAGAAAGCCGGGTTTTAGCATATCCCTTTCATGGGTGCCCTGACAATTTCCTGAATTTTCATAGAAGAGGGAGACTGATAAAGCCCTGATATTTTTAAAGGCATCATCTCCCTTTTCTGTATCTTCTGGTTTAGGTCCATTGTTACCTCAAACGGAGATAGTTCTGTACTTAACCTTGAAACACATGGAATTTGGGAATTTCAGTAAATTCCTTTAAGGTGTCTGTTTACAAGGTTCCCACCCTGTTAGCTTCTGCTGTCAGGCAGGTTTATTTTGAAAGGAAACATCAAATGAATTTCTGCCTCTGGTAAGCAATGAAGTTTGCTTGTGAGAAACTGAAGGTACAATGCTGGAAATCATGGACCAGCTGTTTTTCAAACCCCCAACCGAGAACCACGGGATATTTATAGTGCTCAAAAAAAGAGCTAGTAAATGGATTTTCAAGTATGTTACAATTCATTGGCTTATAATATATTTATACTCAGTATTTTAGTTAGTATGTGGGCTTCCAAACAACGTTCTTGATTGAAAATTTCCAGATGCTCTTATAACATTGAATATTATAAGCTAAATGGAATATTACAGGATGATTCAATCAGGCTGACTAGCATGCAGGAGTTCAATTCTCTTGAAATTCACTGTTCAATCACTGTACTTGAAATGGTGTTTCCCTTCAAAACAAATATGATTATTTCAGCTTTTCCTTCTCAGTTCAATACTTTGCATATGTATTGCATCTCTCCCTGCAAATCTCTCTTAAGCCCTTTATGATTATTTGGTGGTTTATTGTCACAGTCTTTGTTGAGGGATGCCTAATAACAGTTTTGATTAGTAATAACTGGCTCTTAGAGGTCATTCTACCTACCAATGAAAGAATATTAGCATAGAGCATAGCAACTGCATGCAGGTGGCATGCAGCTGAAAGTTTAGAGTTGCAGCATATATCTGCATCTGCAGGGTGAATTTATAGGGTCAAAAAGTACTTCACTGAGCTGGGATCTGTCCAACATGGTAGTTGACGACCAACAAAGTGTTATGAGAACCGTCTTAGCCAAATTAAGTTGGTACGTTAATGAGGCAATTCCTTTAACTATGACAGACATTTACATCTGGAGGATACTGCTTACTCAAACCAAAGCTAGAGAGAAACAACGAGGTTGCAGAGTCTTGTGGACCACCCATGTCCCATATTACACAGTGAAGCCCCCTCTTCTTTCCCAGCATGTAATTTGCTAGGGTGGTACCTCGCCTGGTGTAGCCTGAACAAAGGGACTGAGGGTGAATGTGATCAGCTCTCCCTGCTTAATGCTGGATTCACACTGTCCTTCAATGCTCATACTGCAGTCAAAACCTGTGACTCTAGGTCGTGGAGATACACCAAGGGTAGGTCAGTGTAGCTGATTCACATCCGCTTTTGGTTCTCTGCCTCAGCCCCCAACCTTCTGCCCTTTATCAGCAGAAGTTGATCCTGCCATCATCTTTTGGGTCTTAGCTCCATAGCACTTGACACAGCTGGAATTTGCTTAACCTCTTTAGTTGACTGAGCTAATAACACAGCTCTTTGTAACTTCTAGATGTTTCTTTCCTAGGCTGCTTCTGTTATACTCAGCCAGTCTCATCTGAGTCATGCTGCAGGTTCATTTCTTTCCCAAGTCATTCCCTGTACCTTGGCATATTTACAGTCAGTCGTCTCTTCCCATATTCCCTCCTGCTGGTGCATTGTTGTTAGCCCTTTGTTTGAGCTCTGCTGTTTGTACATTTGTTCTGCAGATCTCTGATAATCTGTATTTAGGAAATCTGCCTCGCTGTTAATCAGAAAATTGTATGAACAGTAACCGTACCTCCCACTGTCATGGTTGGTTTTGTATGCAGGATGTACTCATGGGCTTTCTTTACCAGTAATAATTACAATGGTTGTTATAGCCCTTTGTCTTTTTAGCTCATCTCAACAAGCAAAACACAAGAAGGACAAAAACCAAACAAGTTTCGGTTAAAAAATTTCGTTTGAAAACTCTCTTTTTATTTGACAAATCTTCCTTCTTTGAGCCTGCACTTCAAATTTTGCATATTCTGTATGAAAGGGAAAACAAGCTGTACGCTGCTGTTTCATGTACAGGCACCAGAACTGTGACATAAATTCTGAATGCAGTATTTATATTATTGATGACAGTCTAATTGAAAGAGCACAGCTGGATTTTCAGATCGTTCTGCATAGATCTAAATTACTATATAGATTTTGAAACAGCAGAGAGTCAGCTGCTCTCTCTTTTTGCATTTCCTGTTGTATTTATGTGTTGATCTAGGTTTCTCATTCTTTTCCACTATTCTTTCAGTTTTATTCCTGGGATTAGATGGGGGGGTGGTAAGGAATGAGAGCAGGTATCAATGACAACATCCATGTACACAGCCTTCAGGAGGAATCTGGAGGCATCATCACCATAAACAGCATTTACAAAGCATTTTAGCAGTGTTACAGACTACTCCAAGGTTGGCTACAGAGGATATTGAGGGGAGGAAGAGAAAAACTTGTAGAAGAGTAGTTCTATATGTGACTTTTGCAGTTTCAACTTACTACAGGCTTAGTTTTCAGGTGCCTACCCAACTTCCATTAGATTGAACTTGATATTCTTTTCCTCTCTAAAGGCTAATATGTAGGCTTTTGATTTCAAGTTTAATTCTTGTTGAGGGTTTTAGAACACATGCCCTTTTCTCTCACACCCACATTCATGTGACTCAGTGACGGCGAAGCACATTTTCAAGTATCTAAGAGTTTACTCATATATTATGGGTGTTTATCTGCTTTGAAAGTCTAGCCTGCAGTGGAGAGAAGAACACTGTTTAACTAACACTTTTGTTTCTTGCTGAAATATAAGTAGGCCATAACGTGCATATGCATCTGCCGGGTAAAATCCATCTTATCCCACCTGCAAACCTACTTCTGGAGCCTTGTGTTGATCTGAGTTTGCAGAATGCTTTGCTAATTCTGTTTCTTATGGTGTTTATGTGTCAACAGCAGGAGGAAAAAAACAGTTATGCTTTGGTTTGGGTTCAGGGTTTTGCTTTGGTGCTGTTTGTTATTTTTTCTGAGGAGCTCTAAGCTCTTTTCTCCTCTGTGTTAGGCTGTTTGTCTCCTTAGCGTTGTTGCGTAGTTTTTTTGTTGTTTTTTTTTAATTACTGTTTAGATTTAATTTCAGCATCAGATTGTTTCTAAATGGGTTCTTTAGAACTCTGTCCCTGGGGCCATTTTTTAAGGCTGTTATTACAAAGAAGTGGCTTTTCTGAGCTGTAGGTTTACTTTATTGTTTTGATCTTTGACCACACACCAGTTTCTGGGATAAGGCTCTGGTCCAGCAGCGTAACGTAGGGAGAAGAAACCCATGTAACTCCAGAGGCTGCAGCCCTGTGTTCACTGGCTCTTCCTAAAGTTTTTTGTTCCTACAAAGTGTCTAAAAAGAGAGGAATCTTCAGAATGATTTTTGTGGATAGACAGCATGTTATGAGTAGGACTGAGACTCTCCTTGAGGTTAGGCCTGCCTGCTCCTCATGGCTACTAAAGCTTTTGCATCTTGGCTGCCCACAGCTGCTGTGTGTAAGTGGGCTAAGTTGGAAAGCCTTCTGGTGGCATGGACCCTTTCCAGCAGGTCACCATGCAGTATCCATTATAAGACAAGACAAATAAATAGGAAGGAAATTATCTGTGTGCTCCCCTTGAGGGAGGAGGTGATGCTTTAGGTTAACAATGCAGCAAAAACTGTTCTGGAAAAAGAAGTGCTGGCTTGGAAATCTCCATTGTTACACGAGCAATTGTATGCTACTTCAGCCGTCACTATCAATTATCAGTACAGTGAACAACCACTGATTTTGTGTTGTCTTACTATGGCACACTGTAAGCTACTGCGATTCAGGAGCTATAACATAAGCAGTTCTGGCATCTGTGCAGGAAAGATTGGGCTGTTATATGGCATGCCAGCCTGTGTACCTGTTCCTGCTTATTGACCAGAGCCCAGAATTTACCTTGAACTATCAGCCATGTCAATGTAAATGTTGGCTTTTTACAGACAAGGAAATAAAACCAGTGGGATGCAGGGAAAAGAGCAAATCATCTGGCTAAAAACTTATTCACAGTACCTACTGTTGTGCTTTGTGGTTAGTCATTCCTTCCTGGTTTTCTACTAGTGTAGGGATACTACAGTGAAGAAATGTATCCTGTAGAATAGCTATGATGCACTTGAGAGGCTGAAGACAGTAATGTCACCAACCTGTTAATAAATCACAATGCCTCCTAGCAGGCCATACGCCAAGTAGTGTTGGCCAAATGTATTCCCTGTGCCACCCTACTGACTTCAGTGGACTTGCTCCAGAGAGAGATTTGGCTCCTCTTCCTTGGAAAGCTGGTCGAAGGGAATGTTTTTATCTAACTTTTGGCAAGGCTTGTGACTTAACTGTGGTGCAGTTTGCACCTTTCCCTTCTGACATACACTTTAATTTATTCTTAATAAATTCAAATTGGAGCAAGTATCTTGGAGTGCAGGTAACTAAAATGTAAGTTATAGCTTTGCTCTATACCAACCTTGCATTGCAAGCAGGGGATGAAGACCTCCAAAATTAAATTAACAGGTATTTAACAAGAGTAAATAAATGATGCCTAAGCATTTTGATATCTTTAGTGTGTGACATAAATCATTCACCACAGTTTCCTGTACAATATATATTTTTAAATGGCTTTTCCACAGAGATACCCTGTTATTTGTTTCCAATGAATATAGGCATAGGTGACAGTATATTACTCTGAAGTAACTCGTTGAAACTCTCTTCTCAGCAACTAATTGTCACTAGCAGTAAATTAATAGTAGTACTATTTACTGCATACTGCAGAACAGTTAAATTCTGGATTTCTTTTAGTGCCTGTGTCACTCATGAATCAGTGAATATAGTAATGGAAGTATCTATTTCTTTTGGAATGATGAGCTGCCAGTATAACGCTCTTCTCAGATGGAAGGACCATCTCCAGATCCTGAGTCCCCAAGAGCAATTAGTAGGGGTTTTGGTAGGGTCGGTGGGAATAGCTTTTCAAGAAACATGTCTGTGAGAACATTTTCAACATATCATGGTAAATGCTTGGTTGCTGCTAACTTGGAGTGCCTGTGAACTGCTCTAATTCTGATTAGAATGCCAAATTCATCAGGAACGATTCATAAACGGAAGGTAGATGCAGACATCAGCCTGTGCATTGAACACATCTCAGTGCTTCAGAGTGGATTTTAAAACTCTGCTAGGGCTATGGATAAAATTCCTTTTACTCAAGGTCTGTGATCAACTTTGTGCCTCTCCTGTAGTCAGGAGAGCTCCTCACTGCTCAGCAGTAACCTGAAGTGTTTTAGAAAGGAGCAAAGTAGCTCCCTGAGTCTGGCAGTGAGCAGACTGTTCTTGGATAGAACAACCCTGAGGTTTAGGGGTGGGAGGGAAGGGGGCAGTGGGAGCAGAACAACACGGTGGGTGTTTGCACTCTGTTATTTTCACCTGCCTTGGTTGGCTCAGCTCTGGGAGAGCAGTAAGTGCATTCTCCAAGCAGACATGAACAATTTTGTCTGAACCAAGGCTGGCCACATTTCT
The DNA here is from genome assembly GCF_033783945.1 of Neopsephotus bourkii. Taxonomy (NCBI): domain Eukaryota; kingdom Metazoa; phylum Chordata; class Aves; order Psittaciformes; family Psittacidae; genus Neopsephotus; species Neopsephotus bourkii. The sequence goes on from NW_026901033.1 coordinate 262,894, forward strand.
TTCTGCAGCACCTAGCACAGCTTGGCAGCAGTACAGCTGAAAGATTACTGCAATGTAATTAAGTCCTTTAAAACTTCTGATGTATAAGACTGTCACTTCTTTTACCTTGTGCACCTTCTGTGTGAAAGTAAGATGTGCCCGCAAGTATAACATGACTTCAGAAATGCTGAAGCTAATAACGTCCACCCTCCAGCATCACTCCTGTTAAATTATGCTGTCATTCTAGTGTATTCACACAGATATCATTCTGCTCCATCGCTAGGAGATCCATTTATTATAAGCAAATCCATCTCCTGTACACACCAATTATTTTACATAGGATGGATTGGAAGCAGGTCCCATAATTATACCCTAGTCAACCAGTCAAGTCTATAAACAAAATCTTTCACTCTCTTATTACCTATTTTCCTTCCATCTATTATTCTTTGAATGTTTATGAGAGGGAGTGTGTGTGCATTTTAATCCATCAGCAGCTGTACATTTTTCAAGCCCAAATGCCCTAAAACTGTGGTTATTTTTCATAACGTTTCCAAATGCCCTTCCTGTTTTCTTCTCCTGACAGCCAGAGCAGAATAAGCCATCATTAGAGGCAGCGCAAATTATACTGCTAATTAGCAACGTGGTTGGTGCTCTGGAAACCTGCATTATTTTTTTCTGCTGTTGTTCTTGGGGAAGTTCAGTGATGAAATTCCCAGCTCAGCCACTCCTTTTGGTTCCCGTTACAGTCTGTCTGTCTCTGTTAGCATTCAGTTTTCCTCTGCTCTAATAGTGACTTAATTTTACAGAATCAATGCCATCACTGTCGCTATAAAGTCTTATATTTTTTCCCAAGTTTCCTGAAGTTTTGGGGTTGTTTGTGGGCTTTTTCCATGAAGTTACTGATATTAATGCCAATATTTACACGAAACTATGCTGTCTTTCTCACCAAATTTCAACCTCCCTCACATGTTTCATGCAGACTATGAATTTTGCCCCCTGCTATTTGGGAAGCATTAGATCCTGAGGCTCTCAACCAAATGACAAATTACTTTATAGCTCTTGGTTTGGGGAAGAAAAAAAGCCCATCAGAGATCATAGTAAAGAACTATATTGACCTGCACATCTGCGAAGAGCATTGCTAGTAGAAGTCTTCCAGTTTCTTATGTCCCCCTGCAAATAGATGTTCTAAGCCCATAAGCTGTGTCAGCTTTTAGCTACTGTGGACAGGAAACTGCCTTCCTCTTCCTAAAACTTTTAGATGCCTGAAAAGAAAATAATTCAAATTAGAGCTGGGATCTGCAGAGTGGGGAACTCTGTTTGAAAGGCTTGTTCTGTATTATTCTTGTATCCTTACTGCTTCCCTAGTGTACTGACTGCTTCGAGGTGAGTAGATGTGTTTTCAGCCATGCTTGTACACAACAACTCAGTAGATTAAGGATTTGAAACTGAGTTTCCTCCAGAGCCCTTTGTGTGCTATGAATGATAGTATTAACTGTTTTTATTTCCTAAAAAGAGAAAAGGGAAGAAAAATGAGGCGAAATCTTAGTTTCATCACTCACTCCTTTTATAGCATGGTTTGTACTTACATCAGTTCTTGCCCTGAAATGAGTAAGAGCATCAACAAAGTTTAGAATCTGGAATACTCTTAGAAGGTTATTGCCAGAACTGTTCCTTGTTGGTGGCCAGACCAATCTGCCCCTTACATTCCAGTCTCCCAGTCTCAGCTTCCTTGCCTTTATCTTAAGCCAAGATGCACATTGGCACAAAAGCTGCACAAAGCAAGTGAAAGTTTTTTTCTTCCAGCACCAGCGCTGTGGAGACCCATCCATGGATGCAGTTGCAAGCAGTGGTGTAGGAAGCATCTGGATCAGTGGGGACCCAACTTAAGTAGGGTAAATTCAGGGCATGGCTTGGTGCTAGTGCTGAGACCTATAAAGCTGGAAGGCTATAGATATGCCTCAAAATATATGTGCCTAAGATAAGAGGTTTGAGCTCCTGGGCTGCCTGTGGTAGAAGTGGAAAGATAAGTTTCTCCAAAAGGCAATGCACCACTTTGTATGGCCTGAAAACAGGAGTTACTTGAGTCCAGCATACAGAAATGTTCAAGTGTGGCTTCTCACAACCCACCAGCTGTTCTCACCCACTCTTGTTTTTCTGCCTTTAAACACTGAGCTAGGACACTAACCTATCACTGGGGTGGGTGATATTGTAGCTTTTCATTTCATACATTTATTTCAATATAGCTTTCGTTTAATGTATTTGCCACACTTGGATGGTTCTGTGAACACCTTCTCAGAATAATTCCCACTCTGCATTTGTTAAGGTAACTTGTGTTAAAGCCGTGCTAGGAGCAACCAGGCTTATAAATAGCAGAAACCAGAACCTCTACTCAGATAGTGAAGATAGAGTCCGTAACATGGTTGGAGAAAAAATCTCTATCTCCATGGCCTCAGGAAGCTTTCTAATGTGTGTCTTTCCCAAGAGAAAGAATCCCATTGTGAACCCAGAATTTCTGAATAGCGAGCTGTCACACACACTTCAGAAAATATCCAAGCATATAGCATAGCAACCAGAAACTGCCACATTGTGATGATTAGTGCTGTGCCCTTTCTGGACTGCTTATGGGAAATTTCTATCTTTTGTCTTTTGTGAACCTGAATATATTAATTGGAATGGTCGTGCTTTCCAACACAACATGCATCTGTTCAAGAGAGGCACCAGTGGGCATGGAAAACCAGAATGCCAATCTTCCTTGGCCTTCTGTGTTGCCCTTGCTTCTAACTAAGGTCTTTGCTTTGTCTCTTTTTTGGCATTTGTATAATAACACTGAGATAGATAAAAATGAAAGCCGTGAGTGTGCCTGTTGAAGTTTTGGCCTTAGGTCCTGTTTCTCACCCAGATCTCAACTTTGGTCTAAGTTGCCTGCACTTCTGATTACCTGTTTTGTTTTTCCCAAAAGAGGGAAAGTGTTTTTGTGAGCAGTTTGAAGATGACAGCAGTTGGATCAAGGCTGTGGTCATGGATCTCAAAAAATAGTACTAAGGTCACTGCACATACAGCATTGAGAGAATGCAGTGGCCATGATACTGTGAATTAAATTGTTTTCCCAAAGATGCCAAGTGCCTCCTGCTGGCAAAAGTTCAGTTTGTCCTTCCCTGGTATATAACAGGGCACATTATTTCAGGTTCTTAATGGCTGGGTGGATTTAGGAGACTGCCTTTAACAGCTCAAGTTGGACGTATCACTTACTTTCTTCTCTAGGCCACCTGCATCATACATGACTTTGAACTGATCCAACAACTGTGTAGTCTATAGGATAAATTCTCCCCTGCTGTAACTGATTGCTTCTTATTGCCTGGGCATTAAGCATGTTTCTTTGAAGGCTAGTTCAGGTTAAAGCCTGAGCTAGTTGAAAGCCTTTGTTGAAGTTAGATTGGCAACTTGATATGAAATTACATTTTGAAAAATCATCTTTCAGCTTGAATTCAATAAAAAGCGGTGTTTGGCACTTTTCATACTTATGGGTTAAATTAATGCTTTTAGAAAAGCATTTTCCCACTAAGCCTCTCAGAATTAGGGGCCTGCCACTTTCCTTTTTCAGCAGGGAAAAAAAGAGCTGCGGTGCTTTGTGATTATGGAAAGGAGAACATTTTGTAAATGCAGGGTTACATTTTATGCATTGATTTGTAAGTGTTGTCCCTTTTCATTGTTCTTAAAGTCTTTCAAAGATCTGATTGTCATTTAATTAGCTGTTCTCTCCCTCTCTTGTATTTACAATTAGGAAATATATAAGTATTACTTCATTAGTTCATGCTAGTTACTTGCTGATAAGTTCAGCATATATGAGGCAGCTGGGCAAAGAGGTGAGCAGGTTTTAAATACCTGAAAGAATAGTTAAAAGTGGATAAAGTGAGTTTGAAATCATTTCTTTTTCACCAAGTAATCTGCAGAATGGTAATCCTCTGGGTTTGTGTTATTTGTTATTATTGTGGTGTTTACTATTCCTTAGAACAAGATTTATTGGGATGAGTGATGACCCATGGTGTATGCAGAATAACATCTTCACAATTTAGTGGATTGCAACATTAAAGACAACTAAAATAAGACTATACTTTTTCAGCAAGGGTAGCTGGTAAGCTTAAAACGAAGGGACAGTATCTGGTCCCATGCTCCTTAGACTGCAGATATTAATTATACAGAAAATAAGCATTAATGTAGGAAAGAATCATTTTCTCTTGGCTCTTAATGGTTAGTCTGTGTGATGTAATCTGTGTCAATGTCAAGTCTGCTGCCACGGCGGGGCATCTAGCAAGGAGCTAAGAGACTCTGTATGCAGGAAACAAGGACAACCTGGCATTCACCCTTTACCAAGGAGTACTGGGTCTCTGTTATTTTTACATAGCAACAGAAACCAAGCTGAATAATGATCCAGCAAATCACAGGTTATGCAGTATAGAAAATAAAGCTATCTCCTTTTACCTCTGTAGATCTTTGGGATGGCCTGTTGAGCACACCCCACTCAGCCTCCCTGGTCAACACCTCTAATGAGTGCATTCACCCATGCAGAGCAGTTGACTGAAAGGAATTCCAGGATCATTTTCCCTGCCATTCCCCTTGTAAACAAACAAAAAAAATCCTCTGTCAGTGGGTGTGCAGAAAAGTACAGCAATTAATCCCAGAGGAACTTTGATAGACAGCATAGATTGATAGGCAGTCCCTGGAGAATACTGAGCCCAGGTGGTCACATCAGTGACCTTCACAAGAGGATGGCAGTGTCAGCATTGCCCACATCCAAGTCCTCAGCCTTACTCTACAGTATGATGTTAGGGTTTTTCTCTCAAAACCCATCAGCAGGTGAACCTTCATGCTTACTCCTCCTTGAGGGTGAACAGAATACACACTGCTACCACATCATTGAGTTCCTCTTTCTAAAGAGACAGTCAGTGAGGGATTTTCAGACTATCATATCCAACCTTATGAAAGTCAGAGGGCTAGGAGCCAAACGATAACAAATCCCTGGCATAGGCTGCTGTTTTGACAATCAACGTTTTCATTTGTGAGGAAGTTTTGATGTAGTTTTATAGAGTTGCTTCATTGCTAGAGTAATCCTTAATAAAACAGTTTCATCATCCTTCAGAAGTGCTGAGTTTTCCAGAGATGTTGCTCCAGCTGACTGCGAAGGTACATATAGCAAGGATGGGAGGGTTTATGAAAGGTGGCAAAGGCAGCCATATATTCATACTCAATGTGCTACCTGGATTCTCTGTAACTTTTAGCCTGAGCAATTTGTGGCTGATATCTGCAGTGCTATATCCTGCCGGTTTGTGTTGAATTTGATTATCTCAAGACCTTGCATCACATGGCAAAATCCCCATCTTTTTGTGTCTGTAGTCTTAGCATCAGAAAACATATCAGTCGCTTTGCTGCAGCTGGCTGCCTGTCCATGACTGCCCCGTGTGAGATCAGTTACACACTGAGGGTGAGATACAGATATGAATAGAACTCAGAAGACCCCACAGAGAACAGCCATATAGCATTTAACAGCTCATTTAAAAACCAAATAAAAATGCCATGGAAATGGTAAATGCAGGTTGACATTTCAATGAGTATTTTTCAAATCAGTTCAATGAAAGAGTCGAGAAGGGAGCTTTGGAAGAGAGGCTGTCAAACCACAGCTTTTCCACTGGCTTTTTTCATGGCACATGATGTAAGATATATTTGTTTGTGTTTTCCAAAGAAATGGTTAGTGTTCATTTTTGGAACTGGGAGAGTATAAAGTAGTTTTAGAGGAAAGCAGCAGATACTTAGCCTTTAGCTCTCTTGCTCATTCTTTGTGCATTTGATCATTGTTTTTCTGAATACTGGGTACAGCGTTTTTCATGAATGGACCACACATTTTATTGGTCAGCACCTGTTCACAGGGATAAACATGTGCAGTTCCTCCTCCATCTCTGGTTTGGTTCTGAGGCACAAGGGGCTGTGGTCAGCCAGACATCAGTGGTTGATTCGATCTTAGATAGTCACCCTCCTACTTTATTTTGCACTTCACAGAGAAAAAGTGGCTGGCCCAGTAGTTCACCTCAGCCTAAGCAGACACCTGAAGTGGGTGGAACTGCAGTAAGAGCACTGCTATAAAAGCAGCCATGGAGGTCAGTCTCTGACAGATACCTATATTGTAGACATATAAAATCAGATTAAATTATTCCACCCTAGAGTTCATTAGTTCACCTTTGAAAGACTTGAATTTAATTAAAAAAACTAAGGTCTTTGCTGAGCCCTTCATGTTGTACTGTCTGTCCGTGAAGCAGCTCAAGTCTCTGTGCCTCTGAGTGTCTTGTGAAGCCTCAGGTGTTCTTTTCTCTTACTGACTTTACTTTGATTTACCCAAGTCAGATGTGCAGCATGTGTCCTTCCAAATCACCACAGGAGCACAAGAATTTGCTATAGAATATGCTGTAGTTTACATACTTTAAAGTTGGAGGTCTTTCCGTTACTGGGTTCAGATATCTATTTTGCTGTTTCATAACCAGAGATAAGCAACAACTGTGAACTCTGGAAGGTTTATTCCGAATACCTATACCGAAGTCTGGGCTCTTGCTGAAATGCTGAAATTCAAATTGCTGACTGAAAGATCAAGCTATAAAGCTCAGACAACTTTTCTATTTGCCATTATTTTCTTATACTTCCAGTATTTTCTGATTTCGTTTGAAATGAAGGAATCTGTGTCCTTTTAGTACATCAGCTTTTGGTACCAGACAAAGCCAGGGAATGCAGAGACAAGTAAAGCTAAAGTAAAACCACCAGTACCATTGTTACTAATTGGTATCCTTGTTAGCAAGCTCAGCAGAGATGCCAGAAAAGGGATGTGTACGTACAAAGACACAGTAGCAGACTTGAGCCCATAATTTACTATGAATAATTTATTCAATTAATTTAGCCTGCTTTTCTTCTCAGCAAACCAGATTACAATTTCCTTAAATTTATACATTATTCAAAAGTGTTCAAGAAAAAATACCTTTTGTTTTCACTGTATGGACTGATTACAAACACTGTAGCATCGAGCTGGGTTGTTAAGTTGCGATTCTTTGGAGAGCTCAAATATCACACTTTCTTTCACTTTTATTTTCTTTTCTCCTCCCACTAATTGGATGGACAAGCAAGCACTTATGGCTCGCACAGTTGCCCATGGGAATTTAATATATCCTGTCAGCAGGTATTTAACGTTCACAACTTTAAAGTTGCTTTCTAAGAGCATTATTTTGGCCAGGAAAGGTCAAAAGCAGTAGAGACCTGGCCCACTGCTTCTGAGGGTAGCTCTGGCTGAGCATTACAAATGTAGCAGATGCTAATTCTTTAAATGACTGCAAACTCAGTAGATGTTTTGTTTAGAGCTGTAAGTGTGTAAGTGGCTGGCATGGAAGTGCAGTTGCCGATGTTGCCCTTGTTTGTAGAGTATTTTCACTGTGGCATTTTTGTTCACTCTCTCTTCCCAGGCTGTCTTTTCCCCCTTCCCTTTAAGTTTACAAAAGTTTTCTTTCTGAATGTCCATGAAGACTGGAGTTGTTTTAAGATTTGTTTAAAATTTAAGTCTGTATTCAGTGGACAGTGGAATTATGGACAAAATAGCATCTGCCACACCCTAGCTACAAGTTTCAGTTGCATTAAAAGCTAAATGCCAATCACAGTCATATTGAATGGCATTTACCTTTTAATTCTCCTACTGAATGAGAAAAAGAAGAAAGAGGAAAGGAGAAGATGAAGAAGTTAGCGTTGTTTATCCCGAAACCCTTAGGCACAGCTGTGTTTCATACTACAGCACAGGCTGCACTAGAGTTGCAGTTGCAAACCTCTAAAACTCCCACGCAGGCTGCTGATATCCTTGGGGAATGAGACCTGTGAGCAGTGGAGCAGCGGGACCCTGGGCCCTCTGCTTCCCCTTCCCACAGTTGCTCTCGCTGCTCACACGGCGTTTTCAGCTGTGGATTTGTGGTGATCTCTATGGCACGATTTGGGCAGGCCTCAAACCCTCACAGTAGATGTGCCTTCCTGAAGAAAGATGCCTCTCTTCCTTCTGCTGCTCTGCCCTGGGGCCAGCTAGAGCCCAGCTGGGTGGGGGAGCCACACTCTGCTGCATGCAGCACACTCCCAGCTATGCCAATTAGCTGCAGTATCAGACTCTTGATGTCCAACCGGTACAGCATCATTCTGGAGCACAGCAGGCAAGCAGCATTTGCAGCCATGGCAATAATAACAGCTTGGCCATTACACACAAAACCCACAAGTCTGTTACTGTTTACCGTGATTTTTAAGCAAATTCTTTTTTACTGTATTGAGGGCTGTTTTTTTTTGTGTGGTATGCATTCTGTCTTCCAGAAAGGGTATATTCTTCACAATAGTGAATATCAAATCTGTACTGCAGAATGATAACTGGAAGGTGCTTTTTTTTGTTTATGTTCAGTAATTAGGGTTTGCTCAAAGTGGTGCTTTCACAGGCTATTCTTGGCCAACCAGGGAACTGAAATGGATGCTATGAGTTGTGTTTAGTAAAAGCAATTGGAAATTCAGATCTTAGCTCTGCACAGTGAACTGTGTGCAGGCAATGCAGCAGACAGGTGATAAATCTCAGTGAATACTTGTGAATAATGAATACTTTTTTAGGAGACTTGTGGCCTCTTCATGGGCGTCCTACAAGAATCATCAGACATGTTTTTGAGAACATTTTGCGTGCATGTGCCTAGAACTAAAAGTAGATCTTGACTTAAATAATGAGATCTTCAAAGTAGATTAATGCCTCTTTGCCAGGAGCTCTGCAGAAAAGATCACCTTTATGTCTTCCACCCTGCAGTTTTTTAAGTGAATGTCAGGCACAAATGTGTAAAATAATGAATAGTCGTCCTACTCAAACATTTGATTATCAAATGGAACAGCATTTGATAAATGAAAAGACCAAATGTAAGAACAAAGGGAAGGGGCCATGAGCTGAAGGCCACCAGTAGTCATATCAAAGTCTTGATTGACCTCTGAGTCTTATTCAAGAGAACAAAAATACATAAATAAGGCTGTACAAATGAACTTGTAAGACTTACCTGGAAGAGCTAAATAGAGTTCTTAAGTAGTCTCTGTTGGGCAGAGGACTATTTAAAGATACTCTGCCCAAGGAGAGCTTGTGGATTTTGGTTGGGTTTTTTTTTTTTCTTCTTTCCTTTCTCCCCTTAGTTTTTAAGAATGTCCTGAGCACTTGAAAACATGCCTATAATGGAAGTATTTCCTAAACAATAATTGATGGGGCTTGTTTTGCGGTGCTGTAATAGTCTGTCACCTGAATTTCTGGTCACACATCGTGGCTGCTACTGGGAGGCAGATGGCTATCAAATCAGGTAGCAGAGCTTGCTTCACACATGGAAGAATCACTGGTCCTAGCTTTTCTTCCTTTACCTTTCTGTCTTTGATTCAAGACTGTAAAGTATCAGGCTGTGAAGGAATGGTGTCATTTTCAACTTCATATTTTTGTAATTTTCCTCTCAAGTATGGTATGAGTTCTATTCCTTATTTAACCAAAAAAAAAAAAAAAAAAAGAAAAATCTGAGTTTTTTCTGGTTCCATATGAGTTCATGACAGATATAAGGAGCAAAGAAAAATGTGACTGCAGAACACAGTTGTATCATTTTACCTGTACGTGCCATGGATTTAGATGTGACATTTTTGGGCTGTTCATCCAGCAGTGCAAGATATATCAGGAGATGCGGGATGATTCCTGATCTTTGCACTACTTTTGCAAATATCTAACTCATCTGGGCTGTGTGCTGCAGTTAAAACAGTCTTATACTTTGCCAAATGAGTGTGTCTGCACATGTGGTGGGTAGTAAATGAAGGATTAAAGACTTGTACGCAAGGAAGTAATTGCAGTTACACAAAGTAAAAGCACCTAGCACAAGTATCTTCTAGCACTCTTGAAGTGTTATATTCTCCCCGGGAATTAGTGCAAAAGAACTTATTTGTTGAAAATTCCTATTGTTCCTAATACCTTCCCCATGTTCACAGACCTGAGCCAAAGTCCATTGAAATCTTTCCAAGGGTAGAATGGGAATGCTAGGAACATTTCCAAGCTCACGTGGGACATCTTTTTTCCTCTTTCTTCTCTGCAGTTCATGAGTTTTCTGTGACTCTCAGTTAAGTTGCTAAAATAGTGGGCTCGGATTAAAGAACAAAAAAGATGCAACAAATTGGGGGTGAGCACCCTGTGAAGTCTTTGGGAGTTTTGGAGCGTGGACACGAGATTCATCCATCCCTATTAAATCCCTTTATTGTGGATTATTTTTTCCAAAGCCTTTACTTGGAATTAATAATATTTTGCACAAGTGACTTGAACGAAACAAGTTCTATTCATGCTTTTGTTTGTTTGTTTGTGTGTTCCCATTTCTGCTACAGGGAGTTCAGAACATTCACTCTGGAGCTCAAAATTCACAAGCAGTATTATCAGTAATGGACGTTTGAAGAGTTTCAGAGTTGCTTCATTTCCTCTGCTCAAATGTATTTACAAGAGACATCTATTTTTGCTTCAGTCTTCTCATTACAGCTTGCTTGCCAGTCACATGTACATATGTAACAAAAGTGCCTCCCTCATCTCCCGAGTGGTACCATATGCTGACAAAACCATATTAAATTCACAAGCCAGATTTCATTGGCCATTTGCCCTCCACTTTAAAGGTGATTTGTTAATAAATAATCCTCAACACCACTACTTTCAATCTGCTCCACCTCTCCCAAGGTAGCTAGTAAGTACAAAACTCAGCTGTCAACCCAGAGGGCAGCCTCAGGTTAACTGTTTGCAACAACTGCATGATTCCTAAGTTAATTACCAGGCAAAATCTTACAGACTGCTGCGAAAATATCTTTTCCCAGGCACATTTTTCTTCTTTTCGTTTGCCCCTGCTCATTTTCCTCTGTAAACAGCCTGCAATCACTCTTTGCAAACCAGACCGTGCTGTTCTTTTAGGAGCTTTCAGGCACAAGTGCCCAGGCCCAGGAAGACTTGACATTTAAGAGGTCTTGACATCAGTCAGGGGATTTTACCCAGTGTCGGACAAGTGCAAGCAAACATAATAAAGGAGCCATTGTGTCCTGCCAGTTCGATGTTAGCTCTGTTTCACATTACTGCAGCCCCCCTGCCTGACAGCATGGCTTAAAAGGTCACGGGTTCAGTGCTGGTATTATTTAGGCTGAGGCCTGCTATGACTTAATAGAGAAATCTTCATCAATAGAACACAAATGTGTGGGCTGAAGGAAAAATAGTAGTTGAAATGAAGCTGGTCCCAGGTTCTAACCGTGTGCAGATTGACTGTGCAGTGGAGACTTTTCTCACTCATTCCTCATCAGTTTGCTCGGTAACACACTCCCACGGACTGGTCAGTAGAGCAGATTGCAGCTAGAGCTCACTCTATCCTCTCTTCTCCAGTTCTGCCCTCCTCCCTTTCACACCAGTTTGGCTTCACTTCCTATCTGACTGCTTTCTTTGTCTCCTCATCCAGTCTTCTACACTGCCCCTCATAGCTGGAACAGCTTCTCCCTTCCTACATGCCAAATTCCTTTTCTCCTCACAAATGTCTGAAGATGTGGCTACTCAGCACAGCATTCAGCTTGACCGTTACTAGCACCATGCTTGTCTGTCTGGCAATGATACCTGGCACTTTCCATGTAAGTTTGTTAGATAGAGAAGCTTTCATTTCTTCATCTTGCCCTACAAAAAGGTCTTTATACCTTACTACACAGGACATTCACAAAATGTTTGCTCTTACTCAGCACCTGATTTAAGAGGACTACTTATTTAATTTGTAATTAAAAAGCCTAGAATCTGCCTCTAACACATAAAATAGCAGTGGCTGTGTCCTATAGGATAACAACTTGGCAGTCCTAGGGCAAAGGTTGGACTTGTTGATCTTATAGGTCCTTTCCAACCTCACTGATTCTATGACTCAAAAGCCTCACATTAAAAAAAGTCCAGACTTCTACCTCCTGAAGTGCTCCGAGGCCGATGAGTTAGTGTTAGTTAGCTCTAGCAGTCTGTCGGGCTTAGAAAGATCATTTTATGTCTCTTCCAACCTTTTTATTTTAGGACTTCTTGATTTGTCATTTCCAAGACTAAAGACTCTTTAGTCTTGCATCCCAGCACTGATGCTTGCTAAGAACCATCATAGCGATCTCTCGTGAGAAACTGAGTATAGAAAGATAACTGATACTTGTGGTGTTGGATGCATGTTAGTTACCCCACCTGCTGTCAGGTACTTCTTTATTCACAACATTGGCACTACAAAGCTTGCCATGACATCGAGAGAGGCATGAGCTCAGAGCTCAAATCAGTAGGCTAAGAAAATTCAAAGAGGAGGCACGGTACATAAATCCAGGCTCAGAGAATCAAAGCTGCTGCCTTTTCAGTAGAAGCCTGACATTCAATTGCCTGTATTGCAACCTATGACAGAAACAGTACAAATAGCCACATTACAAAACAAACAGAATGGAAACACAAACAGTAAGTGCTGCAGTGGATATGTATGTGTTGCTCTAGAAATAAATAAATAAAATAGCTGTGCCACTTGTTTGCATCTACCAGTTTTCTGAAGTCATTTCCCATCTTTTTTTTTTGTGTCACTTATGATAACCACGGTAAAGGTATGGGTGGGTTTAAAAGATGCAATGGCAATGCCCTTCAGACACTAAGATATGCCATGGTAGATTGGCTAAAAAAGTCTTGTAATTGATGGTGTTTTGGAGGTTGTGTCTAGGAGCTGCTGAAGGTTTGAACTGAGACATGAGCATCCCCAGGGTTCACCAACTTGACCTAAGCATTCTTATCACTTCTCAGGCTCAGATCTTTACCTTGGTGTTTCTGCAGTGTGTGCTTTTACTGTTTCTAGCAGTTTGTGTTGGGGGATAAGAGAGGAGGTGAGACATAGCAACACTGGAAGGTTTGAAAAAAGCCTTAGTTAATTTTGCTTTTTCTGGAAAACAAGGCCTTCTTTTGTGATTTAGGAAACAAAAGTTTACATGGAAATGGCACGAAATCTTTTGTGGGGATTTGTTCTTCATCCTAGCATGTTCTCCAAAGGACAACATACTGTGTGCAGGCAAGCACCGCTGGATTGCTTCCAGCTCTTTACCTCTCCTCACCACCCACAGCTGGAGCTGGTAGGCAGGCTGTGCAGCAGGTGCGCTAGGCTGGGTTTGAATCGGGCTGCTTTCCTTTTAATGAATCTTGTTAGTTGAAGCGTTTTATTTTATCTTTTCATGAGGAGGAACACTTGACTTGTTATGAAGCAACATGTCATTAATCCATCTAATCACTGGAACCTGCTCGCTCAAAGAAAAATGCATGGGGGTAGTTAGAATAACAGCAGCATATGCAGCTTGCTGTTTGAGTGTGTACACACACATACGAAGGCCTTTAATAGCCCTGCTACAGAAGCTGGGTGGCATCTGAGCTACGTCTCCATTTTCCTCAGGCTAATTTATCGGCTGTACGACACGGGGAGTTTTTGTGGTTGTGCAGCACTCCAAGGTGCAACAGCCAGGCTTCACTTAGACTCTGCCACCTAAGGATCACTGAGCATGTTAAAATGTTAACTACATTTTGCAGCACCGTTTGCAAGGTTGGATTATCGTTGGTGTTGTAAGTCTTCCTTTTTAAATGAGTGCATAGGCTGAGATTAAGTAATTTACTGGGGGTCGTCAGGTAAGGAATCACTGAGGTGGAAAAAAACCCAATCTTGTTTTTGAACCCTTTCTATAGCTACTAAGCATATCCTATTTGCAATACAGGCAGACTGGGAGATTCAGGCATGACAAGCTATGTAGTAATTTAAAAAGACAATAGAAAATCTGAAGAGAAGACAAGTCCCACCTGTTGAAGATGCCCTTCTTTTGGTTCTTCTAAGGTTTAAGCTAAATCCATTTAGTTTATTTAAGTAATTTGGCTTAATTAATTACTGACCTAAATATTGATTCCAGAATTGTAAAGTTACCTTGAGGGTAACCTGATTCATGCCTATATTTGAACTAATGTTGGCTGCAGTACTACTATGGAAAACAAGTATAACCGTTCCAGAACTGTTTCTAGATGCTATTACAACAGCAGGTTTTGAAGCAATTTTGTAAAATACTGTTGTTTTGAGGAAAGAGACACTTTTATTAGGCAAAATTCCTATTACCTTTAATAGGAATTTTGACTGAGGAAAGATGAGTGGGCATCACAGGATTCTGTGGGCTTTGTTTGTTAAAAGATTTTTCATCAGCAGCAATGATGCTCGTCACCTTTGGGTTCTTTATTTCTTTTTCTTTGTTTTTATATTTAGTTGAAATTGATAGAAGTACCTGAGTCTGAATCTCCTGTCGATTTTGTTACTGACAGAGATAAATTAATATCTAAGAGAAAAAAGAAAAGAATAAGGAACCTAACTCATATCTGCGTTTCTCTAAACCTGAAGTATTATATTGTGTCATCGTTGGTATTACTGTAAAACTAGTAAAAAATAAAGAAACAAAATCCAAACCCAAACCTTTAAGGTACTCAAATATTAGAATGAATCAGGCCCCCATAATAAGAAAATTCATTAAACTCCAGATGTTCCGTTCCACCAGAAACAGAATTCTTTTCATCCATTTCAGTATTACCTCTTGCAGCATTAAGATCCTTATCATGGAGAGGACAAATTATCCGCAAACTGGTTGAACTTAGCCATGAATTCCCATTGCTAGTGTTCTTGAAAACATAGTAGACCCTGTCCTGGGTTGGTCTGGGGGTCCACAGTTTCCTAAGCCAGGCAAGAAGCTGTACTCACATGAGTTCCTAGTCAACTCATTCTCTTCTGCTTGTGGTGAAATAAAACCTTCTTAGCCTGTGGCTCAAATGTGATGCTGGCCAGCCTGTGTACCGGTGCTTTTCTGTCTAGTAGTGGAAATCAGTCCTTGACATTGCTGAGATGTTCCCTACAATCCCCTATCTCCAAAGAAATTAGGTGTTTTTCCCATCAGGAATTAAATGCTTGCAGTGCTGCTCAAAAGAATGAAAGCAAGCTTACATGAATGTTATGACTCACAGACTGTATATTCATGAAATTAAGATCATGAGGTAGTTTATCACTAGTTCCAGCTAGAGCAACTGCTTGTCTTTTCTGTGACCTTTGATATGCAAATAAACATCTCAGGTATTAGAAATACGCCTTAATATAAAAATTGACCTATACCTATCAGTCCTGAAGTTTATGCTCATTTTTAGTTATGAGAGTTTATCTACACCTAATTTGCAAGCTGAACTACTTCTGATGTATGTGGTAATAGATGTTGAACTCAACAAAATGGTATGTGTGTTTTCAGAGGGAGCATATACCCTTGCAGACGTACAACACATGGTGTTTTAGCTGCACACGCCATACTTTCACTGCTCAAAGAACCTTCCCAGCAACCATTATACAGCTATTTATCACAGACGCTTACCTCCAAAGGCACTGCACAATTATTGGAGTGTGTATGTATTTCCTGAGCTTTTTCATGTTCAATGAGTGACAAGCAAACAGTGAAGCTTGGTTTGCTCAAAGGTGTCGGAATCACACAAAATATTGTGCTCAGTCCACTGGGTATCCATCCTCCGAGTTTAAGAAGTAAGAAATTACAATAATAAAGAAAAGGAGTGTTAGGTTGTGGCATGGCAGCCTTCCAAGTAGTTATGATAAACCAGCATTGTTCACTGCTTGGGAAGTTAAACAGAATTATGCATTGTTCTAAAGCAGCTGGGGAGTGGATCCCCAGGCTGTTTCTTACAACAGTATTTTAAGGAGGTATAATGCAATCTAGTATCACTTTTAATTAAATTAAACTAAAAGGCAAAAGGCATGCACTCGCTAATTTTCAGAGCTGCAGCTGAACAGTAAACATTGCCAAGGTGAAGGCTTTTTGGGAGCAGTGTTTTGTAAGGAAGAAATCTTTTGTCTCAAGATTTTTTCATTATAAACGAGACACAAAATACTTTTGAATTAAGTACTTTAAAGAACTGAGTGCATTCACTCACAGTTGTTCACTATCTTTGTTTCTCATTGTGGGCAATGAATGGTGAAGACTTCAGTGCAATGCCATCACATGGAAAAGGAGTTAATACTTTACCTCTGAGAAACCTTGGGCTGAAACCTCGTGCATGCTTTCAGCATGCTCCTGGGTAAAGTGCAGTTTGAAGGATGAATGTCCATATTCATTTGGATTATTTGGGGGCTGAAATTTTGTGGTTCAGCTTTCCAGAGGGTGAGAGCACAGCACTTGCTGAGCCAGGTCCTGTCAGGAATCTCATATAAGGCACTTAGTCATAACATTCTGTGGGAGGTACAGGAATCCAGGTGAATTCTGGACTTTTTAGTATGTGCAAGTTATATATGTACATTTCACACATGCTGTTTAGGAAGTTCAGTTTTGCAAAGGAAAGTATCCCTTGAAATAAACTGTATCTCTTTTGTCCCCATCCTTCAGTCACATCAGGATGCAAACCAGTTGCTATAGAGACTTTTTACTTGAAATGGAGGAATGGAGAATAAGAACAACATAAGAACTGGAAGCTGGTGAGCTCTTTTGAGGTAGCAGGGACTCAGTGGCAGTCCACTGAATAGCCCAAAATATGTGAGGAGGCCACTAACCTTTGTACCTGTTGTGGAGCTTTCATCATGTCTTTCTGCATTTAGAGGACATCCTGTGGCTCTGACTTGTAGTCGTGAGAGTTACCTATCTGATGAACATCAGCAGGGGAAGAAAGAACAAGTACTTCTCCAGAACCCCAGTCATGCCTTTGGCTGGTAGGGATGCTGATCATTTTGTTGCGGCTAGAAAACAGAACATATTTTCAAACTCTTACCAGAATTAAGGGATAAAGGTCTTAAGTGCTTTTGGAAAAGGATGACTGCAGGATGGGATTTCCTGCACCTTTGGCATCTGAATCCCCTTCTTAGCTAACATTATTGGAAAGACACGGACACTTGAACTCTTGATATTTTCTGTGAGTCTGACTTTGTTTTTGTACAAACTGGGACTAACCCAAAGTCTTCCCAAGTTGATACAGAGTGTCCCCATAGCAGGTTCAGTGGGCTTTAGAGCAAGGTATATGTGTGTCTTAGATTGTTTGCGTGCATTAGGTATTATTTTGTTCCTTAACTTCCAATGTTCATTAGTGACTGTTAGTGTTCTGCTGGGGGGGGGAATTTCTGTTTTAAAGATATATTCAGGAGACATTTTCCAATTCTGCATGAAAGGAAGCTGATCCATTTTCCTATTTAAATGTATAACATTCTTACATATTAGGTTATGTCTTGGGGATCCTTTGGTTTCTGTTCCCTCTTTTTCGAAGCTCCTATGTGGTGTTCATCTGTTTCTAACTTGACAATTACACCTTGAATTATTCCCACTCCAACTGTTAGCTACAGAATGAATTAGTATGATCAACATTGCAAAGTTGTCTTCCATTCTCTTCTCCTTTGCATATTTCATTGTTGTAACTCTAAGGATTCATATTGGCTCCACTTAAAGCTCTCCGGTGTGGCAAGAATCAGGTATGAATGCAAAAACATAAAAGTTTTGCCAAGGAGGGAGGCAGAAAGTATTTGCGGAGTTATTCTCTAATTATACTGTGGAAGTGAATCACTTAGTTCTGATTGCTGTCTGCACAACAATGTATTTATGGACCGGCATACAAAACCATAAGGCTCATTTGTACAATACTTATATTTTCCCTCAATAGTAGGAACTGCACTATTATTGACTTGTTTTTTTTAGCTTTCAAGTGCTTTTATTTCTCTCATTGCTTAGCTGCCATTCATTGGTTCCCTGCTTGTCCCTGATGTGAAAAAAATAGAGAGAAAATGCTAATTGGAGAGCAATTTAATATCTGAAGCTGCCCAATAGCACTCCCTTTAGTAACACATGGGTCTTATGGGCTGAGTATTTCATATTATAGGTCTGAATAATAGAGATTAATTTTCCCTATTTTTCACTGTGTCTGAGTATCACAGTCTGAGATAACATTTTGTAGTAAGTAATATTATGGTTGTGTTTGGGTTGTACCTGTTGTCATCCTGGTATTGGCCCTTGGAAACAAGGGGAAGGCCCACATGCAGTAATTAATCCGCAGATGAAGATGAGAACTAGCGCTTTCCAACCCTGAGGAAGGCAGGTTTGATGCAGAGATGTGCTGGGAGGGTGTTTGCAGTGGTGGCAGGGAATGTCTCAGAGCCATTGTTAAAGGTACATGTCACTGACTGAGCAATGCCTCTTATGTAGTTAAGTGTCTTATTCGAGCAGGTGAACTGAAGTGGGACATACAAAACAGAGAAAGAAAAGTATTCAGATCACTGGCAGACTGAATAGTTGTCTTACAAGAAGGATGAAAAGGCTTGGTTGGCTTAGCCTAGCAACTAAAGGATTTGGTTGCCCTTTATAATCTTGAAGGAATGTTCAAGCCATGAAACCAGAAAGTCAGTATAGATAAAAGATTAAGTGGTATAATTTAGCTGTGAGCAACGGTTTATGCTTAGAATCAGGTTTCCATTCAGTGTTAGAAATAGCGTACTGGAAGTCCAGGATTGTAAATGCACATATGGGAGATCTCAGCAAGTGTCATGAATGGGATTATGTGACCTGGCTGATTGCAGTGGAGGGAAGGCTGGCCTCAGGAATAGTCAGCGGGTTCTCTAGGCCTGTTTATCAAATGCTTAGTAACTGTAATTGCCATGAGAAAAATTATTGGATTCACTTCAGCTTTGGCTCCATTTCATATCATTGTAAAGAGCAGAAACAGGAGGGCATGTTGTGCACAATTCTCTCAAAACCCCCCATAACAACACCATAAGAACTCTGCACAGGTCTCTAAATCAGTGTGTTTATATACACTTGCATCTGTCCTGTTTGTGTATATGCTTATATGTGGACATATTTAAGTTATTAAGCAGCTAGGCTGGTCCACATTAAGCTGCAGTGGCTTTTATCATGCTTGATGAGTTCTGTTTTCTACGAAACTATCCATATTTCCTCCTTCAATTGCTTTGTTTCCCACGTTTGCTTGTGGCTATAGTGGGAATAAAATAATATTTTCGTTTTCTCTGTTAAATAATTCTTTCTCTGCTTCTTGAATTATGGCTACAAAAAGCCGGGAGGCAAATCCCTGACTCACTTTGAGAATTTAATACAAGGCTGTAGAGGTTTTCAGTGATGAAAAGCCCCAGCACTGCAAAAAAAATAATAGCTAGGTAGTCTATTGTCTTGGGTGCCTGAAAAGTCAAAATAAACTAAAGTTGGGGAGGGTTTTAGGTCTTTGTTGGCCTTGTTTCTTTCGTGTATAAAGAGCTTAGCACATTCATTCATGTTTTTGTCACCTTCAGACTTGCTAATGCAACCTTGTGGTTGCATAAGACAGCTACTGTGACATTTCATCTCATGCTGAATGCATCTAAATACTTCACATGTGGAGCATATTAAAGTGATGCTTCAGGAGTTTGCCGGATTAGGATTTTTTTGCTTGTGTTAATAATTTGTTCCTTCTCATGGATATTTTTAGGTAGCAGTTTTCATCCTTAAAAGTGACTGAAGACACTTGCTTGATTCACCTCTAACTTTCTGAGGGGAAAAAATCAAGAAATCGCCAAACCTTTTCCCTCTCCCTGTACTCTGGATTCTTCAGTCAAAGACATTTCTTGAAAGGTTTTACGTCCTTCCCCTCCCTTCTGTTTCTCTCTGCTGCCTCTTGCCTCAACCATCAACAGACATAAAGGCCCTTAGAATCAGCAACCTCCAAGCTAAAGGCACACTCCCAGTGCATTCTGCAGCTATTAGTAAGTTGTGTCGGACTTCCTAGATCACAGTAAATAGACGTTGCTGAAGAAATTTAAACAGGAAGGTTGGGTCAGAATTAGAATAACCTGTTAAGCGAGTGACAGACCTACCAACAGAAGTCGCTGTTGCTTTTCTGTAACCCAGTCATGAAACCCTTGTATTTCGATGTGTGCTGTCATGTAAGGCTCATATGAAGTCACTGGACCGTGATTCCTGTCAGAGCAAGTCACTTAAATTCTCTCAATCTTAATTTTCCCACATATAAAATACAGCTAATAACACACCCTGGAGTTTTCTAGTGCCCATCAGGATAGCTGCAGGTGTTGTTGTGTTAGCCTAACACTGACTTCATTGTCCAGAAGAGGAATCTGAGACATGGGAAGCGTAAATAAGTCACTGGAAGAGGGAGGAGGAGGTGGCTCAGGAGGTGATTTGAGAAGCATAAATTTTGGAGGGCTATAGAAGGAGAGAAACGAAAGACCTTCCTTTCCATTGCCTTCTGTGTACCCTTGTGGAAGGTCATGTCAGCAGCTATCTGATGGCTCCCGAGTAGTCTGCAGTGAAGGCAATGATCTCTTGCCACTCTTCTAGATTCCAGGCAGTAATGGCTATTTCTACTGAATGAAATATGTTCCCTATAGAATAAACAACATGATAAGACAGCACCTCAACCCAGGTATTTTTGAAGACTACTGGTTATGGTTGTTGATAAATTATCAAATTTTCATGCAGAATCCCTGCCCCAGCCTCTTCAGGTCATCTCCATGCTGCAAATTTGGGTCTCAGTTCATAGCTCTTGCTGTGGTGCCTGCCCAACCTTCACTTACTTTTCTTCTGAGCTCATGACTCCTTGTTTCCAGAGCAGGAAGATGAATTTGCACTGTAGACCTAGGCTGCCCTCCAAAAGCTGGTTTTTTAATGAAAGCAAGGCTCCTGCTCTTGCATCATCTGTATTCATACTAGGATAGTCTGACCTACTGTCCAGTTCCAATCAGGTTTGATGTAAGTAGAATTATAGGAATGGCACTCCTAAAAAAAGTGTATGAGAACAGTGTGTGAGCACAGCAAAAAAAAAAAGTGCCTTTGACAAATGAGGAAGAGGAAGCAGGAAGAGTTGAATCCTTATTAGACATCCAAGAATTCACTCACTCACTGAGGGCAAAGCCCATAGAGAATCTATAGCTGCAAGGAAAACTTCAGGTGCCTTTTTCATCTTCTCAACAGCCAAATCCAATTAGCCACAAGCCATAAATTGCAGGAAATGAAGCTCATTAGTCTTCCTGTCTAGGGAACTGCTTGTTTTTCAGGGATTAGCGCAACAAGGACTAACTGGTGACAGAAGTGGGTGTAGAATTTAGGCTCCTGCCCCCTTGGCTGTGCTTAGAGCCTGGTTAAGGCAGATATGCCTGGAAACCACAGACTCAGGAGAGCTGCACAATGAGATCAGAACCTCAGCCACCATAGAGAACAGAGTTTTTACATGGAGCAACAGAGAGTTTTCTGAAATAGCTATCAACTCTCACTGAAATCTTCATCCCCTTCTAAAAGAATCAAAGGCCATAGCCATAACATCATAGTAGTTTCATTTGGATAGCAGTTAAGGCATGTACTTAATGCCTGAAAAAGATTATTTTGGTGATCTCTCTCCAGTACACCCTTAGTCTGACTGTTGCTTAAAACCCCACCTTTGGATGTCTTTGGCAGCTTAAGTATTGTCATATGCCACTTGCATAATGCATAATGAGGCAGGGATGTCCTATTTCCAACTGACTAAAAAATACCATCCTGAATTTTAAGGACATGTCAGAATGCATTGCCTTAATGCAATATGTAGCTTATGCATGCAAACTTGCTGGAAAGGCTGGAAAATACCCCTGTGTCCCTACTATTATCCTGTAACAGTGCAGTCTAATTACTCCTTGACGCAGTCTCACTTTACGGTGTCTTCTTAATTGTTTTAATATTGGTCTGCTTGCTTTTGAAATGCTCACTGGTGAAGAGGGTTAGCTTCCACCCTAGACCCTGCTCCACTAAATTGCTTAAGCATGTGATGGAGTGCTTTTCTTCATTGGGCCTTCAATGCTGAAATATATAAACATGAGTCTGTTTCCAGAGGCAAATAAAATGTAATGCTATGGCAGGTGATGAGGTTTGTACCTACAGCTTTAAGATGAATATGATACTGTTTAATTTGTACTTAAGTCTGAAAGCATTTGGAACGATCAGTACATTAATGAAATGATAATTTCATGCAGAAGGTCTGACCATTATTTTTCCTGAAAGAGGCCACAGTATTGGCCACATATCTTTATGGGACTCTTTAAGAATGAATTATTGCCAACTCTCTTTATGTTTGAATTACATTCCTCTGATCCCAAGTGAAAAACAAGCTTAAAGAATTATTACAATAAGCCATCACTTTCCATAGCAGAAAGCAATGTTGCTTGTATTGCAACAGCTAACTGCAGAGCCCCTTCCCACTGCACTTTACATACCCATTTCATTAGCAGGTGGAATAGGGCAACTATGCTAAATGGGGAAGGACTTATCCTTTCAATCTCTTCTCTAGCTGATATTTTGCAACCTCAGTGCAACACTTTAACCTCGTGAGTCAACTGTAATGATGTTGTGCATTCCGCAGAGATATGTTTAATCTTTCTACTTAGATAAATTCTTGGCTTAACGTTACAGTGTCAGACAAGTTGAACAGAAGGAGAATGTATTTAACCTAAATGGCATATCAGAAGGAGTGTCTCTTTGCCCTGATATTAACTGGAATGCTTAGCACTATTAATTGCTTGTTTGAGAACACTGCTAGCTAGCAGAGATTCAAAATCTGCCCATGCAGAGCAGCACAAGCCTAATCCCACTGTCTAATGAAGCCTGCGATACCATTTCAGATAGAGGGGGATTAGGCCTATCAAGTACAGTCATGTTTTTTATAAAAAAAAAAGGACTTTGGGGCTTCAACTGCATCCCTGTAATGGCATTGCAAAAGATAATGGAGCAGTGCAGCACAGACAGGGTCTTACATGATCAGACTTTAACTTCTTTGGTCTTCATCGCTATCTGAACAAGTGCTCTGGTTTTCAGAAGTACCAAAAATGCTCCTAGTTCCCTGCACAAAGGGCACTATTTGAAGCTATTTGTAGTGATGCTATTTCTTGTGGTGGAATAGCTCTTAAGAATCCACAAATTAGATTTAAAGTCCTGATAGCCTAGCTGGATCCTGTTACTAAAAAGCGTCCATGAATAGAAGAGTATATTAATAAAACACAAAATGATGCTTCATGCAGAACAGCCTTCTGTCTGTTACCTACTGCAGTCCAACCAGCCTCTGCTTATACATCCAGGGAACGGGTGTCAGTGAAGGTGGAACAAGTGATGGCTAGGCCTCATACTCCTTGATTTCTAATCTGAATTGCTTCCATACAAAGAAACTTCTTTTTTCTTTTTTTTTTTCTTTCTTTTTTTTTTTCTTTCTTTTTTTTTCCCCTTTTTTTCTTTCTTCTTTTTTCTCTTTTTCTTTTTATTTTTTCTTTTTTTTTCTTTTTTTCTTCATTCCTTCTTTTTTTCTTTTTTCTCTTTTTTCTTCTTTTTTTTTTTTTCCCCAGAAACTTTTTATTTCAGAGCCTGCACCAAAGTGCAGTCATTAGAGCAGGCATTGAAACCGAAGGGCTGAACACTTCAAATGCCTCTTATGGTAATCAGAATTGAGAGCATGTTGGAAAATTACCCCTCTACTCCCCTTGTGAACTTCTTTTCTTATTATTGGCTCCATCTTACTCTCCTTAGAAGCAGATTTTGGAAGGAGATGCTGCTGTGCTTTTCGTACAAGCTAAGGCTAAATGTAATGATAATGCAAAAAAAAATAAAATAATCATTGACATAAAAACGCTTTGGCAGGGAAGAAAATCAGTCTCAAAAGTAGGAATATCATCAAGGGAAAGAATTTATGTGTTTAAGACTGTGTTTAATTACAGATTAAACAGATTAGCCATTCAGTGCAAAAGAAGGGGAGGGAGAAAATGCTTTGTGGGGTGGAAAAATACAGTAGTTTAATCAAATAGCGAGTATCATCAGTATTCTGATGTGATTTGAAATTGTTTTTCCATTGAAACCATTTATGGTATTGCTATAGAGTTTAGAGGGATGAAGTGCAAGTCCCTCTTGTTTAAAATTAAGGTGGAAAGAGTATAGGTGAAATTCAAGAGCAGCAAATAGGGCAAATGCGTGAATCTGTCAGCGTATTTTTCCTGTTCATGATTTCCATCAAGGGAAGGTTCTCCAATAACCCTTATTTGAAAAATAATTGCAAAAAAAGATCGAGCACTGGGCAGAATTATTGCAGGAATCAGCTACTGCCTGGAAACCTGGGGTGAGAAGCGGTGCCCAGCTCAGTTGGTGACTTGGATTTGGTCTTCTAGTTCCAGCTTCTATTCTTCTCCTCTTGCTTCCTGCATTCACCTATGCAGTACCAACCTTGCAGGAAGGTGCATTTAGCCTATTGACTGTAGGAATACCAGGTACTCATCAAGGAGTTTAGGGGAGATTGAACCAAGGTTTTGGAGGTTTCAAGCAAACAAACAAACCAAAACAAAAACCTGCACATTGCCTGTGTAGTAATTTGCTGAGACCTCAGTTCTTTCAAGCCTGTGAACTTTTAAGGAGAGATAGAACTGAAAAACTACCTTTCTGACATAGATCCTTCTGATGTCCATCGTTCTCCCCTTGCATCCTTTAAATTTTATCCATTTTTACCCCCCTCGTCCTTTCCTCCCTCTTTTTTCCTTCCTTTTCCTCTGTTGTAAACTCAGTTCCTCTCTAACCTTTCATTGTAGGACTAGAAAAAAGGAAGCTTTTCTTTTTTGTTTTCTTCTAAAAGAAAGCCTTCAATAGAAATCAATATTATCCCTGCAGAGAGGAGCCCATAGCAATATGGTGTTCCAATGCTAACTGAATAGAGACACAGCCAGGGAATCCAGATAACTCAGTGTGAACAAACCTGCTCACCTGCTTTCATGACTGATTCAAATTGAGTCACCTGCAGAGGTAAAACAATAGGAATTGCTTCTCAAATTCTGCATTAATTCACTGGCCATCTTGGGCTTGCATCAGAACAACAGACATACCAAGATTTATAGCAATGTATTTGTGAGGAGCTAACAGTTCCTTAAAGCATTCTTGGTGCAAAGGTCAGAAGTGAGTGGTGGCACGTACCTAGAGGTGGTTTACTTAACCTGTGCAGTTACTTTATAAGTAAGACTATAAAATTTGAGAATTTCAGCTTTTGTATTTGGCAGCTTTTATCCACATTGCTTTTATTCACATCACTTTTACTGACCATCTCAATGAGGTACTGCCCCTGGCTACGTTTTGTGCATATACCTCACTGGACTAAGTGCTCAGCCAAGTACAAATCAGGATGGCTCTATTGGTATCAGTAAAATACGGATGATTTATACCAGCCTGAGGGTCTGGCCTCTAATGTGTCAAGGAGGATGTGAAAACTGGCTTGTATCTGAAAATGGAGATCAAGTAATTTAAAACTTAAAATACTTTAACTAAATCCTGGAACAATGCCTAAAATAATAATCTCCATCCGCCGTTTGAACTTACGCATCCATGAGTTACTTCATGTTACTCAAAGCTTTACTTGAATCCATTGCTTTGGGAATCCCTCCTGTAATACAGACTACAAGTGACAGAAATCACAATCACTTCTAAGTAGGT
Organism: Neopsephotus bourkii; assembly: GCF_033783945.1. Lineage (NCBI taxonomy): Eukaryota > Metazoa > Chordata > Aves > Psittaciformes > Psittacidae > Neopsephotus > Neopsephotus bourkii. The sequence goes on from NW_026901033.1 coordinate 288,457, forward strand.
TAGACTTCAGAGAGGATAGACAAGAGGATAATTTCTGCTTACATAGTTTCTTTCATCAGGGGAGTTCAAAAAGCCTGTATTCATTAGGCCTAGACAGCACGCCTTATGGACAGGTAAGTATAAACCAAACCCGCTTTACACACAGATAAATTGAAAGGTAAAACCAAACAGAGATAGCAAAATGCAATATTAGAATGACAAGAGGCACCTGAGTTGCCCAAAGCATTAATGTTCATTAGGCATTATAGTCTGTCCTGTGTCCCAGCCCATATTATTTCCCTTGAGGTACAAAAGCTTATTCCTGACATGTAATGGACACTGTTTAGGTCCTCCCACAGGGAATGCTGCAGGCAAATAATTTCATCCAAAAGTGGAGGGTTGGCTTTGGGGTTGGTAATTTGTCAAATTGTCCTTGCCCTGTTCTGCACATGGGGCAGTCAAATATGGAACGGATAAAAGCAGGCACCAAACAGTTGTAAGGTAAATAGCTATCTTTGGCAGAAAGATGAACGCTACAGTATTACACTAGATCATTACCAGAGTGCTAAAGGGCAACTCTGGGGCCAAAAGCTCTGTGTACCCCTGACCTCACCAGAGCATATGACTTTGGGCATGGTTTGTTGTGCATGGCTGGGCTAGAACAGCCTGCATTCCATGCATGCTTTTAGGGGAGAAAAACGAGAGGAACACCTCATGCCATTGTTTCAAAGGGTATAGGATCATGTCTTTGCTGAGCAACACACATTCACAAGTTAAAAATAAGTGCCTGAACATAAGAGCAGAAGGGAGATTTTATTCTAATTTACAGCACTCAGAAAAGCAGGCTCCCTAACCCATCAGAGGAGAAGGCTTAGAGTGGTAGAAGCAGTCAGAGGAAGCATTAGGAGTTAAATCTTTTGAGCAATTTCTGTATAGAAGCACAGCAAGATGCTCCTTACCTAAACTGTAACTGAAAGGGCTCAGAGCACTGGGAAGGAGTTACTGAGCCTTTCACCTCAAGGTCAGTGATTGCATCTGGCTTCAAGGTAAACACTAAACACACCATTACCTCTGACAGCTGCTGGTAGTTCTTTAGTAGGTGTCAACTTTCTGTTAAACAAACATCTAGGTAAACAGCTATTTTGTGTTGTTATCCCATCTGGGCAGAACAGAATCACAGAATCATTTAGGCTGGATCATCCAGTCCAACTATAAACCACTTCCAGTCCACTTCCAAGACCCCCGCTAAACCATGTCCTTAAGTGCCACATGTAGGCTGAAATACCCGCAAGGGATGGTGGCTCAGCCCCTTCCCTGGGAAGATTATTCCAGTGCTTGATAACCCTTTCAGTGAAGAATTTTTTTTCCTAATTTCCAGTCAAAATCTCTTCTGGTGCAACTTGAAGCCATTTCCTGTTTGCTTCTCACCTTCTTGATATCAGCCTTGAAGAGTGTGATTGAATGGTCATCTAATACAGCATGGAGGGAGGTTATCCCATCACTGCAAATATCCAATCTCTTTGGGCTTCCAGGGAAGACTTGGGTTTCCAGGGCAATGCACCTTCATTTGGAATTCTTTTCCAGTGTTGCAGAGGAAAACAGATTTGACTCCTGGGTGGGTGACATTGTTTTTCAGGTTCTTTTTAAATGAGGGTAGTAGTTAAAAATCAGAAAATAAGGAGACCTGCTTTAAATTTGCAGGGAAGAAGGATCTTTTCTGTCTCAGGCTTTCCCAGATGACTTTCATAGTAAAAGGCTCAGGTTTGCTGGTAGCAATCTTCGGTATCCAAATATTCCATATGGGAAGTTTATTGCAAAATTAAGGTCTGTGTATTGAACAAGGGTTATTTATTTTTTACTTAAACTGACAGCATCAAAGGACAGCAAAGTTTTGAGAAATGTGGTATCTGCCCTGGCAAGTTCTGAAAAATGGAAGAGAAGTAGAATAAAATGTGTAGTCATTTCTGTTTCTAGGCATACTTATATAAATAGGGAGTGATCACGCTTTTACGTCCGTGCAGTTTCATCAGCACAGAATCAAGCAGAGGTAAAATCAGGTCCAAAGAACAAATTGTTTTTTCTCCTGCTGGCTTATATTCAAGCCGACACGGAAGTCATTGCTTTATCTCTGAGCTGACACTACCATGAATGAAAACAGAATCACAGCTACAGTCTGTACCCACACTGGTACCCACGCAGTCAGGTTACCTGGGACTTATTTTCAGAGCTGAACCTGGCCAGATTTGAAGATGGCATAAATCAGTGCTGTCTCCAGCTGAGGGTCTGCTCCATCCAGTTTAAATTAGGCAAGACAGGATTCCAAAGCTGTTTGCTAAAATGGGCAGAAATCTGCTGAGAACTGGGAAAAAATACATGTGTACAAATGTCTGAACCCCCATGTAGTTTAAAGGGAGTTGATCGCTAGTTTATATGTAAATACAAACGGATTCATAAAATGTCAAGAAAACTCTTCATCTTGTAATTCAGTTTCAAAGTACTCTCATGACTTTCACTCAGTGTAAATGCCTTTCTCCACTAAAGCCGCATGTGTTGTATTAAACAGTATGCAAATTAGATGCAAGAGTTGAAATAATATTGTAAGGTAATGGTTATTTTACCCCATTTTATCTCCTAGCTATAAATTTTATGTGTTAGATTATACAACTCCCGATAGAACTTGGTATAAGAGGCTTCAGTAAATCTCAAACCATTCAATACAGAGGAAATTTGTTTGTTATTTGTGTCATGTTTTATTAGTGCCCTGCAGTTCAATCCTGACACTGGAGAGATGGCTCCCTTTGCCAACAAATAAGAACAAAAAGCCTTTACAGCTTTAATTTATGGTAACAATATATTTATTATTTTTATACTATGCATCTTAATTCACAGATTCAGGTATTCTAGCCTATTTGTCTGAACATACCTCTCCAGGTTCTGTGACATAGTTATATTTTATGCCACTGATACAGACTTCATAAATCAACAGTGTTTTAGTCGAGCATGCATGGAAAAAATAGCACGTAAAAGCAGATTTTACCACATTGGAAGTAAAAGCCACACTGTCAGGAGATAGATGGATAAATAGATAGAAATTCCCTTTACTTTTCAGTCTCTGGATACTGCATGTGTGTGGTACATTGTGCCAATCACTACTGTTTCTGCTGCTATCGTGTCTCAAAATTGCTTTGTAATTCATGAGCTATGCAGTCATCTCTAGCTCTTGGAATAAAAAGAGATTCAGTCTCTTGATATATCTAATGGGTATAAGAGCATTCATTTTCTTGTTCTTACTTGGTAATAGATGAATGGAAAAGAAATCTGGCTTCTAGCTTGTGGAAAAAAAAAGGAAAAAAAAAATATATTTCACCGTTATCATACAAACAGAAGGCCACAGAATAGTGCTGGGTGGACATAGCTGTGAAATACATTTCCAGGTTTGAAAAGGGGATTGGAGGGCAGAGCCAAACAGCACTTACAGCCTTTTTAACCAATAGGATGGTGATATGTAAGTAAATCTGTGTCAACAATGACAAAACAACTAAAGCCAGGTCAGCAATTATTCCCACCAGCCCTTCTGTCCCCTCAGCTCCACGGTCCTGAGGCAAATTCCTCCATTTAGTGTGTCTGAATTGCCACCTGCGAAAGTCTGGGTTATCATCCCCATTGTGTGAGGGTGTTTTGCCAGTTCCATGCAATATTCACCCAAGGAACTGCTGTCATCATCATGACTTTCAGGTTCCTTTTAAACTGAATGGACTGCTGGTTCTTTCTCTTCTCCACTGCTTCCCATGAAGGGAAATCATAGTCTGAATGCAAAATTAGCAGTCACCAACAGCAGAGGTCTAGCTCACCTTCAGCTCCAACTTCCTCCATGTCCTGGGGCATGCCCCCTCATCTCACAGTGAGATATGGAGCTTTTAGCAGGAAATATGGAGACTTTTAGCAGGAAATCTTGCTGAATACCCCATGCTGTTAGCCTGGTCTAAGGAGGTTGCGTAGCCAGGAGATGTGTGTTTCTTGTTATGGCAGATATACAGAGAGTGTTACAGCCAACTGCAACACTTTCTTTGGGAGCAGCTTTCCGTTGTGACTGCTCTAAATTTAGTGCTCTGTCAATTGTGCTGAAATGTCATTGTTTCTGAGAAGATGTTTTGAAGATGTTTTTACAAATGAGAAACTTGAAGTTTTACTTTGCAATGGCTTTCCCTTTTCTGAAATGTGCTTTGAAAATGTATGTCAAAAATGACTCTATTGAGTCAACACTGGATTGAAAATTTTCACAATTGCTGTTGAAAGGAAAAAAAAAAAAAGAGGAAAATGCTCACATTTTGTCCTTGTTTTAAAGAGAAAAACTGGGATCTGATAGCAGGCCAGAAAATCCTGTCTTCAAACACTCATCGCACATACTGATTTCCTTCCGTATTGGTTCTCTCTCTTTCCCTTAGGTATTTGTACTTTAGGGATGTGGTGTTGGTCTCACTGTAAGGAAGTCTAAAAGTCCTGGATAACAGAACGTGTTGCGAATGTGATGTCACACAGCGTGTGACAGCGTTTTCAGTGGAACTCCATCTCTCCTTGCGAGAGAACCATCCAGCCAAATGTTATTTTCAAACCACCTTGCCTAAGGCCAAATGCTGAGAGGTGCTGAGTGTGCTGCCAGCACTTGGAATAGCGGCCACCACAGTCGCTGTGCCCAGTGCCACCATAGCTCCAGGCATGGGCCTGAGCTTGGATCTGGAGATAAATTCTATCCACGTGTCTTTAGTGCAGTGTAGGTGAGAATTAATCTCTTCATCTCATTCCATCAACAGTGCAGAGTATAACCTAAGACATAATCTGAAATCTGACAGAGGGAAATAGCCTTTCTAGTGAGATGGGGCTGGCTGGTCCTTTCAGTTCTCAGCCTGAATCATAAGAAAAGCTAAGTGACAAGCAATATACTTCCCTCCTTGTAGCTCTAATAACAGCTTTTTGGGTTTGGTGGGGTTTGTTCCTGTTCATATGTGATTATCTTCTCTGTTTCCTTCTTACATTTGTGTTTTAAATAGGACTCTGAAAAACTTGTTTCAGATCATGTTTATAACTCTGTTTTTCTTTTATCCTGCAAGCTTCATGTATTGTTTAAGGTCAAACACCAAAAACAACATAGCGAGTCTGCTAGACTTGTCGCTCCATTTCCAAAGGTGGTGTTTGACCTCCAAGAGCCTCCTCTGTACCTGTATCAACAAGCTTTGTTATCAAAACAGTACCACCAACCTCCATCCCCCAAAAATGCTGACAGTCCAGGGTCGGGAGAGGATTCTGTCCTGGTACTTGCTGTTAATTCTGCAGGTCCCAAGGCATTTTGCATGGAAGTTTTCTGCCCCTCTTTTCTGCAGACCTGTTGGGAATTGGGGCTGGTCCCTCAGTGCTGGGAGCACAGGGAATATGCTGTTTTGCAGTGTGAATGCTCCTGTTTTCTTCTAGGCTGCTCTCTCTTGTCTGTGTTGTGGTTTCCAGCAGCTCCCCCATTTATCTCAGTGTTCTCCTTGCGTCTCTCCCCATGCTTCCATGACCTTGCTTTTTTCTTCTGTAACATCTCGAGCACAGTTCATTTGTTCCCTGTTTCCTTTGTTTCTTTCTGGCATTTTTCTTCTTTGCCTCTGATTCCTTTTCAGACAGTTTAAAAGGCTCCCATGTTCTCTTTGTTCTCTCTCCACTTTCCTCTTTCCCAAGACCCATTTCAGAGAGGCAATCCTGTTCGTGACAGTGCTTGTGCATCTGTGTAACTCCCATAAGCCCTGTGCCTGTGTAGTGTACCAGGGTCTTAATCTCTCGCTCTCCTTGGGTTTTCTTCTTTCCATGTTTCTTGCTGTTCATCATGAGAACAATCTTTTTAAGGGAAAAACTTCTTATTTCCAGTGGCTACAATTGGGCTGACAGATTTTTACATTGCCTTTTTGTTGTTAGAGTAGAAAGAAAACTTGAACATCAGGTACTGGGGGCTTGAGTTCATCCTGTTTCTGGCTGTCATTTCTGTGAGAAGTATCTGATCAGAAATCAAAGCTATCTGCTGCGCTCTTAGCAAGATTCAGACAAACTCTGAACGCACACATAACTACAAATGAAGCATTTTAATTCTTGGGTCAGGAGTTCAAATCCATCCAGCTTGCCAATTGCAAAAACTCATTACTGCCTGATGGCCACTTAGGAGCTACTTGAAATTACTGGGAGTGAGTGAGGGGATTTAGAGGGGGGGAGGTGAAGGAGTAGGGGGTCATCTCCTACCACTTCACATACAACACTTTCCCCTCCAACTGAGAGAGCTTGCATCCATGTCAACAACCTCAGCTAAGGAAGCCAACGGCAGAGGCTGAGCTGTACACTTACACCCCTGCAAAGGCAGGCTGCCGAAGCAGGGCCCCAAGGACCAGCGTTCCCTGGCACAGGCTGATTGAATTCTGGTGGGCTTCAGACTGCAGCGCTGTCAACGTGCCGCGTTTTTAAACACATCTTAAAACCTCCTTTGATGTTTTATCTCTCTCATCAGAACAATTAGCTCCTCGATGCTCTCTGTACAACAAAGGAAATTAATTAGGGGGAGTCAGATGCTGTGATACAGAGCAGTGTTTGGGAGACTGCAGTGTCTCGTGTGAGTTTCGATGTTGCAGCAGCTGAGTTAGAGGCTGTTGTCATGTGTGGCAGGGTATAGCTGGACAGAAAGGTCCTACTGAAATGGAAAGTCACCTTACAACAGCTCTGCATTTCCACCCTGCTACATGTTGTTTCTCTGTGAGCTGAGATGCAAAAGGGGTGTATGTGGGGAAAGCAGCCACCCTGTGACTCTCTCATGAATACTACAGTGCATGACGAGTAAGGAAAAGATCAGACCCATGTATTTTCAGTTCCAGATACACCCTGGCTGGAAATCAAAGTGGTGTAGCTCTGCTTTTGCTTCCCCCATCATATTTCTAAATGGATTTTCCCTGTAAGGCACTGAGATGCCAAACTTTGATCATAATCATCTGACTTTCAAACAGAAAGATATCAAGAGCCATTTCTTTTCTGTGATGTATGCAATCTACTGACATGAAAAGAATGCAGTTAATGTGATTGGGAGAAACAGGATTTTGATCCCAAGGATTTGAAGTCAGGGCTCTTGTTTGTAAAACTCGAAGTACAACAGTATTTTCCACATGCCTGACAGATGGTTGGAAAGCATCCACATGTTTTCCAGTTTTGGTTGATTGATTGGTTTGGGTTTAGGCCTGGGGTTTTTTTTTTTTAGCGAATCCCCCAGACTGATGCAGGCTTCCTTGACCTTGGAACTGCACTGTTGCGAAGGAGGTGGAAGCTTGGCTGTTCATCAGCCTTCTCAGTCATACAGACCAGAGAGAGTATTGTAAGGTTTTTGCAAATCCCTGTCTGTACAATTGTGAAAGGATGTGTAAATGTAGGCACTTGACAGAGACCCTCATGGGATGTGAACACTGTCCCATGATGTGAGAAATAGGTTATCAGGCCTGAAAGAAAGCCTTGGGTAATGGATGTTCTTGGCTGTCTCTAATGCTGCCAGTTCCAGGCAGATTGAAAAGATGGACGGCATCCTGGCCCTTCGGGAAGCTTTGCAATTGCTCCACTTAGTTGAAGATCACACCTTCTTCAGTGCAGGACTGCAGTGCTCTGGCATCTCTGACTGCTGACTGCTGACCTCTAGGTCATATTGGAGGAAGCAAGCCCACAGCCTAAAGTCTGCCAGTTCTGCCTGCGGAGCTCATCGGACCTGAAATCTTAAGCCCAGAGCATGGGGCTCCAAACCTTGCTCTGGCAGGAACTGAGGGAGCAAGGCTGTTGGGAGAGGTGTGGATGACGGTGCCATTGCTTAGAGAGCCTGTTTCCTTGCATTGCAGCCTGTCAGACAGAAATGGGAGCCTGACTGACAGCATGCACAGCTACAGCTTCAAAGGAAACAGATTTTCCTGGGAAATGGGATGCTAGTGAAAAAGTATGATATCTTTCCAAAAGTGTCATGAGAGGAGGAATCTCTTGTAGCAGAGGTTGCTTCTCTAAGTGGTAGCAATAACTTCAAAGGAAAGGCCTAAAAAATTTACCAAATACAGTAAAGACAGGCAGCAAATGTTAATAATACAATTTATTTTTTTTTTAGTTTTCTCAATTATTTAAGGAGCCTTTCTAATGGATATGGGCTGCAAATTAATTTTCTCCTATGAGAGTCAGGATATTTTAAGAATAATATACTCCAGTGGCATTTGCATCTGGAGCATTTCTCTGTCCTCTTACTGAACAGTAGGGAAAAAAAAAGGCCAAACAGTGGAACTTTGGAAGTGAAGATAAAAGAGGGAAATACACGAAGGGCTGAAAGATTTATCAACTCGTGTTGCATCATTCTCCCACAAAAACATAAGCGAAAGTGAAATGAAGGGAAAAAAGAGCTGTGAACCACAATGAAGATAACTAAAGAGGGTACAGAGCAGCTGTCAAAGCAAATATGAAGCAACATTAATAACTTCATAGCACGTCAGAAGACTGTCTCAAACCTTCACAAGAAAATAGGAGCTTTTGTTGATGCAGAGGGTAAACAAAACTAAACCTCGAGTGCAGGCACTAGTCTTTGACAGAGATATGCAGTGTCAATCTGGAGCAGAACAAGAGATTTTAATGGAGTTAATGTGACTATGAGCTACCAACTGAGAAAAAGATCTGGTTCTGAGCTTTCAAAAACTTACAGCTATGTGGGAAGAGCTGTCTTCAGTGGAGAGCTCACACCTCTGGAGAAAATAAGAATGCACTTTCTTAATGCCTTTAGTTCTGTATAGAGGAGGCGAATTTTTCTGTGCACAGAAAAGGCAAACAATGAGTGGTTGCTGCAAACTGCTCATTTTTTAGTCAAATGTTCAGCATTTTTGTTTCCCTAAAATCACTTTTGTCTCTTACAAATTTGGGAAAAAATTTATGCTTTGGGCCATAGAGTGGAGTTTTGCTTGTCTTTGCCTTCAGTGTAAGCAGCAGCTCTTCTCAGAGCCAGAGAGGGGAGCTTGTCAGAGATCTGCCGGTGTGGCTTGAACTCCCTAGCCAGTATTTAGGAACATCTTTCCATCAGACTTGCTGTGTCCAAATGGTTCCTGTGTACAGGTTAGGAAAACGTTCAACATGGGTGAGTAAAATCATTGCGCTACAGGAATCAAGGAAATTGTTGTAAGCATATTGGTGCCAGCATGGCATCATCAGTTTATAGTCACAAAAGACACTCCTACAAGCTCTTATATTCTACACCTACAACCAGAAAATGACAGAAGCAAATGCTACTCTGAAGTGTGTCAGATTCTTTGTTGCACACAACTTCACTTTCTTACAGGTTGTAAAGTCTCCCAGGAGGCTATGGTTTGATATTGCATGTGGTATGAAACCGCAATCTGTTATGTTTCTACAGCACCCACTAAAAAAGGGGTCTGAATAGCTCCCCTGAACATTAAAAGAGGAGCTACAAGGAAGCTATTACTGACTGTAGTAATGCCTGGTTTTAATCTCATTTCCATAGCAAAGAAATTTCCTCTGACTCAGATGTAACTGGGATTATTCCAGGTTTGTCCACACTTGAGATGAACAAGTGCATCTGCTCACTTGTTTAAATGTCCCTCTGCATTGACCTGGTCCTATCTCCTTTGCCTCTTCTTAAAGCAAAGTGAACAATGTAGGAATGCCTGAAGCCAATGTTAGCTAGTATTTCTATATGGGCAATTTATGAAGTTCCACAAAGCTAGGAAAAGTAGAATTCTGCCATTTTCTCCTAGAAAACACAGCCTACCTTCTTATCTTCAGTCCCAGTTATGCCTTTCAGATCCTAGCTCTACCATTCTGTTCTTGCATCTGCCTTTTGTGTATTATGTGTTTAAGGGCTAAGCATTCATTTCACACTGAAAGCTGTTTCTTTGGGTTTTAATGTAGGTATAAATACAGGAGGGAAATTCATGCTTGACGAGAGTCGTGTGATATTATTACTCCACTATGGGATATACTCTGTGTTTCCAGAAGGGAGGTTCCTATTTTGTCCAATATGCTTTTCCTTCACTTGAATTGACCAGAGTCTATCAAAGTAATGATCAAATGTCTCTTTCTTTCTTTCTTTCTGTATTTTTTCTTGAAATATGTCATTCTAAAAGAAAGAAAAACTTCTTTTTGTTATACAGTGCTTCACTCTCTCCAGTATGTGAATTATGTTAAAATTGTGGAAGTGCCTACTAACCACAGACAGATCTGAATTATTTCTACTGGTACCAAATGAGCCTTTATACCTCATTCTGTCCCTGCAGAAAGGAAGTCTTACTGTTTCTTGGCATGCATCTACCTTGAAGAATTCACCCACTTCTGTATCCATGTATAATGATTACTTGGACATAATAAGGATCGTGAAAGAGAAGGATGTTCTTCATTAGAACAAAAAGCTGGTAATAGCAGAGAAAAATGACTATCTGTGATAAAAGCCTGGCAACATGAAAGATCAGATGAGTTACTCATATGTAATTACTCTCTTGAGTCCATATGGTCATGGTGTATTATATTATTCCCACTCAGCATGCTAGTGGCATTCTGTTGGTGTCTTTCTTGTTATTAACCATATCTGCTTCATTAATCGAAAGACCCAATACTTTACTCATAGAATTAACAGCTGTGGTGGGAATAGGGGGTAAAGGAACCTGAAGGACTTTTTTGTAAGTGATACAGAACTTTCACTGGATGACAGAGCATAGGTCCCTCTGCAAATGAGATCTGGGAGCCTGCTGTAAAATCTCCAAAAGGCACTTGCACTGCTTTGTCCCCAAAGGACTTTCAGAAATCCTACTATGCTAATGGTAGTTATTTAGAAATCTTTTAGCAGTTCAGTCCTCTTAACTCCTATGGCCTTTATGCTCCCAAGAACTTAATCACATTTGAGAATGGGACTTGGAATTCTGAGTCTTTTAGGGAAAAGCAGTTTCTGTCCATAAGCCAGCTGGAATTTCTGTTCCTAACTGGAATCAGGCGAGTGAAAATTGCTTCCTTGTTTCAGGTGTGTGTGCATGTGTGTGTGGGAGGGGATGTCAGCGCTTTCACACAAAATTAACCTCTTTCTCAAAATTAAAAGTATTTCTTACCTCCTTTTTAATGGTATAATGAAGTACTTGATTATGCTGGTTTTGAAGGGTGTTGGCATTCTTTCCTGCCAGTTTGGCTTTGCCAGATGGAAGTCTTCCCGTAGTTTACATGTGAGGTATTGCAGTATAATCAACTCATGAGGCTTCCAGTATGATTTGAAAAGGTTTTGAAGAAAACTGTAAAAGCTTCAGGACCACTTCAGTCAATTGCAGGATCATACAAGAAGCCATCAGCCACTTAACTTACAAAATAGAGCTTCTCTGCCAGTGTGTTGTCTTCTCAGAATAGCTGAGTATTGGCAATGTCAATAAACTGCAGGCTGTCTAGTCAAATTGCTTCCTTTTATTTATCTATCAAGAAAATGTGTTACATAGACACGAGAGCTCTGAAGGGACAATACATGCATGCATGTGCCCTGTGCACTTTTCACTGAGAGTATGTGCAAGCATCTGCTGATTCCCTCACAGAAAGATGCCACATATTGGTTAAAAGCTTTTTGTTGGCATTTGTTTGATGTTTGCCTGCATGAATGTGGTCTTCATTTCATAATGGAAGTTGTCTTCATATTTTCAGTGGTTTTAAGCATTCTGAAGGTGGTGATAGAGCTTTCTAAATGTTTATCATCACAGCCAGAAAATACTTCTCATTCTTTTTGCTAAGACCACCCTTCTGTGTGGAATCCCTGGTCCCCACCAGGCAAGTACAATAGCTAACCATCTTCTTGAGATCATACGAGAAGAACCCTGTCTAAGGAACTTAAGAGGAAAAAACCCAACTGTGCTTGGCATTCTTTCCCCATCCTAAGGCTGCTGTACTTCTGTGTGTGTTTTGTGCTTTATGCAAGTGCTCTAAAGTAAGACACAGCTAAAACCATTAATTTGGAAGCATGGCCACAGGCTCCAGCAGGAGTCAGAGCAGGCACTTGCTCAAAACAGAAAATACAGAGAAAGTATTTTGTAAGAAAAAGAAGCAGCAAATGCAAATTCCTTAATTGCTCTTCAGACTGGAGGGGGGGCAGGGTATTATTCACACTGACAGCTTTAGAATAACTAACACAAACAAAATTTGGGGATCAGGAAAAATACTTATAGTTCTCTTGTTTTGGAAGGGATTACTCTTGAATGTGCTGCTAATCTGACTAATACATTTATGTTACACTTTGGGGGTAAAGGGGATTAGGTGGGAGGAATTAAAGAGATTTGAAATGGATACCATATTTGGTAGAACATCTAATGAGATTACTTAAAAAAAGAAAGGCTGCCTTATGCGTAGGCTTCACTAAGTCCAGAGACTCTAATGAGATCATGTATTCTGTCTCCAGTAGGGTGGATGGTGCCAGTTCCTAACTGTGGGAATGAAATTCATTGGACTGTGATTAACTCAAGGATTGTAGCAGTACCCAAATTGGCACTTAGAATTTCACATCTCTCAGGGGCCATAAGGAAGTGCTGTAGAAAGAGAGCAGGGAGTCACTTCTGTACCAATGATGACGCATTATTTATTTTACACCACACTGAATTTCATGGATGAAGTTTTATTTTCCTATTTCTTAAAAAAGGAGATTTTATGGAGGCTTTTTTTCAAATGAACTTGGAGTTGAATCAATGGTCTGTCCCTTCTGTTCATATGATTTCAGATGCCTAAAGCCACAGGATATGAGGTGGGTTATTAGATATGCCTTTCCAAAGAGGAAATGGTAAGACAAAAATGACCTGCCTGAAGTTACAGTTTATAGATTAGAAAAAAGACACAAACAATTAAAAGGCGGAGACAGTTAGGGCAAATTACTTGCAATCAAGCTGCAGCTAAATGAGCTTCTTGATGAGGAAACTAAATTTATGTTGTTTAGAGCCACAAAGAAATGTTCCTAAAACAAACAAAAAAAAGTTGAAGGTGAGTGAATTGTTAGCGTGGCTGGATACAGATGTGTTGATAAGGGAAGTTATGGATGCAATGAAAGCTCTGGTCTGGGGTAAGGAAAAAAATAATAGTGACTACAGGGAGCTTTCCTGTCAAACCCAGTGAGACAAAACCTTAACAGGTGTAGGATGTTTCCCCCATCCCATGTTTTCAGGTGTGGCTAGCAACCTCAATAATCAGTTTTGACTCCAACCAAGCGAAATGTGGCAGTTCAAATGAAAACAGAGATTCTGCAAAAGATGATGTATTTAAAGAAAAGGGTGAGTGCTAGGGGCAGGGGGGAATACATTTAACACTAGAATGAAACATTTTGTTCGGCTTTTCTTTTTCCAAATTACCTCTTTGGCAGCTGTTTGAAAAGGTCTTTGAAAAGTTATGTATATTCAGTGAGGAAGACTGAAAGCCACACAAAAGCCCTGAAGAAATGTGATGGATTCAGTGTGAGACACCAGTTTTCTCTCTTTGTTGATCTCTATATATTTTGCATTCAATGTAGTATTCATCAATTTCAGTGAATGCTAGCCGTTGTCTACCTGTGTTTATCTGAAAGGAGTGACTTTAAAGACTTTGTAATTATGAAAAGGTGTCAAGGGGGCCTATAGGGATGCTGGGGAGGGAGTATTCATTAGGGACTGCAGTGATAGGACAAGGGGTAATGGATTCAAACTTAAACAGGGGAAGTTTAGTTTGGATATAAGGAAGAAATTCTTTCCCGTGAGGGTGGTGAGGCACTGGAATGGGTTGCCCAGGGAGGCTGTGAATGCTCCATCCCTGGCAGTGTTCAAGGCCAGGTTGGACAAAGCCTTGGGTGGCATGGTTTAGTGTGAGGTGTCCCTGCCCATGGCAGGGGGGTTGGAACTGGATGATCTTAAGGTCCTTTCCAACCCTAACTATTCTGTGATTCTATGATTCTTATCGCATTGGAATAGTAGGCATGACACAGTAGACAAAAGCAAGGTATAATGGGGCTTCTTATTGCCAGTCAGAAAGGACTAGTATATGTAGAAGGAGATAATATTTTGCTGGCATTTTCCCTTACCTTGGTTCCTCCTGTCCTTCCATGCAAAATTGTTGTGTGAACAGGACCCTGCAGAAGTAGGCGGGTGGAGAGCAGCTGGGAAAAAAATTCAGTCTTGAGCTAGAGGAGCTGCAATTCCCAAGTATGAACTTGTGACAACAGTCTGGAAGTGACTGCTCCTGTCGTGTTTCGAACAGCAAATGAGAAGCCCAACCCCCATAGCTCCATAATCTTTTGGAGCATTAAAACACTAATGATAGCGTGTATATATAATTTTCTGCTCAGTTGCAAACAGCATTTATCATCTGGCAAACTTTATAATATTGAAATAAAGAGGTTATAATGTGCTGGGCCAGTTATCAGGAAATACAGCTGAGACTGGGTCTCAGTCAGTAAAATTAAATTAAGAATACAATTTTCCATTGATATTGTATAAACTGTAATTTTTCTGTTTAGTTAAGCTTTGAATTTTGTAAATTCAATGTAGGTTTGTAGCTAAACAGCCTTAATTTTGTTGCTTAAATAGGAATGGATTTGGTAGGGCTTTCCCTATTACTAGCAGGCATTGCCTCTCTTCAGGCTGGATACTCAAAGTTGATATGCAGCAACTCATACAAAGAAGCTTGAGGTTTGGTGTAATCATGGGCTTTATATTTTGTCACTGATCTTACTATTGTTTTACAAATGTGGTTAGGATTAAGGTCAATACACACAATATGCACTATTTATTTTTGCATTACATAATAACTCATACACCGAAAGCATGGAGAACATTTACAAGCTTCATTTGTGTGGAGTTTTATCCCTCCTTAGCTGTGCTTTTGTACAGTCCTTCATTCTGTCTTTTCAGTTGGATGTGGGGATGACCAAGAGAAGGAAGATAAGGTTGTTAGGACCTGCTTTTATCTCTCATCAGGATCCTAAGGGCAGCATCATCTGTTGTGAGGGATTGCTGGCAAGGTTTGAAATTAGGAAGAAACTAATTTTCATTAGTTGTTATTTGGGCATTATTTTAAACTCCCCAGAGGTGAAGGGCTGGATGATTAGACAGGTAAGTAATGTGGAGAGCCTAATGGCTGGGAACTGCTGAAGAGAAAATTTGGCTCCTCATTTATATACCAATTGTCTGAGAAAGTGAAGGCATCTGGTTAGCAGGGAAGGTATTGGGAGATGGGTGCTGACTTAGTGGCAGAGGCCTGGGAAGAGGAGTGAGGCTCTGATTTGGTCTAAATGAAGAGAACTACCAGTGTCCTTCTGAGAGTGCATTTACCTTAGCCCAGTTTCTCCTTCGCATTGCTCAGCAGGAAGCCAACCCACTCTGACCCTTGAGAAGCAGAGCAAGAGAGAAAATGGTTGGAAACATCATAATGTCTCCTATAACTTTTTCTCCTCATTTTCCTTCTGTTAGTCCCTCCTCAGTTAGCGCTGTCCTATGCAGTGTACTTTATCCTCAATGGACAGAGAGAAAGGCATGAAGTATGGGGTACCTTCAGACAAATCTAAAAAGAGCTGTGCAGCAGGATCCTAAGGGGGAGAGGGACAGTATTCACAGCAGGTCTCCATTCAAGTTAAGAGAGTGTGCACTGGATCTCCCACTCACCTGCAGCTTCCCAACCAGAGGATAGGTTAGGAGAAAAAAAAACAGAATGGAAGGCAGAGTGAGGATTAGATTAACAAGGTCACCAATGGTAGCAACATTTGTTTTCCAGCCATGACTCACAGTCGTGCGAGTCACAGCAGCTGTAGGGAGGGGGGTAAGAATGGTATAGAGGGCTGGTGGTACTTCACATGAACGTTCCACCTTCTCCATATAGACCCTGCACATGTTGGAGAGTATTGTTAATAAACTTGCTCCATTATATTCTAATTTGCAAAATTAAGAGGGTATCATGTAAAGACATGATAGATGGAGGTATCTGTTTCAGCAGCTGTCCAGTGCTGTTCAGTTACACTTGTCTTTGTCTTTGCTGTAGCTAATACTGAAATAGCCCCACTGAATCATGATAAATGTGGTCTTTAATAATAATAGTGAGCTTATTTCATGCTGAAAACATCATTGCAGCAGAATGAACACGTAGGCCAGCAAATTTATGACAATTTCCCAGTTTCTGTGTTGCAAAGAGTAAGACTGGGCTTTAGTCAACCAGAAACTGGTGTAATATTGGCGTGATATGGAAAAACAGGGCCATTAGAAGTGTTTTTATTGCAAAGAATAAAAAAACGTGCTATGTCAAACTGGATTTAGATCCCTTGCCTCTTCCCCACTGCCTCAAATGCACTACACAAGTTTCTTTCCAGTGAGAGCCACGTTCCTGTGAACACTTTGGCTCTGGTTCTCAACCTCTTCCAGTGTTGCCATTAACCTGGATAGTTTTATTTTTCCAGTCTACATGCAAGCCCCATTCTGTTAGTAAAGAATGACTGTCCAAATGTCTATTCAGGTGCACATAGTAGCTTGGAACTGTGCAGCAGGCTTGTCTCTTCCTGCAGCCATCCTTTCCTCCCACCTCACTCTACAGCTAGAGCTAAGTATGATGCTTACTCTTCTAGGAGCAGACAATCTCTCTCTTTCCAAGGGGACTGTTTGACCCAGAGAGAAACAAGCAAGCCAAGGGAAACAGACAAGTCTCCTGCTTAAGCTGTGCTCTTAAAATGCCATGATATACAATGCTTACTAAATGAGCTTAGAGCACCAGGTCAAATACTTATCTCCTCTGTCAATAAGTAATACTCAAAATGCCCCCTTTTTTCTGCCATAAATCACCATTGTGCCTAAAAACTCACAAGTTAAAAGTCCTATTGTGTATGTGGTGTTTGCACCCTGATCATCTCTAACAAATATCTCCAGATGAAAACAAAAGAAAGCCTTGTTGGGTAGGGCTCTTTATATTGACTTAATCTATCTCACAACATCGGTTACGTAGGTGTCTGTAGATACAGGCCTAGAAATACATTCCTAGCTTCATCTTCCAGTAGTTTCCCTCTGAAGGCACCAGAATAACAGCACGTATAAAGAGCTTGCTAATCTGAAGTCCCGATAGTACAGATATGGGCTGTGTGGTCAGACCTAAAGTCATGCTGGACACAAAGCCTTAGGGAATTTTTATTCACACCCCTTAGGCTACTTCACTCAGCAGCTGTTCCCTAATCTTGGGTAAAGCTTCACCCTCTCTTCTTGTAAGGGCAGGGCCAAGGCAGGAAAAGAGGAGTCACAGATTGCAACCTGTAAGAGGATCCCCATTTGGAACCCTTTCTTTTTCCTCCTCCTTCTGCAGATGCTCACCCTCTTCCTTTCCACACGTTTTCCCCACAGGCTACAGCAGGGGTGACGATGTGCAACCTGTGTTGGGCTCTGAGCAAATGTCAGAAAAAAATACATGCCTTTTGCTGAAGCGTTTCCTGGTCGAACAGCTGTTTTGCCTCCAGTGGGAAAGTGTGGAAGGAGGAGGCACCAGCAGGCCAGATTCAGTCCCTAGACCCTGGCAGGATGTGGCAGAATATGCAGCAAATACCTTTCCCCAGCATCTGCATTGAGGAGTCATTTAGAATTATTTCTGCTGAGCAAAGTATCAATGAAGTTGCTAAGTGAAGGCATGTAATCCCTTATTTACTGAGAAATAGTTCTTTGTTTCCTCAGACATGAGTATAGTATTTATATTATGAAGAAAAAAAGCTACTTCTGTAGTTTTGTGCCAACCTGGAGAAACATGACTCGAGTACTCAAGTTTGTGTTATAACTTTTCTCAAGTTTGTATTGTGAAGTGGAATTTAGAGGTAAAGGACTACACGAATTCTCAATAGAGATCTGGTGCTTGTGTGGTTTACCAGCTTTATGGCTCCTCTCTTTGCTTTGTCCTGATGCTGTTTTTCCTTTGTTTGCTAATGTTTCTTACCCCTCATGGCTGTTACCTTCCTTCCACGTCTCCCATGCTCAATAAGATTCGTAGCCTGGTCTTCTAAGGGAATGAGCATCCTCAGTTTTTTGTACTTTTGTCCTCTTCTTTTTCCCCCAAAGCAACCTGCAGACCTAGTGGCAAAATTCAGTTCAGTTTCACAGAACGGACCTCAGAGTTCTATGCAAATAGGTGACCAGAAAGACCAGAGAAGTCCCATTAGGTTCTCCCACTGAGGAGCTAACTAAACAAATCATCCTTTCTTAGATGTCTGGGAGTCTACGCAGGGCCAGACCAGGCTTCATTAGTTCTGCTGGGTACAGAAGAGCCAGCTGTTCCTTCAGCTTGGTGTAGGCTACCCACCTACTTGCTTTTAGGCTGTAGCATATATAATCTGATGAAAGAGTGATAGGAGGAAGGTGTTTGTAACTCAGAAAGGTTTCCTTTGGAGGTGTGTGTTTGCCCTGTGCAAGATGCTTAGGTTAACATTTTATGACTATAGAGAAGAAACATCAAAACCACTCAGTGCACATGCCAGGAAAAAAGGACAACACACAACAAGAAGGCTATGCATTATTAAAGGCAGTGCTCTGCAGTCTGGAGGCAGTCTTCAGGGAGCAGATGGATTTTGTGTGCACCAACCAACAGATTTATGAAGAAACCTTAAAAGAAAAAGAAATAATAAAAAAGTTGAGATCTGCAATATAATCTCATCTTAATTTAGTAAGAACGTCTATGAATTCTGATCATACCCAGGGCTATCACAAAACATGTGATGCTAGGGTCCCTTTACTCCTTTCACTCTCCCTAAATGTGTGTGTGTGGAGAGGAAGAGAAGTGGGCTTGTCTGGGAATCTGCTTTTCTGGTGTTTCCTTCACTGGGGCCCTGCAGAGTGCAAAACTCAGTGCACACACTAGTTACTGCTAGGATGCCAAAGAAATGTGTCACCTTAAGTACCTGTTCTGCCTTCCTTTGGGTTACTGGTGAGAAGTCCGACTCGTCAAATGCTGGGTATTACCCAAAGGCAACCTCAAGCGTAGTTTGCTCACTTGCCTGGCCAAGGGGGACCCTGCTGCTCTGGTCCAGCTTACAGCTTGGACCAGTTATGTATGAATTAATTAAGACTGAATTCTATCATTACCAGAGATTTTCATTGAACCACAGAATCATAGAATGGTTTGGGTTGGAAGGGACCTTAAGGATCATCTAGCTCCAACCCCCCTGTCACGAGCAGGGACACCTTCCACTAGACCACATCACTTCCACACACATACTTTTTATTTATGTTGTTTGTGGTTTTTGTGGGTTTTGATGGGTTTTTTTCCCTCCCTTCTCTTCAAATGTTTCCCAGAAACTTGGAGAGAAAAGTGTTCTGTACTGATGATATTGCTGTTGCTCTTTCAGCTTTATCACAGAGGTGTAGGATCAGCTTTGCAAGCCTTAAATTCTCTGTTCTTATCATACTTTACTTTATCATAAGATATGACCTTTTCAGAAAGTCCAGGATAGGAGAGGTTGGCTATTTTGAGCCAATAGAATATAATGGTAGGTACAAAGAGATAGAGATGTGAGACAAATTGTACCTCATGGGTGTCCAAGCCATTAAGTATGGTTTTCTGATTGAAGAATGAATTGATGAGACAATGCAAAATATTCATGTCATGCTATATTTGAGTGATGAGTTTTTTATCTGTTATACAATGCTTATGGAAAAAGAAAAAGAAATGGTTGAAGAATGTCAAGGAAGGCATAGGCAAGAATAAGAACTGGAGAATGAGCATGATTTAATAATTTGAAAATTAAGATGCAGGTTCATATCCATTACAGACCACTGCTCAAAAGGGAGTTAGGAAATGCCACTGTTTCAGACATAAGAATTAATCCTGAATTATATAGGAGAGTCTTAGGATCTAGAAAGAGCTACGGGGAAGCAAGCAGGTCCTTCATATGGGACTAGGGAAGTGGGGTTTTCTGTTTTTTTAAGGTAAGCTGTTGAGTTGAGACTGCCAGAAGCCCCACCTGAAATTTTCTTTAAGGATGAACAAAGCTTATAAAGTCTGAGTCAAAAGAAGCGTTTAACACCGTGTGCTTAAACACGTATCAGGAGTTCACTGTCACTTTTTCAGCCTTAATTCTACCAGCTCTACTCAGCTACTCCACGGAGTCATTTTATGTTTGTATAAACCTCCATCTCATTCAGAGTGGAGCACAAGCTGTTGAACTGTAATGGTGAATTTGCACTTGTCTGTGTATTATGGTAGATCCATTATGCAGCTGCTCTGAACCTTAAAGCAGGTTTATCACCATTTTATTAAAGGAAGACCAAAAGAGAGGAGGAGGTTAATTTTTTAAGTATCTCGCCTCCACCTTCATTTCAGAGATTCATTACCTGTCCTCTGACTTCTCTGTGAGTATTCTTCCCTCAGTTATCCATTACTTCAGCTGTTGCCTTTATCTGAAGAGGGTTTACAACAGCTCCATTAGCACTTCCTTCTTAATAGGAGGTGTGGGTGGTCCCTGCTGTTAGCCAAGGAAGTATCAAACTGGAAGGTTTGTATTTAGTGAACAAGGACTAGTACCCTTGGGTCTGGAAACTGCTCTGATTCACACTGTTCCCTCCCACCACACTTCAGCAGTTCCAGGCACTTCAGTAATTGTGTTGCTGGTGAACAGTGTGAGAAGGATCAGGGTAGGTCCTGGTGTCTTTGAAAAGCTGGGCTTCAAATGTAACTGCTATGTGCATAGGGAGAGCTGCCTGGAGTCTGTACCTACGTACCACAGCCCTGCAAATTTCCATTTTTCTCCAATAGAACCACCAAGAACTGAGTCTGTCCTCAGTTCCACTGTGGGTATTGCAGATCTGCAGTCACATTGGCATGATGTGGAGCCATGGGACCTCTGCCTGGGCTGGAAAGGCAGAGTACCTCTGTGTCTCTACCAGTCTGGATGGCTGCCTCTGGCTACAGCGGGGGGTGCAAAGCCACTGTAATTGTTTTGCATCCCTTAGGGTGTAGCAGTTGCCACATTGACAAGTCCTGATCCTGGGGCGTGAAGATGCCTTCTTGCGCCATATTCACTTTGGGTGAGATCCAAAGTCATCAAAAGGAAGAATCCACTTTTGACACTGGTTTGGGTGGAGAAGGGAAATTTTTGCATTGGTTTGGATTACAGTGAGATGGTATCACTGTGACAGTAGGAAGGATTGAGTCAGGAGTCCGATGCTTTTTTTACATAATGGCTATTAGCATGACCTGGAAATGACAGGGCTGCAAGTGCTGACAGATCCATTCCTCTGGAGACAGTTTGGAGAAAGCGAGAAGGAAAGTGCTTTTTCACCTCTGATTTGGAACAAGACAGCTGTGTAAAATTATTTGTGAGCCTTTAGACTGCTTTGAGCAGGGAAAGAGGACTTTGTTTCTGAGTGGAAACCATAGAGACATTTAATTACACTACAAAAAATATACACAATAAACAAGTCTATTTTATTTTACTTTATTTTTTTCAGCCAAATATACTAGAGAGCCCTAGAGGGAAAATATATTTTAGTACTTTACAGTTACAATTGCAATTTATGTTAGTCTAGTGTCTTTCATATGAGAAGTACCATATCATAAAACACTTTACAGTCTGTTTATCAATACAATAAACTGAGAATATTGCTCAATTTACTTTATTAGAACTTGCTGAGAGATACAAAAATAAAACCAGTTTGGATTGCTAGTGCTTGTTCTCTTTTTTTGAGCAAGTGAAACATTAGAAGAGAAGCATAGCAAGATATAGTCTTAGTTATGAAAGAAAGAGTGTAAAAAAGCTTTAGGTAATGAGAAAAGGTTGATCTGAGGACAGATTTCTCTTCCAAGAAGTCCAAGAAATGGCTGGATTGCAAAGTACATTCAGACACTTCAGTGAAGCTTAGAGCCAAATAAAGCCATTATAATACCACTGGTTTTGCTTGCTTGAATTGTGGGATACTTCTGAAGTTGTTTTTATGGCCAGCACTTGCTGGAGTTTGGTTCATTAAGTATTTTTGTGATACCGCAGAATCTTGCAGTAAAGCTTTAACAGAGGTGTTCACATGAAAATTTATGATGCAGGCAGAAAAAGAAAACAAACCAGTTTTGTTAGGCAAGGGTTTGCATATTTCGATATATATATATTTACCCAGTACTAATGACTGGTATTGGAGTCAGTCACAAACATATCATGGGCAGTAACCCGTTTAGCCCCAGAACTTAAGAAGATATAGGCAGTGATTTCTTCTCTTCTGTTAGACATTTTAACTACTCTGAGCACAAATGCTTAACCTGCCTCAGAAACTGCTGCCAGTTATTTTACATCATGCTTGTCTAGTGCAATTGTGCAATGAGCAACTACTGTGCTCACACAGATTTTGCTGTAGAGTGATGTTATGCATGTGCATACACTTCTAGTGGGTGTCCAAAAGACACATTTTCCTAGTTTGAGGTGATAAATACAAGCATGCATTAATTGTGTCAGAAGGGTATTGAGTACTGTTCTACAACAGTATCACTCCTAGTCAGTTAAAGCTGTTTGAGAGGTTTAAGTGGGCACTTAACAGTGGGTATGTTAACAGCTTTGGATTTTTTTAAGCTTAGCCTCATTTTATAAGGCTCTGTTTTGAGATGATTGAAGCATTTTCTTGTTGTTCGCTATTAATATTTCAAGAAATATTCAGTATCTGAAGGGGGGCTATAGGGATGCTGGGGATGGACTCTTCATTAGGGACTGCAGTGATAGGACAAGGGATAATGACTTAAAACTTAAACAGGGGAAGTTTAGATTGGATATAAGGAAGAAGCTCTTTACTGTGAGGGTGGTGAGGCACTGGAATAGGCTGCCCAGGGAAGCTGTGAATGCTCCATCCCTGGCAGTGTTCAAGGCCAGGTTGGACAGAGCCTTGGGTGCCTTGGTTTAGCGTGAGGTGTCCCTGCCCATGCAAGGGGGTTGGAACTGTATGATCTTAAGGTCCTTTCCAACCCTAACTATTCTATGATTATATGAAATACTCTCACATTTTCCTCCATCCTGGTGCAAATTGTAAGTTTTCAGCCTGCTGTATTATAACATCAGTTACAGGTATTCTTGCTTTGGAGTTTTATTGCCACAAACTTAAAACTAGCCCTAATTTCATGCTATGTCAGTTTGTTATAAATTATAATACTTGATCTTTCTACATGATTATTTGTATGTCTCTACAACACTGTTTTGCCTTGCTTTGCAAACAGTTGTTACCATTAAGAACACTGGCATTTCAGAACTGTGCTTTATATTTTATATATATCTATGTAATACTGTACTCTATCATTTAGTTCAGGAAAGACGAGTGGTAACTGAATGATATTCACTGACAAAATTAAATTCAGAAAGACAAATAACTGTGCAGTAACAGGAGATTAGAACAAATAAACTAGTTATACACTGAAGAAAAATCCAGCCCAGGTGATTCATTGCTGCTAATTTCAGCACAACAACAAGTGAATTCTATTTCAGTTACCATCAGAGACTCTTCAGGAATGCAAGCATAAGCCCAAAAGGGAGAAATGCAAAACCCGTCAGATGTTTGGAATGCAAAGATATACATTATCCAGTATGAGACTGCCAGGTACAACAGGGTCAGTCCTGTAGATTGGGAAACTCAAGTTTTGAAACACAGGGTTATTGTTTTTCTAATTGCTTTGGACACCTCTGTGTTATTTAGTAGTTATGTATTCAGAAACAGCCTTTTGCAGTAACTTCCATACAAGATGACATCAGCGCAATGCTGCAAGAACTAGAAGACTGTGTGAGCTCTATTTGTGTTTCTGTCAGCGTTTAATTGAATTGTCTGTGAGGAATTGCTAGGCCTGGAGCAATTACTATCAAGAGCAGAACTATTAGCTTAAATCTTCCATACCCTCTTTCTTCTATAGAAACCACTTTTTGTAGGTCGTGTAACTTCACTTGCTTGCTCAGGTTTATCGTGTACTTCAGCACATGTCTGATCAGGTCCCAGGTTGTGGTCAAATAAGCAAAACTGTAGTTTTACCAGTCTCAATATTTATCATTGTGTTATTTAAATTCCAGAGCTTCTGGTTTCCAGTTTTCAGAGTTAAGTTTATAAAACCTCCCTGTTTAATGGTACTTCATGGAAAATTAAGTTTGGTGGCTGTTCATGCCAGAAGGAAAGGTCACAAACAATATTTTTCAATGAATTGATTACAGACCTATAGACTCCTTTAGAAAGAGGACCTGTAGTTTGCTTCTTAGCTTCAATTATGGCCTAGCTGAGGGAAAAGGAAAGTAGAGCTTCTGACTTCACACTAAGTGGTTCTAAGATGCAATGTTTGACACCTGCTTTTCGCTTTGTTTGCATATTCAAGGTGCAAACTGGTGGCAGCCCAGATCCTAGGAGTACCTTGAGTCCAAGGCAGAAGAAAAAGCTTATGTAATCTGTCTTGCAGGTGTGCCCTGTTTGGAATTTCACCGTTTGCACATGTGAAGGACATCACAGCATTTGGCCCTCTGAGAAAAAGCTACTTTCTTCAGCATTACCTTGAGGAGTATTCCTAAAAAAGGGTAATGGAATAAAATAACAGCCTGAGAGGGAGAAAGAATAAAGAAGGTACTCAAAGACAATGGTGACAAAAGAAGTCAAACATCAATCAAGCTTTAAATACTGATAAAGAAAAGAAGTTTAATGTACCATCAAAGAAAAACAATTGTGCTGTTAAATGAAAGAGCGTCAAAGAAAGAAAGGAGAGATTAATCCAGAGGAAGAAAGAAACCATCACAGCAAGGAGGGAAAACCTAGAACAAAAGGTAAGGGATGAGAAGTTTTTTTGTCTTGCTCAAATGTGAGTGTGGCATCTGGGAATAACAAATATTTTGCTTTGAAATTTACATTTAAATGAAATCTTAATCACAGTAGCAGGAAAATTAAAGCATATGTGGGTAGGGGAAAAAAGGAGCCTAAACCACAGAAGGAAAAAGGAAAACGTCAGGAAGAGAGACAGGGTGGGATGCTAGCGAACACCAAGGACAGTGGATGTGAGTGGGCATAAAGAAGCTACAGAAGTGTGTCATATGCTAGAAACATGGAAAATGAGATGGCAGAGAGCAGGGGATTGGAGGGTAGTGGCTGAACTACAAGGGGGACAGAGGAAAATCTGTGTCGCCGGAAATCTAGCAGGGTAGGAAACTGACACATGATGACTACGGGAAGGGGTTTGCCGTAGAAAACACAAAACATCTTCCATTGCACATCTGAGTGACATAACCCCATGTTAAAATAGAGGTATAAAATCCAAACAGAGAAGTTAAATGGGCTAGTGTCTGTAAAGCAATATGTTTATTCTTATTGATAAAGATACTTCTCTGATACTTTCAAACTCGCTTATATTGAAGTCCTTTTTGTCTCTCAACCATTTAATGCCTTCCCCAAAGAAAACAAGTCTGAAAGCCTTCCTAAGCAGCAGAACATTCTCCTTCATCTGATACTGAACAGCTACTCACTCAACTCACCTACTGCAGGCAGGGATTTGGATTTTTGTTCCCATATTTGTTAGAATGCAAGCAGTGAGTAAAGAAAGGAACTGATCAGCCAAGTTTGGGGTTTTGGTTTTCTTTTTTAATGTGTCATGTTTACAACATGCAGTGTGTGCTGCCAGGCAGTATCAAGAGGATTACTCAAGCAGTTTGTGTATAGATAAAAATATTCCCTTGCTTTTGTTAGGAGAAAAATATACAAATGCACCTTCATTCTCTGAGCCATAAACCAGCCTTTAATTGCCTTGCTTAAGAAATAAACTCATTCAGTCTGTAACTTGTTATGATACCATTTACTTGTACATTGTGCTGAAGTGTCAGAGGTGGACTAATGGATTAAATAGTTGGAATGCCTGATTTTACCATGCCCTCGTAAAAAGGGTACAAGAAGGTAGTTTTAGCCACTCCTGTTTGCCTTTGTTTTCAATACTTGCAGTGTGTTTTAAGCCTCTGTAACAAATGACCTACTTTGTTCTTTGCTTATGAATGCACCCCTCTACCTCTACACACAGTCTTGCCCCTATTTCCAGTAGGCATGCTTTTGTGTGGTTTGCATCCTTCCTCTGTTGATTCTACTGAAAGCAAAAATCAGTGTCCCTACTGAAGAAAGAGCCCCCTCAGAGAGCAAACAGAATTTATGGGGGGCTGTAGGAAAGTGGTCACCTACATCACAGCTGTAATGCATTTTGCAGACTTGGCTCGCTGTGTAAAATAAAGGGGCTGACCTGCCTTTTTCTCCTACCTCCCTGGGACCTTCATCCTTCAGAGCTGAGAAGTCCTCTGCTGTGAAGGGTGGAACAGTGCACAGAGAAGCTGTATTTGTACAACACCCGCCGCTTCATACGTGCATTCACATGAAACTTCATTTGCTTCCTTCTTCCTCTCCAGTATCCGAAGGGGGCCTATAAAGATGCTGGGGGGGGACTATTCATTAGGGACTGTAGTGACAGGACAAGGGGTAACGGGTTCAAACTTCAAGAGGGGAAGTTTAGATTGGATATAAGGAGGAAATTCTTTCCTGTGAGGGTGGTGAGGCACTGGAATGGGTTGCCCAGGGAGGTTGTGAATGCTCCATCCCTGGCAGTGTTCAAGGCCAGGTTGGACAAAGCCTTGGGTGCCATGGTTTAGTGTGAGGTGTCCCTGCCCATGGCAGGGGGGTTGGAACTGGATGATCTTAAGGTCCTTTCCAACCCTAACTATTCTATGATTCTCTCATCAGTTTTCTGTTTCAGTTTACACATTTGCATGGCTTCCCAGAATATCTTGAACTTCTCAGCAAAAAAGAAGCCGAATAAAGCTCTGAAAGTAAATACTGGCTCTGCAAAATGCAATGTAGCCTTTGTAAGCTTGGGTCAAAACGTTTGGGTCAAGAAAAAGAACATTTATCTCATTATTTGTGTTGGCCACTGACTGAAGGGGCTTGGGCTGTTCAGACCTTCACTGTTTGCTCTGGCTCTGACTCCCTCCACTTCATCAGAGTTACCTTCTGTGGGGGTGCTTTAACTTACCTGACAAGTTTATGTGTTGCTTTTGGCTTCCCTTCCATGTATGCATCTGTTAGTGAAGGATGGTGTGGTGGGACGTGCCGTAAATTGCATTAATTGTAAAGCAGAACAATGCTCTGGGGAATCCTGAGACCCGATGGAGGTGAGGATCACCAGGGGAGGTTGCCGTGTGCCTCAGATCATGGGCGGAAGTGGTAGTGGAAGAAGGAAGCTGGGAGTGCTAGTCTGAGGCAGAGATTGAACTTCAGCTGAGTTACAAGGCCTAGTGCATCCTTGCCTGCTTCCAGTCCAGCCTGCTTCATGCTAGATGACAGTGGGCTTCGTTGGGCAACTGCTGTGCTTCCATTTTCTGTGCGCTCTCACCACCAGCATTACTGCGGTTCCAGGCTTTCCTCCAGCCTTGGCTCCAGCAGAGCTGGGTTACTCATACTCCTGCTCTAGCTGCATAAAAGAAAAGAGAAGGATTTTGTATCTGAATTTCTTCAAACTATTGTCTGTCCCAAGTCAGTCCTACTCTATTTTTTCTCTCTTCTGTCGGTACCAAGTTTAAGAAGGGACAAACTTTCCTTGCAAGCTGAAAATGAGCGTGATCATAGAGGGAAACTTTGTAAATGTCAGAGCTTGCTTTGCTTTGGACAGTTCTAGAAGGAGGCTAGTTTGTCCAGCAGAACGGTTGGAGCAGAAAAACTGTGCCCTGGGTGAGCCTTTGATTTTCTGACTGTAAAGGGATGTGGTACAATTCAGTCTGATGCTGTCATTATCTGCTTTTCACCTCCAGCTCTAAACCAAAGGGACCTTAGGTGAAGGAAAGATGAGTTCAGCCTTCCTGCCCTCCAAGTGTTGAGACATCTTACCAGGCTGAGGGCATCCATGTGGACAGATTTTTCCCCTCATGACTAGACTGAGACCAGCAGCTCTCATAAACTACCCAAAAGCAGTGTTTTGTTTTGTTTTGTTCTGTTTGGTTTTGTTTTCCTCTTTTCTTTCTTTAATCACTGATACTGTGGCTCACAGTTGGAGCTAGCAGAGTTCCCTCTTCTCCTCCTCCCGGATCATGCAAAGCCTGTATTTGTTTCTAAACCTGTGTGACTGCTCCCAGCAGGAGAGTTTTAGGTAAGCAATAGGTGAGGTGGTGTCAGATGAGCAAGAAAGCTGAATCAGAGCATAGAGCTCATCCATAGCCTGACCACGGTGACAAGCTAATAAGAGGCTGTCGAGGAGTGTCTGTGTTTGCCACAGATCTGCAGGCCCACTCTTCTGTCCCCCTGACTCACGCAAAGAATAGCCTGGCACTGTGCTTGTTCTCTGGGAGATGGATATTCCCACTTAGGAGACCAGGAAAAAATGTTGTGTGTTTTAATACTATAGCTATTGGAACTGGGATATGAATAATCTGCCCACCCTGGCAAGGAAGTGGTGTTTATGTGTTTTCATCTCAGATGTATGAGAGGTCACTGGCAAAAGGTATGCAGGAAGTGGAAGCTGTGCAAAGACCAGCCTGTTCCCAGATGCTTTAAGAATCAGTGTTATAGCTCTGCGCTCCTGCAGAGAGAAGGCAGGGTGGAAAGCATAGAACAATAAAATCCCTGAAGGTTGTGAGGGGTTTCTAGTGACCGTCTCAGGCTAGTTTCAAGGATGATGCTTGAATTGGGCTCCTGTGACCTGAGGAGTCATCTGGTGTAAAGCAGGGAAAAGGATTTAATTACAGAGAACAGATAATCTTTGTTCTAATGCCTTTAATGCTATCACTTTCTCTGCAGCTGCTTTACACATAATAACAGCTTAGTTTTCATTACTGATGTATATATTTTTCTAACAGCAGCATCCTCTTGTCACTGCATAGGCAGCACTAGTTTCATTCATTTAAAATCATCAGTTCTCTATGGCTACAGGGTATTACATCATATGTCATTCCATATAATAATCTTCTAGGAATATATATTTTTCACCTTTATTATTGAGATTACTTCAGTCAGCAAGTGCTCATGGAACAGAATTGCAAATGATGCATGCAGAAAGTTAGCAACAAGCTGTATTTCTTCTGTTGGTGTGCTATACTGACCCTTAGGAACAAGACTTAATGCATACTATAATTTTAGGTGTCTTTGGGGGAATGTGTAACTACTAAAGGAAAAAGCAGACAACAGTGTTTCCTTCAAAGAGCAAAAATCATGCAATTACTCATTCATGTTCAGTGTTGTGTCTTACATCAGGAACTGAGTGCTTCAGTGTACTGGTGTTGGACAGCAGAGCACTTTTCCATCATGGGTACTGGGTTTGTTTCATTTCCACTGAGGTCAGATGGTCATTGCATGAGTTTCAGCTTTGCTTGAAGAGGGTTTCTGACTGAAGGCCAGAACTGTTCTTGACAATGTGAGTCATGTGGTAGTGTCAGATGGGAGTTATGATTTGTGACAGCGTTTCTATACCTGAAAAAAGTACAAGGAAGAGTCATAGTAAAAATATGATTTTTGTGGTAAACCTAATTTTGGCTGGCACAGTTTAGACGTTAAGCTGTATCAATGCTAACAATGCTACCAGACTCTCACGCTATAGGCCATGTTGGCTTCAGTGACATTTTACTTACAGGTGGACAAAGGGCTGACTGTTGAAGGCAGTTAACTTTGCTGCCCAGTAGGTATGCCCTTGAGATTGGGATGATGTACAGAGCTCAGTGTGTTATCCACAGTGCACCTCTGCATGGCTAAACAGAGGAATTTCATCTCCCCACCTGTCACCAGTCTGTCATGAAAGCTGAATTTCCTTTGAGAAAACTCAGATGCAACCTCTGCATGCCAGAAGTAAGGCATCAGCAGGTAGTGTCTGCTACTGTCTTAACCCTCCCTGTTAGTGTAGTAAGTGAAGTGCAGAGTGTCTAGTCTTGGCCCTGGTTTGTCTCATCATGTTCTCTTTTGGCATGAATTCATCAGGATTTCTTGTAAATAGTACCTGCTGCTACCAGGCGCAGAGATAATCAACAGCTGGAGCCTGAACAAGCAATATTGTATTAAATAATCAACTTTGAATTCTAAATGCAGTGGCAGAAACCGTTGTTCTTTTGTCATTCAGAATGTCTCTTTACATGCTGCAAATCTCCTGCTGGGACAGTACTGCTGAAGGGCTTGTGCAGAAGTCTCCTTGGTACTTGAGGGTTACTTCACAGGCAGCATAGAGCAAGCCCTTGAAGGATAACTCACATCATGAGTTCTCCCAGGCTGTAGAGGAGAAAGGTGATCTCCAGTTCGTATACCAGAGAAGCAGGAGCTTAATTTTGTATGCAATTCCCTCCATAAGTACTTGTTCTCAATAGATAAGTGAGTTGAACCACCAGAGCATATGGGATGATGCTCTAAATCCCATGACACAAGGCTTACATTTTCCAAAAAGAAGAAAGATGGAACAACAGCTCTTTCCTCTGGTTTCAAGTAACTTTTTGCCTCAATAGGTTGTAATGCAAAGCTTTGGAAGATGCTTACAGACCTTTGGCACCTTGGGTATTACAACCCATGGGCATCTGTGATAAATAAAAGATGAATTCAGGACAGACCAGCAGAGCACAAACGTACAAGGGCCCACATGTATCTGCTGAATTCCTAGCCTAAGCAGACCAATAACAAAGGGATTTAGCCTCTTCGCCTCTGGATATGGGGGATCACTCTGCTTTGTCAGATTTTCATTTTTTTTTTTTTTCCCTTGAGATCATATCTTTAAAAAAAAATTAAAACATTCTGCATTTTGACAGGGTTTTCTGCATTCCTCCTGTAACAGCTCCAGGCAAACGTACCTGTCACACAGGAAGGAAAGCATTGTTGGGGGGGTTGCCTTACATGAAACACGATGCCAAGGTGGTGACAAAGTGTTAAGCTCCCTGATACTCATTCTATAAAAACTCTGTTAGTTTGGAGCAGGTGTCTTGAGTTTCAGCAGGTTAATCAAGTGGCAAATGGGTGGGTTGGCCAGCCTTTGCTGCTGTGGGAATCCTATTGCTCAAACAAGTCATTAAATCATTCACACACAAACCACGTCACTGTAAACATACATTTGTGACAGGACATTCTTGTTCATCTTGATGAACCAGACTCCCAGCTCTTGAGGGCTGTGTGAGAATATGGGTTCAGTGCGAGTAATCCTGTGGTTTAGAAATGATACTACTACAGTGTCTGTGTGTGCAGGAATTATAGAGGAACACAGAAGAATACTTGATATCCAGTTTTGTATTACAGAGCAGTGAGGAAGTGAGTTTAGAGTTGTTTCTGAGGGGAATCAACACAGCTTCAAAAACCGTGCCTGGGGCTTAGGGATTCAAATGTTCAGAAAAGTTGCAATCCAGGTAACAGTGGTTACAACTAAATTGTAGGTTTTAATAGGAACGGTGGGATTCAAAGCTGTGGCTTTTTAAACTACTGATATTTGTGCATTTTTCTACATGTTGACACAAAATTTATCCTCAAGCAGTTACTTGAACGTTTAGCTCTTTATGAAAGCACAATTTGACAGGATCTCAACATAAAAATGGCACTCCCTTTAGGTATTTCCAGTCACACCCCTCTCAAAATTACATTTTCCTCTGTGAGAACGAGTCAGGGATGACCACCCTCCCAGCACCCTGGCATTTCGGCAATCTGCAATTAACTGACGTCTAAAACTGTCCAGAGCAGTTGTCTCCATCACTGACTCATTCTAGCTCTGCCCTCTGATAAAAATCTCAGGCTCTTCTCTCGTTTATTTGTCTCTCTGTGTATCTGCCCACCTCTGTAGATACAAACAACAGTTACAAAAACATTGCACAATGCTGAAAGTTCCCCTGGAGGGACAAGTCACCTCGGGCACAGTGTAACCATGGAAAATTCCAGATAGCACAGGATGTTTTCTTTTCCTTTGGAAAATACCAGTGTTTTAAAAGGGGTGTGATAAAGGATATGCAGACTCAAGCCACAGCAAGCAGTTATTGCAGGCATTGTTTCGGACACTTGCTGAATGCAGCTGCCGCTGCAGCAGGTAGCAGAATGAGGCAGATCGGTCCCAGTGTTCCAGAGAATAAAACCAGCACCCTGAATACAACGTGGTGATGCACCTGAGAGTCAACAGGGAGTTTTGTGCCGTGTCAGGCTGGAGCTGGGAGAGGGTTCCCCCAGGCTGTTCCCAGGGCAGAGGCTAGCAGGCAGGTGGTGAGACTTGGGTCCCTGTCACTCAGCATCCTGCCAGGGCTCTGGACAGTGACCCAGTGACTCCTTTGGCACCTGCTGCCATGGGCTCGAGGCGCTCGGTCTGTCCCCAGAAACAAGGCGTAAGAGGGGAGTGTGCCATGAAAGTATTCTCCTCATTCCAGTCTCTTCCAGGCATCTTTCATCTAGTATGTAATACATCCCACAGAAGGAGGGGGAAGCAGGGGACACCTACCTTTTATTTAACATCTTATAAATGCTGGCTGAATACTTCTGTTCCTGAAGCGTATATGTTTTCTCTGCAGAAATACAGCAGATCCTATTTTCCTGCCCATTTAGCATGTGTGGCCTCAAAGTTTCACTTTGTGCCAGGAGGGAATGACGTGCTTCTGTGGAAATCCCTCTTTTTCCCTTCTGGGGAAGAGCTGGGGAGCAGCCCTCCACCCTAGGGTGACAGGCAGGAGGAGTCTGGGTGGAGGAGCTCCCACTACATGGGAAGTGAGAAGAGGTGATGCTTCCCAAGCTCCTGGCCTGTCCTGGCCACCCAGTAGTAAAAGAGCAGTATACCCTAACTTCCTTTGCACACCAGTCTTCTGGTGGGTTACTCACAGCACTTAAATACCCTCCCCATCTTTGTTCTCAGAACGAAGGTGGCAGCGGGCACTACATCTCAGATTGTTTCCAGTGATGCAGTGGTAGTGCAGATTTTTCTAAGGAGCTCAGATTTACCCTTGAGCATGTAAATTCTTTATGTTTTCTTTATGTCCGCTGGGAGCTCAGCACATTGAACACTTCGTGTGTCAAGGGTTAGACTGGATGTTTAATGCATCTGCTTATTTTATTGAGATGCCAAAAAGGGAGCTGATCTTCAGAAGGATGTGAAAATAGGGGGGGGATTGAAAGGAAAATGTAGTGAATCGATATCATATTGTACACTGAGTGTTTTGCCCACTGAATTCATCTGGGGCACTCTGTCTCCAAAGAGAGGGACAAGCTGCAGAGAGTTTAGCATGGAGCAGCAAATATTGGGAGTGGAACAAAAGAACTTGGGCAAAGTATTTGAATGATTTAGTAGTCCAGTGTATCACTATTAATGACTAAGGAGAAATACTATTACAGCCTATAAATGTTTGAAGTGTGCAAACATCCAGGAATGAAAAGTGTAGTTTGATGCACCCAAGGCATGGGGGTATAAAACTTCACACTGGAGTGAAACTTCACACTAGAGTTTTCAGGTGGCAAGACACTGAAATATCTTGCAAAAGAGCTACTAAATAGCCCTATTGCTTGTGGCTTCTGAAAGTAGTTTGAGCACAGTACTGTCAATGTCCTGTGGAAACCCATCTGGAGATTGAATGACTTAATGAGTCTTCCTACATCGAGTGTGGTGTGCTTGACCTTTATTAGCCTTTAACATAACAGATGAGCTGTTTAAAAGAAAAGTTGCAGCACATGTTAATTCTTTAACTTTCTGGGTTGGTCTGGGCTCTGAAACAAGGGTAGAAAATTGTGTAGAAAATGATTCTGTTATTACTGTTTGACACTGACCTGCTGTGTGACTGTAGGTATGTAGCTTTCATCTGTCTAATGTGCCTCTCTCCAAAGACCCAGCCAGATACAGTTAGAGAAGGAGCCCTGGTGAGGTCAAGTTTGGATGGTGAGAAAACCAGAGCCATGTGGTGTGCACCTGAACTGCTGGGCAGTCAAGCACCAAAGCAGAAGGTTTATTTTGCAGGCTACATATTGGCAATGTAACTTCACCATGGTTAAAACATCCAGTGAGAGGAGTAGTGGCTATGCTTGGCTGAGTGAGAGATAGGCCACACTGCCAGAAACAGGGGACTCCCCCAGGCTCCTCTATAATTGAGAGAGTTGCGAGTCATCTTGGGAGATTTCTGGGGCTTGTGAAGATTATTGCTATTTGCTGCGTACTGCAAGAGACAGCCTTAAGACTGGTTTTGTTTGTCTCTTTCCTTATATTTTCTCTGTTAACCTTGAGACCAACAGAAGTCGAAGAGTGAAGAGACATGTTACGGGTGGGAGGGATTGCAGCTCTTGTTCTGACAGTAGAGCTGATATGTTAGCCCTTAACATTTTCATGAACTGAAGAACCCAGTAGTGGCACTGAGTTGTCCATCAATAAACCAGGGTTTATTCTCACTATTATCATGAGGAGCATCAGTGATCAAGATATAAGGTGCTTGAAATCTACCAGAGCTTTATTAAACACCTCATTTGGTCTAGCATCTCAAATTTTTGTCTAGTCTCAAATTTCCCCTACGTTGGGACGTCAGAAAAGACAGAATATGCCAAAGATCAGTAGATCTTTCCTGCTGCTTCTGATTCCCAGGTTCTGCAAGAGTTTATTCTGCAAGCCTCAGGCTCTGGAAGAGCAGAAATGAAATGAAATTTTAGCACAGCTTCCTAAGGTTAAGTGTTGGCAGGTAGAGTTTTGCCTCCTCCTGATGTGTGTGGTGTGCTCTAGAGACAAGAAGCAGTGAGATGCTCTTTCTGTTAAGTTCACAGTTTGTGAATTTAACACATATTGTTGTGACTGATTTGTGGCATCTGTAAATTCTGCAGATTATGGCAATGATTTAAGAACATGCCACGGATTTCAGAACGGAAAAATCCACATGCCTTCAGTTGGCTTTATTGACTCCCTTTTCTTTTTTCTTTCCTCGCGTACTTTTACTGTATGTTAGGTGTTATGAGGTAAGTTCTTTGTATTCTTTGTAACCCCATAAGAGGGTCAACTATCTTTATTCTTTTTCTAAAGGTCTTGTTAAAGGATTCACGACTTCTTTGATTAAATTAAATGGCAGGGTAACTTGAGTCACTCAGCTGTTACTTCACCTGCAGGCATAATTGCCATTAGTAATAAAGAAAGTCCCCTGGAAAGTTTCTAGTGCCTGGATTTGTCCTGCAAACCATAAGTGTTTATTAATTTCCTAATAAGAATTTAAGAAAGCAGAGAATAATAGAAGAAAATAATCATTAATGCTCTCTGTCCACGCTACATTTCTCCTTCTATTACAGCTCAGTTTTGACCACAGCTGCAGTCCTGTTGCTTATGGTTGAGTAATACATGCTTCTTAGGTTTGAGGATGGCTCACACAATTTAGATACTCACTGGAAATTTCAGGGCCCTTTTGTCATCTCATTTCTATTTATTCCTCCCCTTTGCTTTCCATGTATGCAAACTAACAAATTCCACTTTCCTCGGGATACTCTGATTAGTTAATCAGTTAATTTAGATTTTCCTGACTCAGGCTCAAATGTAAATTTGCAAAGCTTACTTTAATTTGAAGCAAGTCATACACTGATTCCCTTTGCAAGGGGAAAGATGGGGGGGGGGGGTATTGAATTATCTCTTCTTTATCTTTGGAGACTTTGCTTTGTGAATTTCCTCCCCAGTGTTTCCATTAAGATGTCCCTATTGGGATACCTGGTTCTTCAGGACAAAGCATGGTGTAAAGCAAATGTAGGTGTGCAGCAGGAAGAGAATTTGTAAGGTATTATAAAATTTACCAAGTCTGTACTCAATGTAAGCAGACCGAATATGTGAAGTGTACCCCAGGTATTTTCATACCTTCTACATTGCAAAGAAATATCTCATATGACTTCTTAGCTGTCTCCTTGGTGAATAAGCACCAAGTCACTCTGCTGTCCTGGCTCTTTGCAGTAAGCCTCCAAGCCTTGTTTAAGGTGCAATACAGCATTCTAAAAAAGGATCCAGACTGTGCCCAGCTTTGAAGATAAAGTTTCATATTTCAGGGCTATCAGGCTAACAGTTTACACAAGCACTAAGCAAACACCCCCACACCTAATGTCATCTCTCAAAAGATGCAGATAAAGGCTGCCATATGAGATCATATATCTTCAGCCTGTCAAGGGTCCTGGCTAATCATTCTTTGAGTCATAGCATAATATTGGGTGCTAATAAATCTGCCAACTCAGATTTATCTGGGTTTGCACTAGTCAAAAGTGTTTTAAATAGTGTGCTTCTATTTGTTGCCAATTAATAACCTCAGCAGCTCAGACACAGTGCTGGTCTAACATGGCCATTTGAAGAAATCAGATGGACTGCATGACAGATACAGCTTGTAAGCATCAGGCTTTATCCATGTGTGATGTACCAGTATGAATTACAGTTCCTTGAGAACACTTACAAATATCAGTATGTCTTCTGGTTTTTGAAAGTGATTTGCAGAGGTTTTATTTGTTTTGGTAATTTCAGTGTAATTGCAGCAATGCTATTAAAGATACGTTATTTCCATTGCAGAACCTTCTTTACTCAGTAACACAGAAAAAAAGTTAAAATACAATATTTTCAGTAACGTTACAAAAGAATTTCCCCAAATGTGTGCAACCACCACCTGTCAGGTTGTGCAGTGCATGCGAATGACCTGTGTGGCCAGGAGCAGCACCCAGGCTCCTTTGGTAATCACTTTGTGCGCTAACCAGCAGGTTACGCTCACTACTGTGACCCATGCAGGCTGCCTAGGAGTGCAAAGCTTGCCTGTTTCTCAGAGGCTGCCTCTCAGATACTTGCAAACCACAGCAAATTGGCCAAGTATGGGGGAAGGGGGCAGGTCCAGACGTCACCAGCCATCTGTCAGGGTCTTTCATGTTATCTGATTATGGACAGGTTTGTCTGCAATTATGAGTAAGGAGTAAGCGTTATTAAATAGATGTCTGGCTTAGAAGAATTCTTTGCTATTGCGAATTTAACACTTGATTGACATCCCTGGCGACTGAAGTCTTCTCCCTCCCCGTGGGAGAAGGGAACTGCAGGCAGTCGCACGCAGCACACACATCCTCTCCCCTTGGGTGTCTCAGCTTGGGAAACCATGCTGGGAGCTAAAAACAGGTTCAGTCATTGAGCCAACTAAGGAGCTCCAGTGGCAGCTGATGGTTAAACAGTATATGGTCCCCAGGGAAACATTTCTTTGCGTGTCTGTGCGGGCATTTCTGGCAAGCAGAAAGGATCAGAATAGTCTGTAGAGGATGAAACGCATCCAGTGCTCCTATATAACTTCACATTATGAAGAGAGGGGTTTGGTTTTGAAAACAAGCTTGTGAGACACACAGAGTGGGCTAGAGCACTGTGTAGGAAAGCCTGTTTCTGTAACACCATGAGAAGAAAACCATTTACATTCAACAGAGAGGAACTAGCCAGCAGAGGAGTGGAAGGGTAGATTTGTGAATGACTATAAAACGTAGTTTATGGAGGAGAAATGTCTGCTTTAAGACTTAACATTTAGTGGGAAGCCTCCCCTTAAATCTATTTTCCTGGTCAGCCTATATTTCTTTAATCTTTATTTCTAATTAGTTACTTAAAAGTCTTGTGCAGGGGCACAGTGCGCGGTGGCATCCTTGCTGTTTTCCGTCTGGGAAAAAGTACTGGCATAACCTTGGGAGCAGGGTAAGAGAGAGCAGCAGTCCTGAGACAGCTGCTGCAGAGCTGTGTTTACTGCTCCAGGGGCACAGAGAGAAGCCATGTATTTGTAGGGGGGGAAATTTGGGGGAAATGGAGTTAACGGAATTTTCTGGCCAAGGAACAGGTATTTTCAAGCAGTTCAGGCTCGTGTAGTCAAAATGTGCTGACCAGAAAGCAGGAGGTAGCACTGAAATAGTTTCACCTTTGCTTGAGCTTTAATCCTGAGCTGCCGTATTTCCCATTAAACTTTCTTCACTCTGTTAATGGCATTTCTGCAGTGCCACTTCCAGCTCATGAAACCTTCCTGTTCTTCTGAAAGTCCCTGCTGTTACAGGAAGTAGCCCTAGTGCTTAAAGATTGTGATTTGTTTGCTTCTGTGGAGGTAAATGTTGCATTGTACCTACAATGAAATTTCTGTCAAAGGCAATGTAAAGTGCTCACTCACGCCATACAGACTGCACTTGAGCTAATGCTATTGCAGCAGGTCAGTTTGAATTAAAAGTGACAGGATACTTAGTGTTACAAGGAAAGAAAAAGATGCATCTGAGTGTGCTGTTAATTCAGCGTTTAAGACCAATGTCAGGTACATAGTATGGATGAAATGAATGGAATAGCAAGAAAAAGGCAATGGAGACTTTGAATGTTAGTCCTTCTCCAGCTGAGATTTTACTGTGCTGCTTTTCACTGCTTCTATTACAATATCATCCAGCTGATTATCAGGACTCCATCATGCTACGGGCTGTCTTTGAGCTGAGAAACTGTTTGCGTTGCTTGCCAAGAAATGCAGTTTTCTAACAGGACAGTGACTGAGTTTGGTGAAAACAGATTCTCTGTGATAAAGTACCCTCAGCAAACAAACCTCTTGCCACTGCCTTGAAAAAAAGCAAAGAAAAACTGGAAAAAGTCTGACCAACTCCCAATGTAAGTGTATATTAGCTGCTTAAATGTGTTGTCTGGGACTGATTCTTAGCTCACCTGTGGAGGTATAAAATGGAACCATTTGCTTTGTATGACAATTGTAAACCAATGGTTTGAAACCATAAAACCAGTGTTAAACACTGAGTTTCTCGTGGCATTTATATCATTTTCTCTTTTAAAGCAAAAGTTTCCAGGCTTCTTTCTCTCTGGCAAGTAGAAAACCAGTTCAACAGAAATTCCCGTGAATCATCTGAATATTGTTTAATTTTTAACATAGTCTTTAACATTTACTAATCTGTGTGGCTGGGACAACACACCTGTAATTAAAAGCCACATTTTACTACCATGCGTCATTTCAGAAAAGCATGTTTCCCTGTTGTATGCACAGCATTGAAGTCTTTTCTGTTTTCTTTGCCTTTATTTACCTGTCTGTAAAATGGGACAGAAGCCCTTGTTTGTCATGGTCATGTTGTATCAGTTCAGTCACATAACGTTTGAAAGAGGTTAGTCAGAGTATTGCACTTACGTCCTTAGGATTGCTGGATGCTTCTGTAATAATGTTGAAGTACTATAACTGAAACGCTCATCCCCTGAAAACCCTTTTTCTTGTTGCTTTCAAATGGGAATATTGTATTCTTCCTAAAGAAATGGATGTAAATAGAGAAACATATAGAGCTGAAATTATTCTCCTCTGCTGCTATATTAATTCCTGACAGTAAAAGCTTGCATTATATGAGTGCAAAGAAAGTGGGTAGCATCTAAAAGCCCCTAATAGATTCAACTTGAAGGCAAAAAGGCAAGCTGCATGGTATGCACAGTAAGGTTTCTTACAGGGCTACGGATGTTGCTCAAGTGGCATGGTTCCAGGGATAGCCCTTGAAGGCATTTGTGCTTCAGAAAGGTGCAGGGACAAAAGGATAAATGAAGCTTTGCCACAGGCTGTGGCAGGGTAGGAGATGCATGAAGGGAGATCCTACAGACTTGCTGACATGCTGTGTGTGGCTTACCTGGAGCAATTTATGTCTAAGTCTTCAAGCATGAATTGCTTTCCAATTTTCTTTTCTCCCAGGTTGACAGTCATTAGTTGCTGACTTAATTCCTCTGCTTGTTTAGCTACAGAGTACAGCCTACAGAGGAAAGGAGAGAATTGGTACTGAATATACGAGCCAACTTTTCTGCTTCACATCCTTTGCACAGGAGAAAAAAGGGTGGATAGATCTGGGCAGCATAACCAGGCATGTTGGAGGTGTGTGGTTATTACCATCACCCTGTGGGAATGTAGTCCAGGGGCGTTCCTGCAGAGCGGTGGAGTAGATGCCTTACACTCTGTATCCAAACAAAGCCTGGGCTCCTGTTGCAAAAACACATTTAAAAAGTCAGTCCACGTTCTTCCGCCGTTTGTACCTCTTTCCAAGACTGTTGTTTCCAACTGCGCTACAGCACTGGACACAACTGTTCTTACATCAGTAAGATGTAAACTGACAGGTTTTAGCTAGCTGTTGAACATTAATGTGAACTGTCCAGTCTACTGACCTGCAGCCTACATTGTGCTGTTCACAGTGTTTTTCTTCAGATTTGTGCCACAAGAATGATGTCCTGTGTAGATTACATGGTATTTAATACTTACTGAGCTCACACTATAACCTTTCCCTCAGCAGAGGCTCTAGGAAGGTCTTCTTCATTACCTAACTTGTTTTTTCCCATATTGTAAGGGATGAATATCTCAAAGAGATTTATTCCTTTGTCAAATGCGTAAAAAATTAAGTCTCAAAGATTACAGGGAGGATGGAGAGATAAGGAACAAAAGGGATATGTGCACGTAGCCATGTTGGGTGTGCATGCATGCACACATACACATACTCACCCCTTCTTTTAATCACATGGGTCCTGCTTCCCTGGGGCACCTGGCTAAAAAAGTCAGATTCAGCTGCAAACTATTTGGTCTTTGTCCAGTGGTTTCTGTTTGGAAAGGTCCTTTGCAGGATTATGTGCCAAGTTGTTTTCCAAACTGGAAATAAGGGACGTCAACAGATCAACAGAAGGTTCCTGGATATGTTTTGTCAGAGAGAAAAGGCTTCCAATAATTTGGTCTGTAGTGTCTCAGTTATGGGTATCGGGAAATGCCTCTAATTGTGTTCTGCGTAATTCTGAGTGAAGAATCAGTAAGCACGGTCTTTGCCAATGCCTCTGTAGAGATGCCTGACCTGAGCTGCTCCCATGGGCACCATTCAACATCACCCCTTGCTGACCATAAGATTGAAGAAAAATTTTGTTGCTGCAGTGCCAGAGCTCCCTTTATCAAACAGAGGAAGTAACTGCATGATTTCAGGATAGGAAGCAATGAAAAAGACCGTTACTGTTGTTTTTGTGTTCAACCACATTAAAATGCCCATGAAAAAAAAAAAAACACCCAAAACCAGAAAACCCCCACACCAAACAAAAAACCCACAAAACCCAACCAATAACAACAGCAAAAAAAAACCCAAGCAAAACCACCCCCAAACCCACAAACCCTCTGGCAATTAGATGTACAGCATTTTGTCAAAAGTAAGCGTATGATTTTTTCAGTGTGTCATCCCCGTACACTCCCTCTCTCCCCCCCCGACTATTTTCCATTCAGAGCTCCGTATAAGAAAGAAATGGACATGTTGGAGTGGGTCCAGAGGAAGACCACAAAAATTATCAGAGGATGGAAAAATGATCCCAGGGCTGGAGCACATCTCCTGTGAGGAAAAGCTGAGAGAGTTGGGGTTGTTCAGCCTGGAGAAGAGGCTTCCAGGAGACTTTATTGTAGCTTTTCAGTACTTAAAGGGGGCTTATAAGAAAGATGGGGACAGACTTTTTTAGTAGGGCCTGTTGTGATAAGACAAGGCGTAATGGTTGTCAACAAAAAGAAGGTAGATTCACACTACATGGGGTTTTGTGACAAGTGTGGTGAAACACTGGAGCAGGTTGCCCAGACAGGTGGTAGATGTTGCATCCCTGGAAATATTGAAGGTCAGCTTGCACCAGGCTCTGAGCAACCTGATCTAGGTGAAGATGCAGGGAGGGGTTGGACTAGATGACCTTTAAAGGTCCCTTCCAATCCAAACTATTCTATGATTCTGCCTTAAACATTACTTGTAGCAGCAGTAGCAAAAAGGAGAAATGAGAAAGGAAAGAAAAAAGAAAAGGAAAAGACTTACTGTTTAGTGGCTATGTCTCCTTAAGTAATTGGTTTAAAAAATCTTGGACTAACTGGGTGGTGGGGGATAGCAGGAGGAAATGAGTTGTCTTAAAAGACATTAAAAATTGCAGAATCAACTTCCAGCTTGCCAAGATTTTTTGTTATTGTGGAAAAGACTTAAGGATCAAAGTAATTATCTTTGCTATTGCATTTTAGTTCCATGTAGAAAGCTTTCATGTTAGATATATCCATTTTCTTTGTATGTAATTATGGTCCGCTATAGGTTTATCTCCAACCAACCTGCAGTTTATTTTGAATGATTTCAGTGTGTAATGAAAAGGAGTAAGTTGTCTTTTTGTGCTTTGATGAAGACTATAGTGATAAGATGCGCCTTCTTAGTAGGGTCTGCTGGGCTGAAGTGAGTTTAGTCCTCTGTGTTCTTCTTTGTTTGTTTATTTGCTGGATTTCAGTTTTATGCGTTATCTCTCTCTAATTCTGCTAGTCGTTTCTCACCACTGGAAAGGAGACTTGCAGTCCAAGCTGCTGAGCTGGCTGCAGCATGAACACCAAATGCCTCTGATTTGGAAAAGAATGCAAAGCATCTCCAGTCTTTATTGTTCTTTATTTTTTTTAACCTGTGTTTGTTTTCTCTGATTTCTTTAGTTTTGAATCCCCAATGCACTAACGTAGTATCGATACTCTTGCCTAAGCATTTGTAACTAGGATTTTATGAGAAGTCATTCATATTGGACAAGGCCTTGGGTGACATGGTTTAGTACGAGATGTCCCTGCCCATGGCAGGGGGGTTGGAACTGGATGATCTTAAGGTCCTTTCCAACCCTAACTATTCTGTGATTCTATGATTCTATATTAAGAGATAATTTGTGCTGAGCTGGAACAGGCTCTGTATTGCTATAAAGTCCTGAGTTCACTTTTCCATGGACACACCACAGGAACTATGATTTCATATGGCTGTGGAGATAGCAGCATTAGCACCCTGCATTTAGTAAGTCAAACTTTGTGTGTGGGATTTGGCCTAGCTTTGCTCTCATCAAAGTAAAAGTGGAGTGCTAGTGATTTTGATGGAAGTAAAGCTTAGCCCAGCAGAAAATGCTTTTGAAAATCTCTGTTTAGTAAAAAGTGGTCTGGGAGGGAAATTCTTGATATGAGTTGTGTACATTTTTGTGCAATATAATCCCAAACATTAGAAGGGTTTCAGCCATATGGAGTAAATTGGTTGCCATGCTTCTGAGTTATCTCATTCCTCTGTCATTCTATTCATAAATCACTGTGCATTTTGTCTGACTCTCATCACATTTTCCCACTTCGAAATGATGGCTTTACCCCCCAGCAGAGGACCAGTTACTTCAGTGTGAGTGATGCTGTGTTTACACTAGAAGGCTTGCTGCTATAAATTTTATCAGCATGCAACAGCTGACTTTGACATGTGCTCAGAGAAAAAACAAAGTTTTGCTGCTGGAGCTTATACTTGGTGCGGTCTCCTGGCTGGTTGGTACACAGTGGTTGCATAGCACAGGCGTTCCCCAAACTGCCCTCTGGCACTGAATCCTGCAGGACGTGCTTTTTTGTGGTTTATAAAGAAGCATAGAGGAAAGCTGAGGAAATCATGGGTGGCTGGGGGTGGCTTTTCACCTTTTCTTCACTGCTTAAAATCCCCAGCACCCAGCAGCTACCTCTCCCATGCATGGTCATGGGTCCTGCTCATATATGATGTCTGCGTGTAGTTATGCTACACAATTCACCAGCATCTGGTGTAACTCAAGCCACTACAGCTACTGTAACAGAGCTGATGGAAGCTTTTGGAACGAGAAAGCAGATGGTGCACATGGTGCTCAGAGGTGCTAGGGGTGATGGAGCCTGGAACACCTAGCAGCACCCAGGAGGGTGGGCAGTGGGGAGAGTTCTCCCCAGCCATCTAGTGGAGGCCACCAGCCTGTGACACTGCTGCACTTTGAGGGGTCAT
Source organism: Neopsephotus bourkii (assembly GCF_033783945.1). Lineage (NCBI taxonomy): Eukaryota > Metazoa > Chordata > Aves > Psittaciformes > Psittacidae > Neopsephotus > Neopsephotus bourkii. The sequence goes on from NW_026901033.1 coordinate 332,127, forward strand.
TTCTCTCTTTTCCTTTTGTTTTTCAACCCCAAGGTGCCTGTTGTATTGAGTGGGCTGTGTGTCAGCCTGATGGCTGTTTTAGAGGGATGCCAGCAGTGACTGCTGCATGGTCATATGGGGATGAGACAGTACTCAAGGGTTGCTGTGGCCATTCCTGGATGTGGAGATCCATGCTGGGTATGGTCCATGTCTGCGCTTGTTGCCCAAGAAGATACAGGACCCAGCTACTCTGATGTAAGCCTAGGACTCTTCATAGAGAGACTGGGTAGTCTTTCTGCACTCTGAAGGCAGGGAACAGTTTGGTATGTTATTAGTAGACTGACTTGCTTTCACCTCTCTGAGACAAGCAGTTTTCTGAGGCAAGAAGTGTTATTGCTGTGTGTTGTGGAGTACTTGGCATAACAAAGATGATGTGGTGACTGGAAGAAGGAAACAAAGAGTCATCTGTTAGTTTTCAACAGCAAAGAACCAAGCAGAGTCACTGAGGAGTGCTGAAGCTGAGGAAAATATCACTTTACTACAGTGTCTGAACATGTACTTAATTGTTGCTTATTTTTAGTACTTGTGTAAATAGCTCCACTATTTATAATGTCATGTCAAAAGGAAGGGAAAAGGTGGTACAAAACATCTTCTGGTTCCCATGCTTTTACACTGAACTTTATCACACGGTTTTAGCATGTGCAAAAAATCTGAAGAGAAATAAACTTGTTCAGAGCAAAGAAGAGAATCTGTGAATGTGAGAGTTGCCTGATTCTTGCTCACCACTAAGGAAGAGCAAGCTGCCTGTGGAGCCGATTTGTTTACATGTAGTCGTTATGTCTTCTACCAGCATGCAGTGGAACAGCTAGGAACTGATGAGTATCTCCTGGCAAACCCCGTTGAGACCAGCTTAAAAAAGGGATGATGTGGTCAAGGAATATGCAAGGAGAGAGGACTCTTGTTTCTTGCTAGGAACACACAAAAGTAATTCTTCCCGAAATAAGTTTAACAGTATTCCTTTCATTATCTTCTGCAGCAGCTTGGCCTGCTCAGTGTGGGGAAATTGGTCTTGAACTTACAGTTTCAGTGCATGAGTACTGGGGACTTATAAAACAAGACCTCAGGCTAAAGTCACTAGCAAGTTTTTCAGGGAACAGAGTTTTATGTCCTTTTGTCGCTTATTTTGTAGTGCTTGGGGATGTGGATCACAATTTTGCTAACTTATGAGATGTCTGATTCCTGGTGTATTTCTATTTTGCAGCAGTTGAAGCCCTACCAGATGGCTCACTCTGTGTTTTGATGCATGGCTAGGACAGGATTTTGAAATAAACTAGCTGCTCTCCATGTTCTTTATTTTTTGTTGTTCTGCAAAGGACTGTCATTTAAAAGAGGATGTAAGAGAGGATAGGATTATGTGTTATGTGTGGGGAAAACGCATTGAAAGGGTAGAATTTTATCTAAGCATCTCACCTTGTCCACATTTGGTGGCAGGTTTCAGCCTGATGTGTTTCAGAAGGCCAGAGACCCATGGATGGCAGTGTCACCTCCGTGCCCTTTCCTATTCCCCAGAAACTCTTCCCTCCCTTTCACCCATTCATGATGCTACTGAATGTGAAGAGGGAGACACCACTGAAGAGGATGGTTGGCTTCCAGATCAGGGCAGGTTTTGGTGATCTCCAGAGGTTGGGTGGACTGCGGTTCTGCTTTACCAGGGCAGGCTCCCTTGGCCAAGTCCTGGCTGCCTTTCTCTTCCTTATGGCTGCTGTTGTCTGTCCTCCTATTAACATCAGGACTGCTGTCCTTGTTCCTCTGGTTGACCTTGGAGAGGAACTGAAACAGTCTCCTCTCCGTAGAGGCTGAGGTGATCTTGCATTTATCCGCAGCATAGAGATGAAGTTCTGTGCTCACCTTCTGTGGACTATTGCCTGTCAGGCCATAGGAATGGATCACTGGGGGAGGCATTTCCAAAAGGCTGGGGAAATATGTGTAGGTGTCTGCAGTCTGAGTCACTGGACTTGGGAGGGGGGGTAAAGATCTTACTCGCTTTGTCCCCATCATGGATACAAACACTGTATGTGACTCTTGAGGGCTGCTGGGACACAGAACAGCATCTACACAGGTAGTGATGATCAGGTGTTTTGTGAGACCTTGCGCTGCTCAAGGAAGGGCATGTAATCAGGCTTGAAAGAGAAACAGATTTGCCAGTTTCCTGGATTGTTTCTGTCAGAACCTGTACACTGGTTGTTAAAACTTGGCAGTGTGGATCTGGGCCATGAAAGCAGTGGTCACTGTGCTAAATGTGGCCAAGAGCAGAAGCAACTGCAAGATAGTACATCATGGAAAAATGTGAGATACGTTCAGCAGAGCCATTTCTTCTTTTATAATGAGATGCCATGGGATACAGAACCATGCACTTATTCTGTTGAAAGTATAGTTAGCTATGGTTGCTTTAGCAGGATTACCACAAACTTCTAGGGCTGCCTGATGTGTCTGTTTGTAGACAAAAGATATAAACCCTGGGTTTACCTGCCCCCACAGGGCCAGGTGTAGCTGTGTGAAATAGGTGGTGTTTGCGATGTGACAGCTGATCTTTATTTTCCTTGACTGTTATAAACACTAAAAAGAAGGCTCCACTGGTTTGTAAGCACTAAATAGAAATTCCTGATTTTGACGTATCTTGAAATCTTTCTTGTGTCAGCCATTTTTCATGGGAAAAACAAATGTGCAAACCAGGGGTAGTTCTCAAAGCAGCAGGGTTTATAGCCTGATACATCTAGTGCTACCTTGTACAGATGTGTACTTCCAGCTGCAGTAAAAGTCTCTGAGTAACACTCTTGTCAGCTCTTATTTTGAATCTCTGAAGTGAAAATAAGAACATAATCTAAAATGATATAAGATTTAACTTTTCAAAGCGCCTAATTTAGAATTTGCATTATGCCCTTGAAAAAAAGGACCCTTACCATTTACTTTGATAGTGTCTGGATGAGGACTAGCTACTAGATGGTCCTTTGAGTATCTTTTCCTGTATTGAAAGAAGAATAAAAATAAATAAATTCAGCTTAAATATGTGTTCAGGTGTTAGAGGCGGTCACTGTAAATGTGGCTATTGTTTGTAAAAAGATTTAGCCTTGGATGCATGCTGTGGACTTCAGTTTCAATAACAGGCCTGCAGAAAGAAACCTTCTACTTGAGGTTCCTATTCAGTAAATGAATGTCAATAAAAGAATTTTATATTTAGAAAATTACGTGTGCTTTACAAGTGTGAATGTTCCACCATGAGCCCACTGATGTTCTAATTAGTTACTGACTATAAAATGCCATGTTAGACAATCAAATACCACCTTAATAAATAGGTCTGTAATTGTATAGCCAATCACAGTCAATGTGCTAATCACTGTTAGAAAATCTAACACTTCCTCTTCAAAATGTTATCCTGTTTATTAACTTAATCAATACCACGTGCAGCTGTAACAACTGATAATGAAAGGACATTTAACCCTTGTGGATCACTGTATGACTTCAGATTTGGTACAAATGTTTGGCTCTTGAACTGAAGCACCAGTTCTTGTAAATGTGGGGTTTTTTGTAGGTTACCTTATGTTCTAAAGGCTTAGGTATCCCCTTTTCTGCTTCCCCTCCCACTAAGGGGAGGGTTAAATGTGGTATGTTGTTCTTTTAGCCCTTCTTGATTCAGCACAGCCTCTGACCAATTCATTATTCGTGCTTCTCCAAACTGAAACATCTAAGTTCTGGAGGGAATTTATCAACCCTTGGATTTATCCACAACAGCAGAATAAGTGTGACAGATATGTTTTCATTGAACTCGTGGAAAGAGGTCCCTACTGTCTGTATAGGAGTAGCGGGTAACACCCCGTTCCAGCTGAGGAAGGTCCATGCTGACAGGATGATGTGCCATATCCCCAGAGAAGCTCACAGACTTGTCTACAAAGCTCAGATTAAAGTCAATAGCAGCATTTTCCGCTTGGATCTAGCCTAAAATGTGTTAATGCCTGAGTTTTATTCCTCCACACACATTTAAGAATTAGCAAGGCAGACAACATTTTGTTTGCATGCAGATATTACAATAGAAACATTATTTTCCAGACGCTGGACTTGCACACTGGAGTCATTGCTTCCTTCAGTGAGATGCTATCTGATATTGCCATGTGAACAGAAGCATAAAATCCCTTCATGAGATTAAATAGCACGTATCTGTAGGTAGCATTATGTTTATTAGATTTTGTTCAGTTAATACATTTTCCTCTCCCTTTCCTGTTGCTTACTGTGGAGTGGAAAATGCGCTGATTCAACACCCATTCACGTAATGGTTGTTATAATCTCTGATATTATAATTGGGCAAATAATTAAGTTATACTTGCTACTGAATTACAACAGGGCAAAAATTGCCCTAAAATTTAGCGTTAAGGATGCAGGAAAACAGCTGTGATGTGAGGTTCCTTTCTCAGTGATACATGCCTACTTTCTGCAACGCCAAGTCCTCCAAAACTGCACAGTACTTTGAGTACTGACAGGCAAATTAGAGACTGCAGCATGTATTTGTTTCAGGACTGTTGAAAGCCTACGAGAGGTGACAGCCTCATGGTGCCAGGGAAGGGGGGTAGCACAGTGTCTTGTCACAGCAACGGCTCCGGGCAGGGAATTTAACAACAGCGAGACTTTGGAGACATCTTGCTCAATAATAGATTCAGTACCTTGGTGAAGGGTGGTGGAGGAACAGCAGGAGACAGGCACTCTGTGTCCTCCTCCTGCCCCTGATTTTCCAGCAGGTCTTAGCTCCTGACTTTTACTCAGAGACCCCTTTAGTTAGGGAGGTCTCCGTGAATCACCAAGTACCAAGGATGTGGTTAGAGCTCAGTAAATAATAAATGATTATTGTAATATTGAGATCATTTGGGGAAGTCTGTGCACCTGAACATTTTGTTACAGTAGGGATGGAAATGGATTAGCATGAGGATTTAGAGCAACTGGGATATCTTCTTTTTCTGCAGCCCATGTGAAATAAATGCAGTGATCCCAAGAGACGTGTGAATTCCCAAAGTTTGATTTCAGTTTCAAAATCCAAAAGGTTGCTGTAAAAAGAGAGCTAGAAAACTGATGCCTTTGATACAGGCATTCTCACAATATATCCTGTAATTCTTTTTAGGACTTTTAGCGCTAATGGCTGAAGAACATGAAATGTCTATTTAACCATGTCACGCTTTTAATACAGTTGTGGTTTAATACAGTTCTGTCATGCTTTTAATACAGTTCTGGCCATCAATCTGTTTGATTCTGCATGAAAGTAATTACATTGGAGGGTTCTCATGTTTCCTGAGTTAGTTTCTTTGCCTTCATTAAATCAACATCCTGATTTTTCTCAGGAATACCAGAGCTAAAACTGGATACTGCTTGGAGGTATCAAGAGGGAGAAAGGTGGTCTAGGGTATTTACCTGGTGTAAATTTGTGTAATTAAGAGGATTTGTGGCTTCCTCTGTGTCAGCTTTACTGCCTGTTTTCCCACAGTTTCAACAGAGGAGTGTGAGTTAGGAGAACACTTTGCTACTTAGAAAGGGAATGAAGAGAAGAGAAAGCTCCCAGCCAGCAGCACCAGACTTTGGATCAGGCTGATCCAAACAACTATAATGATCAAAGAAGGGGCAAATGAACTTGCCCTTCATTTCCACAGCACAATGGGTGAGGCACGTTTTTTTCAGTACAGGCAGCAAATGTTTTGCTTATCTACACTGCTGACTATGTGGAAAAACAACCTGAATGGTGCGACATCCAACTCTGTGACTGCATCTGCCAAAGACTTTAGGTTAGCCGTGCTACCTAATAATTCACAGTCTTGTATTGCTGTGTTCCTTGAAAATAATTCAAGCCTTGTTGTATGTGGTGTAACAGCTGTAATAATAGAGTCACTTCAAACAGCTCAATTGAAGATGATGACCGTGATTAAGTGCATGCAATAGGAGAGATGAAGCGACTTACCAAAGACAGTAACATCAGCTATAGACACCAGGTCTTCTGGCTCCCAGCCGCCAGCGCTACTTACCAGACATCATGCAGTAAATGTCAGTCATGCAGGCGGGGGTAATGGATGGTATAAATTAAATGGCTGTAAGAAACAAATTTTCATGTTGAATTTGCATGGTCTGGAGGACAAACAATGGACAGCAAAATGAGGCATCATAACCCCAGTCTTGGAGAATTTGAGGCTAGAAGATTTAGATCACTGCACCCGACTTGGTGAACGCAGGCTTTCACCTTTTCATGCAGGTAACCCAATACTGAGTTTTAAGTTAGGCTGAAATCATGTTTGGTTTTAAACTCACCCAGTCACCTCAGTGTTGAGTGAGTTTTCCATTAGGACTAAAGCAGAATCTGCGTGATTTCCTAGAAGGACATCCAGATTTTACCATCTCCCTTGTGATATGTGCTTTTCTGTTAAGGAACGTGACTCATCTGCAAGGTGAGAGCTTCTTCAGTGATGGTGAAATGTTAGCTAGCTTTGCAGGCCCTGGAGACGCTGCAAGTTAATACCTTGTTCTCTTTGTGCTGTGGAGCAAAATCCCGAGTGTACCTGTTATCAGCATCCTTCTGCCCAGAGGCAGCAGATAAGGCTTGTCTGTTTCCTGGGATTGCTCACTGTCTGAGCAGCGAAGGTATTTGGAGCATTTTGCCTTTGCTGCTGACAGTCGGGCTGAGCTGCAGGAACCCAGTAAGGAAACAGAAGTCGTATTTGGGGGGAGATAACTCCACAGCCTTAAATCTTCAGGTAGCCTGATGAAATAGTTAAAAGGCCCCTGTCAAATCATCGACAGCAGTGTCTGATGATTTGAGAGGCAGCCACGGAGGGTTTTAGTTTATTCCAGTATCTGGTTTGTTTGGAATCTTCATGCTCTGTGGATGAAATCCTGACCTTGGTAAAGACGGAGACATTTTTGCCTAACAGTGAAAAATGTCCAAGCCTGCATACTAATCAGTGCAGGGATGAGCCCCAAATGTCTGCGCCTTCCTGCGAGACCCCAGCTGAAAAATCATAATGTAATGGTAATGTTATCATTAGGTGCACAGAGCCTCAGTGGTCAGCTTACACTTAGAAGTGGTACAGGTTGTGCCAGGTTGATAGGAACTGGCAGGGGGCTGTGGAAAGCGCTCCCAGAGCACCTACTGCAGCTTTCCCCAATCCTCTGCTCAAGAGAGTCTCAGTCTCCAAAACTGTGCCCCTACCATGTTCCAGCAAAATCCCTCTTGCTTTCCCCCTTTGCATGAACAGCCCTGAGAGGTTTCTCTTAGGGACTCAACTTAGTAATTACCTTTCAAGATGGTTTTGGGTTTTTTTTAATTCAGTTAAATACAAGTAATAAGTAACCTCTCTACAGCAAGGACAGTGAAAGAAAAAAGGCATTCCAGCTGCCTGAAAAGTACTGAGAAAAGAATAAAAAGAACGGAAAGTGTTTTCTTAAATTGCATTCATGGCAATGGATCCTTCTGCATACTATCATGGGTAACATAATGCAAATTGCCAAGGCTGACAAAGCTGCTGTAGAGCCAGAAGCTTTGTGCTTTCAATCCTCAAGTGAAATGGAGATTGATCTTAGCTCCCAGCTTAGTAGTTAAACAGATTTTGCCAATCTTCGTTTCTCATAAAACCAAAATAAAAATGACACATTCCTTTATAATAATGTAGAAATGTAAATACATATAAATTTGAAATACAACCAAATTAATTACTGTAAATGGATACATAATACCAAGTAAATACATAAAGAAACAAAATCATTAATTCATTTGGCTTCTCATTATAATGAAACTGTTTGCAAGTATTAACAACTCCTTTCTGAAACACTGAACTCTGACATGATGTTTACATTTCCATATATTTTTAATGATCACATAGTTTACTGTTTGAATAAAACAGCACCATATGCTTTAGCTGTATTAAACACTAAATATGGAATAAATTATCATGTGAAGATAGTTAATATTGGCAAGTCCCTCTAATATGCCACATCACTTTAGTTTTAATAAGCCAGGGCTTTGCTAAAATGAAATGCCTTTTTTTATTAACTATAAAGTAAAAAATGTTTAATAGAAACTCTGGGAAAAAAGCATAGTCTGGGCGCAAATGTGTTCATTTTGTTTAAAAAGGGGACGAACAATTATACTTTCTAATACAGATAAAAGCATTTTCATGGCTTGGTTTTGTTGCAGGATATTTTGATCTTCTTTTTCAAGTGGGAGTGGAAAATTATTTTGTTGAGAACTCCTTTCAGGGCAAGGAAGGGAGCCATGCAATAAATGCAGCACAGCCTAGCTGTGCTTTGACAGCTGGGGTGGGCTCTGTAGTTTCACTGAAGTGTCAGGAGTGAGCCACTGGAAAGGTATTGAAGAGTCGGTTTCTTTAACGGCAGCCTATATATGGAAATATTTTTCTAGCATAATGGTGTAATCATAGGTAACCTCTTTAGTTTCAGAGTTACCCAGTGGGGCCTGGAACCACTTTTCAGTATGTGACCAGCATGCTTGTGTTTTTGCAGTACTCCAGGGACAGCCCTTAATGAATAAATCTGTCTAGCTAGCACTCCTCTGTTGACAAAAGATGTTCTTATTGCATCTCCTGGCTTTTGCTGTTCCACCCTGTGCTTGCTAGTTAGAGGGAATGCTTTGAGGGGTAGGTAAGGATGTCTGGAACTCTGTTCAGTCTCTTCAGAAACTGCCAAGCAGACCTTGATACCAAATATGTCTTTCAAAGAAATGACATTTAACCAAAAGCTTGATCTGTAATGGGATATTATCTAAATCCTATAATGAAAGTAATTTACCAGATTGGTTCGGAGGCATATTAAGGCAATATAGGAACCATGGTCTGCATCACTGATAATGTTATCCATGCACTTGCTAGTCCATTATCAGAGTGATTCATCTGAGAGCTGCAAAAGGGCCAGACCACTCTCGCAAACATACAAACATCTAGACAAAATAGATTGCAGAAGCAGCTAAGCAGCTGTTCCCTTTCCTGCCATACCTGCTGCTGGTATATGATGGGGTACATGGCCATTAGGGTTCCTGCTTTTAACAAGATTGTATGTGCCTCTGTGAAAAATGTCTTTTGAGATGGATGTGTTTTTCTAGCAGATATTACTTTGTTAGTGTGGTCCCTGAGCGTGCTGTTCAATTAAGGACGAATCTCAAACAAAATATGCAGCTGCAAACTACTGAACTTAACCTGGCATTAGCCAGCATTAGAGAGGCATGCTCTGATAACTTCAGCAGGCAGAGGAGGTTATTTAAGGGAATGTATTCTCCATCTCACATAATCACTGGGATTATTTCTCGCTATCTCTTCCTTGTCCTCCCCACCCAGAACTAGACTGCAGCTGCAGAAACACCAGCTGCATTGGCAGGGGCAGGCACAGCTTCAGGGTTGGGGGTGCAGCCTGAAAGGAGTATATGGACACGGGAGCAGGGTCAAGGGCTGCATCACCACTTTCCCTGCCAGACCTATGAGCAGGTTATAAGGTCAGTGTGCATTTCAGCTGTGGCTCAGGGGTGAGGAACCCAGCAGAGATTGGTTTCTTTCTGTGAGTGGTTTACAACCAATTGTGTCAATGCAATATGAATTTGTGTGTAATACAATAATCAGGTTCAGTTTGTTCAAAGTGAGGACTTTTTAAAGGTATAGCCAGAAATAACAGTTCATCAGCCTGAGTATATCATAAAACTCCAAATACATATAAACAGCAATGCTCAAATAATCCCTGAAGTGCCTGTAATTTATTGAGTTTTACTGAGTATCACCATCACTATGGTCAGGTAGAGATAAGTGGATTAGTTCTGGGTATGAGCATCCAAACTTATACTTCACTGCTCAAATTCATACCTAGTGAATTTGAGTCTATCATCATGTTGTAGGGCTTAGCTATCTAAATTTGCCATGATTTAACCTGTCCAAGATATTTTGGGGGAAAAAAACAACTTGGGGGGTTGGGATGCAGATGTTCTCTGTGTTTGAAAGAGAGGGAGAACCTCTGATCTCCTGGTAATATTATTGCTGTTCATATCTATTTGTCTCCAGCTACCCAGAAACACTGCCTCATTTGGTGTGGCCAGAGTGCTGACTCTCACACTAATTGGTTTTGTTCTGCCTGTCTCTATTTATCTGCATGCCCCCAGTAACTCTGACATCAGTTCCAAGAGTGTAGGCAGTTTTGCTTTCTGCTTTTCATGGAACAGAGCAGGTGACAAGTTGCCTTCATCTGTGTTGATCAGTGGCGATATTAAATGCAGATATGAGCCTGACTTGGTATTCTGCAATGGCTGACATTTGTTTTCTGCCACTTGGGTGGCTGATAATGAGAGTTTTCTTGTTTAATCTTTCTTTTTACTGCTAAGAATTCATATCTACTGTGCTTAGGCCTATTGCCAGCTATTGCTATGTTGTGGATATAAGACCTAGAGAAAATAGACATGCTCCATCTCCATTTTTGTGTCAGCTTTTTCCAATGCTTTCTTTTAACAGCAAGGGATGTCTCCACCAAAACAAGTAAATCTCTACCTACTTTGATCTAAAAGTGTTTTGCTTTGCCACCAGACAGACACTTTCAATTTGTTTCATTTATATCTTTAACTTATTTCTTCTCTCTCTGAATACTGGGCACAGATGTGGCTGCTGCTGTTCACTGCAGTGTCTGCAAATTCATGTTCTGCTTGTTATGGAGTCTGTCTTTGACTGCATATTTTTTGCCTGTTTGCTTCTCGCATGCTGTAGGAGATCCTCTGTAACATCAGGGTATTGTTCACTGGCCTCAGGGAGGATTAGGTTGCCTCTCTGAACAGGAAAATGCTGCAAGTTGGTTTCAGAGTCTAAAACAAGGCTTTGTGTACTTTGACGCATCTAGCCATTTAGGCCGCGTCAGCTACAAAGGTAGTCAGTGACTGGATTTGAAGGGAATGAAACCCCTCTGCATGGAGGTGTAAGGTCTGTGGCACAGTGAGGAGCAGTCCTAGGACAGCAGCCCACAGCAGCGTCTGGAGTGGGACCAGGAGTCCTCTTGACGTGAGCATTCCACAGAGGAAAGTGCCCACTGGTCCCCAGCCAGTATCAGTGCCCTCCAGGTGCGTGCTGGCAGATACCTTGGGCAGGATCCTTCCCAAGCCAGCCCTCCTCCACCAACACCTGCCCACCCAAAGCCTTGTGGTGTGATGCAGGAGGGTGGCTTGGGGTCCAGCACACAGCGAGCGGTGCCCAGCGAGGTTGGCAACCCTGAGCTCAACCTAAGGACAGCTCTGAGCTCTTAGGCCTCTACGCTTTTTCCTAGCACCTGCTTGTTTCCAACCATATGTTTTTGACTTTCATACAAAGTGCCTCAAATTCCTGCTTTGTGTTTCACTGTGAGCCTCTTCTGAGTTAATTGTCAATACAGGCTGCTTCAGAAGCTGCTATTGTCAGCAATGGAGGCACTTCTGGCAGTCTTCCTTTTGGCTAGTCCTCTGAGCCAGCAGGTAACCTGTGTTTGCAGCTTTCCACACAGTTTCACCTCTGGATGGTCTTTTAAAGGCTACGTGCTGTTTGAAATGGCTTGGAGGAGTAGTTACAGTGTACTGAATACATACCTGAGGAGCCTGTAGTTTACATGGTTCAGATGGACAGCTGAACCTCAGCATAAGCTAGCCCACAAGGAGGAGGCTTCTTGAACCTGCAAGGTTGTTGAATGTGCCCATCTGGTGGTCTCCAGCAGTTTGCTTCCATGGCCCTCAGTTTTAGCTTGACCTAGGAAGGGCGAGAAAGAGGTAGTCTCTTAAAGATGTCTTGACTCTTCTGTAGTGAGGAAGAAAGAGAAGGTGGAAGTAGGATGGTTTGTATGGCTATTCTGGATTGTAGGATGCTTTATATGGCTATTCTGGATTGTAGGATGGTTTATATGGCTATTCTGGATTGTAGGATGCTTTATATGGCTATTCTGGATTTTCATGTCAGAGGTCACCTTGGAGATAAAACCTCACTAGCAGAGCATTATAAAAGCATAGTATCCTTCAGCCATCCTGAAGGACAGCATGTCCTTCAAGGTGTTTTCACCGTGTCTCCATGAGATGAGCTTTGCACCTGCAGGGGACCTCCTCCGTCTGAGTAAATGAGGGGAAATTTACTTGCTGCTGTCAGGATACGGGAGCACCAGGCTGGGCTGTGTGGTTCATTCACCTCTTTGCAGATGGCCACTCTCTTTCAGCTTGTGTCAGCACCCACTTCTTTCCCCTTTGAAAGGCAATGGCAGTCTTGATATGTTTCCTTTTCTGAGCTTTCTTCAATATCAGGATCTCTATAGAGAAGGTCAAAAATATTAATTGAAATTAATTCTATTGTGTGTGTCTTGCCATCAAAACAAATAGAGTTACTTTGGATTTCTGGGAAATAGATATTCTGATTTATTCTAGCTGTCTGGGCAGTGACTTACTGGCTGTTCACAAATGAATGATTCTCAGCTTGAGGTATGGGGGAAATTTTTATTACAGTCAGAAGCCTGGGAGGGAATTTACATCCTTAAACACGGTGATATTAACCAACCCCAAACCCTGCTCTAGCGACAGTGGAGAAATACAGCTGCAAGCTTCCTGTAGAGATCCTCATTCAACAGCAGCCTCCTGCCCAGGGAGCCCAGTGCTGTTTGGAACCCTGCAAGCACAACCCTGCAACACTGTGCTGTGAAGCTGCCTCGCATGACAAAGGCCTACCTGGCATGAGCTGCGCAGGCAAGAACCTGTTAAACTTTTGCCATGAGATTACCTTCCCCTCTTACTTTCCCCCATCCCTCTTCCTTCCCCTAAGAAAAACAAGTTTTAGCCCTTCAGTAACTGAAGAGCAACCTTACAGCAGTGGGTCCAGGTCAGGAGGTGGAGTCTGCAAAGTCCATTTTGATTTAATGCTCTCCAGGACTGACCAGATGCTATGCACGGAGCTACGTTAAGCTCCTGACCTGAAAGGGGTATAAATAAGCAAAGCCATGCACACAGTCTATCATCCCCCTGAAACTGAAGTTGTGTGTGTGGGTTTTTGTTTCTTAATATCCTCTCTTAAAAGGCAAGAAAACCCCCTCATAGTTCAAGTCATAGTGCTTCTAATGTAACTCTAAGGCTCAAATTGTGATTTCTTTGCACTGGAGAGCAGATATTCACTACAGTCAGCTAGATACAATGAAATGATGAAAATGGGCAGAGTTTGAAATCTCTCACTCCCCTTGCACAGTCTAGCAAACCAGATTCAAGAAATGCAGAAGTTAAAACTAAATTCTTAACTTGATGTTATTTCCAGCAACAACAGCATTCAGAATAATCCCAAATGCCTTCAGAGGGTCAGTTCAGATAAGCATCCAAAAGTTCATTTGTATTAAACTGAGAAGTTTATCTAAACTTTTTTTATCTGCATAATTGAGTTTGAAATCTTAGAAGAAGAGGCTTGTTCTATATAACATACACCATATCATCCATGTGTCTGTAGTTTCCAAAATGTCAGTCTTCAATGACCCAGAATAAGTCAACAACATTTGCAGTCGTACATAACGCTTGCTTTGTGGCATTCCTGCTATCTTTATAAATGGCATCGCCACAGCATAGGCACAGAATGATGATTGAGATGCAATAACCTTTTATGCTTCTTGGTTTAAATAGTATCTTCTGATATCCTGCACAGTGCATAATACCAGGTTTCAGGTGACTAGGTTTAATCAACTGATCGATGTGATAATCAAAGTTTGGGCTTGATTCAAATACCAAAGCATCAGATGTTATATTCAGCTTCTAGCTCCCAATCCATATTAACCTTGCCTGTTGCTTTGTAAAGTTTATTTTCCCAAGTTCCCTTTAGAAACACATCACAGTGTTTTGTCTCAAAGCACTTAGAGCCAATTCATTTCTTCTAACCCACACATCAATAAAATTAATCACATCCTCATCTTACAGTGATACAGCTCTTTTCATGCTAACAGATCTCTATCAATGCACAAGTGATAAACTGAGGAGCTAACCAGCCTTAATTCTCTGTGCTTCCTATGGGCATTGTCCTGAATCTCCCAAAGCACTTTTACTGGATAGTTAGGGATGGAGATATTTCTCAAATGGGCAGAAGAACCTGCCAGTGCCCTGCTGCCTGGTGGAGGTCTCTGCCCTTGGTTAGGCAGCATAGTGTAGCCTGTGCTTCCAAGAATGTTCCTGGAGAGTGTTGTTCACCTACTGGTGTCTGCTGGAAAGGGATTTCCAGAGGCCAGCCAGCAGAGTAGAGGTGAGAGGGAGAACCAAGGAGGAGGAGAGGGAGAACCAAGGCTTCAGACTGGAGAGCTGCTGCCTGACCCACCTCAGTCAGGCAACCCTGCTAAATAGCCCATTTTGTAACATCCTGACCTGGCAGTTGTGCCAGTGCTTCTCCCCAGTCATGCTTGGTGTCACTCATGTACTCTTCTTGACTTTGTGTTCCCAGCCTCCTCATGCCAAGCCCTGTGTTGTCTGGCAGTGGTGGTCTGGCCTCTCTTACCCACCTGCAAGGTGGGAGAGGCATTTGGAGTTCAAGCTGCGTGTTTGACTCCTGTGAGACACTCTGGTTTTAACCCCCTTTTGGCAGCTTCAGTGATATCTTCTTGTTTATTAGGTGCTGAGAGACAGTGGCATTTGTGGAGCTGCTTTTAAAACGCTGACACACAGCAGTATAGGCACCTCTGCTTGTTGCTGTCATCTGGCCCTCAACACAGAAAATGTCAGTGGCATCTGTTTAGTGTACTTACTTTGTGTGCATCAGATTTAAATGGAATTTAAGTGGTGCATAAATAAAAGGCAGCAATACCACTAATACATGCAGGTATCCTTTTTAGTAACCCTGGGAATTACAGTACCTCTGAGATGGGAGAAAGAGCAATTTGCTGTGCACACCTCACCCAAACCAAGCTGACAGGACAGAAGGAGTGTGTAACAAAGCATTCAGGCAGCTCTTGGAAGGGACATTGTATTTACTCTGTGCTGGGGTACCCTTTGGCTAACAGTCCTGAGTAAGGAGTGCATAGTTGAGCTGTGGCCTGGGGAGACCCGTTTCTATCTCAAGGCATGATTTCCTGCCACTGTTACATGGCAACATCTTCCCCTGTTTCAAAGCAGTCAATGTGGACCGGCGGTGGCTGCAGCCCACTCTGCCACCTTCTTTCCATCAGCTGCAGCCCAGGACTCTGATCTTCCCACCCTGGTTCTGCAGCCAGGGTCAGCACCCGTTCTTCAGCTGCCTGTTCAACCTTGCTACCTTGGGCAGTCGTGTGGGAGGAGGATGCTACAAATTTATCCCTTACCCCCACCCATAATAAAAGGTAGGAAGAGAGGAAAGGAATGGGAAATGGCTGAGTTCATTTCTACTGTTTGGTGCAGGAAGTAAACTCAAACAGAAAGTACATCAGCTGATACTGACTTGAAACACAACTGATACGGAGTTTCCTCTTAGACAAAACCACCTAAGAGGAGCTGACAGCTATGCTAGGAATGTGAAATGATCTCAGAAAAGTGTGGGGCAGTAAAAAGGCTCTGAAGTTAATTACATTGGCAAAATCACAAAAATTCCCCCTCCCTTACTCTGTGCTTTACTCCCCCTTCATCTCCCATTCAGCACAGGGGCCAGAAGCAAGGTGCACCTGGGGTGGGGAGAAAGAGGAAAGACACGATCCCTTTCATTTCTCTAAACACAAAGGGCAGCTGTGTTCTAGCTTCTGGATTTGCAGTGGTTTAACTGGAGATGGTGATGCGGACATAGAGCCTATTTAAAAGGGTGTTATACAGAAACTTTTGTGCCCAGGGTGCGTTGTTCTGGTTTATACTGATGGTCCCTGCCAGCAGAGATGTGTGCACTTTGCTGTTCCCTCATAACAGCAAGTGATGGTGATTTTTAGTGTTGTTGATCTATGGCTTTAGATTGCAGAGACCCCAGGGAAGGAAACTGGTGCAACTGGGGAGAATGGACAAAGCGGTCATTAGTTTTTTAGTTCACTGAGAAAGCTGAAGTTTGCAGTGGCTTTTCAGTTTGCCCCGGGAACGAATAAATGAGGTATTCCCTACACTGGCTCTTTGAGAGCTACGGACTAACCTAGAAGTTATTTAGTTGCGTAAGGGGGTAAATTCCTTCACAAAAGGCTGTTTTGTACATCCCTTTAGGGTCCAGATAAATTACTCTAGTTTGGTGAGAAGGACTAGATTGGGGCTTGCCAGGTGAAGCAAGTCAGGAAAGCTTGCATATATTTTAAAGGACATGTAAAGGAAGTAGAAGATGAGTTCATCCCTTAAAAGCTTAATTGATTTTACAAGACCAAATATCTTTTTTCCTGTGTAAAGATAAGCGTAATGCGTGGAAAGTCACAAAGGAAATACAGTGATAAGAAGCCATTTTTACAAAGTGGGCTCTTTTATTCCCGCTGTTGAAAAGAGAGCTGAGCAATACTGTTTACAATATTATAATGGGTATTCCTGTGTTATTTTAAAGAGCTTTAAGGGATGAAAGCAGATCTAAAGAAAGGTATTAGAGTTGGCAAATAGGACACACATGCCTTGACTTTGCAGAGAAGCACTTGCCTTTCTATTTTTGTTAAAGGCATTAAATATTCTATGTGTATGCTAGCCGTAGCATTAGATTTAAGACAGTAATTATCAGCTCTTGATCACACCGTATAGTATAATAGTTCCCAGTTCATGTAAAGCAAAGGTGAGATTGTCAGAGGATCGGCTCTAGTCCAAAGGCTTTAAAACTTTTCCAGGAGGCTGAATGTTCTATACAGCAGGTTTTAATCTGGGGCTGTCTGGGTGGCAGCTGCAATACACAGGGAAGTAAAGTCTCCAGCTACTTTTTCAGCAGGAGAAAGGACTGCACCATGGCCTCAGGTTTGTGATTTTCTACATGTGGGAGCCCTGCACGCCTCCCAAAGCCAGCTGGTGCCCCAGGAAAGCAGCAGCAAGTGGGAGCCTTGCCTAGCTCAGAGTAAACCAGGGGAGCTGCCTGGGCTGGGGGTGATGCTGAGCACAGGGGATGTCCTCAGCAGCAGCCCTGCTTTTCAGCCTGTCCTCAGCCAATCATTACCTGTACAGTGCTGCCGATAGTGGTTACGGCCCTTTTCCCATGCATGCTGAGGGGTCCAAGGATGCTGTTGCCTTCCTTGCAGGGCTCGCTGTGCTACTGAGCAGCTCTGGGTCAAGGGGGCTGCTGCTGCCAGATGATTTCTGCACCCTGTCCTCTCACATGGACCTAGGAATATATATTTTTCCCAGGGTTGACGTTTGGTTTGTTGGTTGTTTTTTTTTTTCCTCCCTCTCTTTAATCATAAATACAATTTATTTAGAAACATTGCTCAGGCTCAGACCCATGATAGATGCAAAATTACAGTAAAGATGAAAAGGGAAGGGAAAAAGAAGGAAAAGGGAAAAGGAAAGGAAAGGGAAAGGAAAAAAGGAAGGCAAAGTAAAAACAGAAGGGGCAGAATACTAGGAAAGATGGACCTTAAAATTGCCTGGGAGGTCCTTTAGTTAACATATTTGATGTTTTCTGTTACCTCATGGTTAAAAACTGGAAGTTTTGATGGAGTACCTTATAAATTAGGTAACAGCTTCAAGTGTGATAGAGAGAAATTTAGATCTAAAAATAAGTGACTGACTGAGTAGCTAGGAACTGTTGAGATACAGGCTGAAAGGACCTCTGAAATGTAATATATAATTAAGTCTTCTCCCTCCTACATGTTCCAGTCTTTTTCCCATAGACATTTGCATGTTTAAATGAAAAATTGTAAATTATGCTTCATTCCCATAGTGCAGCCTTAATTTTTTTTTCCTCATTCAGCACAAGCAGTAAAAATAATGATTAAAAAATGCTGGTTAGCTTTCTACTGCAAAAAGTGTCTACATGGGTCCTTTCTGTTGGGAAGGGGACTGCTTTCTAGTTTATATTTACAAACAAAGTGAAAACTTCTTTTATGCAATGCTTGAATTTCAGTTTTGAATGGTCTGCCGTCATGTTTCCTTTTCCTTCTTTTGCCTTTGCGATCTGATCTCTTTATGAAATACCAAGTAAAAGGCTCTTGGTGTAGCTGCATTATATGAAGTGCCTGTATCACCTTATGAAAAAGAATCAAACTACGACTGACTGAAGGTGCTTTATCTTATAAGCTAAAAACATGTGCAGAGAAAATGAATGTGGTACTTAGAGATGAAAAAAAACATTAAATTCCACCATCGCTTCTTTCCATACGGTATTCTAGCTGTTGTTTCAGCCACTGATTACAGCAGTCAGAAATCTTAAAGTAAATACAGAAACTTTAAAGACAAGCCTGTCAAGCTCAAACAGTTGGAGGTCTGGAACCTGGTTCCAAGAATACTGATATTTACTTTAAAATCCAGCAATTTATAGCCAAGCTTTTTACACCAGCATCCCCACTGTGTCATAAGAAAAGTCTTTAGTGAAGGAACAATTTCTGGAGATTCAAAGTGGCGTATGATGTCTGTGACATTTCAGGTGGTAATTGCCCCTTGAGGTGAATTGGGTTGATCAAACTGGTGAGGTAACCACAAGTTTCTAAATACCATGTTTTTATGAAGGTCCAGTTATAGCTTTGGTTAACTTTTGTTCACAAGGAAAGTTTTGCTTAAGTCTGTTTTCATCATCTGACAAGCAATCAAAGTATATGACTGATATTTCCAGAACCTGAGTGGAGCAGAGTGGTTCAAGGTACTGGTGGAAGAGGCAGGTTAACAGCAACAGACACATCATCAGGAATGCAAGGAAGCCTTACATTCCCAGGGTATACAAACATGTTTACCTCAAGGCATTACCATCCTGACCTGAAAAATGAAAAGAAAAAAAGTAAAAGTCTTTCCCTGGGATTTAGGATTGTGTAAGTAAGAAAATTATTGGGGCCTGGTGCAGCAGGAATAACAGAAGTGAAATTTGCTACCTGAACAGAAAATCGGTACAAGAACTGGGGTATAGGCTCCTGAGGGTGTGTCTGCACTGTTAATCAAAGTGTATAGGGATGGAGAGCCTGGGCTCTCATTGTCCCCGCTGCTTTGTGAGCCAGCTCAGTTCCAGCTCCTCTTTGATATACCCCAAATATTTGCTTCCAAGACAAACTTGCCATAGAAAGGGCAACTCTCTCGCCCTGGGGCCCAAGAGTGGTTCTTGGCTGGCTTTTATTTAGAGATATCGACATAACCTGCTTGACCAGTGCACTCAATTATGTGCTTCTATTTATCCCTCCCCAAAGAAGCACTTGAAGTCCTACTTAGCTTTAGGCACAGGCTTCAGTCCTCCTGACACGTTTTGCATGCAAGCTAAAAATACGTTCAAGTAAAGTGGAATTGATGTGTTAAATGTAAGTTTTAGGTTTTACTGAAGTTGTGATTTTCTTTTAACAAAGTCTAAAGGCAGATTAAAAGCAAAGCAGATGTTATTTTGCTAGATCAACACCGTTATTTACACTGTCTGCTGAAGTATTTAACATTAACTGGTATAAAAGAAAGATATTACAATATGCGGATGCTTGGTTTGTTTTAGTAGAAAATTCCTTGGCTGCTAAGGAAACTGTCCTGCCGCCTTGCAGACCGAAGAAGCATAGTTTATAATGAAAGGTCACCAGTGGGACTGAGGGCTGCCTGAGCACAGGGGCTAGTTGACAGAGAATATGTCTTTCCAGCTTCAGTAGTGCCACACATGGCATTTCCTGAAGCTCTTCCTTTTTACCTTTCTGGAGACCTGGGAGGGAATCCTAATGAAGGCCACGTATAAGACTGAGGATACTCAACACTGACAGCTTGTTATGTTAAGGAACAAGGCTGAGCCAAAGAAAGAAAACTCACAGATTCAAAAAGAATATTCAGGTTCAGCCCAGCTGGAATGATTAAAAATGTTCACAGTCTGGTTTCCAAGGAAAGCTGGGGTTAGAACCGCTTTGATAGATTTCTGTTAAAACTGAAAGAGTCCTATATATGTGCAGTTATTTGCAATATTCTATACATCCTTAGCACATCATTAAAAGATTGCAAGCCTGCTTTATAGCGATTGTATTTGAGACCTTAAAGAGGATGTCCATTTTTCAAAAGTCCTGAAGCAAAGGAAAATAAGATGTGTGTATAAATCAAAAGTAACGTGGTTTTGAGCAGTCATGTAACTGATGAAAGGTCAGGATAGATTATTCTCCCTTTTCCCTCTAACCAGGCTATTTCTATTTCTTTTTGAGGGTTGTGTTTATTTTTCTTTTTTTTCTTAGTCCAGACTCCAAATACATTATCAACTGGCAAATAATTTGGCAATGTTATAAATTATTATTTTGCTACCGTTGCATTCACACATGTGAAAAACTGAGGTACTGGAAGATACAGGAAGAAGGTAGAAGCCCTCTACAATTTTGTAGAAAACTGTATTTGATACGTGTATTTTAGAAAGTATGTTGGTTTATGTTTCAGGAGGAACATTATTAAAAAACTACCCCTATTGCAGAAGCAACAGTGCAAGTAGGAATAGTTTAGATTCAGGGAAATTATGCTAAAATGATTGATGAATTGTATGGATCAAAGGTGAAAGACTGAGTTGTTCAGCTCTGGGCACTCAACAGAAGAAGGACATGGATCTGTAGGGGCAAGTCCAGGGTAGGGCTACAGGGGTGATCTGGAGCACCTCTCCTATGAATACAGGCTGAAGTTGGGGTTGTTCATCATGGAGAAGAGAAGGCTCCAGGGGGACCTTATTGCAGCCTTTCAATACCTAGAGAGGGCCTATAAGAAAACTGGAGATGGACTTTTTACAAGGGCATGTTGTGAGAGGACAAGGGGGAATGGCTTTCAGCTGAAAGAGGGGACATTTAGATGAGGTATTAGGAAGAAATTACTTACTGTGAGAGTGGCGAGGTGCTGGCACAGGGTGCCCAGAGAAGCTGTGGGTGCTCCATCCCTGAGAGTGTTCAAGGCTTGGAGTAACCTGGTCTAGTGGAAGGTGTCCCTGCCTGTGGCAGGGGAGTTAGAACTAGATGATTGTTCAGGTCCCTTGATCCCTTACAATCCAAACCATTCTATGATTCTATGACTTGCAACAGTAGCTGT
This sequence comes from Neopsephotus bourkii, assembly GCF_033783945.1. Lineage (NCBI taxonomy): Eukaryota > Metazoa > Chordata > Aves > Psittaciformes > Psittacidae > Neopsephotus > Neopsephotus bourkii. The sequence continues at coordinate 353,206 of NW_026901033.1, forward strand.
CAGTATAGCTGGGCTGCCATGTAACAGCAGACATTAAGCATTAATGAAGCTTATAAAATAAAAATTTGAGGTGCCAAGATGTTACAAATATGAATTAAGATGTTATTTTAAGATACTTTCTGCATTCTGTTAATGTCCAGAGTAATGAATTAGCAGCATGCTTAATGACAAGGACATATAGTGGCTTGTAATAAAAACTCAGAACGTGTTCAGCTGGGCCGCAGACTCCTGGTGCACAAGTGTTATTGCACCATTTGTGCACATACTCAGGACAGAACTGGCAGGGGCAGGGGCATTAGCACACCTAAATGATATTCTTATCTTGGCTGCTCCCTGTGTCCCCTCTGAGGGACTCTTTCCCTGGGGATAGTCGGGCTGATACAGACTCCCTTCATAGCAGCTTCATCCCCAGGGCAGCATCCTGCCACCCGGATGAAGGGTGCCTGACCAGCACACATCCCAGCTGCAGCAGCAGAGTGGCAGCACGGGTTCCAGCATTAAGCAGCTGGCTGATCACACAAGATCCCAGCGGGAGAGGTTGGCAGAGCCTCCCTTGACACCCCAGCCCCTGATCCTGGGTGCAGCACTAGCCACAGAGCAGTACAGGACTGCAGTAGTAACAGCTCACAGTTGAAAAAGGAGTCTAGAAATTGCCTTTCTTACTTCTACAGCAGCCTTTGGTTAGGGCCTACAACCTAGGCTGTTGGTTTTGTTTGAGTTGGGAAAGATTGTGCTGCTTTAATTCCCTTCAATGAGTTTCACCCATGGCACAAAGATGCATTACAGAGCTGCTCCAGTAGGCAATTATACTAACTCCTAACCTGCAGTTCTGTCCTTTGTATAGTAGGGTAAATCAGGAAATCCAGCAACATCTTTTCATTCCTTGAACACCTAGGATTCTTCCCTCACATGAAGTTAGAGAGCTTTACTGACACCAGTGAGAATGCAGCAGTGTAAACTACATGAGAAGAAGGCATATATGAGCATGTGGTCATATCTAGGGCATATGAACAATGTGTTAGTATGCAAAGCTAGCCAAACATCATCCTGATGCCAGTACAGCCGTGAAAACATGGGTGAAGACCTCCTCTCCATCCAATGTGCATGTGCCATGATGCATTACCTGTCATTATATGTTTCCAAGGAGGGGGCATTTTCTCTCTGATTGTGACCCCTGGTAGGGACCTGCTTCTCCCACGTAGATCCAACCTAGCATGCGGTGGGTGAGGTGCCCTGCTTAGGGGCGCCCTGTGCTCCCCTCCTTGCACTGCTTCTCTACTGCAAGTGCAACACCTCTCCTCGCGCTGGGGTCGTGGCTGTCAGAAGGCTGGTGCAGCCAAGCGGAGAGGCCTGATTGCAGGTTTTAAGTTCACTTCTGAGAAGCCTCTGCAAGAGTGAGCACCGAGATAGGCAAGCTGGTGAGCTCACAATGAAACAGCAGACAGGGAGACTCCCCTGCCAGATTTCTAAGGTGTCACAGAGAAAACTGGTATTAAAAGACTACCCTGGCACTCCCTGTGTCCTGACACATTCCGTACGCCACGGGTTTGTATCATCCTTTAAAATGTTATCGTTTAAACCAATCTCCCCCAAAGTTGCCTGCTGAGTTTCTCTTCCTAAGGTGTTTGAGAAACGTTCTTGAAGTCTTGAGCCTTTCTTTAGCCAGCTACGACACATAAACTGGAAGAAGTACAAATCCATCAATAAAAAGAGATAATTAAGGATTCAGTGAAAGCCAGATCATCTTTCCACATCTGCTAGTTCTGCAGTAGCCTTGAAACCGAAACGCTCAAAAAGATCTGTTTTCCACAAAGCACATTGTGAAATGGGTGAAAAGCAGGGGAGAGGGAAAACCCGAGTGCGAGTGTGCCTGCCCGCATGCAGCTGAGGGTTGTGGAAACCTGTCAGGTGGCTGACAGGCAGGCATTTGCAGTTTTATAACCTCAGTATTTGCAATATTTAAGGCATTTCCTGTCTTATGTATTGGGAAGTACAAGTAAATATTGCTTGTTCTGAGGTTAACTCTACGTAGTTCTGAGGTAAAACTAGCAGGCTTTTCATGGTCAGAAGCGATTCACAGCAAAACCACACAAATCCCAAAGCTGCTGTCACATTTTTAATTCATTAGGAGCAACTCATACCTATTCCCAGAGCTACCTTTAATAGTGGGCCTTTTCTGGACCACAGGGGCTTTTGCTTGGAAGTAGAATATCTGAGCCTGGTAAGGTGGTTCTGGCTGAATGCTGGAGCTGTCAGAACACAACTTCTTCAGCCACATCCTCACTTTATCAGGAGTGAGGAGCTCAGTTTTTTCTGTCTCTGTTTTACTTTTTAGGTATCAAAACCCATACAGAATTTCCCTACTTTACCTCATATGCAGATTTCATAGATATCTGTGAACCTTTGCATTTTCCAGCTCCGGATGGCAGCCTAGACAGCCTGCTGGAAAGCAGAGAGGGTGTGAAAATGGGTGGGCTTGGAGCAGCAGCTGGAGTATATCTCTGCAGTTGCTCCATTGAAGCCGGCAGAACTTTATTGATTTGAGGCTGGATTTGGCTCATAATTGAATTTTGTATGTCTTTAGAGCCAGCACTGTGCATGGCATATGAAGCAAACCAGAGTACAGTCCCTGCTTTTGCTCTCCATCTCTTTCCTGATCTTTCACCATTTACAGGTGGTAAAAGAAAACTAAATAATTAAGAAAAGCATCTATACATGTGCCTGCACACACATACATGCTTGCACATACATAGTTGCCTGCACACACATCCCTGCCTGCATGTGCATCCCTGCCTTGTCTTACAAAGTTTTCATTGCAATTTTGCAGACTCAGGAGCTCTGGATAGTTCAGAGAAAGCTTCAGAGAAGTACCTTGAGGTTTAGATGCGTAGCTTAACCAGCACTCAGCTTTCCCCCATGGCTTAGGGGAGGTTCTCCCCCCAGGAACTCTGTTTAGAGGGCAGCATCCGTGCATGGAGCTAACTCCCAGTTTAGAGCTGTGGCTGTGCAGCATCCTTTACTTTGGGATCAAAAGCTCGGCATATGGCTGTTTTGTTTCCAGTAGCGCTAATGTAATTGAATCAATTGCCCTCACATGATATGGGTGTACTAAATGAACATACATCATTTATTTCTGGGTCTTGAGGCTTATAAGGAGTGGAGGGCAAGGCCCCTGAGGATAAATCAGCCTAGTTTGTCTTCGAGAAAAATGGGTTGAAATCTGACCTGTGGTGCAGGCACAAATCAATTCAGTGCTTCTGACAGTCCCACGTGGATACTTTCCTCATTTGGAAATTATCCTCTGATGAAGGATGCTGTCAGTCTTTACACAGCTAGGCTACAGAATGGAGGCATCTTCTGAAGTGAAGGTCATTGGTAAATAACACACAAAATTAAAATACAGCTAACCCAAGACAGGCAAGGGGATAGCAGTAATTCTCATGTTACTGCCAGAAAGTAAATCATGAGGTGGGAGAAGGGTGAAGGGGAGAGGGGGCTGCTAAAGGCTGGCTTTGCAAGATGCTGAGACCTCCAGCAACTGAGAGCTGCCATAAGGCAGTGGGTTTGCCTGTCTCACACTTTCCCCCTTGCAGCAGAGGCCAGGTAAGGACAGTGCCTAAACCTATCATGCCCTAGTTTTCCCAGTCCTCTGCTGCTTCGTTGCTGCACCTCTGCTAGATAATTAAAGTTTGGTTGGGTTTTTTTTGTTTTGCTTTGTGTTTTAACCTGCTCCACAGCAGCTCTGTGCCAAGAACAGGGGCTAAAATCACTGCTCTGATATCTCCAGCCAGGCATCCATAATGCTAGCTGCTTTGTGTCTGCCTCAAGCAATACAAACCTTTCCCAGCAAAACCAAAGTGGACTTAGCTTCACTGATTTTCTTTCATTATAAAGCCAAAATTTAGACCTACAGAAAGAACAAGGCTGAATCCCAAGAAGAGATGGTACAGCTTTTGGAGGGTGAAGAAATGAACTGTCTAAAAGTTTCTCATCTAAATTAACCACCTGGGCCTCCAGTATTAGGCTGCGTGGGAAGAGTTTATTGCTGCAGGTGTGTTTTTGTTGGAGGGGGACAATGTGTCTTCTGGCAGTGACCATCTCTTTCTATTTACACAATCAGTCCTGGATAACTGGCCTTACAGAGTGCCAACTCACCTGTTGGGTTAGTTGCATGTATCTTGTGGTTGCTGATAAGGCAGTTATTCTTTGAAGTCAAAACCTGGTGTCATGGGATTGTTTTTCTAAATGTGAAGAAAGAAATCTGAGCTTAGTCTCTGATATTCCCTTTCCCCTTCTTCAGTGTTTGGGGACTCCAAATTTGGAGTGCAGCGTTTTAGAGCTGGAGACTATCTATCAGCAATTCATCACCTTGTCAGAGAGCTTGGAAGGTGTTCTTCAGACCTTTCAGCTACTTTTGTGCCTGTGCAAGATTGTTTTCTGCAGTCTATCTCCCAAAGCAGAAATTGAAAACCTGGCCTTTCAGATCTATTACTGAGTCTTTCCTTCCTTTTAAGTTATTGACATGCTTACTTTCTCGGATGATAGCTTGTAAAAACCCATCTTATTTTTCTCAATTCTTTTATGCACCTCTGTGTTTAACTACGCTTCTTTCATTCCTTGCTTCCTTCTTGCCCTGGTTAATTCCTTTCAGACCTTTTGGCTTTATAGCTCTACAGAAGAGTGGGCAAATACCAGTGCAGCACAGAAGTCCTTGTAGGGAGAAAGTTGAAGGTGATTGTGGGGAAAAGGCAACACTTCTGGAAAGTTGGGATTGAAATACAAGCCTTTGACTTCCTCTGGCTTTGAACATGGGTGATACTATAAAGCTCCAAAGTATGAGGAAACAGAAGTGAGTGAAAGTAGAGCCAACCCCTCTGCAAACTGGGGAGAGGCTAAACCGAGAGACCATTCAGCCCTCCAGGCCAAGCTAATACTGATAGACCAGTCTCTTTGCTGTGCCTTCTTGGTAAATCTGTGCCTTCATAACTACTGCTTACTTTTACTTCTCTATTGCAGTTTCCACTAAATTGATTTTTTTCTGTTTCTGCACCTTGGAAAGTTAATTCTCTGACAGGCAGCACCCTCCGAGTGCAATCCCTGTACAGACACATCAGGTCACAGTGGAATTGCACAGATGCAAGGCATAAAACCTGGATTGAAAATTTTCCATCCTAGCTAGTTTTGGAGAGAAAATGTGGATTTAATGAAATAGACAAGAAGTCCAGCACCAGCTGGCAGTAAATGCATTATTATTACTAAAAATTGTACCCCACAAAATTTTCTGATTTTTTTTTTTTGTTGTTGTTTTTTTTAAACAAAAGGCAACATTTTCCATTGAAACACCTTCTTCTTTCCTTCATCTCTGCTGCCCTGGTTTTAGACCAGAGTAGTTTGGGCTGTAACAGGCAGCAAACCCATCCCTATTCTCACTTCAAGTGTCATTGCTCAGAGTCATTACTTGAAGCCGTACTCAAATTCATCTTCTCTCATTTGTTCCCTACTTATTGATAAGGAGTGGAACAAGAGATGGCTTCTTTCCCATGAGCAGGCAAATGATATGTCTTCAAAATCAGGATTACATATTTTCAAACGCTTTTTCTGGCTCGGGATCTATGGCATGGAACAAGGGTTTCATTGTGTACTCACAATGTGGAGATTGCTTAGGGGGGTGAAAGAAAAAGATGGATTAGTTGACTTTTTGGGGATCTGAGTGTTAATTGGCTCCCTAATAAAATCATCTAGTTAAACTCTCTGCTCAGTGGTATAGCACGGCAGTGAGGGAATTTTTGAAGGCACCCTGCTAAGTTGATTGTGCTTCTAGATAATTAATTGAAATGAGGAAAAATAGCACATGCAGAAAAAAAGGGAAAAAAAGGAATTAACAGATTTTCAGGTGTTCTTCCTACATAAAGTTGCAGAGATTAACTCACCTGATAGGAAAGTAAGTATCCTACTGAACAAAGTGTTTCTTCTTCCCTAGCAACAGGTTTGGAGAGCCTCGTATTTCTGAAGGTGCAAGGAGGAATTACAAAACCATTAAAATGCTTTGAGCAAATACGTAAAAATTTTATGTACATTTTAGTGGGTTTATAATATTTTAAAATTTTGGGAAGGTAGTATAAAAACTAAATGAAAAAGTTCCTGTTCCCTCCAGTTCGTTTCTTGTTGCTCATATTTGGTTTTGCCTCCCTGTACAGTAGTCCCCTTGACATATGTTATCCAAGGATGATTTATCTTTCTTTCTAATTGTTTTCTAAGTGTTTGTATTTATCCCATTGGTCATCCTGCATTAGATTACCCATACTTGTCTATATTCTAGTATTGATTTTGTTTCCTTTTATTCTGGTATTAGTTACAAACTATACCTTTATTTTTGCTTGGAATGTTTTCAGGTGATAGATTACTGAATGAATTGAGTGCACCCACAAGCTGCAGCTTGATTTAATCCACTTAGTGCCAAAGATTTTGGAGCATGCAAACTGAAGTTACGGCACCCTCTGCAAATAAAGGCAGTGGGTGTTTTTCCTGGATGTCAGAGAGCTGTGCCTCTGGGTCCACCTCTTGGGCTTGAGTATCCGTTCTCGCCAAAGTAATAAATTAAGCCCCAGTTTCTGTTGTGTCAGTGGATTTCTGTGGCTGTCAGAGAAGAGTGAGCTGTTTGCAAACCCTTGAAGACAGGAGATGTATAAATTGCAGGCTCTTTAGGGAAAACGATTCTCTATGTGTAGGGGACTTTGTTCTCTTTATAAAGAAGAAGAAGGGAGGAAGGTTTGGTAAGAGGCACTCACATGTACGTAAAACAGTGACTTGGGGTCAGTAGGAAAAATGGTGTATCCTATTATAGCTGAACAGTCCTCTCAAGTCCCTTCCCCAAAGATAAAACAGCTTGCTTTTATGCAAACGAACTTGCTGTGAGTTTGACATTGCAGACAGTGAACTTGGAATTATTTTGACTGCTTGCAACCTTTGCTATGAGGTGGGTAACAAATAGATGAAGCATGTGCTGCAGCAAACTTGATCAGAGACGATGGCGACAAGCAAAGGTCTCTGAACCTGGGCTTACGGGTAGGCTCAGCTTCAATGGCAGGAATTATCCGGGGTGTCCATTACCCTGGCTTCTACACTGTCAGGTGTGGTGTGGAAATGAGAAGACCATTGCAAGCACAGCTTGCAAGGACTTGTTGCTGATAACCCTTTCATTCCTGAGGTTTGACAAACCCTTCAAATTGTCATGTCGTACGCATTCCTCCTCCTAGCATTTTGGTTGTTGTAACACACAGTACAGAACCTTCAGTTACAAGAGCTATAATTACCTCCATCTCCTCCTGCTGCTGCAAATGAGCAGAAAGGAGAGTTTAGTAATCAATTATCTGAATTTTGGAGAGAACCAGAGCAACGATAGTCTCCTGTTTCCTAGAGATTTCAAATATGACTCCTTCCTTTATGGGCAGATGCAGCCCAGCTGAAACAGGGAACATGGAGAAAAAGGGGGGAACATGGAGGGGGTGCACACTTGACCTGGCAGCCTGCAAAATGCTGGCACAGAGAAAGTCCTGAAACTAACCCTACCTGAAATTATACCTATCTCACAAAAAGTCTGGTGTGTGCATGTATGGGCGAGAGAAAGCTTAGGAAATAAAACACCTCTGAGGAGCCTTCTTCTTGTTACACATGAGGACTCACTTTATGCATTTTACCTGTCACAACCTCTTGAAGTTTGTGACTCAGGAAGTTAAACTTGTATTACTGGTTCTGTTAGTACTTTACACGACTGGTTCCCAGACTGTTTCCCTCCTCTTACCGACTCTCTCCATCATTTGGCCTCATTGTCATGTTCCTGCCTTTCCCTTGGTGGCCACCGTTGTCTTCCACCCCTGCAAATACAACCACTGCCTTCTTGTAGCATCCTAGCCTCTCTCGGGACCCCCATAGCATCCCAAAGATGCATTTGCTCTAGAGGACTGTGGGAAGAAGGTGTGGGAAGAAGCTGGCAAAATTTTGCAGCTAAAAATACAAATGACCGATGTCACTGAATTAGCTGCTGAGAGCTAGGATATTTATTTAGCTCCATTTAGGAAGCACATACTAATGCACTTCAGTGAGATGTCTGCTTGTGGAGCAATTTTTAAGGCCGCAGTGCAATGCACGGTCTTACTAGAAGCAGTGACAAGTACATTTATCAGTGATAGCAGCAACAAACCAAAGTAAAACACAGTCATTATCACTTAGTCCAAATTTTAATTCAGCAAAATGTTAAACATGAATTTAAGCCCCACAGGGCTTCACCCAGTGCTAAGATAGGCACAATTAAGTGATTTATTGAATTGATGGCTGTAACAGGTAGCTGCAGATACACAACTCTGGTACTTCATCTCTTACTGCATTTCTGTACAGTCCATGTCTCTGTTGCATTACATACGAGATGAGGCTACAAGGAAATTTAGAAAGAAACTGCAGAAAAAGTCTCTGTTTTCATCAAATCTCTTTTTTATTGTTATTAAAGTAAGGAGAAATACAGTGCAGTATAACCTGACAAAATATTGTATACCTTAGCTCTTTATATGGACTAGGGAAGAAGCTTCCACTCTAAGTCTTATTTTCATAATTTGGAATCCCCCTTCTCTCATAGGTTTCTCATATTCCATAGAACAATATGAGAGAAGGAAAGTTAACTAATTTAAATGATATAAATATGCATAGCCATTATCTGTAAGATTTTATAGGAATAAGAATAAAATATCAGCCTTAAATTTCAAAGAGTACAGTAGTCAGTTCAGATAGGGCTTGGGTTATATTTTTTATTTAAAATTCTTCAAATCTTTTATTCTCTCTGTATTAAATCTCTGTATCAAATAGATCACTACATCTTCAATACTTAATTATCTGCACTATAAAAAGAAATCCCCTTTAACAGTTAAGAAAATATTTAAACAGCTCTTTTTTTTTTCTGAAACATGATGTACAATGTGTGAGCTAATCTTCTACTGATGTATACATGGAGGTCCAAATAAGAATAAGAGACTTGCTTTCTCTGATCTTGGCAACTATTGCATTCAGTTTTTAGGCCATCATTTTATGGATGGTTTCGTACTCCAGACAGATTTAGCTGCATGAATTTACTTGCAGAGTCACAGCCTTACCAAGTGGTAGCCACATTTCTTTACGATCACAGAAAAATATAGGTTTGTTAGACCTAAACATGAACACCATCTTCTTTCTCATGCTTGAAGTCGTGAGCAGAAGCTTTTGAACTTGATGAGGGTGGGATCCTTACCTAAAGGACCCTTACCTAAAGCCTGTGGAGAAACAAGAGAGCTCTTTGAGTTCAGATATTCCTGGAGGAAGAATTGTTGTTTGCATCCCCTGGGAAGCAGAGGAGTCTCAACTGGACAGGAGTGGGACAGAAAAATGGAACTTAAATTTTCCATGCGAAAACACTAATGTCAGTAATGTCTTGCCTTAAGGAGATGTGGCAGAAATGTATTTTTGGAGGTTAGTCCTATTTTCTAAGGTATTCAGCATCTCTATCTTAGACCTGCTAAGGGTCTGAGATGAATGGAGCATGGAACTTCTAGAAGTTTCCCAAGATATACTCTGATTGTTCAGCCAGCTTTACTTGTCTCCTTCAGAAGGGAATGACCTCTCCATCTTGTATGCTCATCAGAGTGTTTTCCTGTTTTACCTGCTATGTAACCATTTCTAGGTTCTCTGACATCCCCTCTCCTTGGCATATACCCTTTCTACATAAAATGGTGTCACCCTGGAGTGGGTTGGAGGGTACCACACACAGTAAGGTTGGCTCTTTACAGATTTCCAGTACATTGATTTGATAGACGATCCCACATCAGCTTGGAAGGACCATGATCAGGAATTTAAAAGAAATGCTTGCTGTGCAAGTCACAGGACCTCAGCAAGGCAGGCTTCCAGGGAAAAAAATGAGTTTGGAAATAAATAGAAACATTATATATGAAGATAGGCTGAGAAAGTTCAGGCTGTTCAGCCTGGAGAAGAGAAGGCTGCATGGAGACCTCATAGCAGCTTCCAGTATCTGAAGGGGACCTATAGGGATGCTGGGGAGGGACTCTTCATTAGGGACTGTAGTGGTAGGACAAGGGATAATGGGTTAAAACTTAAACAGGGGAAGTTTAGATTGGATATAAGGAGGAAATTATTTCCTGTTAGGGTGGTGAGGCACTGGAATGGGTTGCCCAGGGAGGTTGTGAATGCTCCATCCCTGGCAGTGTTCAAGGCCAGGTGGGATGAAGCCTTGGGTGAGATGGTTTAGTGCGAGGTGTCCCTGCCCATGGAAGGGGGTTGGAACTTGATGATCTTAAGGTCCTTTCCAACCCTAACTATTCTATGATTCTGTGATTATAGAATTTAATCTAGGAAGGTGGACAGTGAGAGGGAGTGGGAGTTTTGACATAAACTAGAGGTTTCTAAGGAATCAAGAGCATTTTTAGAGTAAAACCTGACTATGCTTTTGCATTTTGATTTCTTTCATAGTTCTGAATAAATCAGCTGTAGGCTTACCTTGAGGAGAGAAGAAAGGAAAGTGATATAAAGGGGTGAATTATGAGAGCTTCAGTCACCTAATTTGCCCACCATCTCCTGCAACATCACCTGTACACATGCAGGGAGAGGCTTCTCACTGCTGCTTGATCCTAGGTACAGGCAGCCATAGGCAGCTGGACAGCAGCCGAGCCAGGGGTCATTCTCCCTCTACACAGCCCTGCATTCCAGTCTGAGGTCTGCGACATGACCCAGCAGAGCAGAGGCTGGTGGAGGAAAGGGATTTCCACATTCTCATTGAAGTTGCACCCGCTCCTGAAAACAAATACAATCCAGATAGAATTAAAGTTCTATACTGTATTATGGAGCCATACGAGAGCATCTGCTGAAACATCCTCCTCTGAAGCACTGCAGTGACTATTGGTGTTCTTGAAGACCTGGTACTTGACAAGCTTTGCTCTGATACCTGATGGCTCCCTGGTGTGGAATGCATGGGCAGTCTTGCCCATGTATGGTAACCCAGTCCCCTTCTTTTGCCCTGTAGATTAATTCCCGGGACCAGGGATTTATTAACAGCTTTATTAACAGTGGCAGTCCTTGCCCTGGGCTGTCATTGTGGGTATTGAAGTGCTCTATGTAGATTGAAGGCACAAGAAGCCTGACACATCTTTTGCTACCCAGAGGGTGAGGTACATCCTGATGAGCCCTCTGGGATGATGTGCTTCCCCTCCCTGCCTCCACCAGCATGTGCTGAGTGGTGTGACCCCCTCCCAGTGCCCTTCTGCAGGAGGCAGGGTGATACTGGACAAAGCTGGTGCAGGGGGAAGCTACACCTGGAGAAGTGCTTTGGCAGGGCACCGGCAGTGATTGACTTGCTGGCCTGGAAAGACGGGAGAATGGAATATGCAGGGCATTGGTGGGGAGGGAACAGAGAGCTAGGTGTCATGCAGCAAGGAAGAGTCTTGACAGATCCGTGCTGGCATTTTGTATTTACAAGCCATATTGTGACTGATGAGCTCCACAATAAAATCCCAACTGACTGCAGAGGCTGCAGAAATGACCCTTTTTTTGTTAGGGGGAGAAAGTACAAACAAGAGAGGGAAGAGGAGAAATCATATTTCTCAACTCTTCATCTAAGCAGTGTCTTCATTGAAAGAAAAATATCTCCATCGTTCAGCGCTGTGCTAGCTCTTCCTGTGATGCAAAATGAAGGGGACCAGCGTGGGAAGAGCCACTCAGCACTTCAGAGGCTGGGGAGTATCTCTGTGTGGCAGGTATAGCTGGTGAGGAGTGGGGAGGTGGGGGTAGAGGTGAGCTTGCTTGTATTTCCAGCAAGCTACAAGGACCTCAGCTGGCCTCTGCCACTTTTATCATGATGGGCTTTAAATTAGGAAGTAGCTTTGGGATCCCACTTGTCGTGCTCAGCAGTCACAGTTCCTTGCTCACAGGAGTGGTCGGGGGAGAAATTACATTTATGTGTGTGCAAGCAAGTATCAGAGGGGGAGGTGTTACTGCCATACTGGAGAAGTCATTCTAACCTGTCATCCTGCAGTGCCATCCTAACCAGCTGTGATGGACACACAGACATGAGGGTGGGTTTTAGGATGAGGTAGCTGGGATCTGGGGAGGCATCCTGAAGCGCTGGTGCAAGAACAGCAGTCCCAGTTCCTCAGAGCAGTTTATCTGTTTCCAAGTCACTACCCTGGAGGCGACAACCCCCTTCCCCTGACTCCAGGGCAGAGCTGTTATGCTAATGCCTTTGGTCTGCCATCAGAAGGGAAAGAGCTGTGCCAACACAGAAAATGCTATCTGCTGACAGGTTGTTAGAGACAAAGGAGACACAGGCAGAAGCAAGAATAAAAATAGAAATTCTTAAGTAAAACATGGGCAAAAAAAAAATAAAAGATTGATTGTCTTAAGTCACAAAAGATAGAAAAATGAAGGGAAAAGTAAAAAGACTATTACATCGAATATGCTTGCCCTTTAGAGTAGCATTGATAAAGGCTGGGGATGTGCAGTGTAAAGGTTGAGACATATCTAACCGAGGGTCACATCTGATGAAACGATAATTTATGGTTAGAGAATAAAATAGACGCTTTGGATGATGTGGGTATCGTTTCTAGACTACCAGGTATTAGGAGGCTGGAGGGAACACACATCAGTAGGTACATGAAGCAGGTGTCTGAAGACCATCCAACTATGAAAGGAAAAAAATAAATAAACTCCTGCTTATTGCTTTGCTTGCTTCCCTATCCAGTCCTGCTTGCTGTAGGGAAACCAAATGGAAAACTGAGTAATGCAATATACAGTCTGTGTTCCCCATTACCACTGACGATATGAGAAACAATACCTTACTGATGTCTTAGGTTTTTAATGAAGATGCTTGTTAGGCTTCACAGTCTAAATGCAAAAGAGGTGTTTGTTCTTCAAACATAGCCAGGTCAGGATGGGGCAGGGAAGGGTGAGCACAATTAAAAGAAACAAAAATGGTGAGAAAAACCTGGATAGTGGCTGAACTAATCAAGACAAGGATGATTATGCTGAATGAGCAGACTTCTCCATATAGATATATTAATACTGCAAATCATGTCAGCTGGTGTGGTGGCCCAGCCTCTTGGTGGTTACATCTGTTTCTTTTCTATTAGCTGCAGAATCAAATACAGTCATTAGGGAACAGACACATGCACTCTCATCTCCGAAGTGCATCGTACTGTACTAACTGGAGGCCACAAAACATAGCTAGATTATTCCCTCATTCTCCCCCACTTTTTGCTTGTCATGTCACTGTTCAACTCTGCACATACCTGCTCTCTGAATCATATGGAACTTTTTCTTGAATCATATTTTTTTTTACTGGAATGTTTCCTTCAAGTCTCATTCAGTGCAATTGCCTCTTACCTCTCACCCCATCAAACCGAGAGTAAATGCAAACCCCAGAGTATAATTTACAAAGGCATACTGTTGAATCCTGCATCAGACTCTTTTGCTTGAAGCCTATAATTGTATCCTGTAGAAAGCCAGACCTAATTTGCTCATTCTGGAGAGCATTGTGTTGTAAAAAATCGAACCAAACTGCTGCACTTAATAACAGGAATAGCTTTCTGTACCTGACGGAGAAGTGATTTGTGTTACGTAATATATGTAATTACTATGAAATTATGTTTTCGTATTATAGGATATCATAGCCTTCAGTGAGGCAATTTCATTGCAGTTTTCCCAGGGTCTCTCAAGTGTTTGGTTTGGAGAAGGTGGCCAGCACAACAGTCTTTTGCCAGAGTCCCAGCATCACTGAAGAAAACAGACCGTAATTAAGTGCGAATGTATACCCCCGTCTTGCAATCACTGAGAACGTTGGGGGGGTGTTGCGTAGGTCTGCAGCTTGGTTTTACAGACTCACAAGGGAAAGCCTGATGTATACAAAAACACATGACCTAGTGAATTAGACTTGCCTCTTGTGCCCAGATATATCAGTGATTGCCTACGTGGCAACATTTGTGAGGATGTCTATCTCTGTAAAATGGTACTGATGGTTGCTCACCTTCATACATCTCTGAGAAGGTCAGAGAAACAATGTTCTCTCTGATCTGTATTGCTGAGAAAAGCAGTGGCTCTGCACTGCTGTGTGATGGGCTGCTCCCTAAGGTTCTCTGCTGTAGATGTTATTCGTAAAGTCTCACTGTCTGACTAGTACTTCACTGAAGGGTGCAGTAGCTCAGGATTACACATGGACATCTTTCTGCGCTGAGGAATTAAGGGTTTGCTACCATTCCGTACCTGTTCTGATCCTAGGAATCAGAAGTGTTTATGTATACAAACCTGTATTAGTGTGCATGTGTGTGTGTGAGACAAAGAGGTGGTGATGATGAGCATACCCTTCTTCCTTGGATTCCTCTAGGGATTTTCTGCATGATGTTCTGAAGTGACGGTGAAGTTTCACACTTCAGAGTCAGGGTTAACGTGGTTACTGGTGGGCTTTACTTATAGTCATCTGGGCTTTCTTTTCTCTTTTCATCAGATGGTAGGCTCTTTGGATTTTTTCTTCCTGCAGACTTCCAAATAACAGGGTTTATAGCCAGAAATTACTGAAAGCTCAGAATGCTGTTGTATTGGCTGAGTTCAGCACCGTTATACTTTCTTTTTTGCGGTCCTTTGGGGACTAGAAGTGAGTTGGCTGCCCAACAAGGGAGGTTTCTCCTAGCATTCTAACTTTTTACTTGGTCTTAGGTCTGACTGATTTGGTGTGACGGAGATTTGTTGCAAGAAAAACCATAGCTTCCTGGGTTTTATGAAGTTGGGCCAATTTCACTGAAATACCTCCCAAAGGAAATTATTCTCTTCTTCCTGAATTCTTTCTGTCTGCTATGAATCGTTCACCTCCAGGAACCCATTGTTCCCAATTTTGGAAGTTTCTGCATCTGTCAAGTGTCTTCACACTATTGGAAGCAGCAACTTCTCTTACCTCATTGTGCTTCTAGGACTTAACCTGTGAAGTTCCTGCCAGTGTCCTGCCCTTGTGTCATCACTATCCTGTCACAGGGGAGTTTTCAGCCACTGCCTCATCCTGCTTTGCTTTTGTATGTGCTTCCCAGTGTGAAGTGGTTTGGTGTCTTAGGGAAATAGCGCAAGACCTTCAAGAACCCACTCAAGTCATGCCACCCAAGTCAGCAGACTTTTCTTCCAAATAAAGAAAAAAAGGGGAAAAAAAAACCAAAACCAAAATGACACTGAAGAAACCACAAACCAGTCAAAAGAGAATTATAATTTTAGAGGAAAATGGAGTAACACCCTTAGTACTGTTTGTAGCTTCTTTCAGCATGGGAGGGAAGTGTTGCTTGTAGCTCAATCATAAGTGATAATTGGAAAATAGATGTTACAGTTTCAGCCCTTTTGTGACAGAAAGAGTGTGACTGAATTACGTCTCCTGATGACACAAGCCAGGCACAAAACACTTCATGCAAACGTGCTCTGAAGACAGCCTCTTAGGTTATTTCATCCTTGAACTTCTTTATCACTCTCAATACCGGCAGGTACTTTTTTCCTTCTCAAATCTTTTCCTTCAGCCTTTTCCCACCATATGCCTACCCTCTTTTCCACTCCTCTTCTCCTGTGGCAGTCCTTACCTCTTGCTTTCCACTGGTATCGCAACAGCTCTTCTCTCACATCCACTTCGTGTTATCCCTGCATCAGTGCATCTCAGATCTCTATGGCAATGCATTTCAAATTACTTTCTCACCTCTGCCTGCCTCCCTAGTGTCTGCCTTTCCAGATGCCATTGCCAGTCACTTAAAATCATTGTGGCAAAAAACATGTTCCTTATTCGTATTCCTCGTTCCATGTTCCCCAGATGCATTACCTTGATTTTCCCCTCTCTTTAACTCTGCACCTTCAGGCCACTGCTAAATCCTAATCCTCATACCTTTAAAACTAAAATTTGCCTTTCTACTCCCCAGTTCCCAAACCTTCTCCATCAGTCTGGTGTTGCTTAGGGGGAAGGTTTTGTAGAAGCAACATTTCTTGCTAGAAATGTAGAACACAAGTGTTTGGGTTTGACTTTTGGGGACCCAAGAATGAATCTTCAGACTACCAGTTAGGGGGAAATATTAATAAAACCGCCTCTTTTTCACTTGAACACAAAGTAAATTTAATCCATCATTAGGTAGAGAGCCCTACAATGTAATTTTAGAGTTATTTTCTGTAAGATGTTATAATAGGTATGGCCCCATTCCTAATGTGCTGCAATCAGCTGTGCTGCACATAGATGCACTGTAAGAAAGAACGGGGAAGTTGCTTTTTCTCATTCAGCCTAGCTTGGTTTCAACTGTGCCCTAAGGCCTTGGTTCTTACTCCAGCAGATGTGTAGGTCACTGCCAAATAGCTCTGGGTTTGGTTGCTTGTTGCATTGTGCCATATGTCAGCTGCTGTGCCCGTGCGAAAGCTGATGCAAGCTTTTGCTCTCTCTTAATGCCTCTGAGGTAATTCTCCCCTTACGTGAACTATGTTTGGTTGCAATTTCACTGCTGAGCTTTGCAAAACTGAGCTGTAATAAAATAAAAAAGAAAAAAGAGAAAAGAGAAAAAGAGGGAAGCAGTGAACAGCAAGCAAAACGGCACTGTCTTGTCTTCTGTCCTGATGCCGATGGGCATCTTTGAGACGACTGTAGAAACAGGAGTGAAATGAAAGTCTAGGGGCTGTGTTAAGGGCCAGCAGTGCAGCATACCTGTGGCTGCTGCACTGAGCTCCCCAGGGGAACAGGTCTCTGAGCAAACGCCACAGCTCTGTACTTTTTAGGCCTGTTGTCTGATTTGGGGATGGAGTTTGAGGCAGAATCCGAGGCAGAGTTTGCTGGCGAACAAGTGAAGAGTGGGAACTGCGATGTACTTGGCTCTGAAAGGGATTTGGCCATTCCTGGAGCTGGGAGATGTGAGGAAGAGGAAAAAGCAGCAGTGCTCTGAGTAGTTGTTGGGAACTTGTTGGGAAACAGGCTTACTTAGGAGGAGGCAAGCCTCACTCTGCTTGCTAATGCACTGGCTGTGTATTGTTGCAGGCTTTGGGAAACTCAAAAAGGAAAACTGTTCTAAAGCTGAGCCTTTGCTTTCCACACACAATCTGCATTTCCTTTCAGAGGACCTTTTGGGCCTGTTTTCCTACACTGCCAAAAGAGGGTTTTGTTTCCCTCATGATGTTTTTTGAATTCCTCAGATCCTGACAAGAAACCCAGCAGCAGCCAGGGTTCACACTGGTCCTGCAACCCACTGATGCGAAAGCAGTGAGCTGCATGGCTGTGTGCCCCACAACACCCACAACCCAAAGGAGTCACCTCCTGTTCCCACTTATGCGGCTCTGGCTGGATGTCCCACCTTCATAAACCACGCCAGCTCTCTCTCACAACCAAAATCATTAAGCTTTTTTTCTTTTCTTGAAGCCCGAAATATCCTCTGCCTCCTGCAGATGTCCTCTTGGGGGGGACTACAAGTCCTCATCCATTAATGCAGATTCCTTATCTACATTCATCTACAGGTTTCAAAAGCCTGAGGGTAAACTCACTTTTCCTCCCTCCTGCCCACACAGCTAGGTGCTCCTAGAGAGGGAAGAATTCAGATTGGCAACTGCTGACTGAGATGCTTCCTACTATTTTGCTTATCTTCCTGTAAGCGTGTTCAGAGCGAATGTTTAGTACGCTGCAGATGATGTAGTTACCGATAATGGATCCCTGGTGCTAGGGGACGTGCAGTGATTTACCTTCATCAAATTAAATCAGAACAGGTGTTGCCAGCTCACTTCGGAATCAGAAGGTGAGCAGGTGCCACTAAGTTCATCTGGCAGTGGGAGCAAACAAACCTAGGCCAGAGAACTGTGGAGTCAGATGATTTTTAATTTGGTGCACAACCTGAGCAATCGGAAGCAGCTTTCCAAGGGTTCTTCTGCACATCGCTCTCATACTTACTTAAGAAACAGTGACGGTCAGAAACCAGAACTTGCATTAAAGAGCATTGTGACTATTGCCTTTGACACCTAAGGCTCTTTCTTTGCTTTTTTAACAAGGAGCTGTTCATGTGGAGACGCTCCAAAGTGAGATTGCTCCTTTTGTAAAGGCTGAGGATGGGAGACCACAGGGGCAGAGAAGGGGGAAGTTTATGATCCGCTGTCGGTCTGCTTCTGCGCCACAAGCTGCCTCCTGTACATGTGAAACTTCACTGCAGAAGGGGAGGTTTTTTCCTTAGGAATGCCCTGACTCTTCATCACCACTTACAGGTGGAGGGGTCAGGGCTAGACGTGCAATGAGACCTGTGCTTCTTCCTTAGAAGAAGACATCAGGCCCCTACACCGGTAATGATCAGAGTGTGTGTATCTGACCCTCCATATTTGGCTAAAATCAGTGTCTTTGAAAGCACGGATTAATTCCTCTCCCTGCTGTATGTAAAAGCATTTTTGACTAAGTCATTTTCAACCAAACAGTGCTCAGCCAGGGCAGTAAATCACACAAACAACGTTAATCACTTTTTGGTCATGTTTAATGGCCTTAAATTGCCTTAGAAATTGCTTCACCTAATTTTATTTCAGTGGGGCTCTACAAGGGGTCCAGCTGCAAATAACCTCTCAGAATCAAGGCTGAATTACTGCAGATACCTCTGTAAAGGTAAGAAGACAGATCCTCAGATCATATAAATTGGTGCAGCCCTGCTGATGACTGTGATGTTATGGTGATTGATACCAGCAGGGCCATAATACAGCTAAAGTAAATGGTCTGCAGATTTAAATGCCTGCTGCTAACGGGTCCCATGGTAAATCAATGGCTGACTTGTTAGTTTCTCTTTAAAATGGACTCAGAAGGTATATTAATAGAAAAAAAAACAGAACGATACCAGCTTAGCCAGTGGCCACCACAGGTAGCACTATAGCCAGTATATGTCCCGTTTGCATTTAGACAGATGGCCTGATTTATTACCATAGCAGATGCTTGTGCCAGTACACAATAGGTCTAAGATGAAGTCTGAGACCTAGAACAGCCCAGCTGCTGTTCTGGTTGACCCAAGCTGAGGATATGACTTTCTGTGGTTGGGATCTTACCTGTGTGTCTCTGGGCTCTTGAGAATTAAAGCCTGCAAGTAACTTCATGTCACATCTTAAAGTGAGTCAAGGAACAGTGAGTGCCCTTCCAGTGGAACTGAAGCGAGAGAAAGCGCTACTGGACCTGGATGGGAATGAACCTCCTCACCCTATCAGGGTATTCAAGAATTCCAGTATTTTTCCTATGTCCCACCAGGGATAAAAGGTCCTTTTAAAACTTGGATGAAAATCTCCAAAATAAAATCAAGATGGGGCCAAACTAAATATTTGACTTTAATAATGTTCAAAGAGCTTATTTTGCTTGTGACCTCTCTAAGCAGTTGCCTCTTTTTAGTACGAAAGGAGCATGGGGTTTGTGCTTGTTTCCTTCAATTAGAAAACAAAACTTTTCACTTTAAAAAATGTCAAAACAGCAATTCTTGATCATTCAGAGGTTCTTCTGATTTGTTTTTTAAGCTGGGAGACTTGTTGAAAACAAACCTTTGCCATCAATCAGTTTCGGCTTTGACAGATGACTGCTTTCTTTCTGTTGTGGGGGAGGGAGAAGGAGAGTTTAGTCCTGATATTCCTGACCACTTCTAGTAATTTTTACTTCTGTTTTGAAAGCCTGCAGCCTTACATAGGCTTTAGCCCAGTTAAATGAAGCTGCGCTGGGCAATGGGGATGCAGTTTTTTAGATGCCTTTTTAAGCTCATTTTCAAATGCGTACTTTAATCTTCCTTTTTTTTTTCTTTTTTTTTTTTTTTAATGAGTGACCAACATGATTTATAAAGCCTGGAAGTGATTTATATTCTGTTTGCATGATTTAGTGTCCTTAGTGAATGCAGTTTGGTTGAAAATGGCTTAATGAAAAATGGTTTCTTTACGGCATAGATGGAACTTAATCCATGTTTTCAAAAATCATTCTGATTAAAGCCTTATAAGGATGAGATGAAGGCACTGTCTGTTGCCAAGGTATCTGCTAGAAATGTGGTTCTCAGGGAAAAGCCTGAAGGCTTTACATCACAAAAGAGTTACTTTCCAAAAGACTGTGGTGATGAGACAGCTTTATGGATTCCCAGCTCAGAGAGCAAAGCAGCAAGGCTTTAAGGGGAAAGCAAGGAAATAAAAACAACCTGATTAAAAAATTAAGCCCCAGAGAAGACCAGCTCACCTGGTATCTCATACCAAGTAAGGTCACTGCCTTTTGCCTGGTTGTTCAAAGTCCATGCATTTGGCCCTTAGGAGAGGATGTGGAGGTCCTGCCCAAGGATGGGTTTCCTGTCCACAGCTTCTGAGCAGCTGTCCTTGAATGGGTGCTACAGATCTGCAAGTATTTTTTGGTGAGGTTTTAAAGAAATGAGCTGCACTTAGGCTGATGCTGTCAGTGGGTGGTGATTAGTGATGTGTTTTGTTTAAAAGTCCTCATCTTCATTTTAGTGGTTGGTTACAACACATTGAACGGCTCCTGGAAGGCATTTGGGCTCCATGAAGTGGAATGGAGTCAGAGGATTTATAGGTTTCCTTCTTTTGGAGGCTGTTCTAGAAGGCAGGCTTTTCAGGCCCACAATATACCCTGCAGTCAACAAAAGCCTTACGCTTTTTCGGTGGTACAGGCCAGAGTCTAAGGAAAACTGAGCCATTTCTTCAGCTGTATCCAATGACATCATGTTTGTTACAGGCGCTTCAGCACAACAGAGTTGGCACGTTTCTCTGGTCATCCCCCAAGAGCGGTTTTCCCTACCTGATGGTTTTGGTTTAGCACACAAGCTTGATGATGCAGGCAGGTTTCTGGGTTTCCCCATTGTTTTCAGGTCAGGCACTCACACGTGGATGTCATAAGCTTGCGCCTGATTTTGACACAGCCAATATAAACTCAGCTGATCTTATCTAAACCATAGATTTGCATACAGCATGATGTGAAAGTAGAAGAAATTGGCCCTTCTAACACCACAATCCAAACTATTCGTTTTTTTTCTGGACTTCCATGGAGAGAAATACAAGACCCTTTTCTCTTCCTACAGTGGTGGTGAACCTCTGGGTTCACTGGCTGATCACTCTACAGGTGATCTGACCTGCACACATGCATAAGCCAAGAGAGCCCTGTGTCTTAAGATGCTTAGCAAGCATTGCCCGCTGTCCAGAAACCACAGAAAAAATGGCCTAAGAACCTCAGCTGCTTTAGCTCAGAATTTCCAGCTGGAAAAAGAAGATGTAGCTGGGGAAACGTGGGGGAATGGCACCTTGACCTACCTCACCCTTAGGCCATCCATGCCACACAAAGGCAACCCCATCGGACTCGCCAGGGTTACATCACTTGTAACGAGGGTGTGAACATGTGCCCAAAGACACCAAAATATAAAAAACCACAGGTGAAGCTGCCCAGACCCTATTCATCCCTCTGCAAACAACGTGCAATGCTTTTGAGGCATGTGTTGGGCGTCAGCTGCACACTGACCCACTTACCTCACATTTGTACCTAAGCTCCAGGGAATGAAGGGCATTGTCCCCTTCTCTGTGCACAGGTTTCTGCTTCTGCAGCAGAAAAGGGGCTGCACCACCAGCTGCAGAGGGGTAACTCTCTGCCAGTCATACCTGCTGCTCTTCTAGCCAGTGTCTTGCTCACGCAGCTGTAAATCAGTGTGGTTCTGCTGAAGAAGACTAATGTGCAGCAGGTAACAGGAATAGACCAAGGCTTCATGATTATTATTTTTTTCACAGCCTTATGCCTTACTTTGCCACCTGCATCTCTGCAAAGTGACTGAGAGCTGATCTCGCAGAAATAGTTAGGTGTGTGCATTTAATGTGGTGGTGGTGCAGCAAATGGTGGCACAGGGTGAAAGTGGTAAAGAGATGCTCGAGCTTGTATTTACATTTAGTTTACACCATTTTCTATTGTTTTTACGCTGCCTTTCCCTTTAGCAACTGCACATGGGTGACTCTTGGTGCACAGGAAGGGAAACTCAGAACCAGACAATAGAACTGCATTGGCACGTTAGACATCAGAGGTGTGTTTGTGTGGTCAGCAAGGAGGAGGGCAGTCACGCATGCAGATAAATTTTCCATAGGTAACCGGAATAAGGAACAAATAGGAGGGATGAATGTGGAAGAGGGCATTGTCTACTGAGATGGGTAATGAAAAAAATGACTGATCAGTAAAACAAATGTAAACAAGTTTTGTCTTAGCACACACTGTGTAGGCCCAATTTAAAGAAATGCCTTTAGTGAGTTGCATGTTTGCTCACTTCTAAGCATATGCTTAAGTGCTCCCGTCAGTAAGGATGAACTTACCTGCCTCAGTGCTGTCCTGAGGAGAAGCTTAGATGATGAAACAAATGGTGAGGTTATTTTCCCTGAGGCAGCAGAACTTTGATTCACTTTTCACCTTCTTTTCTAGCAGCATGTTTGTTTTCATTGAGCTCTGGCTTGAAGTCTTGTGTTTTGGCAATAACAGGCTTGACCGCTCTCCCCCACCACTGCCACCTCTGAAGCAAAGTCTGTTATTTGTACTTTCTGTGTTTGGAGATGGGGGAGTGGAGGAGTTGCTGACAGAGGTAGCCAGTGATGGTCACTAAATGTGTCTGCTTGGTTGAAAGTAAGGCAGCATACAACAAATGTTAAAGGGAACAAAATGGATTATTTGTTATTCCTGGGGGAATTCTACACTTAAAGCCATGTCCCAGAAACCCAGATGGAATGTTAAATTAAAGCCAAAGGCCCCCCACAAGTGTGTTAGCAGAGAAAAAGCTCCTTATAGCGAAGGCCTTTGAAAATCAGAGCTGAAAAATAATATTCTAGAAAAATAAAAGTTCTCCTAAGAAAACAGAAAGCAAGGAAATGAAAAGCACAATAGGGACTGGCCACAGTACTTAGTATGTGAAGGCTCTGTCAAGCAAAATGCTGTTAACAGAACCCCCTGACTTTTTCCACTGTACATATACACATGCACACACTTTATTTGAAGTGGCCTGAAGTTTGCCTTGGGATCACCAACTGAGTTTTAAATTAACACAGGGGTGTCACACTGTCATGTACCATCCTAATGGCCTTCCAGAAGAAGAGTTCTCTGCATACAGGAAAGGAAGGGCGAGTGCTTTCTATCTCCTTTTCTTTCTCCCTGAAAAGTGTAAAGAAACCCAAGAAAACATTAGGGAGAGGCACAGGTATCAGTCAAGATTCTGCAAAATGATTTATTTTTTTTCCTCTGCTTTTGGGGTTACCCTGTCTGTCTCCTCCCTCCTCCCAACTGATCCACATTGCCCTACATGGCACAGCACTGTGTTTAGTAAAGAGTCTTCTTGCTGTGTTGATTTAAACACCAGCAAGGTTCTGCCCCATTAAATTCAGCGAGGATTCATTAGTAAGGTAAAAGGACATGGCTCTTTCCTTTACAGGCCAGAGGATCAGCATGACCTAAACACAAAGCTGTGGAATGATAGACCTGAAAAGTTATTATAAAAGCAGACATAGCATTAAGGAGAGTTGTGCTGACTTACTACCTTGCTGATATGCCCCAAACTCCATGTGTGTGAAAATGAACTATCTTTATATTTGCTCAGCCATAAGCCTCCTTGCTGATAAGTTTACCAGATGTTGCCAAGTCAGGTGTTGCATCAGTGACATCTGGATTGGCTGTGGCAGTCTCCAAGTAATGCAGCTTGTCCCAGTGTCCTGAAGAAAGTCTCTGAACGCAGCCTTTACCAGTTTTTTCTGCTGGGCACAGGCCTTTTCTTATTTTTTCTCTCAAGCTGCCATGAAAACCATGTGTGCATTTTCAGAGGGTTCCACAGAAGGCACATAAAACCCCGGTCCCCGTGTCAGTGTCAGATCCCACAACTGGGTGGTAAAGGGAAGAAGGGCATTCTTCCCATTATAGAGTTGCTTACCATCCATCCTTTACTAAAGGAAAAAATGAATTAGAAATCTTGTTAGACTGTTAGGTTCTGATTCATTAACAGTGTCTATACTATATGTTTGACTGTTAACTGAGAGAAAATGAAGGCCCATGAGAGAACTGTGTATCAGCTGCCAAAGACCAAATGGGCGTCATGTCTGCAGACAGGCAGATTCTTTTCATGCAGAAGTGAAATTCAGTCACCAGATGCACCGTAAGGATGTCAAAAGCTGACCTGGACACACGTCTACCAGGCAGTGAACTGACACCATTGATCCATTTGGTAGGAGTCATGAACAAGCCTTCAAATCGCAGGGATGTTTTGTTACTGACCAAATCAAATCACTGATAGAGCACTTACAATGCCTACTCTCTGTTTGCAGTTGTCCAATGACTCCTCTGGGTCACCAGGATTAGTAACGTAACAAGTCCTTGTGTAGTTATGAGCTCAGGGTCCTCAACCTAAAATAAATGGTGTGGGTTGTAAAGGTATTTTCTAATTTTTTAAAGGTTTTTTTTTTTTAGGTATTTTTAGGTATTTTTAAATGTATTAATTTTTTAAAGGTATTTTTTAATACCTGTAAAATAATGCATTAGTAACTCAGACTGATTCCTCAGAATTGCAAATTAATGCTGATATCCTGGACAGAAAGACTGATTATCTGCCTTCCTTGTCATAGTTATTTCTGAGAGTCTAAACCATGATATTAGGATTGTGCCATGTGGAAGACATGATGCCCCAGAGCTATAATGATCCTTTTTGTATGAAAGGAAGTGTATTTCAGCCTTTGTGTATCAGCTCAAATCTGTCCTAGAACTTGACATGGAGTGCATACTGAACAGTAAAATTTCTTCAGTAGTACAAAGTTGTGGTATCTATTCAACAACCTCCCAGTGGGTCTAAGTACGGATTTTTAATCCATTCTTTAGAGTTTGGAACCGAGTTGTTTATGCATGGTATTTGTTGATGAATTAAACTTGTCGTGTTCATCTGCAGAACTCAGAAACTGATCAGAGTTTTTAAATAGGTATTTGGACAGTAGATGGCCTAGGAAATGTTAAAGTTCTTAGAGTGCTTAAAGAAAAGTTGTTGGTTATTCAGTGAAATGAATAGATACTCTGCCAAATCTGTAATGAATCAACATCTCAGCATGAGGTTAGGAGTATCCATATTCTACAAACCCCGTGGTGTGTTGTCTTTTGGAGTAGTCATAAAACCCATGAATAAACTATTAGTCATTGAAGAGCCCCAGGGAACTTGTAAGCTTCGAGATCTTGGAACAGATGGTCTGGGCAAAATTCTAACTAATTCATGTCTGATATTCATCTGCTGGTGTAAATCAGTGCTGCTGCCCCGGGTTTGGTAATACAGTAGGGATTTGTATCAGAAAACTCCCTGGCCCTGCTTACCTAACCCATCCCCTGTTCTTTTAGCTGAATATGCTGTTCCTTTTCCCCTCCTCTACTGCAAACAGAAAGCGACTTCCCCACTTATGGCTAATGGGAATCAATAAGTGTATCTTCTGAAGGTCTTCTTATTACCTGTGGTCAGGTTATCTCCCAGATATTTTACATATTTCAAGAATTTTGGTTGTTGAGAAGCTCAACATGGCCCAGCCCATGTGCTCACAGCCCAGAAAGCCAACCATATCCTGGGCTGCAACAAAAGGAGCAGGTCCAGCAGGTCAAGGGAGGTGATTCTCCCCTTCTACTCCACTCTTATGACAGCCCAGAGTACTGCGTTCAGCTCTGGAGCTCCACATAGAAGAAGGATGTGAACATACTTGAGCAAATCCAGAGGAGGGCCACAAAGATGATCAGAGGGCTGGAGCACCTCTCCTGTGAAGAAACAGGGAATGGGGTTGTTCATCCTAGAGACGAGAAGGCTCCAGGGAGACCTTAGAGCAGCTTCCAGTACCTAAAAGGGACCTACAGGAAATCTGGAAAGGGACTTTTTACAAGGGCATGTAGTGACAGGACAAGACAGAACGGCTTTAAGCTGAAAGGGAGTGGGTGAGACATTAGGAAGAAATTCTGTATCGTGAGGGTGGTGAGGCCCTGGCACAGGGTGCCCAGAGAAGCTGTGGCTGCCCCATCCCTGGCAGTGTTCAAGGTAAGGCTGGACAGTCTTGGAGCACCCTGGTCTAGGGGAAGGTGTCCCTGCTTATGGCAGGGGGTTTGGAATTAGATGATCTTTAAGGTCCTTTCCAACCCAGATCCTTCTATGATGCTATGAACTTTCGGGTAAAAAAGTGATACAAAAGCATAATCACCTGACCTTAAAGCAAGCTGTTTTTCTTTATACGCCAGTAGGGAAATGGAGGGCTGAAGTAAATGTCAAGTTCTACTAAATCATACTGTTAGCATTTTAACCTGGTGTATATAATTCAGCAAATTGCAGAGCAGTGCATAGTCAGGCTTCAAATCTCACCCGCTGCTACTGAAAAATCGTCACTCATAAGAAACTACCTAACTGGTAGTTACTGTGCCAGAGTATCTAAGATGTACCATTAATTATGGGGTAATAATTATAGTATCTCAGATACCTTTGCTGATAACTGAGCTTGACTTTTCAATAGCTGGTACTTCTCCAATGTCATGATATCCAACTAGACTACTGTGAGCCCTCTGAAGATAAAGCAACCTGCATGCAATTTGCTTCTAAGCCACCACTTAGCATTAAATTGTAGGCTTCTGAGGCTTAGGCATAGTGTGGTGTCACCTGGCATCTTCTGCCATTGCAGAAGTTTCTAGAGAGTCTTCACAACACTTCCCAAGAGAATAAGTAGTTTAGAGGCATTACCTACAACCTAGCTTAGACCTGCTTCACTGCACTAAGGGATCTGCCCCTTTCACAAGTACATATGAATTATAGGTATTATGTAGGCTTATTCTACAGCTGCTACTCCTTTTCTCTCTAGTTTATGGTGCATTTTGTCCTTTTTTCTTCTTGCTTCAGTTAAATAATACTGAGCTTCTGTCTTAACATTGTCCAAATAAATCCTGACTGAAATACAAGCATTCAGTGTGATCAGTTGATTGCTTTAATACATGTTCATCATTCATTGGTTTTGAGTACCTTTGATAAAACTTATAGAATCAGTAGCCTGGAGAGGAGTGAGGAGTTATGTCATCTCTAGGTCAAGTTTGTTACATGGAATTGGCAAGGCAATACCTTTTTCATGAGTGCTTCATGACATGGACCTTTCAACAGACTGGATGTGCCTAAAGCAGATAATTAGCAGCCTTTCATTTACCCTTAGTTTTACTTTTCGTTGTTGTAAAAGGAAGAGGAGGAGGTTGAAGGTGATGAAAATTAATTATCCTTTGGGTTTAAGGAAGCCACTGAAGATTGTGAGGGAGGCTTCCTAGAACCAGGTTATTCATGAAACTCAGATGCAACAGTAATGTTCAGGAGCCAGAAGCCCCAGGTTTTTTGAGGGCCTTTCCTTATTTTTGGTTTTTTATTCCCAAGTGGGGTGCCAGAACCTCCCTTTGGCAGCCAAGGGTCCTCAAATTTTCATCTGCCACACAGTTCACAGCAATGATTAGCCTCTCAAATGTGGAGCTCACACCTCCCACTTGGCCCCTACTGACTGCTTCCCATGACACCCGTAACCAGCACAGCCCGTTGTCTCTTTCCTTTTGGTCTGGCACCATAGCACGTGCAGTATCTTGTTCCTCCAGCGGAACCATGTGGAGCCTGTTTTGAGCAAGAATATTGGCAGCAGAAGGAAGGGAGGGTACTACCTATTGTTGCTTTACCACACTAGTTTTTATGCTAATTATTGTAAAATGCTGTGCATCAGAAGAGCCGTGTCAGTAGCGTAAAAGTTGTTCGTACCATTCTTCATGCGTGGCGCTGTTCTGTGAGGGACAATGGACCTTCCGGAGGCGAGATGGAGTTCACCCGAGAAGACTCAATGTTAAATAACTCTCACAGTATTATTGTTTTTGTTACTGTAGGGCATGGAAGTTGTAGTAACAGAACAGCCCCCCACTGTGTTAGGGACCTTACAAACAGAGTACAAAAAGACACTGTTTTTCCCAGAGAGTTTAAAACTAATTAGCCTTCTCCATTCCGGACATGGGCTCTGTACCTACAGCAAAGAAAAATCTTGTTTGCTTATTTATTAAATTTAGAATAGACAGCTCAGTTTATTTTTCCATTAAAAAGATGATGCCAAACTGAGTGCTAACATACATGAACTACAACCCCTCTGGTTTTAACAGGGGAGGAAGGAGGTAAATGCTTGTGATTAATTTGGCTCATCCTGGTTGAAAAACAATAGAGATTTGTCTTAGCTAGTCTTAAGTAGAGCAGATACTTTAAACACAAGCAAGCTACTTCTCAGGCTGTGGGTGATATATTATGTAGAATATGGTATGAAAAATTAGCCAGCACGTTTACCATACCCTCCAGGAAGCCCTGTGATTAAATTTAACATAGCTGACCCTGTTGTCCTACATCTAATGAGCCAGAATTGATAGAAATGTCCTTGATCCAGCTGGTGGATTTTAGTGTCAGACTCTAGTGTTATATAATTTATCCACCTTAACCCCACCAGTGGTGCAATTGCTTAATGCACTGACCTGTCACCTTTCAAATGGTATTTTTGGTCTGCTTGGTATAAAGTGAAATTAGGCTCAGCTGCTTGCAGAGGCAACGATATGTGGCTTTAGCCTAAAAAAGCAGAGTCTGGCTTTTGCTCTGAGACCTGTACTCATGCAAAGGTGAGGGCTGCCCCCTACACAGTACAATAAATTTTGCTTCAGAAGTGTTGGGAAGCATCTTGAGGACAGCTTCTGCAGGAGCTGCCTGTGGCAAGGTGGTCAGTTCAGTCGAGCCAGGTTTTCTGTCTTTTCCTTTAGGAGATGGTCTTCATGGGGTGGACACTTCAGGCGTTCGCAGAACAGTATTTGAAAGATGTTTAGATGTCCAGTTTAATTTTGAGATGTAGAAATGGCTCTGACCCTGCAGCTTTGAAATCACTGGTACTTAATCATTGACAGTGTCTATACAATCAAACCTCTGCAGCAGAAGAAAGAGGAGACTTTGAGTGTTACTACCAGTGTGCTACCTACTCTCCACTGAGTCAAAATAGCAGCTTCTGGAGCTGGGTTGCTGCTCCTACAATTTTTGTGTGCTAAAGTTATTGCAGGAATTGTTTTGTATGAAGGCACAGGTGTTCATGGAGGAATTAAGTTTGTTTGGTTTTGGGAATGAACAATATCGTGTTTCAGAAGGTTTTACTTTTCAGACAGTCTCAGGGTCTGCTAGCTTCATTTTTCTAGTATTTATTTTTCAATTGGGATGGTGATTGAAATCCAGGAGCGGCTTTTTGCTCTTGCTGTTGTTTCCTCACCTTGTTCATTTTGCTGTTTGGCAGTCACAGTAGTGCACATCTCCCCAGCAGTTTTCTGGAACTCTGGGTTTAGGAAAAGCTTAAAGGCCTTGGTCCAGCGTAACACCGGATTGTTTGTGTTCTCTTCAGCAAGTGTGCTTTCTGTCTGAAGCTTGAGGGGTTGTTAGAAACAAGTACTCCAAGTTAGACTCTAAAACATTTAAGTAGGAGCGTAAACCCCTCAAAACACTGCAGTAGGGTTTCTGTTCTCATCCATAAATGGTAAAGGACCTGATAAAACTTCCCTAAGTCAGTGGAAGGACCCTCTTTGACTTCATCCATGCCTGGAGCAGAGACAAATGAAAGGGTTATTTTTCTTGCTAGGCAGCATTTCAGTGGCGATACTGTAACTGTCAGACTGAAGGAGATGGTGGAAGGAGGGGCACTGAAAGTAAATGTCAAAGGGATAAAATATGGGTAGGAGTAATTTAATTTTCCTTCTTTGTTGGGTCTGTTCATTTCATCTCGAAAGTGAATGCAAGCTCAGCTCCCAGATCTTCGCAAAATCATCCAGACATAATATAATTTGGGAAAATAAGTGGTCCACATTTTCTTGATGTGACAACATATGGATATTAGCATTTTTTCATTTCTCTGATCAATATACATAAAACATGCAGCAGGAAAATAAGTCATGCAATGGGACTCAGATTATTTTTTAATATTGTCAAGATTTTATCAGTCATCAAATGAGATGAAGGAGAAGTCAGTTTGAAATTGCATTGGACAGCAGCAGAACAGACTCTCTTCTCTATTTGTGTCAGCTTTTGGATTTCTTTTGTGAAGAACTAAAATTGTAGTAAGCAGGGGGAATGGAAAGAGAGAAAGACTCTGCCTTGCTTCTCTGCAGCCCCTTTGCAAGAGCTGCTCCTTTAATTTCCCAGAGGTTACCAGCACACTAACATCTTTTTTATTTTAATTTGAATTATGAAGAGTAGGAGCTGAGGGATCTTACCCAAAGATCCTTCTTTTTTTTTCCCCTCCTTGAACAGGAAATTCTTCACAATTAAGAATGTCTAATTAAAAAGCCTTTATGGTTTTTGTGCTGGCTTTTTGGTTGGGTTTTTTTCCCTCTTCCCTACTCACTTCATACATCAGTTTCTCTGACGTGGCCACAAAGGATAAAATTTACTGTGTAATTGAATCGTGACATATGAAAAAAGATAGCAGTCTGTATTAAGTTATTACTTTGCAAAGTTCCCAAGCATTTGTTCACCTGAAATGGGTCAAGTGTGGCAAAAGAATTAAGGGAATAGAATTTGACTTTTCTGTAAAGAAAACATCAGAACACTCTCCTGCTTTCCAGCAAACAATGCAAATAACAAACAGAGGCAAAAACGCTGATACAGTTAAGGAGATAGATACAATACATGTATCTCAAACTTGTAGTTAGGGCTGACTTAAACAGAATTTAATATACCAGACACATTGCATTGCAAGTGGATTCTCATTTTGCCAAAACACTAACAGATGTTTAATCAATAAGATGGACCATAAAGGGCAACACAATTAGTAGGTCCAAGAAATGTTCTTGTGTGATGTTAGAAAGCTGTAATTATGGACCAGATCTCATAAGTGTTTTGCACAGATGACACATAATACCAATATTCTAGCTTACAGGAAAGCCTGCATGGCACTTTTTAATGTGATTACAGGCACAAAGAGACAACAACCCTGAGCTTATAGAATGCATTTAAACAAATACCAAAATCGTCACTGAATTAAAAAGAACGAAAAAAAAAAAGAAAAGGCAAAAGCCAGCTCCTTGGACCCAGTTCTTTTGTCATGCTTTGGCTCAGACAGGCACACACAACTACCCCATCTTCCCCATCATGCCTCCCCTTATACCTTAAAGCACAAGACTCGGAACTGCACTATCCTCATTCTCACCATTATCATGGGTGGCCTTGTACAACTGCTGTGAGCAGCAGCTCTGCCAGCGTGAGATGGGACAGGAGGCCTCAGTGGGAAAGGGAGTATCCAAAGCAGATGAGAGTCTCAAGTGAGTGCTCTAAATTGCCTTGAGGAGACAAGACTTCTAGGTCACACTGGTTTTCCATTCCATAACTAGCCTTCCAGCTGATCAACAGTGCATCATAGTCCCTATATTATCTTTTACTTAGCTCTTGTGGTAGAAGGGAGAGGTTTCCTGCGCTTGGAGCAGCTAAATAAAATGGAAGTCCTAGTTGTGAATCCTGCTCTTGAGTCTCTCCAGCAGAGAGAAGCCATTACTTAGACAAGTGTTCTCCCATCTTTTGAGGTCCCTTCCAATCTCTAACATACTGTGATACTGTGATCTGCACCACATTCGGAAACAACACTCCTAAATTACTGGGATTTCCAAAAATGTTGCCTTTGTGCATGATTTTGAACTTCCATATTTAATGGTTTAAAGGGATCACTACAGCAGTGTTCAGCAGTCTGGAATTGCTATACTTAACCTGTAATTAGAGTTCTTTACTGAAACTTACAGCTGGGCTGAAGCCCTTCAAATCTTAGATTAATCAGACTCAGCATAACACCCCTGCCTATAAATTCCAGAAAGGTAGGTTTATTTCGATATAGTGAATCACAGAGGTTTTGGCAACCATCTGAAGAGTGTATTTTGTCCATGGGAAAGGGAAGGAAGAAATATGGTTGGATGGATTACACAGAGGGAAGAAAAATCCCCTTCAAAGGCATGTTCTACAGCATAATTAATAAATAGTCAACTGACTGCCTGGTGCAGTGATAGCCTTCATTGTAGCTAATGAAGCTTCATCAATGTATGCCAGCTGCGAATATGACCAATAATTCTTCATGTAAGATTTATAAATAGCACAGAGGAAATACATTGTCAGAAAATATGAACAGTAGCCCTATTAATGCATACTTTTAATTTAGTTATTCCCAAAAAGCATACATCTCATTGCCACGAGCCTGACATAGTGCAGGTCATTTTATCCTGTGATGGATCTTCTAGGTGCATCCCATAATGAGTGTCCTGTTAAACGCAGTCAGAGGCTTACCCATGCATACATGTGAGCCATGCCAATGGTCAGCAGGGCTTAAGCCCCAGTGATAATGGCATCTGAACCTAACAGGCACAGGTATGCAGCCCCTGCTCAGCTCCACTGACTTCACTCTGGATTGCACCCATCTACCAGTCAGTAGGGACCCCCACTACTCCATGGGGTGAGGACCTTCATCCTGACCACCTGCCAGCACGGCACCTAAAAGAGAGGAGACATGGGTCCTCAAGTGGGTGTCACAGCTTCTTACCATAAGCCTACAGCTGGCACAGGAATGGATGTGGAGGAAGACTGTGAGGATAATGGGGGGGGAATAGAGTGCCTGTCTTAGCAGAGGAGACTGGGGAAAAGTTGGCTTGTTTAGCCTAGCAAAATGAAAGCTGAGATGGGGTCTGATTGCTATCTATAAATACATCGGGACAATAAACACCAAGGAAGGAGGGTGATTTAAGCCAAAGGACGATGCTGGCTCAGGAACAAATGAGTCTAAACAGGCAATGAATATATTAGGAGAGGAAGGATTCTGAACACCAGGAGAGGGAGGCTCTGGAGCATCCAGAGGGGGCTAGTGGGAGCTTAACTCCTTCTGACATAGCAAGTTGACAAGGGCATGTGCCAGCTGTGAGCTGGACTTGGTAAGCCAAATGCTCACTTCCCATTCTCTGTCTGTCCCTTCTTAGCTGTCAAACAGGTGGATGGATCTGTCCCTAGATTCAACCACTCCCTCTACTCCTGTTCTGTGCACTTCTCTACGTAGCATATGTTTTCTTTCATCACAAATGTCAGTAGTCTTCAGGTGTGAGGCACTCTTGGCTTTGGTAGGAACTGTGCTGTCTTCCATATATTCTGCAGAACTCAGAAATTTAACTTACTCTGTGTATGAATATACATATAATTTTAAATAGGATACCATTTTAAACGGTATCAAGTTTCATTAAATGGAAGTAAAAAAGCAGTTGAAGTGTCAGAAGTTTGAAAAACTGCTAAAGAAGAATTTAATGTAATTCTGATACTGATTTATTTTCATAAAAGCCTTTTTGGAAGCACTCAGAGTGAATTTTAAAATATATTTTTATTATTTTTGATTGTTTGTTTAATGACTTTTTTTTCCTGATCAGTATTATAAAAACATAATCTAATTTGTTGTAACTAACTCACAAGAACAGCCTTAAATCCAGTTTCTGTGAATGGGAACTCCTTCTAATATTTAAGATGGCATGTGCTACTAGGCTAAAATAGCTGGGATATTTTTTTAACTCCATTTTCCTATCAGTACAGTCCCTCATGGAGAGTCCCTCTCCAGCATCCTTATAGATACTGGAAGGCTGCTCTGAGGTCTTCACGCAGCCTTCTCTTCTCCAGGCTGAACAGCCCCAACTTTCTCAGCCTGTCTTCATACAGGAGGTGCTCCAGCCCCTGATCATTCTCGTGGCCTCCTCTGGACTTGTTCCAACAGCTCCATGTCCTTTTTATGTTGAGGACACCAGAACTGCACACAATACTCCAGGTGAGGTCTCACGAGAGCAGAGTAGAGGGGCAGGATCACCTCCTTCGACCTGCTGGTCACGCTCCTTTTGATGCAGCCAAGGATACGGTTGCTTTCTGGGTTGCAAGCACACACTGAAGCCGTCTCATACTTAGACAAGGATGTTGTGTCTAGTCAATTGCCTAAGATCAGGAACTCCATACCATTTTGTACATTGTGAGTCTTAGGACATGAAGACACTGCACAGTGTTGTACAGTAGAAAGACATTTGAGCTAGCTTTAGTTATCTTGGGTACTGAAGCAGAATAGCCACATTAGCATGATACAAAAGTAGAGTAAATTAGCCCTGGAAATGTTGCACCCATTACTGTCACTACCAATTACAATAATGAATGTTATTCATCTCTAGGCAGCAGATTAAAACTGAACTAACCCATTAGTAACTGAATGTCATTGCAACTGGAGGGTTGTTGGATTGCCTGTGTGAAGGTGGTGATTTCATTTCAGTTCCTATTGGCAAATGGCCATGTTCTTTAAATGAATAATGAATGAATATACAACAAGCAAATTCTTGGCTCCCTGGAGCTCTCTATTAACTAAAATGGTGTAGGACGCAAACTCATCTGTATCAATTATTGAAAACTTTATCATGATACCAGATATTTCTGAGTTTGAATACAGAAAGGACTTGAGGGTTGAATGGATCATGGAGACTGAGGTGCCCCTTTGGAAAACAAAGGTCTTCACATACCCATTTATAAGTGTCTTAGCAGCTGAATGAATGTGTGCTCTATTGCTGCTTGCTTGTACTGGTTTCTGTTTGTTTACTAAATGATCAGTTACAATGAAACATACCACATAAAGAACTAGTCTTGGCAGAAATCACCCCTCAGTCACAGCACATGTAATTCTATAGTTAGGTATTTTAATGCATTTCAGTGTACGCACACACTAATCCCTTCCTTAACACTGTCCCCAAAAATATACCAAAGCTGAACTTTTAGAGACTCGTTAGTTGCAAATTGCTAAGCATGGCTAGCAAAGAAAACCTCAGCCATATTCAACTCTATAAATAGCTACTGCAATTAGACAATAGTTAAGTCTTTTTAGCTGATTTAATTCATCTGTCTCTAGGGCAATTTTCCAGACCTGACCATTTTTATCCTTGTACTTAGTTCTTATTTAACATATCCATAGGCAAGCTGACATGCTTTAACCCCCCTGAACATGGTTGCTTCTTGCTTGCCCTTTAATGAATGAGAAACAAACTAGAACTGAACTCCTTCTTGAAGGAAGAAAATAAGACTCATGCAGTGTAATAGAGTACTATGAAGAAGTTCTGTATGAAGTGTAACTCCCTGCATTGGTTCCTAGGTTATTTGCCAGTGTTGGGTTGGTGGTTTAGTTTCTTGAGGGCTTTTGTTGTTGTTGTTTTCCTTTTTTTCTCTTTTTATTTAATGTGACTATTTCTGCACAGTGTACAAAACTAAAAATGGGCCTCAATTTTAACACTAATGTGGACTAACAACATGTAGCTATCTGTCTGCAGAAAGGTAAATACTTGAGGGGGAGGGATGTTGCTAGACAGAGTAGTTAGGATGATAAATCAACCCTGTGGTCCTGGCAGAGGGGTGCTAAAGGTGAAAGAATGACCTCTTTGAGCTACCTACGGTATAATTATCATCATTTGTATGAACGTGGAGCAGGAGTCAGTTCCTTAGCACCACACGTGCTGGGTGCCTGGCATGCCACTCCTCTGGGAGAAGATAAGCACATATGGAAGAAAGTCTCCTTCGCATTTACTTTCCAGCCATGGCACCCGATTGCTCCATGTTCTCTTTTTTGACCTCCTCAGCATACAGTCATGTCCTATTAGACTCTCAGGCTATCATGTAAACCGAGCAAGATACGCTCAGATGTGGGATTTGAGGGAAAATCAATAACACACTGATTAGTGCACATGCTTCTCAAATGCTCAAATTTCCAAGCTGAAGTCCATGAGTTCTCAGAGACAGGATGAAAGAATAAATAATTATGAAACTCCTACTGCTTCTCAGCAGCTTATCTCTGCATTTTGCCTACAGTATTAATAGAGACACAGCCTTCTAATTGCATTATATACATGATGCTACCTTTGAGTCTTGGTAAAGCACATTAATCAGCCATGTCTGCAAATCATGACTGTGGCTCTTTAAGCTAACTCTGGATCTCGGTCATCTAAAATATAACTACTATGTGGTTTGCAGTATTACCCATGCTCATATTCAAGCAAGATGTTCATGCTGCATGCTGCAGTATGTAAACTCAGTAATGCTTTCAATATGCGAGTTGCTAATCCACTAAGATGCTCCTGATAATAATTTATTTTCTATGCTTTATTTATTCTTGTTAAGTTACTGAAACCCCTGGACTGGGATTTTGGAATATTTGCCTCTGCCTTACACAATCCCCTTTAGCTCCAGGAGCTGACCCGTGGAATGAAGCTTTAGATCAGAGTTTTAGACCCTGAGAAAGAAAGGTTTAGCTGTGTCAGTGAAGGCAAGCACCATAGGTTTGTCCAGAAGGCTTCTCAAGAGGGACAAATGTCAGGGCATGTTATGATGATAAAGCTGCACATGTCTATTTCCCACCAGAGGAAGATGGTGTTAAGCTCTTTTGGGGATCTCTTTTGTGGAGACTGCCTGAATGTAACAGGTTTGTCTCCCATGTGTCCTGCATTCATCATCTCTGCACAGGTCCTAAGAGCCTTCAACACAGCTCCAGCTGGTAGCCAGTGGCTTTGACTATGCCAGTAAGAATATATTAGATTGCTACAGGGGAGATTAGAGTAGAAGGGTATTACTTTTTCTCCCTGTGTTGCAAGGAAAGGATATGTTTCACAGCCTGTGCCAATTGGAGACAAACTCTCCTGAGACTGCATTCTATAAAGGAGTTTATTTACAGCCAGATAGTTACCCAGCAGTCAGCCCCTTACTCAGTCGCCATGCTCTTAGCAGTGCCTATTGAATGCAGCAAGTTCAGTAAGCTGTAGAAAAAACCCACTGGAGAGACATGGGTACTGTATGACTAACTGAAGCTCTGTTGAAGAGAGAAAAGAAGTTTTCTGTCCTTAATGCGGCAGTAAATCCCATATTATAGAAAGTGCAGGAGCAATAGAAGTGGAATGGCACCTCACACCTCAGTACAAGGTGGTGGCATGACCTAGTGGGTAGGGAAGCTCTTGGTAATCCTTTCTACTGTTTTCTTCCCTACAGACACCAAAATGTCTCTGAATTCACAAAGTCCTTGTTGGGATTTTCTTTTTCAGTTGCTCCTTTTGACAAGACACAGCTGGCACTTTTATTCAGCATCCATCAGTAAACCAGTTGCAATGCCTTACTGCAGTGTTTTTGTCTCCATTGTTGCACTGCTTTCTGTTGTGCTGGCTGTAAATGAATCGATTTGTGCAATTAGCACTGGAGCTGTGAAGTGCCTAATAACAGGCAAAACAGGAGCCTGTGTGCTGTGGCAGCTAGATGCACAAAATGATGCAAGCAGGTTGGGGGGTGTCATGTCATGCAGCATCTGATGTTTTCATGAGCAGAAGTAGAATGTACTCATTGCAGGTATTTGGAGGTATTAATAGCAGCAAAGATCTCAGCCATCAAATTCAGTAAGTATATGAAAGGTACCACTCACAGTAAGTTTAACAAGGTTTTCTGTTGTATGCCATTTGGCTTCAGTGTGAAGTATGTGCATGAGAATCAGCAGAACTGGTGTTTGAAGTGGTCATTGGCTAATATAAAACCTTACATAAAACTAAGACTGACCAAGCACTATTTTACCCAAACAAATGGATTTCATTCAGTCTGCCTTCAAAGGAGAAAATGACAAACTGAGCACTTTGCTGGCACAAGGGAAATGATGTGAAAAGGCACACAGGGATAGTGCAATTTGACAAGTAGGTTTGCATTTGAAGCCTGTGAGAGCTGGAAATTAAAAGGGGCCACAAGCTAGACTCAGATTGTACACAAATGCAACTAAGAGCAAGTTGCAGAGATCCAAGCCTTCAAAAACACATGCAGAAAACGCAGGGCCATGGTTCAAAGTCACTGACCTCAACTGTTTGGTGTTGTCCAGCTTAATGAGACCTTTTTTCCTAGCCCAGGTGGTTTTATTTCATGAATATTAGGCACTGTGCTGGGAAAGAGTTCTTCAGTCCTGGAGCACTGATAAGGAACCTTGTGCTAAGGTGCTGTCCTGACCTTAAAGAGGATCTCAGACTGAGATACTCATGCATGCCTGTCTGCATTTAGGATCCAGCACCAGTAGCCACTAAATAAGATTTCTCATGGGTTTTCACAGAATTCAATGGAACTGCTCATGTGTGTAACTGTTACTCAGCTGTATGTATAGTGTCAGGACCTCAGACATGACAGACAAGTTAATTATAAATAGGTCAAAATGTGATGAAGCTCAAGTTGCAGTTGCAAAGTTTGCATTAGTATTAAATATTCAAGTTGCTGTCATACTTGAACTGATTGCTGTAAGGTTACAAAGCAAGTTTCTAATATTTATGACGTGTCTTGTTCACTTCTTCTTGACACTGTCTTGAACTAATGGAGACAAGGTGATGGATTTTCTTGTTTTTTTCAAGCACCTATAACCCTCATATCTTAATATTAGCTTAATGCTGTGGAAGGCAGGAATGTGGGGATATACACTTTAGGGTTGAAAAGTTTAGGAGCAAACAGTTCTTATTTTGTGGTAGGTACACAGTCAATACAGTGCAAATAAGTAATAACGTATGCTACATTAGAGGACCTTTCAAATTTTTGATTGTTCTACTTTTCCTCTTTGTCTAACTCCCATCACACAAAATTGTTTCAACTACAGATAATAAGGGGTGTATGCAAGGTAGATTCCTGAATTGAGCCATCATTTATATGACAAACATCTGGTCTCTTCTGGCTTTTAAGAAGAGAAACAACCTCAGGCCTTTAGATCTGTACTAACAAACAGCTGACACTGACTGCCCCTCCCATCACCACCAGGTTAAATGATGTTCTGGTATTTATGAATGCACAAAGTCACAGGTCTCATTTATCTCAAGACCTGAGGCCTTGTTATCATGTCAGCCCACGTGCTCCACGTGAAATCCTTAAGGAGAGAAATTAAAGAAAAAGGTGTAAGCGAACAAATGCCCCTTAATCAATTGCCCTCTGACATCTCTCACTCACATTTTGTAGGTTGCAAAATGAATTAGTGTAATGAGCTCAACATGTACAGCAGATGGCAGGGACATTGTAATAAAAGTAGATGAAATAAAATCTCAAATAATTTGCTACGATTTATAACCATTGATCTCACTAAAGCATTTCTCTTTCTTCGGGGGGAGGGGAGGTAAAAAAGGAAACGTTAGGTAGGTGCTTTATTATAAACTATGTACTCATTTTTTCCCCAGCATACTAGGCTGACAAAAGCATTACACATAGAAAATCCCTAACCGTTCAGGTAAAAAGCCTTTTATATAAAAGTTTAAATAAATTTTCTGCCTATTCCAAGGAATTTAAATAAGGTTTCAAAGTGATATTTTAAACAAAACTTCTTTATGAAGTGATTTGGGGGGAAAAACTACATAGCTAAATCTCTCGGCTTTATGGAGCATATCCATCTGCATCAGTCACATTGCATTATGTTGTTTCACAGAATGTTGTAATATCTGAAAGGACATATTTTGCCTGAAAACCATTTTTACTTAAATGGTAGGGTATGTTGCTCACAAGGAAAGCGAGATTAGCTGGCAAGATATGACAATATAAAGCTGAAAGGAAAAGAGAAAAAAAAACAAAGACAGAAACTTAATTCAACTGTCCCTCAGAAATAATACATTCTGAAGAAAGGGGAAAAAATGTCTACAGAACAATATGCTTGCACATGTATTAGCAAGCAATAGAAACCCTCTAAGCCCTGATTCAAGCAAGCTCAATCTCAGATCCCAGCTCAGAAAACCCTTTTTTCTGATGAGGACTGCACGTATGTCATTGTGATCTCTACACTGAAGAGTTTCATTTCTAAAGCCCTCTCCAAAGCCCAGAAGATGAAATAAATAACATCTATAAAAAGTTTAAGCATACTTGAGTTATCTGCTGGTTACGTGCTTCCCAGTTCAGGGAACTGTTTACGGAGCTTAACTCTGTCTTTATGCTAGCATTTATTTAATGCAGCCGACCTCAAAGCTGCTTCAGCACACAGTGAAAGCTACACACCAAATTAAAGCTGCCATGCAGTCTTAGGGCCATTTAAAATTCCTTAACCTATTAGTGTAGCTGAGAATTAACTTAAGAGTACTTACACCTGCTAATTTTCAGGGCTGAATGATGTCTCGTGTACAGCAAACAGGAGAGTTGGTCAAACGTGGTTTAATTCACCCAAACACAAACAGCTGGTTCACACCAACAGCTGTAAATCTTTACCTTGCTTAGAGAAGAGGGGTTTTCGGACCCCCGTTGGACAGGTCCCACTGATATAAACATGGGGACAAAGGTTATAAGTCTACTTGATTGGGTGGTGACTGAACATGGCTAAATTAGTGGTCCTGGGTTTATTAAGTTACATCAGCTACATTATTATTATGTACTTTCCACAGGCATCTAAAGTTCCCAATTGGAGAGTAGTATCTCATTATGCTAGGTGCTGTACCAGCCCCTCAGAGGGTCATCTGTTGAAGGACAGCACTTGTCTGAAATGAATTTTACTCTCCCAGGAGCAATTAAAATCCATTCAAAGGAAGGAAACATCATTTCTTAAGGAATTTTGGTGCTGCTTCCACTTTTCTTCATAAAAATGCTCCCACATTTAAAAAAGATAAACTGTTTTGTCAGTGTTTCAGAAAGTTTTGTTTGAAGCTGTCACAGAATCATTACTGTGAGTAAAGATTCAGTATTGAGAAATAATGGCATTTTTCTCAGTTGAAACTTCAGTGAAAAACCTTTTCTGAAACCTCTCCCTACCAAAACCAAACAAAACCCACAAGTGACAGGCTGTCATTACAACAATGCAGGAGAGGAAAATGAAGAAGCAAAAGAGGCAGCGGCACAGGAAGGCTGAGGTTTTGCTGTGTTCACCTCCTGGCATGCTATTTTTACCTAGCCTTGTGGTGAGGTACCATTGTGGCAGGGGAAGTCAAGGTCCCTCAGGCATGTGAGCAAGAAAGGCATCAGATCCTGCTGCCAGCATCGCCCCAGAGGAGGGAATGGCCAAGGTGGGCAGAGATGAGGGAAGGCCAGTTTGTCTTTGAGTGGGTAGGGTGCCCTGGACAAAAGTCCTTACCTTGTGCACACAAAGAGCAGTAACTGGCACTAACTGGTACCCTGATGGGTACTTGCAACTGAGCCTCCAAGGCACATACTAGGAAGACACAGCTACTCCTCTGCCTTCAGTGTTGTTTGTAAGACACCTTCCAGTTCTTTATGGGGAAATCTGAAGAACTGCCCAAAGTACTTTGCTAGCCAGGCCTGTAGATCTTTTAGTGTCTTTATTAGCATTTAATTTTAATGGAGCCATATGCACCACAGCTTCTAAGCCCAACGACTAAATTCTTTCAATTACTCCCTAAATTTTCTTAATAAATTGAAAGTCTGCCCTTCCTTTTGCTGTCAGTGGAGTGATACCTCACTATGACCATCATGTTTTGTGCTCTGATACGAAAACCTTTCTTGCCCTTGTAGACCTTCAGTGGCTCCCAACCCCACACCAACTCCTTGCTTCTCTGGGGGGGTGCCAGAAGGCAGCCATAGATCCAGTTTGGTACTTGCCTGCAGCAAGATTGCAGTGCCGGGCTACAAGCAGGGGGATGTGCCATGCTCTGCTAGCAGCAGGGACCCATGCAGCTCGCATCAGGCTGACATGCTTCAGAGCAAACCTCTGCATGAGGGACCCAAGAACATGTGTCCCTGACATGGCTCCACACCCTGGCCTCTCACCTCAGCACCATCCCAACACCAGCACGCAGGGTCTGACTGAGACAGGGCAGTGAGTACCCTCCTTACAGGCAGCCTGGCCCACTACCATTCCCAGCCAACAGAGTCGGCATCTGGCATGGAGCTAGCTTTATATGAGGTGCCTCGAAAAAAGAGAATGGGGTTCTGTCTGACCAAAGCTTCCTTTCCAGTAACATTTCAAATCGAAATACTATTGAGAAATGACTGCCTGTCAGTTCAGAAGGTTCCTTTGGAAACAGATGGGTGGGAAGAAACTTGCTCAAACTGTTACCAAAGAGGTCTGTCAGACCAGCGAGCATCACTTCAGAATAAGGAAGTTATCTATAGATCTGAAGGGGCTGTCTGAGTGTGACCTGCTACTGTATTTTAGGCTACCTCTGTCTTCTAACCTGTGCCTTGAATCTGGATTCTGCAAGTGGCTTTTTTGCAGGCCTTTGTATTGTCTGTGTTCTTGATGCGTCTTCAGGCAAGCAACTATATATTTGCTGTCTTGTTCCTCACGGCTATACCTATGCCACAGCACACTATGGAAGGTTTGCAGCGTGAATGGAGAATGCTGCTGAAAAGCCTTTGTTTTCCAACACAATTTGTCTCATTTAGAAGTCATAATGAAAACATAAGAGAGGAGCAGAACTCCATTCTTTCTTTTTAATTAAAAAAAAAAAAAAAAAAAAAAATCAAGGCAACAGAGGCCTCTGCCCCCAAGCCAATAAAACAAAAAGGGCTACAGATGAGCCTTTAGGAGCGAAGAATCCAGGGCAAATCCTGAACAAAACAGAGATGCTTTTAATTTTTCATGAACATTTTATCGCCTTATTCTTTTATCAAACATATTTAGTGCCTTTCCTTCCACATATTTAACCTCTTGTTAAAGTTTTTGTTATAACAGCTTTTAAAAATTAATGTGTTAGAGAGAGGCAAGAATACCCCCAAAACCCCACCATCACGTAGCCACATTTATCCGCACTTCAGGGCAGCCTAAGGATGGTGGGTTTATGACAGTCCTTGAAGAATGTCTCCTGGGATGTTGCTCCCAAGAGAAGTGGTGGCTTCAAGGCTGGTATGAAATCAAGCTATGATAAAAGCAAGATAGCATTGGTTGAGTGCTGGGAGTGCTCCAGCTGACTGTCCTGCCCCATCTGAGCCCTCAGCACACCCGCTTTCATACAAGTCAGTTTTTACAGTAGCTGAAAAGATTGTCACTCTGAGATAATTCCTACTTTTCCAGAACTGGACCAACAAAAACCTCCTGTAGCTTGAGTAAATGAGAGAATTGTTTCTCTGCTTTGGGATTCTTAATGGGTCGGAGCAGCAGCAATCACCAGCAGTCAGGAACAACTGAAAATAAGCCATTGAGAAAAAGACAGAAAGAAATAAGGTAAAGGAAGGGAGCCATAGCTGGGTCTTGAGCATTGTTTAGCTTCCAACAAGCCTTCGTGGCTCTTTCTGCAACCTTATTTTTCAGACCTCTCCCCTCCCACTGTGTTAATGAGGCAGAAAGTGACCTGCCTACTTATTTTCTGGCTTCATACTTAGCAACAGGGCAACATGCTGAACAGCTGACTGTGTGCACTGTATTGTGGATCAGATCCATGCGCTATGTGACTGACGACTGTAACATCTCTGAAATAGCATGCGCCAAGTTCCAGATTTCTCTTTGCTTTGGGTAGATAATGGCATTTTCTCTCCAGCAAGCTTTTCTTTCCTTTCTCCAGCAGCGTGATCATCAGGCATCACGCTGAAGTGGCACATATATTATTCTGATTAACTCCCTTAAATTTAAGGAGGAACGCCTCTCTAACTGCATGGAGCTCAATAGAAAACCCCAGTGAACTCCACACATTTCACTTCCATCAGTGTATGCAAGCT
Organism: Neopsephotus bourkii; assembly: GCF_033783945.1. Classification (NCBI taxonomy): domain Eukaryota; kingdom Metazoa; phylum Chordata; class Aves; order Psittaciformes; family Psittacidae; genus Neopsephotus; species Neopsephotus bourkii. The sequence continues at coordinate 396,912 of NW_026901033.1, forward strand.
ATGAGCAGCTTGCACACAAGGCAGCTCCATTTGCAGGGTAGCTCTGCACTGTTTCTTGGAGTAAGCCTTTTCCCCCCCACCTTTCTTTCTCTTGCAGCCCATGGCCTTTGTCTCCCATGCTTTTTCCCATTTATGAGTGTTACTGGAGAGTCTTGAGTATAGACTGAGGAAGGTATTGCCCGTGGTGGTGCCTCTAGGAGAAAGTGCCTGGGATGTCAGATCTGTGAGCACCAGTTACGTGGTTCTCTCTCTGCCCCCCTGCAGGAAGCTTTTCTTCTGTCCAGCATGTGTTCATCACCTGCTTTACAGAAGCTGCTTGTGTTTGCCCTTGACATATCTGTGTGGCCACAGTAAATGTGCAGGCTCCCTGCGGTGAGAGAAATGTGTAACTGGGCAGTGGGAGTTGTGGGCATCTGATGCAGACACAGGGTGAGGTGTGCTCATGATGGAAGTGAGCACACTGTGAGAAGGAACAGGTAAGAAACAGAACAGAATATAACCCTTGATTTGGAGTAATGTTGTCTTTGCCCCAGCCCTGAACACAGCTGCATCTTCCTTTTCCTCTTTGGCAAGATCCCACAGAAATTCCCTTGGAGAGCACAGTGGGCTAGGAAGAAGTAAATCTTCAGCTGGAAACCAATTTCTTTCCAGTTTATGAGCTTTCCAGCTCCTTCCAAGATCAACACGGTAAAACAATACAGCTGCATACCTGCAGACAACATAATGGCAGAGCGAGTTGCTCTCACAGAAGAAATGCTGTGCTGCCGTACCTAGAAGACGCCTTCAAAACTCCATGGGAGAGCTGTGTGGATTGCTTTGACATGATAGGAAAAGCATTTCTTTGTGCATAAGTGAAAGCTTTTAAACCATGAAATAAGCTACAAGTTATATGTTTAAGTCTTCTGAGACTTAGCAGGCTTCCAAATCAAGTAACAAGCCTTAAACTAAGGGACCCAATCAGACATAGTTGAGAAAGGAGCTGAACCTAATGCAGGATTCCGCTCCCTAGTGCATACTAAGTTACATTTCACATCCATATAGCCTCAAGCTTCAGCATTTCTTAGGTCAAAATATATGAACAGGTTAAATTCTGAGACGACACTAGCTTATTGCAATAATTTTCTTTGAAAATATTAACTATTTCTTGACCAGTTTTTGTCAAAGAATGTGTACTCAGCAATGTACTAATGTTTATGGCACTGTGAGCATTCTCAATATATTCCTTTGGCAGCATCAGAAAGGTTCCTGAAAAGAATTAGTTTTTGTTCCCAGCTCTTTCCTGACATCGTATGTTGCCTTGCAGAGGGTACTGGGCATTTTGCTCTCCTCAGAGAGATGTTTCTACTTTGATTGAATTGGGGCACCCTGGTCTCCCCTGTAGCATCTCAGTGATTCCATAACCTAAGCAGCAACAGCGACATCTCTTAAAAGACCGTGCTGAGCTGTATGCAACTACTACACATCTAACTGCTACCCTGTGTCACTGTGTGTGCTGTGCAAATACGCATGTGCTGCTTCAACTTCTCAACCTCCAGGTTCTGAAGTACAGCAAAGGTGACAACTACATTGAATCTCTGATAAAGGCCAGCAGAAAAGATCCCTGAGGAATGCTAGCTTCACATGAAACACACAGCATCCATTGTGTTAACTCGGTTTAACTGCACATTGATGAAGTATCATTTGGATTTCTTTCCCCAGTTAGAGGGTGCCATGTGCAGTGCACCCCACCAAGCAGGGATCAGGGAGAGCTATCCTGGGACTTCTCACTGACAGTAAAGGTTGCAAACTGTCCTCATTAGAATGCAGCCTACTAAGAGAGTCTAAGTAAGGCTTTGCATTAAGAAAGGAAAGAGCCTGTGTCCCAGAATACTGATTGCTGTGAACAGCGATGCTACAGTGGAAGGCATTAGGTGGGAGATTGCTTTTGAGAGCAGAGTATAAAGAGGTTTTGGCTGTTTCAGGTCAAACACTTGATTTTAAGGGTCTCCTAATTGATTTGTACTCTGAACCTGGAGTGAGCATCTTTCTACTTTTCACAATGATGGCCTCAGGAATTGCATTTTCTCTTCAGCACTACTGCTTTCAAAATCAGGCATAATCTTGAGCTACCAAGTTCATACCTCAAGCTGAGCTTGCCTTGCAACACCACTTCAGGACTTTGGTTTGGCACTTACAGGAATTTAATGGTATGGGGGCAGACCCCAGACAAACAACTGCCAACCAAGCAAGGTTCAGAGCTCAGCCTGATCTCCAGAAGGTCACAGCTTTGAGGGCTTAGGCTTAGCTTTCTCTCTGGTCTCCAAGGAGGTATGACTGTGTTAGTCAAGCCACAGCTTTTTTGTGAAAAGAAGTCCAGCAAAAAAGCATCCCTGCCTCTAGCCTGAGCACTGTAGTTGGTAAGTGCAACTGCATACAAATTGCTTCCCCCTCTGCAATATGTCCTTACATCTGTCAGAATTGATGCCTCTGCTCAGATAATGCCAGATCTGCCCAGGGCCACCTGCTCCCAAGGGAACTGAAAGGAAGGGGAGAGCAGTGGAGGGAAACGTGCTACACATCTTCCCACCCTGCTAAGCTCTCAGACTGTCCTAAAGCCTCCAAGAGCATCTGTTGCTTGTTTCAAGTCCTGATAGACATTTTGGATAGCACAGTTCAGGTTTGACACTCAAAATATATGTGTTAATGAGGTAATCTTGGGGGGGGATTTGTGATAAAAAATTACTTTCTGTATTGTACTTAGTCTTGAGATTACTCACGCAGCCAAGATATCAATATGCATATAACCAAGTACCAAATGAATTACTGTTTTCCACAAAGCATTTGTGTTCTGTACCTTGTTATGAAAATAAGTGATCTGCTGGCACCACCAATCAGTATTTGCCTCACATACATAGCCCTGTTGATAGAAGTAGTCTTCTAATTATGACCTAGAAGTATTCGTACTGCTTTCCCATTGTGATGGTTGTTTCTAACTGGTTTTACTTCTTATGGATGCACTCCTGTAGCAGAGAGTTTTCAGGGTTTCCTTTGGATGTATTGTGTAGAGAAAGCTTTTATATGATATTTTTATTATTATTAAAGAAAGGAGACTCTGCAGGTCTTGCTCAGAATTCGTCCTCCATAATCTTTGTTAGCAATGAAGCTGAAATTGAAAGGCAAAGACCTTCAAGAGGTTCTATCCTACTCATTTATAGGGAAAAAGTTACACATAACGTATGAGGTTCTTCATACACCTCCTACAATTGCCTTTAAAGCTTTTCTATGTACCGGTTTCCCTCAGGGGCCACAAAAAAAGGCCATTTGTTGATGTTTGAAGATAATCTAGCTGACTTTGTCTTCTGAGTGTCATGGTTTGGGGTCCAGGTAAAACAGGCTTTATTTTTAAGTTTCATATAGGTTTGTCTTTCTTTGCAGTGAGGAAGTGCAATAAAACTGTAATAAAACTGTAATAAAAGAAAGTGCCTGTGTAATCTTATATGCAGCATGCAGCTGCAGATGTAGCAGAATAGAAAGCGGTACCTTCGGCCACGATGGAGATGGGGTCTGTGTTTCATTCAGGCCTGCAGGAGGAGGCAGAATGAAACACCTGCCAGAAGCGGTGAGGACTGCCCACCCATGCTGGAGATCCTGGGCTTCTCCAATTTGTGCTCCAGGGGAAGCACAAGGTGTTGTAATGACGCCTTGCAATGCCTCACAAACGCTCGTCATTTCTTGCTGTTCTTTCCCACATAATCCAATGAGAAAAGACAGATTTATGGAAATTATCACTGAAGCCTGCTGCTTCTGCACATTTGCAAGTCTCTATGGGTGTCTATTCTGAGCAAAATATGGTAAGGTACAGAAACCTCATCCCGGCTCATTTTCAGAACATGCTTAATTTTATGCATACAAGCAGTCACACCAAGTTCAGTGAAACTGCAGAATTCTTTAATGAGGAAGAGATGAAGGCTCAGAAACCTTTGAAAATCTGACCAGTGAAATATTGACCTCTGATTATAGAACGTTTTTTTCCACTGTTAACCAAATTATCTAAATTGTTCTGCTATTGAGACGTATTTTTAGAGAGGAGTAATGATGTGTCATAGTCATAGGTTGCTAACAGCATAGATAGCTTCTCCACCCTCTACATCTCAGTGTACCCATGAGAAACAAAGTAGTAACCTAGCATAAACTGGCTTCTTTATTTGTCCAGTCTTTGCAACACAATGACTTTTAATGAGCACAATCTGAAGACTGTTTGTAGGCCATAAGTAGTGCAGATATCTGGTAAGGGATTTTGGAGGTCACAGGTTTTGCAGTCTAACAATACCTTTGAGGGGACTGATTTTCAGAAAGCTGGTAGCTTTCCAAAACTGGGCTCCATCTGTGGGGATTTCAGGGAGTCTCCAACAGGACACTCTGAAACATCAGGACCTTCCCCACACGTGGCTAGAGCCATAAGTTGAAACAGATGACAAACAACTATTGACAGGTCATTCTGCAGCTATATTTGTCTTCAGACTTCCTAGATATTGCCATCTTAGAAGTCTCCTGCTACTAGCACTTTTAAGACATTATTTTTGTCTTGCTTAAACCACTTAAATAAAGGAATTATCATTTATAAATGTACCAGGAAAAGATCAAAAAGAGTCTGTGCTTTCATGCATCTCATTTTTTCTCTCTTAAGTTTAGTAGGGATTGGGTACTCAAGGTTTGGTCACAGCTGTGAAGTGCAACATCAAAATGAAAAGCAGCAAGAGTGTGGTGAAGCTGTTTAGCAGGTAGAATAGGGAGATCTTCTTGACTCATGGGAGAGGTGAGACAGCAGAATTCTTCAGCCCATGGTCTCACCACATACTCATGGTTTCTGACACAAGAAACTGAGTACCAACCATAAGTGCTTTGCAGTTCATTCTTTGTGTTGAACACCCAAGATGCATGTAACAGGAGTGCTCTATTGGTCTTAGTTGTCAGCAAAGGGCTCTCAAAAGCACCCAATAGGGCTGATGTCTGAGACCTGTACAATTGATTAGAACTAATTACTACTGATGTTGTTTGCTGTGTATCTTTTTCATTAACCTCTTGCTAGCAGTAACAGAGGCAATTATTGCCAGTTTAGTTTTGTACATTACCTCTGGCAGTCATTCATACCTGAGAAAGGGAAAAAAACCCATTGGGTATCTGCCTGACTGCTTGGTCTTGTGTATTTAAGACTTGTGAAGTACTTGCCTGTAGCGGAGTCTCCTGTTGTCTTTAAATGCTGAGAATGTGTAGTGTTGTGCATAAAGATTAGTATTTGTAGCTGATCAATTTTCCTAGAGCCAGCCAAATTAGTAGTCTCCATTAGTTACCCAGGCAGGAAATTACCCGATTTCTGGTAATTTATATCTCATAATCCACTAGAATAATACGTATTTGAAAATAATTTATGCAAAGAAATACAAATCCGTGCATTAGTGATTTTGATTAGTCACCGCTTACTAATATTTTTGAGTCAGTACGGGCAGCTAAATCATATCCTGATATTCTGCCTGCCTATTGGATAAATTAAAAATGCAAACAGAAGCCTAGTGAAGAACATCTAAAAATACTCTAAACCTTGTGTGTTTGGTCTGAATTTTCAGACTAATCAGCACAACTAAGGGCATTTCAGATACTTTATAAGCAGCCCCAGAAAACAAGAACAAAAAACCAACTCTAAATTACTGTTATTAGAGCAGCTCAAAATTCTGAATTCCTGATGCTGTAGAAAGTTCTAAGATAGCAAAAGGCTTGTTCTTAGTTTGAAATTCAAATTAAAATACTTACATATCTCAACTTAGAGTTATTAAGTATGAAACTAAAGAATCAGCTGTTCTTTACTTGTGTTGTTACCTTGACCATCCTGAAAGATTAAAGAACAGTCTGGAGAGCCCCAGACACAAAGTAAAGAATAACTGGCATGGAAACTCAGGACTTGACTGAAGTTTTGAGGCTTCCAGAATTCCTTCCACAAAGCCCAGAAGCACAGTTCCTAAAAGCTGTGGCTGAATCAGTATGATTGGGCACAGCCTGAAGATAATTGGCTTTCAAACCACTCATCAGCTCAGTGAAACTGGGCTATTTCTGTAAGCGTTTTGCTTTCAAGGAACAACATTTTTCCCCTTAAAGAAAATTCGTTATATTGCAAAATATCTGATGAGCACAACTGATGAATGATGTTGATCTACAAATAACGGTGGAGTTATCACTTCATGTTGACTTGCATAAATATTGACTGTCTGTGTAATGAAAAGTTCTAGTTTTTAATATGCATTTCTAATGACATTTGATTGATTTCTATGTGTTTTCCAGAATTCCTGCTGCATATTTCAAACTGCATTCTGCAGAAGCATCATATTTTCTCAAGTGAAAGAGGCTGCCCTTTGCAAAAGCTCTGTTTTGCTTCTTCAGATAAGGTAAATGAGTGTGCTGTTTAATTATTTAAGAAGTGAAAGCTAATGGACTTCCTATAATGTGGGTTTTTATAATTTCCTAGAGCATCCTTCTTGTGTACCTGTGTTCCTCTCTGTCCTCATAAATTAAGTCTCATGACCAATTGCAGGAATACCTGGGGAACAGAATCCAGTGTTGTAAAGAAATTTTGTCTGTATGAGGATATAAATCACTTCTCAAAAATATATAAATGAAAGAGAAGCACAGCCATATAAGAAGGTTCTTTTCCTATTAACAGTAAGCTTCACTAAGGACCTCACATCTTTGATCTCTATTCTTGGGATTGTTTTGCTTAAGTGGAATAGACCGTGTTTAACTTTGTAATACAAAACACATCTGAAATCATTGACACTTTAATCAGTGTTTATTGTGTTGAAATCGCAGCAAGATCCCTTACTTAGACTGTAGTGACACCAAAACAGAACTGATTTCAGTGTAGAAGGAATGGTGACTGTATGCAAATACACAAATCTTGGTGCAAGGGGAAATATACAAACAAATTTGATGTTGGCAGATTTTGGTTTGATTTTCTAATATAATAAAATAGAGGAGCTGAAAAGAAACAAAGCAAAAGTTAACTAATTGACTTGATTGACAAATCAAGTCTCCTCCCGGCTGAAGTCTTCAAAGACCTGTGGTTCAGTGACAATGAGCATTGAGATCAGTTCCCTCAAAAGCGTGAATGCTGCAGCATAGCTTCTTCTGAGAAAAGCTTCCTCAAAACATTTAGGAAACATACCTAATCCTAAGTGTTCCTGACCCAAACATTAAACAGTTGAGTGCAGGTGTGTGATGTGAAAGCAGTAAGATGGCTTCCATCCACAAACAAATTTAATGTCTGAACGAATCACAATGTTGTCTACAATGCATGTTACAGAAATTGCAGATGATGTTAAAGCACTCCACAAATGTATAGGATCAAACAATTTCAGTAGAAACCTGCAAGCATTTTCACCTCAAAAAATGTTAAATTAACAGCATAGTGCAAAAACAAACAATGAAAGTAAGCAAAAGGAAAATGCAAATGTAGTCACAGTCCAAATATGGCAAAATTCAAATAGTAGAAGCAGGTGGAGATGGCTCAACAGGCAGTTCAGTGGATTACTCTCGGATTACTTTTAAATCTGTGTTCAAATCCTAGTTTTAACTGCAACTGAAATAAGCCTGATGACCTGAAATTTGTCTGCAAAGGAAAGTAATCCATACCCTAAAGACCTCAAGAGTCAGAAGAGGTTTTCTGTGTTCCTAGGTGACTTAGAGCAGGCAGGATCTGCATCTATGTGCAGGCCCAGATGCTTCATCTGTTCTTTGATGTATAATCTTATCTCAGTAGATATACAAACCTGACCATTGAAGTTTACTTACAGCACATCTGGAGGGAAAAAACATCTAGGAACTGAAAAACTATTTTTGCATAGCCTGGACAGTAGTGCAGTCTGTGAAGATGAGAAAGTTCACATTTAAAGAGGTGATCCAAGGTGTAATATTTATATACAATTACCCATGCCAAAATGGACTGTGTCAGTGAAGCTGTATGCAAATGCAGACCCACATACGTCCATGTACACATATTCTCCTGACTCATCAGCAAGTTTTAGCTTCAGCATTCGGTCTGAGCTCCTAAAGGCCTGGCCTCCCTTATCAGCTCTCACTTCAAACCACAAATGCCTGTAGATGCCTGTGTAGATGCCTATTAAAACCAGGGGACTCCCTGGTTTTGAAAATGATGCTGATTCTTAATACAACTATTAGTTGCCATTCCTACTCCTCCCATTTCACAGAGAACTTGCTGTTGCCTTCTCTGAATGTTTCACACCTGCTTCCCCTGCTCTCTCCTTCCCCAATCAGCACATCCCCTGTACCGCCCTGGTGGTCTTGGCACATTATCAGCTCATGTACAAGCAAAAACAAGCAAGCTGTGTGTCGAAAGAGACTCATGGCTGTATGTCAATTTTATTAGGTTGTTTGCTCTCCTGTTCTTTGAGAGGAAAAGGGAGTCAGAATTACCCTAGCTAGGAATGTGAGGTTAAAAAAGCCCTTGCTTTTCAGAGGGTCATAGCTATTTCTGCACAAGTTCACAGCTTTTCCACTGCCCTAGAAGCACTCTGGTACCACAGCCTGCTTCTGATCATGCCCCTCATTCCATATCTGCAGGCATCATATGTGAATTACCAATCGAGCAGCAGAAGGTCACAGAAGGGACAGTGCTGTTAGCAAAACTTTGCTCTTTATTCCTTCTTGTGAGAAATACAGCTAGCTAAACTCTATCCCTGTGTATATCCCTTTCAACATGGCATGCATACCTCGTAGAGAAAGCTAGGCCATTCTTTGGGTGAAATTGTAGAGCTTGCTGAAGAGGACTTAAAGGAAGATGGAGCTACAAGGTTCTTTTAATCAGTAAGAACCACAAGATCAAAAGATTCAGTCACATTTAAGCTATCTATTGGAGGGAAAAGAATGAGTCAACATTGACAATGCATTCATCTTAATTAGGACAAATATTTATACCAAACAAAATTAACATATCAGAAAATGCATGAGAGGCATATAATTAACAAAAGGCAAGGGAATTGCTATAACACTGATAAATTCTTCATTAATAAAATAACTGTTTTTAAATGTCAAAATGAGTATATTTTATTCATAAATTGTGTAGAATTTAGCACACTAATTAAAGACACAGGCTCCATAGCTATTTACATGGCAATTAAACCCACAGTGCCAGTGACCCAGCCAAATTAATGTTGGCCCCAACTTAAAAGTAGACACTATAAATAATTCACACCATCGCTAAAGTCTTTGCTTAAGCAAACAGTTCAGTGTAGAAAATTCTGGGAATTATGAATGACTTTGATGTGCATTAAAAAACACAACAAAATAAAATGCAAAATAAAACACTCAAATGTTTTATTAGGGACTCAGATTCCAAGCTAAGTTATAGCAACAGCGTTGGGAAGAATGTGAGCACAGCAGGTGATAACAGTCCAGCAGTCATTTTAAAGCAACTAAAGCTGCTTTAAAGATTCTTAGGAAGCAGACAACCTGCTCTTTCAGTCCCATACAAGAGTCCTCTGGCTCCCCCAGGTAGTATCTTTGGTTTTGCCTGTGCCACTTATCCACATATGACTTAGCGGCTTTGTGGCTTACTCTAATTCTTGTTCCAAGGTATAAAGGGGAAAACCACAGGCAGCATGCAAAGAACTAAGAACAGCATAAAGACAGAGTGGAATAGGCACATGCACATTTGATGGTGTGCTTTCCTGTGGTGGTGTGGGGGTCTCCCCTCTTTCTAGGAATTCAAAATTTGACTGTCAGCAAGGAATACCAACGTGCAAAGTACCTTTATAAGTGCAGCTTAATCACAGCTTCCTTGACCATAAAACTCTACAAGGAGTTATCCATGCTGTGCAATGTTCCTTAAGTATCAGCCACCTGCTTTTAGACTTGGGTGCAAAATAGGGCAATGCTTCATCTTTGGTGACGGTTGAGAAAGATAAGAATGGTGTTAGCTGAAGTTTTGGCATGGCTCATGCATCCATAGGCATGTTGCTATATGCTGATGCTCTGTACCTACCTTTGCTTAATAAGAAACTCAGGCAGAACCATCAGCAGGTAAAACAAGCAGCAGCACAAGTGCTGGGGAGACTGACTAACCAAGGGAAGTGTATAAACAGAAGTGCCTTGCCAAGTACAGGTCCCAGTACCATGTCAGGAGGAGTTCAAGCTGCAATAGGAAAGGAAGGGACCAGGGCAGTTCTTGTGTGTACCCTTCCAATTACCAGCCCATCTTTCCTCCTTCCTGGTGCATGATGCAAACCACAGCCCACAGGACCCTCAGTAAACCTGCTGTAAAAGAGGGGAGAAAAGGAGAAACATAAACCTGAATTAACAATTTAGCTTTAATATGTGTTGTGGTCAACTTAAACACAAGTGACTAACTTTTATAATTATTATGGGTAAACGTATGGTCAGTGTAAAGCCTGCAATGCATTCTGAGAACATCACAGACCTCAAAACAGGTTTCAAATGGAAACGTAAGCATCATGCAGACTGTCTACACCGAGATGAATTTCATCATCATATCTATTCCCTACATGATTTAAGCATTAGGCAGACCAGACTAGAAAGCATCAGTGAAATGTCTATACTCTTCACAAGCCAAAACAGCTGCAGAGGACCATGAAACAAGTCCAGCCTGCCTCAAGCCTGAATTTGTGCTTGTTTGGGTTTTTTTTCCAGTCATGTCCCACAGTGAGGCACAGAATGCTGTTATTCACACCACAGAGAGCAGACCACCAACATCTTATGGCTCAAGGTTACTGGAACGTAGCTTTTTCAAGTTTTTGCAGTCACTTACAGGACTTAATAATACAAAATGCTCCTGAAGTAATGATTCACCTAAAGCACTGGATGTAATCCTAGGTCCTTCAGTCCCAGAAAGGTATTGATAGGTTGGGAGATGTTCAGAGAAAAGGAACAGATGTGTTTAAGGCACTAGAGGGACTGATTTATGAAGTAGATTACCAGAAATAAATGCAAACTTTATGTTGTAGCTTTGACCAACCCAGAATGAAATGGGAGGTGGATGTAACCCAATGTATGGGTTTTTTGAAAGGTGCAAATTCCACTTACGGAAAGGAATTTGTGTGCACGTTGTCCAAGGGCTGGTATAGTGTGATGTAAAATTGTGAGTAGAAGAATCAGTGAAAAAAGAAATCCAAATGATTAGTTAGCAGAGTTTCATCCATGAGAAGTGGCTGAACTATCTTAAACAAGCTTTGGCAATACACTGGGGGCTGTACCACAGGGGAAAAGCCCTACACAATTAGGGAGAGAGAGTTAATGTTTCTTCTCTCTAATTTCGGTGACTCAGCACCCCAGCTTCATGCTTTCTACTGCTGCAGATATCCTTCTCTTCTGCTTTTCCAGGTCTTTGATGTTAAAACTTCAGCTTTTGGAGTCATCTGCAACAACAACAACAAAAAAGGCTTTTTTTTTTATTATCACATACCCTCAGCTCATAGTTACAACAATTTTATGCACCATTCATCAAATGGCTTCACAGCTTCTACATGTAAATGGTCTAGCTGTGTGCCAGTTATCTATCATAGCAGTCCCTTAACCATGAAGAGCCATACCAAGTTCTAAGGGGGAGTGCATGCAGCCAGATCTCTCTCTCCCCATCCAAGCTTTCCTCTTCAAGTTTGCCTAGTTGAAGTTAGCTCAGCTTCTAGGCCCACACCAGTGAAATGCTAAGTGTGCTTGGTTTAGGTGCACAGCACCCTTCAGGACTGGCACTTGTAGCCCTGCTTCAGCATAGAGAGACATGTCACTAAGTCACAGTATATCAAGTCTGGTACTGAATTTATTCCCTAAAAAGCTCTTGCTGATACAGCTTTGCTGAGTATTTGTCTGAGTATTTCTTGGGTTTTAATATTTTATCTCCATGATTTGAAAGCTCTCATTTTTGGACAGAATTTCCAGAATAAGAAAGTTATCCAGATACTGGCTCTTTCTCTGCTTTCAAGCCAGTGCTGCATGCAATTTTTCTTGGAGTATACTTTTCCAGCAATGGATTCAAGCAAACATCATATCAGCCAAGGTCATAATTTTGGACTGAGTGAGGTAACAGATCTGTTTATGCCCAATTCCAACAAAAGCTCTTACAAAGATAGCAGTTTCTGGTATTAGCAAGGCCAGTTGACCTGATCTTGCAAGTTCACCCAGATCCTGTGGCTTTATCTGGAGTTCTTGGTACATGAGGGAATCTTTCACTTCACACTCACAGTTAAGAATACGATCCAGGTCCTGAATGGACATTTTGAGAGCTCTTCCGGAAGTAAACAGTCCGCAACAATTTCAAACTCAACTCTTCGTGGAAGCTTTATAAAAAACACTTTAGAGAAGAAATTAATATAATTACCTATACATCCCCTCAAGAAATCCACTCTTTGTCATAGAATCATAGAACCACAGAATCACAGAATGGTTTGGGTTGGAGGAGACCTTAAAGAGTGTCTAGTTCCAACCCCCCCCCTGCAGTAGGCGGCCTACTAGAAGAGGTTGCTTGAAGCCCTGGAGGGAAGATCAGTGGTATTTATCTCTTCCACCTCAAGTATTTCTCATCTGTCTGTAAAGAAAGACCTCCAGCAGAAGTCATCATCATGAAATCTATTTTGTCACTTCAGTATCCTCAGTTTTACCAAGTTTTCTAATTCAAGGTAATTAGCTGAGTACTTCTAGTCATAACGTAGGCCTGTCACTGCTTCTCTGCCTTACTGTGGGCTTTTGGAGAGTCAGCCATACATTTGCTTTCTGCTACAGTCAGAACCCCTTCAATCTGCTGCCAATGATTGTGGTTTTCTATATTCATGAGCTCTGTGGATTCTTTTCTATTGATTCCTACATTTTTTGAGGTGTTCTACCCAAAATTGGACAGATGTCAAAGTCTATTTCACTTATTCCTACTTAAACCTTCTTATGCAGCATTTGCCTTTTCCAAATCAACATGAAATTACTGGCTTTTGTTAACTTTCTAGTTCACTAATATCTAAGATCTGTTCTGTAGAAATGCTCCCTAAACAGTTATTTTTCAGCCTGAGTTTATTCATGTTGATGATTACTGCCTGTGTACCTTCTACTTGTCTTGCTAAATTACAGTCCTTTTATTACTCCAGTTCTAGCACCCATCCATACCCTGTCTCTGACATGCTTGCTGTTCCACTTAGTTCGGATCACAAGATCATTAATGAAAACATGAAGTATCACTGGATCATGAACAAACACAAGCAGAACTCCAGAATCACCACATAACTTGTCCACAAACCACTCACATCACATAAGAATACAGGTTTCCAAACAGCTTTGTAACTCCCCTGTGTTTCATCCATTCTGTGATCCCCTAGCTTGCTCATGTGATTTTTCTGTGATACACCACAAAGAAAAAAACAACCCAACACCTTTGTTAAAATGAAGGTATATGATGTGTATACTTTTCCCTAACCAGAAAGGAAAAGCTGTGCTATCATCTTCCCGAGATGAATGAGTTGACATGGCTCGTCTCTAACAAATGCTAACTGGCTGTTGGCTCATCTTTTTGTTTTCTTCCATGTATTTACAGCTCGTTTGTTGGCTGCTTTCTTCCAGTAATTTGTCTTCCTCCCCTTTTTATAATGATAGACACTTTGTTTGCCCTTCTCCTGTCATTTACATATGTTTTTTTCTGTGAATAATTCCTTCCTACAATATCTTTTGTGAGTTTCTTTTATGCAGTTTTTGTCAGATGTTGTAATTTGCCGCATCTAGGCAAGAAAAGACATTGTATGACTTGGAGCATGTTCTCTGTTGAATCAATTTCTGCATGATTTCGAATAAGTAACCTTAATGGAGAAGGCGTCACAAAGCTGCTTTGCCAGGATCATTCTGATTTTCCTGATATTTTTATACGCTGGCTGAAACAGAAGCATTTAAAAAGAGTGATCTTTTAAGCCATAAGCATAATACTTCCAGATTACGCTCAAGCATAGCTAAAACTCTTCTATTATTCTGGTATACTTTGGTTCTTTCAGTGCCTGAAACAAAGAAGACAATTCTTTTTCTTTTTTTTTTTTTTTTTTTGGTCAGGAAAATACAGAACTTACGATATTTTTCTTCAAACATTTCATTAATTTCTAGGGAGGGAAAAAAAGAATCCAGTAAATCGTAATAAAGCGCTGCCCCTTGACAATGGAAGTTGTCATTTCACCCCCAGCGTTACTTTTATAGTTTCAAAACTTGTTCTTGGCCACTTTTCAAATATTTATAGCCCTCATATAGATTCTCTTTATAAGTGCTCTCAAGGAAATAGCCAGTCGTGCAAACTCCTGCACATGTGCTGAACTCTGCTATGTGAGGTAGTTAAGCATGGGAGTGTTAGCAACAGCAGAGCCCCAATATAGGAAGACTGCAACTTAAATCACACTGACAGACCAAAGCAACTGCTGTAAGTTTCACAGACATACATGAATATCTGTGCAGAACTGGAACCTTTACAAGGCGAGAAGAAAGGGAGATAATGCAAGGCGGTGTGGAAGAAGTCCAGCACAAAGCTGGGATGCTGAACAGAGTGACTTGGCAAATTAGTCCAAGCAGTCCCTAGTTACATTGCTGTTTCTTCTCCTCATGGTCTAAAGTAAGACTGTTGTCTTTTGGCTTTGTGAGGCACTCGGAATGCAGCAAACTCCATTTCTCATAGGCCTCTGAGGATTTTGAAAGTGCCATTCAAGGTAGTCACATCTGTGAAACTGAGTCAAAAAATAAGTAAATTAAATGCATTTCTCTTTCTTACACAGCTGTGACATATCAAAATCTAAATGTTTTCAGCAGTGGTGGTGGCTGAAAAATAGATCAAATGGTGATAATTTGCATCCTGATGGCCTGTGGAGTGCTCAAGAAAGAGTGGCTAGCTGCCTCGGCTCCATGGGCTTGAGGAAAGTGGAGCTGGGTGCCTGGGCTCTCCCCCTCTCAGAGGTCCCAGTGAAGCTGCTGCTGCATTCAGCACTGCAGCATCAGGTCCACATGGCTGACCATGACTCCCCCATTTGAGGGAATCTGATCTTTCCTGGCATACACATCATGCAGCTTGCTACCCCATTAACCTTGCCGTGGCTGCTGGCTGTGCTTACGTCCATTGATCCATGCGTTGTTGACTTTCCCCAGACAGCTGCTGTCCTTTTCTGGGAGGTAGTGCAGCTTGACACAAGCATTGTGTGGAGTGTGGACACCCCGTCCTGTTTGTCCTGTGGGTGTCTAAGCAACTGGGCATAACCCTGTGGTTTATTTCAGGGGTCCCCAGCTCAGTGACAGGTGAGACTTCAGCGTAGGAGCTTTGGACCTCCCTTTTCTGCTCCTCTACACCCTCACACCTTCTCCTATCTGTGACCTACACACCTCTTTCTCTACTGCAACTATTACCCATGTCCCCTTACCTTACACCTTTGTGTTCCCTCCTGCTGCAGACCTCTCTCCCTACCTCCTTGCAGCCTTCCTCCCATCCTCCCTGCCTCTTCTTCATGGGTTGCCTTGAATGAGAACATGGTCATGCAATGCACCCCAGCTGCAGGCAGGTATCCCAGCTTGCTAAGCAGGTATCCCCAAGCTGCAGGCAGGTACCCCCAAGCAGAGCAGGTATCCCCAGCTTGCTAAGCAGAGCAGGAGGGCCTCTGAGGCAGCCTGAGACATACCTCCTCTTGACTACCTGTCAGCCTATGAGACATGCTGCCACTCAGCTGCTAGCAAACCATCTGAGGACCAGATGTTGTGCAGGTCTGGTTTCATTTGGTCTGAGCTGTGCTGCAAGCTTTACTTTTCTGACTGTTTTTCAAGCACTTCCTTGTCTTACTCTGTGATTTTTATACTTCAGTTTCTATTTTAGCCCTTCATCTACTGGTGCCTATTCTGCATGTGCACTATAGACTGGTGCAAACACTCTTACCAAACCATTTTCCTGTCTACTAGAAAACATGCATGCTGCTGGTTTCCTTTTCTTTCACCTTAGTTACATAGCAGGCTAAGCCTTCCTAGAGACTTGAGGGAATTTAGGTGAGAAAAAGGAGTTAGCTGCTTAAGTCCAAAAGTCTTCAAGATGCGTAAATAACTTGAGACCAGAATGAAAAACTCCTTTAAGTATTAAAACCCCTTATGTAGCATCATTTACAAAAATTCCAGTCGATTTTTTTAATCTCACTAGGCATTCATTTTTAGGTATTAACCATCATTTTTGAACACTTCAGTCTTAAGTGAACCCAGGATGCTTTTGGAAATGTTTTCCTTATCCATTTTTTTGCCCAGTGTTTGAGGAATTACAATCTCACCCCCCCCCCCCCACCCCCCCCCAGTTTGTGGCCTCCACAGATGTTTAAAATTTCTTCTAGTGTTAGAAGACAGACAAGTCCGATAACAGCAGGTTCTAACCTAATTATTAAATGTTAACCTCTTGAGGTTAAATAATCTCATCTGATGTCATTACAAATGCCCCAGGAGTCTCGATGTGCTTTCCTTACATTTGGAACACATGTTTAAGGCAAAAACAGTGCAGCTCTTCCCACTCCAGCCACTCTGCACAGAGCAGTCAGAAAAGAAGTCTCTGTGCCATTAACTCATTTCTGACAATAGCCCCTGCCACACACACTCTCTAGATCATCTGCAGTTGACCAGGATCCGAAGGTATCAGTGCAGAAAGGCAAACTGTGAAACACAGTAAAGCAACCCCATTTACCAACACTTAGCGCAGAAAATCAGGGACGTTTTCAATCCTTCTGCCAACAATCCCATACCAAGTTGTGCTGCATCCCTGAACAGCTGACCTTCCTCTGAGATTTTGGAAGTCTGCAATGTCAAGAGTGCTTGGTGTTTATGACTGTTGAGCCATTTGTGACTGTTGAGCCATTTGTGACTGTTGAGCCATTTGTGATTGTTGAGCCATTTATTCATGTGCCTTTGCTCTAATTTGAGTGTCTCACTCAGATATGAACAATTTAGCCTATTACTTCCCCCCACCCCAGGAAATGATACATCCACAGACTGACATTTAATGGTACATTCACCCAGAAGAACAGATGAGATGTCTGAAGCTGTTAGAGATATTTTCATTTCTAATAGCATTTGGGATATTGGGAAGGGATGACACATCCATCAGCTAAGTCAAACTGCTGGGTTTTCCTGATGTGGTATAGACTTCTATTATAGCCTCATTGATAGTGTTCAGTAATCTCGCAATGAAGTGCACCATACACAATAATTGATGTGTGACCTTTCTTTAGGCCGAAAATGAAGTCCATGAACAAAAGCTGGCTGTACCGGGCTGCACACCAAGGTTTGCGGTTTAGCTCCACTATCTCTGATTTCCGTCATGCATGCGAAGAGGAATGCCTGTGATTGAAGAAGGCAAGAAGGTCTTGTGGCTAAGGTGTCCTTTTCATGAAGGTGAGCAGTATCTGAGTTTACAAAATTAACTTTTTCCCTTATGTAAGCACCCCTTAATAGACTTGTATCCTGCTGTAGCTCTTTGGTTTGTTCTCATTGCTTTCCCACCACCCAGTAGAATCGCTGCCCTCCTCTTCCCCTCAGCAGGACCAAGGTGACAGAGGAAAGCTGCATCTCCTTATATCACTATGCATGGCTGAGTGCATGATGGTGTCAGACGCACCTTGGTGAGGGTTTTGTGACTGGCTGGTTTATTCGCATTCACCTTGCTTCTGCAATAAGAACGTAAAGTGTGCATCACCTACTTCTGAGTTGTCAGGGCCTATATTAGCCTTGACAAGCTACAAAGCTATGTTTGAATTCCTTCACTGGGGTTTTCTCCATGTTTCTATTTTTATCAGGGATGGCTCTTGCCTGGTTTTCACTCAAAAAGAGTGTTGTAAACCTCAGACACTGTAGCTGAGATGAGGATTGTAACAGAAACATGCTTTTTGAACAAATGTTCATGAGATTGGAAGTCAGTGCAAAAATTACTGCAGAAGTGTTGTTTGGCTGTCTGACAGATAAACTGATCATTTTTTACTGTTGCAGCAAAATTACCATATAAGGCTACTTTAAAGTTGTGTACTACATCTAACTTTCTATTTAAGTAACAAGGAGATAGCAAGAGGTAAAGCTGGAGGGTGGGGGACAGCGCCAAGACTGTACTAACATGCTTTATGATGTTTATATTTTACTTTAGCAAGAGGAATCAAGTGCCTTTTTTTTTCTCTCTTTTTCAGAGTGAGGCAAGAAAACACATCCTTCTAAAGCACCTAAGGCCAGGATCAACTTCTGTACACAGGCATAGACACACCGTTTCCTTTGTATTCAACAGGAGCTGCTTATACATCTAAAGATAGCCCCTAGGCTCTACAAGTTTGAAAACTTCCCAGCCAAGGAGTGAATGTTTCTCTCCTCTAGTTTTTATCATTCACTGACTATCCTCCAAATACATCCTTTGTTAATTTGAAAGCCTTGAGGGAAGGCCTGGGAGCAATCCATGTTTCTGGAATGCGTTGATGATAACTTGCTTCTCCATGTGACAGAGGAGCCAACCAGAAGTGCAGTGCTGGACCTTGTTCTCACCAGCAAGGAAAGACTGGAGGTGAATGTGAAGCTCAAGGGCAGCCTTGGCTGCAGTGGTCATGAAATGGTGGAGTTCATTATCACAGCTTTGGTGGATAAGGGAAGAGCAACTGACATCATGTAACTGGACTTGTGAAAAGCGTTTAGCACTGTCACACATGACATCCTTGTGTCTAAACTGGAGAGACATGGTTTTGACTAGCAGCTGGATAAGAAATTAGCTGGATGGTTGCCCTCAAAGAGTTGCCATCAGCAGCTCGATATCCAAGTCAGTATTGGGACTGGTGCTGTTTAACATCTTTGTTGGCGACATGGACAGCAGGACGTCCCCAGTCTTCTGCACATCTCAGATCCTATTCTGAGGTATGTAATTCTTCCTATATACATACAATGTTCCTAGTTTGGATGTCATATAGCCCATAGGTGATGGGGGTGACTGGAGCTGACGAAGGAATGGGTGTTGCTTTGATAAGTCTCTCAAAACAGAATGATCATTGTCATTAATATACCGCTGTGGATAGTATGACTCTGTACAAGTCTGCACTACTGTGGGATTGAAGACATAGACTAGATTTTCAATCTTACTACGATAATGTGTGTTTCAATGTGCTTTAGTACTTCCAAAAGTTTGCCATCATTTCCTACCTGGGCAGTCTTTTCTTATTCTCTTGCTATCTATATGACAGTAAAATAAATAGTCCACTGGAAGTATGGAAAGGAAATTCTAGACTTAAAATATGGAATAAATATTTTTTATTTAAGGGAACATTTGAATTTTGTCTTAGGAGATGTGATGTTTTGCAGATCTCTTGGTCATAAGGTACAAAGTCTGAGTAATACATTAAAAGTGTTCAGTATCTAGAAACCGCAATCAGAGAGTCACATATAAGAATATGAATAAGAAACCTGATAGAGTGTTTCCATTTTGTTCAAAATCTGGCATCAAATCACTTCTAGATGAAGATGCTGTGAACTGAAGTTTTCCATTTTTGTGAAGAAACAGACACAACTCAGTCAGTGACAAAATAAACCTCCCACAGATTTTTCTTTCAGGCTGTCTTCACTAGCTGCAAAAAACCCAAATAGACATGGGGCTGAGAATCCTGGTGGCCCATCAAGGCTCCCTCCTACCTTTTCTACAGTAATATCAATTGTGATTCTGGATTCAAAGAGCCTATTAACACCCCCAATGGCCCTTCTACTGCAGAAATGAGACCCTAGTTATGCATAAGTGTGTTCAATAAATATGCATCAATTCAGGCACTTTATTTTTTACAGTGAAAATTTTGTTAAGGATGATTGCAGATCTGCCTCAGACAGAAAGGTCTAGAGAGTAAGCACTGGAAAGACCCTATGCCACATGTTTTCATATTTGTTTTAAAGAAACAGGCATTCTTTTGTTGCATCCAATAGCAGCCAGCATTAGAGTCTTTGCTTGAAGTTACAATACTTACAAAAGTAAATAAGTGCACAATCCATTGCCTTTGAAGGAAGCTTCTTTCTAACCCAGACAAGCAGAAAGTTGCTTAGGGCCTAGCACAGGAATAAGGATTTTCTTTAGATAGCTATCCCATGAATAATGTGACAGTGGATAATTTTATTATTCTCAGATATTAATAATTTCTTTATTCTTCTTTTGTCAATTCTGCTGAGGTCAGCAAATATACAAATTTTGCCTTTCATCAGTCTGTTATTATCATTTGTTTGGTTTTTTTTTCAGTATCTCCTTGTTCTTCTATTAAAAGATAGATGGAGCTAAATAAAAGGAGCTCCTGACCTTTGTGGAATCTTTCAGTGTCTTGCAGGCTCCTATCTGCATGTCTGCAAGGACTAACAAATGACTGCTTTAAAAGTTTCTTTTGTTGTTGTAAAGGCAAATATCAGCCATGCTTAATGTGGATATTGCATCAAACGTTGATCCCCATGGAAGGTGGGTGTCAACTGGAAGTAGCTCAATGAGTTTCTTACTCGATATTAACTTATTTGAATACTGCCTAGAAAAGCATTATCAGTGTCATTTATCTGAACAAGGTCTATTTAGCTTGCACTTCATTTCTAGAGGTGTAGGAAAGAGTTGTCCCTTTAATTGGTTAAGGTTCAGACATGCATTTCACACACTGTCACCATTGCTTAGAAAGAATATAAAACTACTTCAGAAATATCAGGGATCCCAGGCTGGAATAGATAATCAAGAAAGATTCTGCAAAGATTAATATATACCTTCATACTGGCATGGGTTGATCCTTGTAAAAGCTAACTATTTCCTTTCCAAGTTTGGGGTTTAAATTTCTCACAGCTTTCTTAAGAACCATTTACTCATTGAGCCATACTCATACACTCAATGCCTACCATTGCCAATGACTTTTAGAATCAGTCATCTTGTGGGTGCCATGAAATATATATTCATGGCAAGAATTTTCACGTGGCACAGGAAGGTAGATACCTAGCTACGGCTTCTCCTCTGGTTGGACTTCTTTTTAAGGTCATCTTTAGCCTCAGCTGAAAGGCTACTTCATCTGGTTGACAGGGCTCTAGGTAGATATCTGTTCATTTTAGGTGGTGACTCAAAAGTGACTGGGTTTGAGGACATTGTTATATTCTAGCTAGTTAGAGAAGTTGGTTTAACCCAACCTAAAGGTTAAACACAGTTCAAGTCAACCTTAAAGAATTAAGAACCCAACTTCCACTGAGAAATCCCTAGAAGATGAAGATCTGCTTACTTTCCTTCTGGTCTTTACACTGATTACAGTGGTCTTTGATTAAGGCCTTGAGTGAATTTTATGTGAACACCAAGTGCATGCTGAGTAAACACTTGTATGGCAGAAGGTCAAGGAGCTCATAACTTGAAAAGCTGAAACTCATGTTTTTGTCTGAATCAAAAGGAGCACCAGCTTCCACAGACAGCACTGCTGGATTTGAACTCTGGCTCTGGAAAATCCGGCTATAGACCATACAAACCCTCCCTAGGCTGAACTGTACATCACCTATACACCCACAGTAAGCTGGTGGGGGTTCATTGCAGTTTTTCTTAAGCTGGCTGTGCCTCTGCCTGCCTACAGGAGCTCACTGTGGTGGTACATGTCAAATAACATTCAAACTATCTAGTTTCGGTGTCAGCAGTAGTAACCTTGCTGAGGGCTACTTCAGATGGCATGAGCATCCTCAGCATCCTTCCTTAGCTACTGAAGTCCATGCTAAGCCTGTGGTGCAAACCCTTCAGCTGGCTTCAGTTAAATCAACATAAAAGTCAGTATCACTGCCAGTTGTAGTGTAGGTATATCCCAAGGTTTCCAAACATATGCTACCCTCTATCCTTTGTGCTTGTTTCTTGGCAGGATTTCACTGTAAAAGTGCAATGATTCCCCCCTTCCTTTTTATAATCTTTTCTTCAGTCGTGTTAATCTCCAAAGACTCTGTCTCTAAAGAGCAGCCTAATCTATTTACCAGCTGGATCAGGATAGAGGGGGGGAAAAGAGGCTTGGAAACAAGTGTATATTAGGTTCATAGAATCACAGAATAGTTAGGGTTGAAAAGGACCTTAAGATCATCTAGTTCCAACACCCCTGCTACAAGCAGGAACACTACACACTAAACCATGTCACCCAAGACTCCTTCCAACCTGGCCTTGAGCACTGCCAGGGATGGACATTCACAACCTTGGGCAACCTATTCCAGTGCCTCACCACCCTTACAGTAAAGAACTTCTTCCTTATATCCACTCTAAACTTCCCCTGTTTAAGTTTTAACCCATTACCCCTTGTCCTGTCACTACAGTCCCTAATTAAGAGTCTATCCCCAGCACCCCTATAGGCCCCCTTCGGATACTGGAAGGCTGCTATGAGGTCTCCACGCAGCCTTCTCTTCTCCAGGCTGAACAGCCCCAACTTTCTCAGCCTATCTTCCTATGGGAGGTGCTCCAGTCCCTGATCATCCTCGTGGCCTCCTCTGGACTTCTTCCAGCATTTCCATGCCCTTCCTGTTGTCTTTCACATCCCTTCCCAGATTTAATTCTAACTGGGCCTTAGCTTTCCTGACCTGGTCCCTAGCTTCCTGGACAATGTCCCTGTATTCTTCCCAGGCCACCTGTCCTAGCTACAATCTTTCCTAAGCCTCTTTTTCCCCCTCCAAGTAGCTACCCACCTCTCCATCTGCCTGGCCTGTCTTTCCTAAAGAGCCTATAGCTTTCCATTCCCACACTCCAGTTACAGGAGCCATCCCACCATGTTTCTGTGATGCCAATGATATATCCCCATAGACATGCACACATCTCTAATTTCTTGTTTATTCCCCATACTACAGGCGTTTGTATAGAAGCATCTGAGCCTAGAGAGACAGGGAGAAAGCAGGAGGGATTTGCCTGCATGCAGCATTCCTAACTTGTTTTCCACTATCTCAGTGTTTAGGTGATATGGTATTTATCGACACTGCTTCAACCAAAGGGAATGATAAAAGGAAAATAAAACCATAATTCATGAATCAGAGCTAGCCTACAGCCAGCCTGCACAAACACATGTCAAGAGCTGTGGCTTAGGGGAGTGCAGACCAGCTCCTCAAGCAAAATGGCTCCTGTACCTACCATTCATGATTAGAAAGCAAAGGACAGACCAGAGTTCCCCTAAATGGAAATGATAGATGGCATATTATGCCTCAATATAAGGACTGTTCAGGTCCATTCTCACCTCGCCATCAGTCTTTTCCAGAAGGGTAAAAAAAGCCTATTCTTGGCTTTGAAAGGGATAATTGCACCAGATTTCATTACAGCCCTTCTGTGGCAGCTTCCTTTGAAGCTGAGCAAATAAACACCTTCTACAGGGACTCTGTGTAAACTCTTTACACACATTTGTTCAAAATGAAAATGTGAGCTGGAAGCAGGCCAGGCTTCCCCCATCTTCTTTCTTCTTGCTCTCTGACCCCCGAGAGATGCCACGGATGTGTACATGCTGCACGTGGGCTTTTCCTCCTGGAATTCTGATCATCTTGGGAGCTGAGCTACTGCTAGAGAGAGCGCCTAGGCCTTTAGCTAACACCAGGATGGTTTTACATCTTACAGCTACTATTGCTCCAAATTTACCTTTCCTTTTCTAATTGCATGTCAGCATAAGCCCATACATTCCAGTGTGTGTGTATGTCGCCTTCAGAGGCAATTTGCACAGCTTCTCTTTCCTCTCATCTGCTTTACCCATACAGCTAGGTATAAATTCCTGACGCCAGTCCACTCGATTAATGTGGAAGAGTCAGTGAACAGGCAGAGGGAAGAAAGGCAGGCCATCAATAAAAATAATAACAATTCACAAGAACTTTTTATGCCCTCTGCAAATCAGTGACACTGTTCTTCGGGATGTCAGACAGAAACGTGTGTTACTATTTACAAGATAAGCTTGGAGAACAGCTAAAAATCAAAGAGGGATTTCTTAACTATCTTCTTGTCAGCTAAGAGCATCACTGAGACCATTGTTACCAGCGTATCTAGTAAGCTTGCTGCATGCAAATAGCACTTGATTTATTTCACAAGGCTCCTGATAAAGCCAGTGATTGTTTGAATTGCTGTTAGCCTGAAACAGGAATACTCAGGAAACAAAAACTCAGGGAAATATGTGTGAAATGTAATCTGTTACCATTTGCCACATACTGAACACATGTGTCATCAGTACAGGAAATGAATAAGCTATAGATCAAGAATATGCCCTGGACCTAGGAGCATGTATATGAATTTGCATTGAGCTAACCTCATAACCTAGGCAAGCTTTCACAATGTGTAGACACTGCTCTCCTTATCCTAGCAATGCCGCCCACATTTTTTTTGCCTTCCTTCATGTTTATTATTGTGCTTAATTGGCCAAAATGATTGACATGTTTCCTCTTCAGTACAACTTCCCCTGGGTCGAGGGTTGGGGCTTACGAAGGGGATTAGAAATAGACCTTACCTGATGTTAATGGGTTCCTGTCTGGTACAAAGCAAGCAAGGATGAAAGCAGTAATACTGCCTTTTTTCACTGTAGTCATTCATGCTTCTTCAATCCCCCAAATTAGGTTTGCTCTTTATATTTCCATTTTCTGTTTGCCATTAAATCATCAGCATTAATGTTTGCTGTGATGCAGTTGAGTCGTTATTTAATGGAGGACTTACTTCTTTGTCCTCCACTCATATCTAGGAAACCATTTTTACATTAAATAGTTAGCTTCTGAAGATGCAACTGACACAAGCACGTGGAGCACAAAGCACAAAGCAGATGGGGTTGTCACCTGCGAAGAGGCTGAGAGCAAGTTTTATTTCCCTCAAGTAATCTTCTGTGTGTATGCTGCTATCATGAAAATGTCCATTTCCTGGCTCAAAGCTTAAGCCAAAGGAGCCTGCTGCCAAGTGATTACCTGCCTGTTCTGGCATTCACTGCTTGCTTTCTGTCTCAGAGCCATACATTCCTGGAGGTGGGACAGAAAGGTCTCAGGTTGGGATTATCCAGGTGTGGCTGACAAAACCAACACTGTGGTGGTTTTTCATCCCATCATTATTTCTCCTTAGCAATTAGAGGTGCACCACTCTGAATTCTTAAAGGAAGAGCTCCAACAGCACTACATGCTATAGCTGCAGCACTAAATGTATAGAGGGTAAAAGTCATCCTCCAGCTAAGGGTGGATGAACTACTTGACTCCATAGGGCTTGAAACATAGAACTTAAAGCACCCAAAGGTACCTGTATCTGCTACAATCATCTGTAAAACCACTGTCCTGGTACTGCTAATGTTTCCTGCACACACTGCAGATATGCACAGGTTTATGTGCATGGAGGTGAAGGTCTGCTGTTTAAAAAGCTGCCATAAATCTTCTGAAATCACTCAATGACTGCAAGCTAGATGTTTTTCCATGATTTTGTGACTCTTTCTCTTGTGTTTGAAACTCAAGTGGAGCTCTCTTTGGCTGTCTTGAGTCTGCACGCATCATGTGCCAAGCAGCAAGGTGCTCAGGGAGGTTTGCGTTTGTTTCTGTTTAGTGACAGGCAGCTCTTTCCTGGCACGGAAACATGAGGACACTCAGAAAGGAGCTTCAAGTCTTTCATCTTTATTTTCTTTCTGAGGTCCAGTGTGGCAAAATCATCTACAAGGCAGGGCTCTGTGCCCCAGTCTCTCCCCTTGGTCTTTCCTCCGGCTGTCACGGAGCTCGCAGACAATAATCAGAGCCCCCACTTACCTCACCCTTCAGTCCAGACACCCAGCTATAGATAAGAGCTTTGACCTTTGTGTTCAGAGCCTGAGGTGGCTATATAGTAATAATAGCTCTTTAGAGAAGGTAAACTGCGGGCAGGGTGATCCCTGGCCCTCCTCATTGGTGAGCTGCAGCCTGAGAGCTCTGTGACATGAGCATCATCCCTCCCAAATGAAGAAGATTTGGGTGAAGAAATCCAGATTGTTCCCTTCCTCTGTTGCAGTTTTCTTTGCTGATTTTTTTCCTCTTATCATGAAAATTGGTCACGGATCCTACATTACTAAGACAGAACTGTTAGGGCAGCCAGACATTTAATCTGACTCAGGATGGCATATATTTGCACTGTCTTCTGTTTAAACTGTGCCGTGTCATTTGTGATGAATAGCTCTAATGGCCCATTTTCAAATCTGCAGACCAAAGATACTGTTGGGTTTTGGTGTTCCAAAAAGGTAGGGTAAGGATTATAGAGGCTTTAGAGAGTTAAAGAGGAGATTAAGTGTAGCCCACATTGAAAGTATAGTAAAGAAAGCAGAAACAAAACAAACCATGAAACGAAAAAACCTTGAAGCCTTAAAGCAAACTTACTGGGGGGAAAAAAAGTTGGATTTGTTTTTTTCCATTTTGTGATACATGAGGGTTTAAAAAGAATACATTTTAAGATTATAAATTTTACTCCTCATTGGCAGCAAAACCAGAAACTCTCCAGGAAACTTCTGTGGCCCAGACTGTGCAAAATACACCAGTGAATGCTCCTAAGAGGCCTCAGAGTACTTGATCAATTTAGACCTTGTTTCTGGTGACTGAGCTTTTGTGTCACTTGATCGGTCACACCTGATACCCATTTCTTTTTGCTGTGGTCTGTATAGTAACGTTCAGGTTGCAAGCAGAGGGAGTAGAGGTAGAGATGAACGGGAACAGCCAGGAGTCCCAACCTTTGAAACGACCCCCCCAAGAGCTTTAAATGAAAACATATGTAGCTTCTAACAAAAAATGTAAATAAATCATTCGCTTTTGTTCTAAATTCTTATTCTTTTTATTCCGCTTTGCTTCTAGCCAAGAAACTGCATTCTCAGTCTAAACACAGCCCCCTTGTCTTTAATTTTTCATAATTAAACTCAGTTTCCATAGTGTGCTATCCCACTGGGGCAGGTCCAGATGATTGCCTTTCCCCGTTGTTATAAATCGAGGCCCTCGCTGCAGAGAGAGGGAAGAAATCTCTGAGTATGCCCAAGTAAAACATGAAACAAAACAAGACCCAAAACAGATTTCAGTGTCTCTGCAGTCTGTCTATGCCTTTTCTGACTCCACAGCACTTGGCTGAAACAATAAACAAGTGCAGGCACATCTAGTTTATTTGCTGCAGTCCTGCACGTGCCCAGAGGAGGTGCGTTATGTGAAGGCTGTGAGTAGCCCTTCTGTCTTTCTGCATTTTGAGACCAGTGGAAGTGCTTCCAGAACTTCCCAAAACAGGAGCTGTGGTTTGCACATTTACCTTCAGTTCTTCCCCGTTGATGCCAACAATAATGCAGCTTTCTTCTACGTTTTACTGGCAACCTGCGCATATTGCTTTCACTAACAGAGATGTCCAAAGTAACAAGGCATTTCCTATAACTCAGGGACAGATGAAAAATGACTCTTGCAGGCTGAGGTTAAGGGAGAAAAGAATGAGAAATATTCATTTGTCTGCTGTAAAGAATTGAGTTTGCTCATTGACCATGATTTCAATCTGAATGGAGTTCTGGTTAAACTTTGGAAAAGCTGGGCAGCAGAGACTCTGGAAAGCTTGCCACTTGCTGCTATTTGCAGTTAGATAACTAGAGTGTCTGTGATATTCAAGGAATTATCTGTAGTAAGTACAGAAAAGTACAAATGATGCTGACAACTCTGAGACAGCTGTATCTGCTTATTTTAGGTAAAACGGAGAAGCTTTCAAAGACCACTGTTCTTTCTCTGTGCTTCTTTACTTCTGGTCACCTAAACACAGAAGTACCAAAATAGAGATTGGCACTGTAAATAAAAAGGGAGGTTTGTGGCATTTCAGGCTTGACTGAAAGCAGGATCAATTCTGTCATAATTTTTTCACAGAAATCTCAGAAGAATTGAGTATCTATAACAACTTCAAGTCTCTCTAGTTCTGAAAGGAGCCTTATCTTGGATCTACTTATCTTCAGTTGAACAGATTCTCTCTATTGCTTTTAGAACCACTTACTAGTTAGCTTGCTCTCTTTATAAACGTAATTTCTTTGCTGACACAGAAGATGGTCTTGTGAAACAGTGTGAGTGAAGAGGTCTGGAACCCATTCCCAAATAGGTACTCACTTCAGATGCTCCTTTTCCACAATCATTAAATGTACACATTGTAGGCTCACAAATCCCCTGAGGAAAACGATGACGGTCGATGCTCAGTAACTAGAACCTGCTAGGGAAATAAACCGTGTGCTTCAAGGAGCATGACACAAGGAACCAGAGGTTCTTCTCAGGAGAGACATAGGAGGGACAGATTCAAACTTAGCCAAAGCCTGCTCCTTCAACTCTTTCACTTACTCAGGACAACCACAAGAGCATGTCTTCATGTATACTTGCTGTGTGCTTTGAAAGCACTTGCTAACCCCTGTACTTGACTCAAGAATCCTGTGACCAGTGTCACAATCACTGAATTATCTAAGTGCTGATTGCGTAAAAATGGAGCACCATCCTTTTGAGATTATTCTATTATTCATTTCTTAATTTAAGCTTTCTCTGTCTCATTATGTTTTCTCACTTTGATTTCTGGGTTTACACCTGCAGCTTTACAAAGATTAATTTTCCCACTACCATTTCTCAGCTCTTTGTCTTGTCCCACCCTAACTTGAGTATGATTTAGCCCTTCTGTTGCTCTGCTTCTATGCAACTTACACAGCATATAGTTACACAGCATATTTCTAATACTTAACAGGCACACCTTCAGAGGGAAGGAATTTACCTTCTAGATTTTTGATAGCTTTTATTCATGCTTGCTTCTCATATGTCTTTATGGTTTTCTTAGGAAAAAGACAAAGCATCCACAATGTACAGCTTGGCACACGGTGTAAAAACGTGTGGTATAATCAGAGATTAAATGAGACAATGTATTAGATTGGATCTTTTTTTAACCAGAAAATTCACCATCCTTCATGACGCCTATGAACTGCAGACATTATGTTAGACCTGTTAGCAACACTAACATTCAGCAAGGTAGAGGTCAGGTCTCTCTCACACTTTTCAGACTTAAAACTATATGTGAGATACAGCTTATATTTGATGACCCTGTTTGCATTGTGCTCTCAAAATTTTCAGTGCAAACACGAGTTACAATACGTGCCTTTCTCTATATGCAGCTCCCCTTTTTACCCAAACATGCTGCTAAGAAACCAAACAGCCGCTCCTTGCCCCATGAAAGGGGAAAAGGCTGTTCAAGTAGCCCATGGTGTGCGAGAGCAAACATGAATGACTCACCAGCTGGTGTGGGTGTGCTGTGGCACAGGGGAGGTAATCCCTCTTTGACACCAGGTGATGGATTTGAGAGAGCAGACCTTTGTAGATCCCCAGGTCATTTTACAAACAGGCAGGGCAGTTTCCACCCCCACCTGTGTAAGCTAAGCATGCTTACACTGTAAGTGTGCTGAAACCCAGGAGGCTTTTGCTTATATCCCAGCACTGTTCTGGTTTCCTTTCACCAGTGTCTATTAAACTAAGCACAGCCTCCACTGCAGGAAGTCCCTAAACGGCTGAATGGCAGCAAAAGAAAGTGAATACCAGAGGAAGGAATGCTCTGTTGTGCTCTCCTTCTCATGGGTTTTCATTAAGCTGGTCTAACATCAATGACATGATGCAAGGCAGAACCCAGCATGCCATGCTTACAACCCACTAATCTAAACTACATGAATCAGGTGATGTGCTCAGCTAGAATAGTCCCCTTGGCCACTGTAACTCCAGTTCTACCAGTTATTAAAGAGAGTGAAAAATCAGATCCCCTGATCAATATTTATACCAGTTTGCTTATCCAAAAAGACAATAAGGAAAAACATGGGTAATGAAAGGGTGGAGAACAAACAGAAACTTAGAACACAGGGACTTGAATAGAATATTTTCCAGCCCGTCTTTCTCTCTGTTGGCGATGGATGTTCCCAGTTTTCATTTTGATGTGCAAACAGAAAACTTACCCCCTCCAGCTCCGCAGCTGCCTCGTGCTATTTTCAGTGTCCTGGTCCCATGAATGATGAGCTGCTTCAAAACAAAACCTCCTGGTTCTTTCAGTGCACCATTGGAAGGGACTAAAGGTGGCTCCTCAGAGGAAGGCAATGTCATGGGACCATTCTTACAGGCACAGTGTTCAGGCCAGGATTAAAGAGTCCTTAAAGACAGAGTCTGAGCTCAACAGCTGAGAAACTGGCTGATGACATTGATGTTCAGTACTTGCTTTCCAGCCCGGGAGGAACTGTGGAAAGATGAGTGAAAAATCAGAGAAATACAGCAGAATGATACATAGAGGGGAAAAACTCAAAGAAACAAACCAAAGAAACCATCCAATCAGCAAAATACAAACCAGACAAGCAAAAAAAAAAAACAAACAACATAAACCAGAAGAATATCTCTGAAATCCAAATGACTACAAATGTGATCTTGTTAGAAATGCAAGCGTATGATTCTGCCTTGTTTGGAAGGGAAAGTAAAGAAAATCTTAAAGACTTTCCACAGTTTCTTTCATTTCAAAAAATGACCAAGAAATTCCAAAGGAACAAAACTGAGTTTTCTCTCAATTCCATTACGTTTGCTAAGCATAGCTTTCTTTGCCCTTTCATTTAACTAAACCTTGCCTTTACAAGCCCAATTTACTGGATTAACCTTGCTGCTCAGACAGCAAAGTTTAACTCCGAGATAAACCCCACAAGGGGATTTGTGTGAAAAATGACTTTCCTGCCTCCAGAGCCTCCCCCAGCTCTGACTTAGCCATGGAGAGTCCATACTAGCTGACCTGAAGGCCATACTGGCTTGGTGCCTGGCTGTAACTCACGTGCGTCTGAGCAGCGGCCAAAGGATTCTGTCAGAAAGCAAAATGTATAGAAGGCTTTTCTCTCTGAACTGTGGGGCCTGAATACTGAAGCAAGAGGTCCAGCAAACACCAGTATGGAACACCTTCAAAGCGGCAAAGAAAAGAAAATGGTCTCTTGCTATGCCTGAGAACTGCTGTGGTAGGAATCATCTAGAGAATGAAGATCAGGAACTTTGCACCTATGCAGAAATTCGCTGCTGTCAGGCTGCTCTGTACACACAAAAGGCCAACCTGCTGAAAAGAAGGTGCTGTGAGTGACTGCAAGCTGATTTGTGTCTTGATTATGCTAGAAACAGGGTTTAGTGTTTCACATGGTGAACTGCAATGGTTTTGCCTAGATCTGTTGTGAATTCTGGGTGAGTGGCAAACTGAAGCTGTAGCACAAGCCAAAATAGAATAGGATAGACACTGAAGAAATGGCTCTCACAAAGACCAGCAGCTGGAATGCACCACTGTGATGGCATACGAATTAGATTTTTCAGCAAGTGAAATATCCCTGAACATCCTTGGGTACCAGTGTTCTTTTATATCATGATACAGCAGCTTACAGATGCTGGTCTCAAAAATGACTGTTTAGTGGCCTTACTTACTCTGACTGCAGATGGTCTGATTAAGATGGTGTCTGTTTAAAATCACTGCATTTTGGAATGGGGACAAGGAACACCGACCTGTAGTTCTGCCCAACTCCAGCATACAGAAACCCTCAATAACACCTTCTCTTCCTCTCACCTTCTCTTTCCCTCAATCAATCACAGGACTGACTTAACACCATGAAAGCAGACAATTTCATTTTACAGTCTTTTTATATGTGTTCTGGTGTTGGAGCATTTAGGACTTTCATTTCCAGGCACTGCGGGCGAGAAACACACTCCTTTAAAAATAAAGTGAGATTTTCAGGCAGTAATCTCTATGCGGCAGCTATGGTTTTCAGAAAAAACCCTGTTCAGACTAAAACTGCAAAGGCTGTGACTTCTCATAGACTCCCTGTCTGCACTGGGCCTTATGCAATAGAGCCTCAGTCTGGCTAAGACCCCAGGACATTCCTGAATTTTAAGTGATAATATGATAAAGATATGATAGAACATTTATCTCTTCAAGATCATCCTTCATGAGCACAGCTCCCTAGCTAAAGAAATCTGTCTTTAAGAACAGCAAGAATAGCCAGTGAATCTCCTGTTTGCTAGCTGCTAACTGGCATCTTTCCAGGCTCTTCACCTGTTAACAATAGAGCAATAAATGGTGGATGTTTAAGATTTTAATTTCGGCTAAAATCTGACCATGTGGGAGATGCTCCTATTTTTTCTGTGATAGATTCCTTTTATGTGAGGAAGCAAGATCCAGTGAGTGCTGGAATCTTTGCAAGACAAGTATTCACTGGTGAGCAATTCATATTTGCAATACCTGCATGATATAAAAATACCATTAAAAATGTACCTCCTTAAAAAGAGCAATTGCCAAATGCTGGTTTCCACATTGCCTTTGGGCCCAGCCACTTCATTTAGTTTTTGTAAATGTTATTTAGCATTTGGCCTGTGCTGCTGCCACAATTCCGTTTGGCTGTCACGGTCATTTTAGGTGATGCTAGCCTGAGTCGTCCCATTGCAGCTATTCTGTTGAAGGTGTACCACATCCCATTTTGCAGGGGAGAACAGAGCAGATGATAGCTTGATGCAAACTAAGGATTATCCTCAGTACAGGAAGCCAAGCGAAATCTCCTAAAAGAAACATTTCCTGATGCCATCTGCAAAACAATTGTAGCACAAAGGTTCCCTTGCCCTATACAGAAAAAAAACCAAACAGTAGGAACAGTAGGAAACATAAAGATGAAGACATAGAGCACCCTAATGGTCTAAACAGCCCTTTTGTCTTTTCACTCTGAGCAGGTGAAACAGTATTTAAAGCTTAAGAGGGATACAAGAGGCTACTTCTGGTCAGGGTGTTAAAGCAGCATCATTTGGCTGTATAAAAGAGAAAGGCAGTGGATAGAAAAATAGTGACTGATTGTTCTGATTTTAGGCTATCATTCATAAAATGTTCAGGTTTGGTCACAGTTTTCCATCATCCAAATCTTTGCTAATGAGGGCTGGAAACTAGTGGCCAGCTGGCTTGCTTTCATGCACATGCATTTCTCGGTGACATCAGGGCAAGGGCTGGGGGGAAAGAAAAAGAATTACAGAGTCATACATTAATTTTTCTATTTGAGTTTAAATTAGAATTGATGTGCACTGCACATCAGTGTTGTTTCTCTGGAATCCTTGCCTGGGCTGCGGGAGGAGAGTGTGTGTATTCTTGCATGGGACAGAGAGAACAACAGTGTCATTTGGTGATGGGTGTTGTGTTTGAGTCAGATTATTGGATTAGTGGATTATGTTCAGCATCTTTTCCTTGATCCTGTCACTGGGCACTGCTGGGAAGAGCCTGGCTCTGTCCTCTTTGCACCCTCCCCTTAGGTATTTGTACACATGGATGAGATCTCCCTGAGCCTTCTTTTCTCTGGGCTGAACAGTCCCAGATCTTTCAGCCTTTCCTCCTATGAGATGCTTTTAATTATCTTTGTGGCCTTTTGCTGGACTCCCTCCAGTTTGTCCATGTCTCTCTTGTACTGGGGAGCCCAGAACTGAGCACAGGATTCCAGATGTTGCCTCACCCCACTAGAGGGGAAGGATCACCTCACTCGGTCTGATGCAATATGCCTGATGTAGCTCTGGATACCATTAGACTTCTTTGCTGCAAGGGCACTCTGCTGGCTCGCGTTCAACTTGGTGTCCATCAGGACGCCCTCTGTGCAAAGCTGGAAATAGTTTGCTGTTGCAGAAATGTCAGCTACTGCTCAAAAGAGGGAATTGTGCGGTCGTGACTCTGTAAAATAGAGGTTGAGCCACCATTCTTTGCAGAGGCCTTTAACCATTTCTCTTTCAATCCCTACTTTACTGTTGCCCCATACAAGGTTTTTCTCCCTTGTATTATCACTGGTATGGAGTTGCAAATGGTCCCAAGTTCCATTGGCCAGGAACATTAAAAGATAGCCCACAGCACGAGGAAGTGGGCAGGGGTCTCAGGGGGCTGAAACCTGTCCCACTGGGTTCAGCTTCCTCTGGAAAAACTCCAGCCTCACAGAGCTGCTCCAGGCAGCACACTGGGCTGAGAAAAGCTTCGGCATGCCTCATGTCACATTTGGGGTAATGGTGGGTTTCAGCCCTGCAGCTTGGCATGTCCCCATTTCTCCCTCTAAGGCTGACAATAGCCCCTGCACTCCACTTGCCTCTTGGGGGTTAGGAGAAGGACCATGCCCTGGACTTCTCAGCAAGAAGGAGCTATGCTCACAGCTGCATCCAGGCTGTGCTCAGTGCTGTGCCCCAACTGGGCAGCCATGGCACAGTGCTGCTCAAATCTCAGCAGACTGAAGCCCACCTTAATAGAAAAGGCAAGAACTCACAGTTACTTTGGTTAAAATCTTAGCTGTTGAGAATTAAGAGAGGAATTTTTCTGGCATTGTGACTGATTGGACAGCCAGGAAGTGCCTCCAGGAAAGACCAGGCTTCGGTATCTGGTTGATGTGCAGATATTTGGGAAATGGGAGCATTCCAGCTGCGAGTAGTTTCAGCTAGTGCCTGTGCTGCTCTTATCTGCTGCATGACTGTTTAAGAAATGGGAGAAGGCAGGATTGAAAAGGTTGTGCAGGAATGAAAAGGTTGTGCAGATACACAGAAGTTTGCACGCATACACACGTTTATATAGAATCATAGACTAGTTAGGGTTGCAAAGGACCTTAAGATCATCAAGTTCTAACCCCCTGCCATAGGCAGGAACGCCTCACACTAAACCATGGCACCCAAGGCTTCGTCCAGCCTGGCCTTGAACACTGCCAGGGATGGAGCATTCACAACCTCCCTGGGCAACCCATTCCAGTGCCTCACCACCCTCACGGGAAAGAATTTCTTCCTCATATCCAATCTAAACTTCCCCTGTTTAAGTTTGAAACTGTTACCCCTTGTCCTGTCACTGCAGTCCCTAATTAAGAGTCTATCCTCAGCATCCTTATATATGCGCATTGCTGTTCCGTCTTGGTTTTGTTTTCCCTGTATATCCACCCATGTAAACTACACAGTGCTATTGCTATACAAGCTCTGAGTTCAGTGTTCAGCTACTGATGTTGAGGTTTTTGCCTGTTTTAACTTAGAACTACTGAACTGATAAAGACAGGCTGACAAGTCTATCTGCCTGTGCATGTGTGTGTGTCATCTAGTTCGTGTGTGTGTATTTTATGGTCAGCAACTTTCTGCAGTGTCTCTTGTTTACTGTAGTGGTGGGCACCAGGCCAGGAAGACTGTCTGCCTCCAACCTAAAGAGCTTAGAACTTTATGAAGCATCTTTCACTGATATCCTGGGGCTGAGGGAAGCGGACGGGCTGGCTGTGCAGCTCCAGAGACCTCCACAGAAGCGAGGACTTGGGCAGCTCTGAGTGCCTGCATATGCTATCCTGTGTGCCATACATGGAGGATTGATTATACTGGGGTTTTACTGAACTAAAGCAATGTGACCATTTCACCAGGACAGTGTTAAGAACATTGGTGTTTTCCTTTGAAGGGCGGAAAGATTGAGCATGCCTTAGTTTCTCAGTTTTCGTTCTGTTGCCTGAAGAGCCTGAAGCAGCCCTGTGGCCTGTTGCACCAATTCCCCGAATGCAGGTTTTAATTTATGATGCTGTCCGCAGGTCCTGACAGCAGGGCTAGTAGAATGCATCACTAAATTAAACAATGGCCTGCTCCCTACCGGGCAAATTGATAAATATGGAAAAGGGCACAGCAGAGTAAAAGTACATAGGAATCTTGCTGCTGTTTCTTCCATCACACGTAGGTCCCCTGTACAGCAATTTCATTTTAACCAAGCATCCACTTTAGCTTGACTTCACACCTACCTCATTCACAATTATTGAATTCTTTTATCTTCACATATATTAAATATAGAAAAAGACATTTAAGAGGATGCTAAAGTTCTGATTGGAGTAAAAAAAAGTGGGGAAATTTGAAGGTAATGAATGCAGCTTGTCCTTATTTCACCCAGAGCTCCAGAAGATTGTATAGATCATTTATGGTATCAACTATTGCTGGGTAATGTGCTGCAGTAAAAGAGAACACAAGATGCATTGAGTAGTGGCAATGGATTGATTTAATCAAAAAGTCTGAGCATTTACTCTGAATTTCATTCCCTTTGGCAATTTATAGAGATAACACAGGGCCTCCAGCCAGCTTGTCTCTGTGTACCATGTGTATATAGTTGTGGCTGCCTCTTGTGTCTCATGGCTTTTAAACATCAGATGTCTGCCTACCTGTCTGCTCAGGACTGCTAAACCCAAGCACTCCAAAATAATGTGTGGACTCTGTGGTTCATCCACTTCCCAAAAGGCAACCAAGACATCAGGTTAAAAATCACAAGGGTTTTAAATGATGTTTGTACCCTGCCTTCTGTCTCTAGCCAAAAAGGGTGCATCTGTGTCATAGTTTTAGGCTGTTCTCTGAGACCCAGCTCTGCTTTGAGAAGAAAGGAAAGTGAACTGAATTTCCCATTCAAATTGCCTGCTTCCTGCACCTGGAGCCTAAGGAGAGCTCCAAAAATCATAGGAAGTCTGTTAGGTTGTGCTGCAGGCTTCCAGATCTGCAGTGCTGAAAGAAGCCCTGAGATGGCCAATTTCAAGGAATAAGCGAGAGGGATGTGTCTGTTACACACAACTTCTTCCCTCCTTGCCCCCTGTGGAGCTTTCAGTTTTGTTCTTTCATCTAAATTTAAATATATATATTATATATAGAGATATTTAACAGGCATATAAAGAGCATGTCCTGCTTTTGTATACTGAAAGGTTAACAGCAGGCAGAATTATTAGTGCCTGCAAAAAACAATTTGACCACACAGAAAGCTCTCCCGCTTGACATGAAAAAGGCCTTTGTGGATTTGAATGGGGTGTGGGGAAGGAAGTGAGAGGAGAAGGAAGCTTCAGGTGCAAATGATTGTCATGCCGTTATATTTCCAGCCTATTAAAAACAAGACATTTTTCTTTCACTTTGGAAACTGAGAGAGCACTAATATAATAGCACTTTTTAACTTAGTGAAAAATAGGATCATAGTTGATGAAAAGTCACATTTTCAAATCCTTAGCATATTTCTACTAAATTGGAAACAAAAAGGGAAGCTAACATCTGATTTGGGTTGACAGGTTTGCAGCCAATACGATTCCCTTCCTGCTACTGTTTTCTAATGTATTTTTATCCCTCTTTCTACAGCAGTCTGCAGAACCCAGAAGAAGGAACCTGGCTGTTGTCAGAAAAGGATCATCCTCATTAAAAGATGTCAACTGCCGGCTGGCTGCTGAGATTTACAAGAGCAGGTTCCAAACTCAAACGGTAAGTGACTCCTCCTCTCTCCTCTGCACTACTTCGAACTGGAACAAGGAAAGTTAAGAATTAAAATGGAGGAAGAAAATTCCTCCAGTATTGATGTGTTGGGGTAGAGTTGAAAACATGAGCATAAACTGACAAGTACCCTTTGCCCTGCCTGGTGGCATCACAGAAAACATTCACTAAACAATACCTTCTTTCATAATGAAAGCCACTGCAGTCGTTACAGGTGAGTGCTGCTCCTAGGACCACATCCTACAAAAGAATTACATATGCTTGGGATCATGTGGACTGTACAAGCTTGGTGTTTTATCTAGGCCTACACATCCTGTGCGCTTAACGGCTCTTTAAGTAATGGCAAGTACAGGGTTTAGTTCATTGCAGTGAATGATAAGAAGAAATTATTCCAATGGGATATGGAACCAAAGCCCTGATACTTAGGATTTATCCCCACAATGTCTACCATTTTTGCCCTCCTGAACCCAAATTATTCTTGAGAATCAGATCTGAATAGCTAAGTGCCACTGGTGCTGCTTTTTCGGTGTATGCATTGCAGTGTGTCTGTCAGCCTTGCAGTGAGACTGCAGCTGTCTGCTTGGGAATGAGCTAGCTACTTTATTCCAGACTTAAGCCCATTGGGGTTTTCCTGGCTCAAAGGTACACACAGTACATCCTGGGGTTGTATCTAAAATTATTGCCTATAATTTCCCTTCCCTCTGGGTCCTGCAATTGAACTGATGCTAGCCTAGCTTTTCAGGAAGGTACTTTACAAGAAATAGTCTAACAAC
This sequence comes from Neopsephotus bourkii, assembly GCF_033783945.1. Lineage (NCBI taxonomy): Eukaryota > Metazoa > Chordata > Aves > Psittaciformes > Psittacidae > Neopsephotus > Neopsephotus bourkii. The sequence continues at coordinate 434,906 of NW_026901033.1, forward strand.
ACTTTTAGAATGTGTTTTAATTTGGTTCTGTTCTATTACTCCACCACCATGACCACAGTGAAGCAGGGGTTGACTGTATGGCAAAAAGATTTGGTCCTGACTTGCAAATGGGTTTATTACCTGTCTAGTAAGGCTGATTTTTTTAATGCAGGTCTTTCAAATGCCAGATCCCCCAACATACACACACACGGATACATAAACAAGTGCAGTTTCTGTTCTGCACATACCATAAGCATGTGTGTCTGCATCAGTCAGACTTTTTGCCTAAGCTGTCCGGCCTCTATTTCTGCTTACAAAGCCCGATGTCTCAAATCTAGCTCCGTGGACAACCCCAGAGGCACACAGATTCCCTTTCTGTTCCCCTCACAAATGATTTCTGGTAATTTCTGGAAATACAGAAAAAAAAACCTGTACCTAGTTATATAGACGTATATCTATAATGCTGATCCTTTGGAGGGCCATGTCACCATGGTGGTGAGGATCCTGCTGTTGGAGGTCCCCACTGATAAAACTTTCCCTTCTTCCATCTCTCCCTGTCGACCTCCAGTGCAGCACACAATGTGTGTAAATGACTGAGAATTTTGGCTCTAGTTGCCCAACCTGTGATAGGGGAACAGTCCTTTATCTCACAAAATGGCTCTGAGGACCCAAAAGATTGTGAGGCATTCAGATAAGAGCATAATGGCATGATAAGTAACTGGGAATAAGCACAAGCGCTGCCAAACCCTCACAATATGGTAGGAGCATGCAAGTCCCGAGATCCCCATTTCTGTGTGTGCTGGCTTGACAATTCTAAAACGCTACTTCTGCCACCAATCCAGTACTTAACATTGCGTTGAAATTATGGGGGGAGGTTGGAATGTCTGTTTTGGGACATGAAGGAAACTCTTCTTTGCTGGATTGTTTGTAAAATGACAGCTCTATGACACTATGAAGATGTGTGGGATGTTTGAATTGAGAAGGGAAGATGGATTAATGGTCAGGGTTTAATGAGCCAGTCAAGAGCGTGTGACAGATTGCTGAACTATATGATGCAAAGTGTAGACTTCACACATTTTTGCAATGTATATTACTGCTTTTTGTATAAATGCAGCTATATGTGTGTATTGGGGGGGGTGGGATTTTGAAAACCACTGTGAAAATACATCTGTGATGGTTAGCTATCAGTTCAGTCAAGGACAATGCAATGCAATATTTCTACCATACAACACTGCTTGTAACTGGGTTGAACTTGATTAGAGGTGTGCAACAAAATCTTTCATGCTGCTTTTCCACCGTTGGGGAAATTAAGGTCTCTGTAACACAGATGTTAATAATAACAATGTTATAAATAAGTTTACAGTTGAGTCTTTCTAAATTTGCAGTAGTGTTTGTCCTTTGAAGAGCGTCACAATGGATATGGCTCCAAAACCTGATCTATTATAGCACAGGGAATCTGTAGTCTTTAGTTTAGCTCTTTTTATAACTGCGGTTTTTAAAGTTATCACCAGATGTGTGTAATTACTTAGAGTTGCTGTAAAATCAGTCTCTGGGAAAGGAATCTGTTATTATGACTGTGATGTTTTTTACAAGATACAAAAGGAAAATGACACTTAAAAGGTTCTGCTCTTTGATTAATCTCAATGCTGACCCGTTAAAGAAATCTAACTGGTTTTGTTTACATCAGTAGTTTGATTCCGTTTGCTTGAGGCAGGGCTTCAAACCCAAAATCTGTCCGTTTCATTCGCTTGGATGGTGATGGTATGGTTGAGCTCATGATTTTTTCCTCACACCCAGCTTACCAGCCCTACTCAGCAAGTAAGCAGTTGTAGTTTGTCTCAAAAAGCTAACAAAATTAATTCCTTTATAGTTAGTTTGGTGAGGATGCTGCATGTTGTCAGTCCTTCATTAAAGTTCTGTGATGAAACCAGCGGGTCTTAGTTGTAGAAGACTGGGAAGTCTGAGGCTTGAACTTCTTTTATTACCTGAAGTTTTTCTTGGTAATACCTGAAGTTGTTACCCATGCAGCTCTGCTCCAGAGCATTTTCCTGGAGCACCTGGGAGGTTTTCTAAGGTACTTAGAGTAGAAGGGGATAAGATGCTACCAAGAGCTGTTAAATATATCCAGACATGATTATCTAAAGAGCTTCACTCGCACTAAAACAAGATTCTCAGTATGCCCAAGATAAATACAGCTGTACACATGTTTTCCCACTTTCCCTGGAAAAGCTCAACATAAAGGCATGATAAACCCTAAAATACTCCGCAGGATTATTGCTGAGGCTGTATGAAACAATAGCCATAATAAACAATACAATATCAATAGTGCTAAAACTGTATTTTGCTTCTACTTCACAACACTGGTCTGACATCACGAAGGCCCAACAAATTGTCACTCCTTACTGAGCACAAATGCTCTTTCCAGTTTCTCTCTGACTTTCTCCTACTTTGCCGTAAAATCCTCAGGAATCTGCATTTCATTACAGCATCCTTATGAGCTTGGCATTAAAATACACAAAATTTTGAATACTTAATCTACACATAAACCAGACAGTAACTCTACTATAGATCTGAGGAATGTAAGCAGAACGTTTTACATCTTAAAGATCACTTATTGACTCATATACATTTCCCCCTCCTATTTAACACTCTACAATTTAATATATGGCATAAAGGCCAAATGCATTTCTTTCCATTTCAGATCAGAAAAGAGAACACAAAACTTATAAAGAATGCATGAAGCTCTAAATATAGAAGTGGATTTCAGCTTGTCTTAATGCTCCTTCCTGTACAGTAGAAGCACATTTTACCCCTGGTAGGCAAAAGCAGTATTGTAGCCAGTGTTGAAATACAGCATTCAAGAGCCAACAACTAAATGCCAGGCACTGGGAAAGCATGGCAGCACTTCACAAAGGTGTTAGCTTGGCTGCTAATGGCAGCTTTACTGTTGGCTTTGACCAATATAAAAATAAAGTAGATCTCTGTGGAATATTGCAGTCAAGCGTTCAGAATCTGGTGCACTTAGGGACTATTTTAATAAAACTACGACAATAATGAACTGTAGTTTCACACAGTGTAGGCAATAAACTCAATGAAGTCTGAAGCAAGCTTCCAGAAATGAGGCAGCCAGAGCAAAATAGGTTGAGTGCTACATGGCCAAAGCAAAGAAAACGACCCAAGCAGTAGACTCCAGTGCTCTCAGAAATGGGAATAATTGTAGAGAGAAGGGTTTTCTAATTCAAATGTCAGCGAACAGACGCAGGTGTCTGTTGCCAATCAGAGAAAAACAGAAGCAAATATAAACCCATAAATGAAAACTACACAGAAACAAAAGAGAGGACAGAAAGCTAAATGGAAACAACTGGACAGTCTGAAGGAAGAACCCGCTTCCAGATTTTCAAGGACTGTTTCCCCTGGGTTCCTCAGGCTGACCCATGGTCAGTGGGTGCAGTGTAAAGGAAAATCTGAGAAGGGAAGTAGCAGCAGAAAGTGATGGTGGCAACACACAAGACCCATCAGGGTGCCACCCAATTAACCAACACCAGTTTTCATATTGGAAATAGGAGGAAATGATAGCTTTCTGAAACAAGCTAACTTTCTAGATAGCGAATCCACAGCACATAAAACAGTGAGGATTGTCCCAGATGGCCACTTAGAGAGCAAAAAAGGAACTGTGTGGTGCAGCACTACCCCTCAGCATCATCACCCTGACAGACCCTGTCACTTTAATGCAATAACTGGAAACAGAGACAGAAACTGGGGGGACTGGAATCTGCACATGGTACTCTGGCAGCTAAATGGATCCACTGTGCTCTGACACCTCAAAGGTAGATTCCTTTCCCTATAATTCTGTGGGGACAGAGCAGGGGCTGGATCTTTGCAAACAGGAAAAGGCAAAATTGTACTTTTCAGTTTGATCTCACTCTTTGCAGGGAATGCTGGCATACAGCAAAAGCTGAAGAGACACTAAAATTAATCTATCAGTCTGTGTTCTTAACAGGGTTTTGGTTTAGTTCTCTTTTCCTCGACAGGGTAACAAGGTCCAGCTCTGCTCTTTCAGTTACTGCAATATTTCTTTCTCGCTTTTTTCTACCCTTTTAAGGAATTGTCTCTCATGTAAGAACTCCCCTCCCTGCAAATTGTCACAGCCATTTGATGGCAACAGCCTCTTTCTCTGAAAACAGAATAATTTTATACATCTATCTTGATGCTCAATGGCAGTATAACAAAAAGCAGCTTAGCCAGACCTGAGAACGGGTTAGCAAATCAAAGCACAATAGCAACCACGTTAAAAAATGACCAAAGGACCAAAATAACTGTTGGACAAAGAAGGCAACTGAAAGGTGCTTCCACATTTCAAACAGCAAATCTCATGCAGGTTGTCTGGGAGGGCTGGGTATCTACATAGGTATTTCTCTATATAGAAATCAGTGTGTCACTTACAAAGATCACCTCTGAGACCTACTGAGTATGATGAAAGAATTACTTCATGGACATGAGAATATTCACATCTTATTTCTCCTTCGCATGAGGCCCCCTCATCCTGATGGCAGAGTTATTTTGGAGGCCCAGTGAGCGAACTGCTTGAAAGCATTATTCCATTGTGACTCAAAATCAGGTAGAATGAAGGTTTCTCACCTAATCACATTCTCTTTTTTCAGTAAAGGGAAAAAATACAGTCTTGAGGTATGATGTTGAACCTTTCTATTCAGAAAGGGAAGTTTGAAAGCAGAAGAGATGTCAGCAGTAGAGTTCAAAGGAGTCAAACTCCAACACTCAAGTGCCTACACTCAGCCATATATAATGCAGTGTCTTTCTATAGCATCCTGCTGCTTCCACCCCATCAGTAAACATCATCTATGACAGAGGCATGAACTGGGCAGTGTAACAGCTATCTAGTACAGCAGCAGCAGTTAAACTCTACTACTTTGTCTGTAACCAAGGAACAAAATAGTGATCAGATTTTTTCATTTCAGGACTGGACCATTTATCCTCACATTTCTAGACACTGTTTGGGAAACTCAAGGTGTCATTCAAGTGAGAAAAAACAAACAACAAAACAAAGGCAAATCAAATTGACAGATCTTATGGCAGCAGATGTAACATAGAGCACATGGATCAAGGAAGAAGCATCTTCTGCTGACCCATTTACTGACCCATCAGTTTCCTGCCCCTTCACACTCCTAGAGGCATGGGTGCTCTTCTAACACATGCCATGACCTGGCAGAGATGAGGTTAAACATCAGCTCAGGGTAGCTGCACTCACACAGAGCAACAAAAGTCTCTCAGATTAGTAAGACTCTGTGGATGAGTGATGATGATGAGCGTAATTGGCAGCAGGAACCTGATTTCCTGCAAGCAAGGGATACAAGTGAGCAACAGGGAAGGTATTCAAGTCCTGGAGTCATAAGCTGTTCTTTTGGATCAAGTGTTGGCTATTCTTGGGATAGACTTCAGGATAAGACAGACACTATATCCCACTTTCATCCGTGTCTCCAGTCTTTAGATTAGATTTGACTATTAGCAACTATTGAAGGAGACTTGTAGGCTGAAATATTGTGCTGCTTATTTAAGGAGAAATAATGGAAGCTGATATTTATTGCCTGCATTCTTTTCCAGACCTCAAAACAAATGGTTTGGTTCTTGTCTCTGTGCAGGGACACTAACTAAGGAGCAGGATATGATTTCAATTTCATGCTTCATTTTTTTTAGCATAAACCATTTTCGAAAGGTCACTCAGGTATATTGACATGTATTTTCCCTGAGCTGGGCCATAAGAGTGAGATCTTTCCTATTTTTGCATATTTTGTCACTGTTATTTATTGTTTTAACGATAAAGATGTATTTTGGCAATGCTGACTACAAGGCTTTGTTTAAAATAGATTTCACTGGCTTGTGGTTCATTTCTGTACTCAATCATGGAGGTGATAGGGAACATTTTGGCAGCTCTTTGCACTGAGACAACATTAAGAGCAATCAAGAAGTCTTTGCAGTCTTTTCAGCTGCATGAAAAAATTCATCTTCTTCTAATCCCCTTCCTAAAAATGTGAAGCTTTTTGACAGAAATCAGCTCTTTTTGTGAATATATAAACTAACAGGAGCCTCTGTTTTTTGTCATTAAACAAAACTGCCAGAAAACTTTCAGGCAGATGTAAGCTTTACCCTCTTCTAAAGCGTGCCCGAGAGTTTGTTCTTACCCTTCATACTCACCTATCAGCTTCCCCTGTTCTCACAAAACAACGGGTGTTTGAGCAGCAGCTTCTCTTTCTACAGCAATGTGAGTTCTCTTCTCATGGGTTGTGGCTGCAGACAGGATTTGCCCCCTGTGCCCACACACCAGGTGTCATGCAGGAGTACGGCTGCGGGGCTGCCACCCTGGCACCGCATGATCTCAGCAAATGGTGGGACGAGGCGCAGCAGAAAGCACATTGCCACTGTCATCTGGTTTGGACAACCTGCTTTTGATTTCTTCAGTCCTCCTTCGCCGAGTCCTCTTTCCTTAGGTTATATGCAAAACAGATGAGCCTCTTCACCTCTCTCTGTACTGTTTTTCAGGAATAGATGCTTGCAGCACGCTCAACCCCTTTTGCTCCCGTCACGCCATTGCATTCCTGTCAAGCTGCTCCTTTGAATTCCTACTCACTAGTCTTTCATCAGCAGTGACCTCTGCACTGCTTAAGTCAGCTAACACCTCATTTGCTTTCATGTGAAGTACCTCCTGGGTGGAGGATATTGCAAGTGGCAGGTAAACGAACTACTGCTAGTCAACTGGTACGCTCAAGCTGTCAGGCTGCCATGCATGTCCCCTCCTCACACCCCCCCATCTAACTTTGTTTGCCAGGGTCTGGTCTATGCATGTGAGAAAATGCATCATAGATTCATGGGCAATATCATCTTGAGTGGAAAGAAAGTGGTTTTCTCACACTGACTTTGAAGAGCTCCTTCAGCTCTGTGGCTGGATCTCATCACTGTCTCTTGAGATCTTCAGACTAAGCTATCCTTTTTTCAGCCCTCATGTCTTTTTTCCTCTCTCTTTTTTCCTTGTGTTCCCTCTCTTTTCAGATGCCTGTGTTAGTATATAATGCACAGTGTACAAAATGCAGTCATTTCAGCCTTACTGAACATACCAACATTTGGAAGGTCTGAGTTTTTCCTGTCTTTCTTTTGTCTTCAGTGAGGCCTGGGTTTAATGGCTCTTCCATAAGTTTTTGCCAGATGAAGTAGCCTGCTGGTTTGCAGCCTTAGGACAGACACTGTGGAATATCTACCATATTCACCTGGTCTTTAATACCTGCATTTTTAAATAACCTTTAAGACCTCACTGAGAGCCTAAGAATACCTTGAGACAAAGGTTTCAATAAGGCTGTGTCTCAAGCAAGTTGGAAGAGTGCTCATAAAATGATGCAGGGTATTTTATGAATATGTCATTTGTCTGGGATTGCAACTTGCTTTCTGGAGGTGATGAACTTTCCACTATAGGAGACTGGGAAAGTGCATGTAGTCAGCTCTGCTGAGGGAAAACTGAATTTCCAACTGATAAGGGGCAATATAACTTGATTGGCAGCAGTCAGCTCTGAATATGTTGACTTTCTGTGCTACTGCTTCTGTCTTTGTATTTTCTTCTTTCATTTTAATCAGCGCTGTCCCTGGAGTTTGTGAGGGGTGTGCTATGGGGGGGGGGGTGTTTCCTGTGGAATTCAGAATATGTAGCATTTATTTGACCTCTGCCTCCCATTGTACACAGTCCTGCACATCCAGTCGAGCCTTCTTTATGACTAATAAGTTCAAATATTAGAGAAAATGACTTTTGCTTTCTGCCAGCTGGTCTTGCTTTATGCAGAGATGTTAGTGATGCCCCAAGGACTGCACTTGTATGGGTAATACCGCAGGCTTCTTGTTGATGTTAGGCTAAGCATTATAAACGACCGGCCTGCAGCTTAACACCAGTCTAGCACTTCTTGAGCTTATTACACATGCACACACATGTGTGCATGTGTGGACACTCGTGCAAGCACACCCACCCAGCTCCATTTGCTGAGTGTTACTGCTATCTCAAATAGTTCCAGTTTGTACTGGATCTAGGTCCCGTTTGATACCCGTCTTTGACTAATATCTCACCTTGACTGTTTATGTATCCATACTCATGTGACTGTCAGACATAACAAAATGCTTCCCCTTTTTCCTCAGTATGTATTTCTTCCTACTATCCATCCATGTGTGTATACATGAATGTATAAGGGTTTGTCTCCCTGTGGCTTATCCATTAGGCTGTTCTGAGATACCTGGCCTGATCTTTTTGGTCAAAACTGCATAGAATCAGGTTTTTTGATGGCTCATCTCCAACATAACAAGCTCACCTGTCATGTACCTCCTGTATAATATCATTGATGGCAGCCTGACATAGTACTGCAAAGAAAATACTGGGGTTGAATTCAGTAGAAAACAGATCAGGCCATTTCTTACTTGGCTGCCTGGATGCCTACGGGAGTCTGTACCATAGCAGGTTTTCAAATATTTTAAATAGGAAATAATAATAATGATAAAAAGGCTTTATCTTGGTTAATGTATGTCTTCTTGTAAATGTGACAGTCCTTTTTCATAGACCAGCTATTTAATTGAGAGGACTGTAGAAAAATAAAACCACTGCATGAGCAACACGAAGAATAAAACCTGCCATTCTCTGGCTTTGTTTCTCAGCAAAAACTACACCAGTACATACTCACTGACACCTGATACGGTTTGTGCTCATACTGCAGCGAGAAGACATTAGTAGGGGGTTCTGTTCTCTATCAAATTGCCTCCATGCAGTAATTGTGTAGGAAGAGAATGTATCTGAGATCCCCGTCCTTTTGTCAAGAATCACCAGTTGATTTAAAACTTAAGGCAAGCGACAGAAAGATAGGTGGGCGATGTTAGTGCTTAAATAACAACAAGCAAGGGAGAACATCACTGCCAGCTGAAACATTTTATCTCTGATCAAAAATATGCTTGAAAGTCATATCTTTTGCTGAAGCTAGAGCTTTTCACACAGCCAGGCTAACCTGTTCATTGAACTCCCCTGTACTGCTAACTCCTGTTTCGCTTGTTATCCAGCCCGTATTTGACGAATCGTGCAGTCTTTTAGGTAATTGACAATCTGTCTATTTTGTGTCCTGCGAGCATCAAAATGATCAGTTTCCATCTGGTCTGTTTTTTAAGACACGTTTCCCACTTCAAAGTCCGCTGGCAGCATTTTCCCCATATTGCCAGCAAATTGCTCTCGTTTCACTTCTGACCCTTCCTGTTGCCCTCGGGTGATGTTACAAAATAACTTTTCCTCCCAAAAAACCACTCTTCAGAAAGAGCTTTTTCTCTGCCAGCCAGCCTAGAAGTACCCCAATGCCTGCTCTTCCACTTGGCTTCCTCGCACTAGTTCTGGCAGCTCTGTTGAAAATGGGCTGATACGTTCAGCATGCTGGAGTTAGGCTGTATTAACCTGAGGTGCCATACGGCTGACAGGACAGAAGGGAACGTAGCATTGCCATCTTATTCCCAGCTTGGCTGAGTGTTGGTCATAAGAAAAACTGCAGAAACACAAAGGAAGTTAAAACTTTGCTTTCCTTTTCACCATATACTTTATCAAAACATTAATATCAGTGCTCATGCAGGGTTGTTACATGCTAGCATTATCAGTAAAGCATAGCCATGTCATCTACTTTTTTAGCCCTTTTAAATATAAGGAAATTAATTGTTTTTTATGTATTAGTTCAACGAATTTAAATCAGGGGTTGTCAGGAAGTTGAAATAAAACCCCTTGATCTTCTCTGTTGTAGTTTATATTCTGAATATTGCAAAAAATATTTAAAAGCCTAGATAGGAAAAAATATAGACTGCAAACCTGAACCCTTCTGGCATTTACATTTATAAACTCAGTGGAAAGTAATGTTGAGGGGTTTTTTTAAGCGCCTAAATCCTATCACCTTTCAGTAGGATTTGGGCATCTGTGAAATTTCCTCCCTGTCTACCTAGCCTGACACTCTGTCTTAGAGCAAATGCTCTGCTGCACACTGCTAGCAAAGTCTGGTCCAACCAAAGGCTTTGCAGTAAGAAGCTTGTACAGTTATAGCATGACTACCTGCTGTCAGAGGGCAGCTTGCACTCTGTACTTCTGGGGACCACTGGCTGAAAGAAGTTGGCTGGCCAAGGAGTGTGTAAATGAAGGGGTATGCCCCCTTTCTTCTGGGCACCCCAGCTAAAAGCAACTTCTTCAAGCAGGGCCTGAAGGTGAAGGAAGAGAAGCACCTTTGAGAAACACTGACAGAAGTGAGGATGTCCTCATATTGGAAAGGATGTGATACTGTTGATTGGGCATCAAACATTTCCTTTCTTCTTTATCTAAAACTGGTGGCTTTACCAACCAATTTAGTTTGCTAGGACACATAGGAATAACTCTTGGTTTTGAACTAAAAAAGGAAAAAATCATTTCTTGCTCAAGAATGCAGCTCGAGAATACACATTCCTTCCCACTTGCCACTGGAGGACACAGGACTCATTCTTGCAGCTCTCTTGAGCCCACTGCTGCTGTATAGCTGTCAAGATCCAGAGCACTTTTAACCTTACCTGAAAGCAGAATGGATAGTCAAAAATCTCTGTACTATCTGTAAATGAGAGAACTGAGGGCATAAATCAAAGGCTTTTGACTCTTATTTTGGGGATGCGGAAAATAGAATTGTCCAGCTTGAAACCAGAGAAATGGAAGAACAGAGCACTGAGTATAAGTGAGATGGACAATAGATTACCTTAAGGATTTAGAGAATCTCCATAGGAGCTCATGCATAAGGCTTTTTAGTGCACCTGGGTGTGCTTGAATGTATATCCCACTACCTGAGTATCCCCTGCCCCCAGATTTCAGTAGAGCAAGGATGAAAATAACAAAGGGTTTAGATTTGAAGACAAAAAGATCATGCTGAGAGAATCACATAATGTTCTTTCCCAGTACTAATTTCTCCTTCTGCCTTTCTATCAGTCAAGAAACAGACACCTTGTGCAGCCTCTAACCTTGTTAAAATCCAGTATTGTATGAAGAATATCAAACATGCACTTCACATTTTAAAAAGTGTAAGCACAAATCCTTTCTTTTCTATTATATCAACATTGATATTAGCTTTTAAAACTCACTGACAAAGCTGAGAAGTTTTGCAAAAGCTACTTGAGTACAGTTATACTGTAATATACCCATTCCTACACACATAGAAGGAGCTATGATCTCTTGAAACACCGTCAAGATTATAGTAAAAAGGTGTTTATCTTTGGTCCAGCAATAGCTTGTGGTAGATTATAATTAATGCATAATAAGTCCTGTCTCCCACCTACACACATTCATGACGAGAGCTTTTTTGAATCATTATATTTCTGAACCTCCCAAAGAAGAAAAGACAATGAAGCATGAAGTCTGCCTATGCCTCCTTTGGCTTCTGAGCTCATGTCTTCATACGAGGTATTTTGTATGCTATAAACCTGCCTGCCAACAAGTGTCTTTATAAACCCTCCAAGATAAGTGAGGCTATATATTATTAATCAGTTGTATCAGGGTGATTCACGTAATCAGGTCATGCATTATCAATAGAAATAGCCTCTGTTCTGAAGTAAACAAACAAAAGCACAAAGGGTATGGAATAAAACTCCAGTGTATACAGATGTGCATGTGTTAGGCTTAGAAATTACATTCAGCTGTCCCCAAAGCCTATGTGTTGGTTCATTATAGGTGTTGCGGTAAAGGTATTAAAGAAAAAAGGTAAAAAGGTGTCTGAAAAAAATCAGACAGAATTTCTTCCCCTTCAAAATTTCTCTTTCTCAAACATCGCTTATCACTAGTGAAATACTACTCATGACTGTTAAATCTGCAGAGTCTTTTGAATCTCCATTGTCAGCATGAGTTATGTTTCATCAGGAAAATAGCTCCATTCGTAATAACTGCTCAGTTTGTTCCCTCACTTCTCCTTCCATGTAGAAGCTGTAGCAATACTTCTCATGAAGTCCATGTGCTGAGGACACAGAAGGAGGAATGGCTCCAGTACCATGACTTGCAAATTAATTGCAGAGTTCACGACACCTGTTGAGGCACTCTATGCCTCACTCGCTTGATTCAGGGTGTTCCTTAAAGGCTCACGGCTCTTAGACTTGTGAAGTAACTTTGAAGAAATTGCTTATGTTTACCCTCAATTCTCACAACCAGAAAGAAATAAAAACAGAAAATGAGGACACAAAACTGCCTGCTTTAAGGAACCTTCATTACATTTTGTAAAGAATGAGCATCCCAGCAAGGTTAGAAGGAGCAAGTTTTTTACTCCATCTGGTACAAGATGAATGAGTGAAAGTATCAGGAAGCCCCTTCTTGGTCTGAAGCAGCTTTGGAGCTGGCCCATGATGACACATTAGGATATGGTGAAGGATTTTTAACCGGACATGCAAGAAGATAACAAAAACATTGCTTACAGACATCAGATTTCCCATTATTGATCATCAATGAACCTGACAGGGGACTACCTCTTTTGTTAAGTAAATATTTCAGATGCTTATTATGGGGGATTTTAATTGTTTTTCTGAAATTAGAATGGACCCTCAGACAGATAAGCAAGCATACCGGATGCTTCAAAACAAAGGTTTTTAAGCCTAGAACATGTTTAGGCTTGACTATGACTTGGAAAAAAATAATGCTTCCAGAACACAACATAATTTTTATATTGCCTAATATGAATGTAGTTCTAGGTTGGCTTTTTTCATTCAGTCTCTAAGGAACTGAGCTAGAAGGGTTATTCTGGCTCACTTGTCAGTATAATGGTGCTCAGCCATGCTATACTGCATCTAGGGATTAATTTCTTGCTACTAGCGGATTCACCAGGGAAACACAGGTGGCAAGGAAAAATTTACCTATCAGAAAAGCAGGAGTACCAAAACCTTTTCAAATAGTGAAAGAAGAAAATAGATTCTAACTGAAAATGACAATATTTCTAGAGAAAGCTGTCTGTTATGGGTGACTGCTGACAAGTGGGAGCATGATCCAGCTAGTGATGAAGCAAAACAAGACATATATCTCTGGTTTAAGGGATGAAATCATATCACTATAAGACAATAAACCTCTAGGGAGAGTAAATATGTCTATACTGGATTGACTTCAACTTGTGTAACCATACGTGAGCTAAATTTAAGCTAACGAGGGCAGGTATTTCTAGTAATGTAACCATGGTAGCATAAAATTCAGCTCAGATTAAAAAAAGCCCCACCTGCTCAAGGAGTTGCATAAATACTTAGCACATAACCCTGTACTACCATTGTTACAACTCTAATAATATCTAAGTTAGATATGCTGCACATAATGGCCACAGTATAGATGCATCTTCTGACTAAAACTCTCTTAAAAGGGTGCAAAACCCTTTAGTGTCCCTACCAGACTTTCCATTGATTCAGTGAACTTTGGCTCAGGCCTTTTAATGTTGAAAATGAATGTAACAGATTATTGAACAGAGTTCTTGGTCTTAATAACAGCAAATTATTTCTTCAGGGTAATAAAACTGATCAAGCTGTAGTGATATAACTGAGAAAACAGACTCAAGGAACACTAATGAAAGCATCTTGAGTACTAGAGCGAAGTTTCACTCTCCCTGCCATAAGAAATCATTTTCAAAACTTTTATAAAACATTTATTCTCATATGAAGTAGGTAATAAAAGTGATACACTGTAGTCTTCTCTCTAAGCAAGATCAAGCTCACTACCTTGTATGAAAGGGAGCAGGTTGCCGAGGATGTGCCTCTTGAACACAGCAAAAAATTGTTTGCTATTGGAACGTGAAAGTGTGTTAAGTGCTGGGCTGTGATTGCTTTCCAACTAGTTTTTTACAAAGTTCTAAGGAAAAAAAAAAAAGAAAAGGTGGTTCCCCAGCCTACAAGACAGCTATTAGATTTCTACTCAACCAAGGGTCACCAGGAGATTGTGCTTTGTTTCATCATGTAGACATTTTTCTATTAAGGAGAAAATGATTTCTGGGAGAAATCAGAGGGCAAAGCTAGAGGAGGTGAGTTGTTCTTTAATTAGTAAAAGCCATCCTGGTTTTACTGAGGGTCAACTCTCCCTAGCGATGGGCAGAAGCATTTGCAGTAAATCTGTGTGGGTACCAAGATGCTTTATTGGGTTGAGTGGGGCTGTTCAGATGCAAGATTTAGAGGGAAAAGTTTGGGCCAGAGAAGCTTTTGAGCCTGAATCTAAGCATTGTGCAGCAGACCAAATGCCAGGGTATTTCTTGAAAGGGAAAAGTAACTTGTTAATGTGATCATGAGAAACATAAAACATATGGTGCTGTTTAAATAATAATAATAGTAATAGTAAGTCCTTTACAGTGACTGCCGTGGGTACTTCAAGCCTTAATGCAGAGGGGTTAGATCTAAATAATCATTTATGCTGGTATTTAACTGCAGATACATGAGAAGCCCTGTTGATATCACCAAGACAATTTCAAAGTGAAGAACAGATTTAAGTGCTTTGCTGGATGAGGGCCAGAGGCAGATGAAGTTAACTGTAAGACCACTTTAGAGACTTCTTTTTATCTCTGAATCCTCAGAGCACCCAGATCTCTTCCTGGATAGCCTTGGGAAGGATTACCAAGGTAATGCAGATCTAGAATAGTCAGTTTTAAAACTAAGTGGAACAGAATTAGAGACAGTAGTTGAAGCCCTTTCCACAGACAACAGGGGAATTTCCTTTAGCCATTAAAAAGAAGTTTTGTATTAGGCTTTCAAAGAGCTTTAGGAGCCATTTGTTGATTTAAAGGCTATTTGTTGATTGACATTTAAAAAAACCCAACAAAACAGAACAAAAAATACCCCAAACACATCCGTGTCAATTTTTATTTCCCTCGTTGGAATTGCTTTATAAACTTCCTGGTCTTATTTTTGTCAGAAAAAGGACTGTGTCCAAAAGCATTTGCTCAGCAACAGGAATGTAATAACAAATGTCAGCCAGGTATACCAGATCCCACCTTGTTTTGGATTCTATCCCACAGTGTTTTCAGGAGGTATTTGCAATCAATTATCACACTGAGAAGGACTGTAAAGTATGTCAGAAGGTGGGCTTGAATTCAACAGAATTGGCTTCAGCATTTTCTAATCACTGGAAGAGAAATTTTCTCCCCAGTTTTATCAAACTTTCCATCAGGCTGATTCCTTTTGCTTCTGGTTGTTTTACACCATCAGGGGAATCCCTCTTCAGTCCTGGTTGACTGAAAAAGTTCTACTGAATTCACAGGAGTCAAGATCTTTTTCCAAAAGGGTCATTTCCTAACCCTGGGTCAAACCAATAGAAAGGAGCATTCCCTAACTCTAAAGTTGTCTGAACTGCCACGGATAAACTATCAGGAGCCAAGGCCCTATTATCTGTACACATCTGGAATGATGAACATGAGCAGTCTACTAATTTTTGCAACTTGAGAATATGATGCAGTGCTAGAACGTCTTTGTTACTATTCATATATACTTGAAAGTGTGTCAGGTCTTACTTGGTTGGAAGTAAGAATTGTATGACTTTTTCCCTTTTTTCTTTCATTTCTTTAAATATCGGTTTCTAGTTTTTCCTACTGAAAATGAAGCATTTGATACAGACTTCACAAATCAATTTTTCTTCATGACTTAAAAGACAAGCACAGATTTCTAGAAGATTTTTGCAGTGCTGTGATGCTGCACCCTCTGTTTACTCCTACAGTTTATGGAAAGTTTAGGGCATGGATGGTGCATTTGCTCAAAACAAACTCTTGCACAGGAAAAATACAATGTTCCTGTACAGTTTAAGAATATTGAGGTTTATCCTCTGTCATTGCTTAGCTGGGACTTCAGGAATCCTTAGCTAATTGCTAATTGGCGGTGAAGATTAGACAAAATAGCATTATTTCATGTTTGGTGGAGCTACAAAAATCAGGGCAATATGCCTCAGCGTTCCTGTGACGTCTGTGTGAGTAAATAGGGACAACAATGAAATGTGGCTCTGGGAACCTGCTCTGAATATTTGCATTCAGAGGACAGGTTTTGACTTGGGTTTATCTTCATTTAAGGATGAACACCTAAATGATAAGGGAGATAATTCTTATTGGGGCAGTATTTCTCGTTGCTTCTTACTGCAGTAAGTGTTAGTGCTCTGGCAGTGGTACAAGGAAGACATCTTCACAGAATGCATTTGATTAGATGTTGACTTCAAGAGGAGACAAACTGTAGTGGTAAAGCTGACTGTTTCCCCCCATTGACTATGAAAAGGGCACAGAAGTTGTTTCTTTTGGTCAGGTGGATTCCCCAGTTTGCCCATAGATGGAATAAGATAAATCTGCTTGCTACATTTGTATTAATGTGGTTTTACAATAACAGTTAAGCTGTAAAAGAAAGACTTTGCTCTAAGGAGATGCCTCTCTGGCACATAAAACTTTGTGCCTTGCCAAAGATCTTAGCTGCAGATACACTGAAATCCATGTTCCTTCCTGACATAACATCTGAAGTTTGGCCATGATATATCACTAACAGTCTTGGCACCTGCCAACGTTTCTTATTGCCTTGCAATTTACAAATGTTCCTGACAAATGTTCTGTGCTCCCTCTGAAATATGTAAGCATCATCCTAGATAGGCACTCAATTAGTCTTTTGAATGCATTATTTTAAATTGATTTGTTGTGTTGCTTGGTTAATATTTTCAGTGAATTTGAAACTATTCATTTGGAATATTTATCTTCCCCAGAGGGGAAAGAAAAGGGGATTCTTCCCTTTACTTCATGGGCTCCCAGCTCATGTCTATGGCAGCTTTGATGGGAATGTTGGGTCAGCCACTGGCCTCCACCTGCAGTTAGGAAGATTTTTATCAGAGTGAGTTTTGGTCTATACATCGAAGCAGTGCAATCAAATCTTTCTTTTTTAGACTAGGTAAGGATTTCAGTTCCTCAGGATTAATGCACTTGGGTCTGAAACACTTGTTCTTTGCAACTGTGAGAAAAGGAATTGTTCAGGAGAAAGTTGTACTATATGCTGGAGTTGAACTTGAAGTGATCTCCTGAGATGTCTTTTATTTGTCTGTTAGGCAGAATACATATTTATGGTGCTGTATAAATAATAATAATAATAATGTTATCACCTCTCTGTATTCTGTTTATTGTAATCTGTTTATTCTGCAAAACTCAGCAATGAAAGTAAAAATAGCCTCAATAGGTGTTTTCAGTGAAGATCCATAGCCATTTTTATTTCATACAGACTTGTTCTCTCTTCCCCAGTTATAATGCACATTGTATTTCATAGAAATTTAAAGCTGTCAAAGGAAAACAAAACAAAACAGAAGAGCAAGTCTCAAAAATAAATGTTCCGACATCATTAAGTAACCCTACTCCATAAAAGTATGAGGCCATATCATCCAATAATGCTGTTTAGTACTCCCCAATCAACTCAGTGAAGAGTTCTACGTAAAAAATCACTGGTGGTCGATGGCCCAAGGTATTAAAAAACTGAAGTGGAACCATGGAGCTGGAGGAATTAGTCATAACACAGGAAATCTTTTACCTATAAATCTCAGTGTGAAACCATCTCAGTTTCAGTAAGTAGCAATGCTAGTTAGGGATTGATGGCCTGTAGGGATCAACATTAAAAGGCAATAGCTACCACATTGTGGTATCCAAGATCTTAAAGCTATTTCCCGTACCCAAAAGAGGAAATCAAGAAAGTATTCAGATATTAATGTTGGCCAGCATTTGTGAAATGAATAGGCTTGACCTCAGTCCCCCCTCTTTTCTAGCAAGAAGGAAACACTGCAAAAAGTCTCTCTCATTTGTGACCTTGAAATCACCAGCCTCGTGGATGATTAATTTAGTGTGGAGGGAGAAAGAAGACAAGTACATTGGTAAGGGAAAGAAACACAGAGGAGTTTTGCAAAACCTGCTGCTCGTAACTGCGCCCTGTTCTTGGATAGATTTTCAAGCTTTTAGGCTGCCAGTCCTACTCTTTTATCACCTCTAAATCTACTTATGGCATATAAAAAAACCTCCGAAATAATTAAGGGAGAAAATATGAACTGACAGCCTGGGCATTAATCATGGTATTTCATATTAATCTAGTGTGAAAGTCACCATCTTTAGAAGCTTTCATTTATCATAGTCCACTGTCTAAGCAATTCACAAAGGATTTGCAATAGTTTCCTCATTTTAAGGCAAGGGAATGACTACAAATGCAATAATCAGCACTGGAAACCCCCAACAGCACAATTTTAAAAGCAATAACTCTATACTGCCACACAAGATTTCAGTGTGTTTTAATGCTCACAGGGACCAGTGGTCAGCCTTTCACTGCACAATGTGCACAATAGGCAGGGGATGGATACTTCCGGAAGAGGGGGATCAGACAATCAGTGTTTGTAAACCTGGCCACATTACTAATTGGTTTCTTCTAAAACAAAATACAAAAAGACACTGCTGCACTGCTTTAACACCCCATTTGCAGAGGACTCCATCAGACTGAATGCAAAGAGGCTTAGCTGAATGCATGTCTTTCCCAGCTGCAAAGAAAGAGTTGTCCAACGCAGCAATAACCAACCATAACATCTCTGGGAAAACTATCATGATGCTCATTCTTGAGAGAATGCTTGAAGAGGCAGGGTGTCCTATCCATTTGGGTGGATCCTATCCTTGAGCTCCTCCAGGGTCAGTCTCACAAGCTGCTGGCCCTTCTTAGGTGCCACAGATGTTGGGGAGGTGATGAGTTATCTGTATCAAAGCTTGCACCCTGCAAGCCCTGCTTGCATGTAAATGCTGTTGCTCACCTGCACTGCCTTTTTTGCTTCCTTATTTTTCCTCCATAAGTTAAACATAGCAAGACCACATCCTCCAACATGACATGGGCTGGTTAGGGCATCTTGTAACATCTATCCAAATCCAACACCTGCATCACTTCTGAGAGCTTTTGCTACAAAGGCCTTTGAAGCATTTTTGTCCCATTTAAGACCTGTCAGTCCTTTGCTTCTGCATAGCCCTTCCTGGCCCTTGGTTAAAGTAGCTTATTAATAATTCCTTACAGACCTACATTAGTATAAATTAAGAGGTAGAGGACATTATCCTGCATAAAGTGTGAATTTTTATTCAAATAATTCTATTAGCATAATTATCTTTTTGAGAAATTAAATGTACATTATTACACTTGATGTGCTACAAATTATAAAAGCAAAATTTCTCTTGTAAGGTTGCACAGTTCTCAAGCAATTAGCCATATTGCACCCAGCAAACCAAAATTAAACACATAAATTAAATCAGCAGGGGGGATAATGCTGTTAGAAAGGGGGTGTAGGCTTTATGCGGCTTGCTCCTTACGAAGCTCCAACTAAAGATAGCTCTGACAGGAACAGGTCAGATGAGTGGGGTTAGCAGGTTTCCCCACATTTTTCTAGCTTGTGATGTAAAAAATCTTACTTGACAGAACAATTATGTGAGCTACTTTCACCAGGGATAATAACAGAATCTAAGCAAGTCATTTACTTGTGTGCTCTGTATATAATCTTGCAATATGCCCCAGATTTTTTGTAATACATAGCTGTTATTGGCATTTCAATCAGTAGGCACATTGGGTCTGAATTCAGCATTCATACCTCTTTTATGATTATTGAATGTCTGTGGTTGCATCTATATGCAGCTACCTACATGAAAACATGTAACACTCCGTATCAGTTCATAGACACACCTTTTATCCAGCAGGCATTAATTATTACAACCACCAAAATTTATCAACACACAGAACTATTTCCAGTATGATGAAAACACTTAGATAACAGCAGTAAATTAAATAGTATGGAGAATAAATACAAATGCTACTGACTGGGCTCCAAATGGGCCTTGAACTCTCTGAGCTTGCTGAAATTCTTCAAGACAAGCCTTAACGTAAGAAATGTCTTGTGTTTGAGAAAAAAAAGCCTTTTCTTTGCCATACAAAGCTGAATTAAGACTGAGGAAAGGGTGGAAACCAGGAATGAAATGGAAACAGAGTCCCAGATGCCCCAGCTGGGAGACTTAGTCTGTACTTTCCTGTGCAAGTGCACACTGTAATGATATGGAGGAGCGCTAGCCCTTTGCTATCAGGAGGTCACAGTCAGCAGGGTCTGAGAGCACTTACAGCATGTTCTCTCTCTGTCAGAGGAAAAGCTTCTTTCAGGTCAAGCCTGTGAGTTGATTGTCTTCTGCATTTTATATATTAGCTCTTTCCTGACAAATAGCCAAAAATACCTCTTTTTTTTCTGCCTCTTTCATAGTGGTTCTAAGAGGAAACTTGCCATGAAATGTTTGGGGTTTGGGTTGTTTCCTAGTTCAGGTTATTTGCTTGGGCCTGAAATGTACTAAGTTGTTTGGATGCTGACTGCTTTAGACAACATCTGTTTCCTCATGGTGCTGCAGTACCATGGTGATATAGAAGAGATCTGACAATTAGGGGCATTTCAAGAGAGAGGACTTTCTCTTGCTTTTGCCTCACTCCTCCATCTTTTAGCATGCCAGAGGTTTTGTTTGTTCAGTTCCTTTCACCACGCACTTTATTTTCTTGTACCTTTATTGGAGAGCTTGTTGTAATGTCTAAGAAGGACTGGATTTATAGGGAATCTTTACACAGAAACGTTATGTTGTATTTGTCTAGTCTGCTCTAACTGCATGTATTTTGAACTTAAGTGTATATGCAGCCAGAGAGAAGGTGAGCTTCTGATAAGACACAAAAAATGCATTTAAAATAATGTAGTACTTTTTTGCTATAGTTAGGAGAAAGGGTCAAAATTAGTGAATTCCGGTGTCTGTTATGACAAAACTGAGCACAGGAAGAAAGGAACAGTAATTCAGAGCATCTCTCTGAATTCTTACCAATGAGATTAAATCCAAGATTACAAAAAATACTTGAATCGGACCAACCCAATCCCATTTGCGTTGCTTCTATTTTCCAGAGGAATGTATGCCTCTCCAGAAAAGTAAATTAATTGTTAATTCAGTCCTACAGGTGTAAAGTGTTCAATAACTGGGCAAAGAACGGTCAGATTAGTGAGTAGGATTTCTCAATCCCTATCCCAAGAAGTCTTAGCATTTCCCCTCTTCACCCTCCTTCTATCAGTACTAGCAATTCCCACTTTCAGTGTTATTACCCTTGGAATCCCCTTTATACCAAGGTTAGACATGTTCTTTCAGCACAGACTTCAGCTGGAAGATTCAGCATCTTAGATCTTTCTAAGTGTAGATAGGTGACAACTGACTACCCTTTCCAGGCCTGGAAAAACTGGATGTGTTGATGCTCAAATGAGAGGATTTGAGATTTAAAAGTTTATTGGGTTGCTTTCTTAAAATACCTGCAGTGTCCTGTTGTCCTGCAGATGATCCATAGCTCCCTGCCAGGAAAGCTAAAGCAAGCTATCAGTTTAGCAAGTCAAGTTGCATCAGGGAGAGTGGGACCTTTACTCAGTAGTAGATACAAGGGGCTCTGCAGCTGTCTTGCACAGAAACAACAGCAGTAACAAGAAATCAGAGGTGATGGGATTTGGCTAAACTGTCACATATGTCCAGACAAAGCAATCAGAAAGGCTCAGGTTAATCACTCCTACAACCTTCACCTTTCTGCAGTCTTAGGTGCAGGTGAAATCTGCAGACCTTATCATATTTTTGCAAAGAAACAAGTGTAATGCCATGGCTTGAGCTGTGCAATGAAGAGCATTAGTCTGAATGTTCGAGGGCTTTTAATCCTCTCAGTATCTGCAGAAGAGCTCTTTAAAATCAGTCTGAAAATGATACATAAACTATGGTTTTGATTATTAAAGCATTAACAGTACTAGGCACCATAAATTCAATACAACGGGTTTTCTGTGTTCCTTTAACCTTTTTTATATACCCAGCACAACAAAGAAAGAAAAACAGATAATGAAGTTGGGGCTGTGTTTGGAAAGTATGCAAGGGAGCTCACCAAAACTGTGAGTCTAAGTCATGTAACCAGTATTTCGGAGCTGTGATAAGGAAATAGCTGCAAAGTAATGCATACCATATATAAATGTCTCACAATGCCTTGTCAGGTATAAATACCACATCACATACAATGAAGCAGAGCTGACATGATTTTCTGAGGAAATTTTTGTCAGATGCAGATTTTCCTGGCTTCTGTTCTATTGCTTTCACCACAAGAGTGACAAGTGAAAGATGACTGTAGTCTACTGGGGTCTAACTGGGCTTTAACAATCTTTCTTCATTAATATTATTTTAAACCAATAAATGGAGTATATTAGGGATGTGTCAATGCAATTATTGCCCAGGGCAGCTGGAACTGGAGCAGGAATGAAGACAGACTTTCAGAGCAAAGCTAGAGGTGAAATGGAAATGGAAAAGATTAAATCCAGGCCCTTAGACAATCATATGGGTTTAAAAATACCAGGAGAGCTGGTGAGAAGGGAAAGTCTTCTGACAGCTTGTCTCTAGTGTGTGATAAAAACATTTAGTGAATTCACCAGGTAGGGCAGTTGGGAGAAGTCTGCAGGTGGACCCGCAAAGGTCCCTTTTAATTACAAGCTAGGGGTAAGTAGTAGTAAGAGTATAACAGTGGATGATGAGTTTCCAGATACTCTAGAGAGGTGAAACAGCTTGATCTAATACTTAGGTGGACAATATGGGCAAGCAGAAGTAGCAGCTCACAGCAGATGGAAGAAATGATCTCATTGCCCCACACCCTATGTCCTTGCAAGGCTGTACTCCCCTCACCCTGCATGGCTTTCTGGGATTAGGCTTTTGGTGGTTTAGCTGCTTGTGCCAGCTAGCCATGGTCAGGCCAGTATGGCCTGTGGAAATGGGAAAATGTGGAACTGCTCTTTCAAACCACAAGCAGGGACCTGTACTCTTAGCCTTACAGTCACCCTCTTGGCTGCTGGAAAACTCTTAGCTTCTTTCAGACTTGTTTTACCCACCCTGGTCATACAAAGCTTATCTAGTGTATACAGCATCAAATGCTGAATTACTGTCCTTAGTTTGACCCTGTGGGGTAAGCCAGACATACTGGGCTGGACTTGCAAACACAGCTTTAGGTGTCCTGGTGACTTAGGTCCTTATTTACCCATGAGGACCAAGGCGTTTTCATTTTCTGAACTTGGGAACATAACAGATCAGCAAGGGTTTACAAGTTGCATCTGAAGGTCTTGAAAGTACAAATATAAGGACCAAAGAGGCAGAATCTTGTTTAAACAAAATGCCTGCAGGATGCATTCTCCATCAGGTGCTAATTTTAGGGAGCAGAAGTATGAAATCCTATGGTCTTGCATCTGTAGTTTCTCATTTTTTGTGCCTTCATAGGAATGAGATGTAATGTCTTTGACATACCCATTGCTCTTTGCCAGCATTTGGCACCAGTTTAGACTTGCCTAGGGGTGAAGTGATTAAAAGCAGAAGATTATCCATGTGTCATTCAACCTTCTCAAGACAATTCACTACTAAGGCTACATTTGCAGATACAACCATTAATTTTCAACAGAACCCAGTGCTGAAAAGGTGGCAGAAGTTTAGCCAAATCAGCTAGAAGTGAATAAAGCACTTCCCACAACTCAATAAGGTTGTTTTAAAAGTAATCTCTTGTGTTTTCTCAATATATAGATTCAAGGGACGTTTTTTTTAATCAGTGTCTCTTAAACAATGAAAATCAGTATTATATGAATGATGGTACTCCCTGATTAGCTAATTATTGTTCCTATAATTAACTGAGAGCAACTAATCACACTGATACATCTTTTGAATAATTGACTGATTGAGGTAATGACTAGCTTTCAAACATATTTGTCACTAATTTGTAACTCACATAGGTGAAAATATGCAGTAAAGTCAATGGCTGCTTGGAATCTGAAGTAAGAGAACAATCTCTATTCATGTCCATGTCACACTGCCATGATGAAGCAGCTTTTTAAGTGCTCCTTGAGGGAGTCTGTACATTTGCCATCGTGTCATTCATATACTCTCTTCCCCCAGAGGAGATCCACAGAAGGAGATTGAGGAAGGTAGAAGCATCATTCTAAAAGGGGGAAGATACTCCTCTCTTTATTTGAAATGTTAGTCATATGCTGTCTGAATTACACACTGGTGAAAGATGCCAAGTTAACAGCCTGGGACACTGGAATTTGATTTTATCCAAAGACTATGGGAAAAAGAGAAGCTATCTGCTTTAATCTATAGCTGGCTTTAACCTTGAATGTTTTTCTAGCAGAAAGGTTATTTTGCTAGAAAACACTGTTCCAAGGCGCCAAAAAGCCCTGCACAAATTCCATCAAAACCAGGAAATAATTTTACCCAGAAGAATAAAGGGAAGAGGAAAACCCATAAAAAATGAAATATGGCACATCAGTATTTCTGAACTATCATAGTTTGCTTTTCCTTTTGACCAGAATGTTAGAAAAGGATGAAAAAGGGTCAAATTACTTGAGCAAAAGTCTCAGAAGTATGGTTTTGGTCAGGTGAATTTGGAGTACTGCAGTGCTGACCAGTGTGACACTACTCTTCTTTGTGGACAGGGAAAGGAAAAAGTGGCATTAATATGGGATTGTTGCTAATCTGGAGAGAAAAGCAAGCATTAACCAGGAATAATTTAAGAGGTGGTTTCCTCATTTTGGTGTGTCACTCCAAAAGTGAACCCAAATCGAGAGCAAAAACACCACTTAAAGAGATGCCTTTCAAAGCTGGGTGAAGAAGACAATGAGCTTAGATCTGAGATACAGCTAACTCTCACCACTATGCTGACTTAAATGTCATGATCATGAGTAATGCCAGCACCTAAGATTCAGCCTTGAAACAAGACCAGATTTGCACAGAGTGCTCTCATTTAGGTCTGCAGATACACAACTTGGCCACACATCACGCTTGACTGTGCTAGTGTTGATTTCCCCCTTTCCTTCCTGTGTGTAGTCTCGAGGTTGCTGTCAGCACATAACACTGCAGGGCTGCAGAACCAGAGGCTCCTTATGATGATGAAGGCAAAAGCAAGTAGCCTGAAATCTGGCATAGTCCTGATCAACAGTAGCTGATGGGACCTGCAGCCTAGACACAGACACCTTTAGCCACTCAGTCACCCAGACAGGATGTTTTTAGTCTGTATCTGGTCTAGACTTTGTATGCTATGTATGCTTTGTATGCCCTCACCACAGTTCTTCATTCTTCCTGCCTTTGTGACACTGAAATCATAGAGTCATAGAATAGTCAGGGTTGGAAAGGACCTCAAGATCATCAAGTTCCAAAGTGCAGCATCTCTCAAGCCTCCAGTTGGAGCAGTCCTGCTGGATGTCAGATCAGTTTTCCAAATATAAGATCCAACTTAGAAGGATCAGAGAAAAATAATAAAACCTCATCTGTCTAACCAGGCACCAATCACTGCAATATCTGGGCACCTCACAGATAAAGCATGTCACACAGAACATTTGTCATAATTTATCTCAGGGATGTTATTTGCATATCAGTGCTTATTTTAGGATCATGCAAAATACCCAAAGGCATTTGAGCCAAGGCAAAGGGAGCAAGGTGAGCAGTAACTGCAGTTTGTTCAGACCTCATGGCGCTTTTCACAAACGTAAAATGGCAAAGTTAACTGTAATGAGATAGTCCATACCTGTGAAAGTATTCTAAAAGAAAAAGGACTCTATCACCTTCCCTTCCTACACTAACCTTTCAGTTAACTGCTGAAAGGCTCCAGGTGACCATCACAGGGAGTCAATCCTGTGCATGTCTGCGTACCTAAAGCAAAAAAGCCCAACCTGCCATGTCCTGGGTTCAGCAGTAGCAGTCAGTTTTTCTCCTTCTTAGTAGCTGGTGCAGTGCTGTGTTTTGACTTTCAGCCTGGGAATAGAGCTGATAACAATGATGTTTTTAGTTGTTGCTCAGTAATGTTTGACCAAGGACTTTGTGAGCCTCATGCTCTGCCAGGGAGGAGGGGAGCCCAGGAGGAAGCAGAGACAGGATACCTGACCCAAACTGACCAAAGAGGTATTCCATACCACAGCACATCATGGCCACGGAGGTAACTGGGAGTTACCCAGAAGGGCAGGGGCTCTCTTTTGGGGGGGCTCAGGCTCATTTCAGTGAGTGGTATCGTATCCTCTTTTCTTGTTATTTTTCTCTTATTATTATTATCATTGGTCGTAGCAGCAGTGGTTTGTGTTACACCTTAGTTACTGGGCTGCTCTTATCTCAGCCCGTGGGACTTACATTCTTTTGACTCTCCTCCCCATCCACAGAAGGGAGTGAGTGAACGAGCTTTGTGGCTCTAAACCACCACACTGCCATTAAGACAATGCAAAGCTTGCAGGAGAGGTTAAGTGCATGTCTGTCTGTCTAACCCACCACAGTAGGACTCAAGAATACCAGACCATCCTCGGTCCTGTTACAACCCTGCACCTAGAGGAGCCTAACTCCATTTTTCCCTCCGTACCTTCAACATGGAGATAACTGTTCATGGTCTCCTCACTTGGGTACTGTGAAGGTTTTTCAGAAGTCACTTTCAGAACCATTTC
Organism: Neopsephotus bourkii; assembly: GCF_033783945.1. Taxonomy (NCBI): domain Eukaryota; kingdom Metazoa; phylum Chordata; class Aves; order Psittaciformes; family Psittacidae; genus Neopsephotus; species Neopsephotus bourkii. Next base: position 461,412 of record NW_026901033.1, read on the forward strand.
TGAGTTTTAATGGCTCAGGTGTGGCTCTTGCAGGTAGCAGGACAATGGCGATGCCAAAGCTGTAGGTGGCAGAAAATGTCTCAAGTTTGGATTAAAAGCAGGCAGGATGCAGAGCACTGGGATGAGCCCTCCTGTGGGAGGTGTTGCAGAAATACCTCCACTTCCAGGGAACATGCTGTACCAGGGGATAAAACTCCATCCCTCACTCAAACAATGACCCTTTTTTGCCTCTGTCTGACTAAGTCACACCCCAAGGGGCCAGGAGGCTAAGTGTTTTTTTAAGCAATTATACACAATTACATGGGGATACAAAGTGCCATAAAATGAATGAGAGAGTACATTTGCAAAAGAGTGCTTTTATAATCCTTGTCCAGGTGCACATGGAACATTTTATCCACATTCAATCTTCATATTTCACTAATTTACATTATACATCATAGTCATATTATAGGCAATATAAATCTGTTGAAGTGTGCATTAATTAGCTTGGCTTTACTTCTAAACAGAGGTCATACAGTTAATTATTAACCAGTTGAGGGAGTCAGAGAAGTCCTTTCTTATCATGTTGTGCTCCATACACATAATCTTCATACTGTAATATCTTCCAGGGAAGGTGCAAGGATAGTCTTAAAGGAAATAGATAAACATATCATTATGCTTCAGAAGCTACCACATAGGTAACTCTCGCAGCTGTGAGACAAAGGAACCTACATTAAACAAACCCCGAATCTTCAGTCCTAAACTGTGACATCTATTCAAACAGGGCAAGCTTCTGAGATATTGATGATACTTTATATGGCAACAGTGTTGAGCTCTGCAAAGCAAGGGCAAAGAGATAGAAGTACCATCATGCAAAGCAGCTACATAACTTATCCTGTAGGCTTGGCTACTCACTGAAGTAGGAAGGATAAGAAAGGACATTAATTTATATAGCCTGACCTACCTCACATTAGCTGCACAGCCACATTTCCTTATTCGTGGTAAATGTAAGGTAATCTTTCCCTGCTTATAAATTTATAAATTCACACTCCATCATAACTGATGGAGTCTTGTTTGTAATGATTCCCTAAATGCCTGTTCCTTGGAGAAATCCTCTTACCCTACATGGGAAACTGCCAGGGGTTGTGACTCTTTCCAGGGATTCTTCTATACCCCAAAGACATGCACATTTCAATACTTTAGGAGAAAACACCACACCGCAGGCAGAAAATTTATGTTTTGTGCAGAAAAGAAAAGAAACGAAAAAGGACAAATCAACAACTTATTCACAATTTATGATTTGCTAAGCATTTTGCTTCATAACCACAATCTGTTTACATGAATTGCTTTAGTGTAAGAGTCAGAAAGTTAATTGCTCACTTGCAGGAGCCTTAGATAAAAGCTTGTTCAGTAACTATAATTCACTGCAGCCTACCAGAAATCTGGAAGTAAATAACTTTACACCAAAGTAATTCTACTGCCCTCTGATGATTCACAAGCAACAGAAGGGGTTCGAAGCAAAAGGAGATTGTCTTATGAGAGGGTATGATACTGATTGTAATTTATTCCAGTCAAAGCTCCCAAACAGTGTAATTTCTGCGCTCTTTCCTATGGCTGAGTATGCATCTCAAGAACAACCTAAAGCTTGGGTCAAGGTCTTCAAAAATCAGTGCCTGTGCTGATCTGCTTCCCCAGCCATATTCAGTAGTGATATACCTTAAATGCCACAGCCATACTTTAACAGTCTGCGTGTTTCGGTGTTCAGTTGGACTCTAGTTGCCTTTAAGATAACATCCAGAAGTGACTACATCATGTCCTTCCTTATGCTTCCCATAAACTGAAATGTCATCTCTATAAACTTCCACTCCCTTTAGGCCCTCTGGGCAGCATCTCACTCACTTCCCTTCAAACTAAGGGTCTGCAGAAGCAATAACTCCCCAACAGCTCTTGCACTTCATCGGCTGCTGTTACCCAGCTGAACAAGAACTCTGGGGAAGCTGCGGGGTGCACCCCATGAGGGCTATATTGACACGTTAGGTAGCATGGAAATAGAGCCCAAGCCCAAGCAAGAGGTCTCAACACAGCTTCTGTCCCTCCCTGTTGCATGGTTTGGCATCTTTTCCTTTCTGCCAAAGAACAGCCTGTCCATGGGGGCCTCTGGGATTGCTGACTGCACAGGGTGGGTTTCCAGCCTCCATAGCAGCCCCCCCTTGAAGCACTCACTTCTCACAAAGCCAAAGCAAACAGGCTTCCCTGTGCACTTGCAAGAGCTGGTGGAAGGGCCTTGGATTACCAGGTTACAAAGATGTCACTCTTTGCCTTTGTAGCATGTGTGGGCTTTGAATGGATCTAGACAACTGATTTGTCACCTTGAGCTGGAGAGCTTTTGTCCCTTTACAAATCTCAGTCACCTCTGCCCTCACATCAATGTGAAATGCAACAACAGTATTGCGCACCTCAAAAATAACAGTCTAGGCTTGTTCATGAATGCCTGTTGTGGACATTGAACTGAGAAAATAGGTAACTCTCACTTGCATTTGCCCTTTCTCCCTGACTCCTTTGCTTTGAGAGATACATTCCCAATACCCTATTATCTTGCATGTTTGTACTACAGTAAGTAGGCATAACTGATTTACCTTTTCTCTAGCATTCATTGCTTCTATACTTTTATCCTGTCCCTTCTTATTCATCTTTTCTTCTGAACTGAACAAAGGAGTTTGTTAGAAAAAGGAGAACAAGATTATCACTGAAAACCACTGTGAATCTTTCTTCACTTCACTGCACAGCCTCTGCCTAAAACCTTTCCTCAGCTTTCTATCTCCCATTTAAAGAAACAGATGCTTCCTAAACAGGGCTTTTCCTTTTTTCTTCCCCAACATGGAATCTACTAGAGCACAGAGACAACTTTCCATCACCTTCATCTTCACAGTGACATCATCCCACTAGTCCTGTCCCTGGTGTAGCAGCCTTGGGCCAAATGAAGCAACAGACAGAACAGCAGAGTTGCACCCTATGATTATTCACTAAATGTTTTTATCTTTTTAGTGAACTTTAGCACATGAAAATCAGGAAAAAAGTCTGTAACAAGTCACCTCAAAGTTTGCCAAACTGTAAGTGCATCCCACCCTAAATCATAAGCTTGCTATGAGGCCACAGCTTTAGGAAGCCACATGTTAGTGAGGGACTCTCACTACGGATGTGATGCTTCCTTGTTATAAAAAGAGATACTTTCATTTGCTTTCTCTAAAGTATCAGAATTACCAAAGAGGAAGCAAAGAGGGTTAGCAGATAGAGTGGGTTATAACTGTAGAATTAGTACCAGCACAGAAGTCTCCAAGAGAAAATGAACTTAGGAAAAACTTACTCAGTAAACATAAGAATCTTTGTTAACCCAAGAATATGATTCATGACATTGTTGGGTTAGCAACTGACTGTCAGTAACTACTGTTTGTTTGTTCTCAAACTGTATTTAGTTCTTCTAACTCAGATAAATGCATCTTGTTTCAACCCTAATGCATGACTCACAGTTCAGTGAAAAAAGCAGGTTAGTAGAAGCAGCTGCCTCAGATGGGAAGTATCAGGCACCTCCGTTTATCTCACCTCTTTTGTAGCAGTAACTGCTTGGTGTGGCGATGATAAGAGAAGCACTATTCAAGGGTTCAAATGCTCCCAGTGAAGCTAAAAATCAGTGCTGAAAACAGCCCAAATGGAAGAGCAGATGTCAAAAAGTCCCCCTCAGACTGTATGAAGGGATAGGAAAGAAGCAGAGGAAATGAGAGTTAGGAGGATGACCTGCTTTTTCTGTGCTTTTTCACTGAATGATTGCAATAAACCTAAAGCTTTCTTTTTTCCATAGCAAATAGAAAATTCCTTCAAAAAAGCCCATCCCCTATAGCCATAGGATTCATTCCCTTAAAAAATATATAAATAAAACCAAAAATCCAAACCCAAAAAACTCTTCTTTTTGCCAGTCTATAAAGGTGAAGGAAATTAAAGTTACAGGGATTAAGCCTGCTGTGCCATCTATGCATTCATCCACTTCCTGATTGAACCTCAGTTGTGCTACAGGGAATGGCTCGGCATGAAATTGGGAACTGGGCTGAGGAGGCAGCAGTGGTTTCCCAGTTTATTACCTGTGGGTAGCATGGGGCTGGAAAGGTTACCAGCACTGCTCGTGGTGACCAGAGATGAAAATGTCAAACCCTGAGCTTGGTGGAGAAGAGTGTATTGCCCCCAGTTTGATTGCTTTGATTGTTTGCTGAGCAGCTGAGGTCTAGCCCCTTCTAGATCCTAACAGTCTCACTCGATTCAAAGTGTTGCACCCCACTTGCTCATACAAAGAATTTTCAATGTTAAGGTTGTTTCCTGCTAGAAGGGGGTGCAGGGAGGTTGTGCAGGTTCCTGACACTACAACAGGATTTCAGCTTCCTAGTGGTATTTTGCAGCCTTGAAACCACATCTGCATTGGCAACGCACTTTGAAATTTATGCAATCTTAAGGTCCTTTCTAACCCTAGCTATTCTAAATCCATTTATAGATGGAAAAGCTCTTGAGGACCTTTCTTCTTTTCATGCAATCCATGGTACTGTACATAAGAGAATATGCAGAAATGTTTGAGTCAGAAGAGGGAGACACTTCACGCTCTGCACTCAAGAGAACCAAAGCTGAGGACAGTACAGATTTGCCATGTTTTTGTGGCAGTTCATTTCATATTTGCTGTATCTTTATCATGGGAAGGTAAAATGCAGAAGCAGTTCTAGAAAGCCTCTTGTTCTTGGTGATTCGTAGATCACAGACTGTTTTAAGGTTCTTCTCCACATCAGGCTGTACCTGCATCGCTTACAGCTTTGTAAGACTACAACTATTTAGGGGGAAGAATTCATTGTTCATCTTTTGTTGTTGTTCATTAGTGGTTTTCTTTATTTTGGAGAAAAAGATCTAGTCTTTATCTAGCAATGGAGTTTGGAGGAAACCTTTTTTTTCCCTTTCTTTTTTTTTCTTTGGCACTTCCTTCCAACCTCTTTGAAAAGCATCAGCATTCTCATATTTCAAAGAAACTCTGGTCCTTACATCAGGAATGTAGCTTTTCCTCTCCCAAATGAATAAACCTCCCAAATTTCACCTCATTGTAGTTTACTGGAAAAGAAGGGAATGCCTTCGTTCATACGTGTAGGGAAAATGTAAGTAAAGGCCCAGGTTTCAGCACTTCATTTCTCAAATGCTTCCCCTGCTGCACATGATCCAGTTCAGAAATGAGGTGGGTTTCCTGCAGTTAAGTTTCTGAGAGAGCAGCGTGGTCCAAATGTCAAAAAGATCACAGCCACATCTTAGATGTGTTGTTGTTTGGGAAAAACATGCTTGTAAAACAAAGGAGAGATGAAACTCCAAGACCAGAGAGAATTCAGTGGGAAAGAGACCTAGGGAGTTCCTTAGTCCAACCTCAGGGTCAGTCAATAAGTCAGAACAAGCTTAGTGGGGCTTTATCCAGTTAATCTCTTTAAAAACCTCCAAGGACAGCACCAGCTCAGTCTCTCTCAGCAGCCAGCTCCATGACCTGACTGTTCTCACTGGGAAATAGCCGTTCCTTCTACCCAGGCTGATTCCTGTCTGGTTTCTAACTTACTTGCTCCATTCAGCAATGGTCCCCATTTTTCTTGTTCAGCCTTTTAGTGCTAACGTAGCACAGAAGCACCTCTTGTTTCCCTTGACATCATTCAGAAGTATCAACTCCAGCTGAGCTTTGGCTTTCCTAACACCATGCCTACCTGCCCAGGCAAAGTTTCTAAACCCCACCTTTGAAGCCCTTCCTGCTGCCCACCCTCTGCACACTACCTCTTTTCATTGCCCAGCCTTCCCCTGGCTGTGCCTGACCCTGGTTCCCCTCTCCCAGCCCAAGAGGAAGAGACAGAGCATCAGAGATGCGAGACATGGTCAGTAAGAAAGAATGGATCAGAGAAGAAGTCAGAAACAGCAGAAACCCAAAGTTCCTCTAAACAGGAAGTAATTCTGCGTATTTTATTTTAAGGGTATCTGACTTGATACCCTGGGGCCGGATTTGCTGAAACGCTGAGTATTCCAGCTGCAACCATGCTCAATAGGACCTGAACTCAGCTGGAAACAGATAAAGCTGAGCATGCTGGAAAAATCTGTCTGTAGGTGCCTCAGACTGGGAAACCGACATTTTGTCTGTGAATCTGTAATATAGTTCTAATAATATCCCTTATCCTCACAAGAGGCTTGTATAAATAAATGTATTCATTGCGAAGTGCTCAGATACCACAGGGATGAGCTCAATAGAAAAGCCTAGGAGGCAACTGAAAATTCTGTCTTTAGAGCAAGATTTGAATGGTGTGCAGTAAATAAAGCTTAGGGCCTCTCATCTTAAATAAGGAGTAAACAAGAGACTGAATAACTGCTGATTAAGTGAGCAGCATCCATCCTGTGCAATGAATGAGGTACGGTCCTTTGGGAAAAATTCTATACGTGACTGTGTCATTAACAGCTCTGTCATAATGCATAGGCACAGTGGAGGGGACAGATTTATCTCCTATATGATTTTAATTCTGAAATTTCCTGGGTTTTTTGTAAAGTGACTCTGCAACCACAAAACTGTTATTTTAGCATCTCTTCTGTGCACAATTATATGTATACTTATTTAAAACAGTGTGGGATTACTACAGCTCTAAAACAGGCCTATTTTTTGTCATACAGCCTTATTCCCACAATATTGATAAAGCAAGAAATACTGTCACAGTTAGCATTCTCTATTCTTGTGCTAGTTCTTCTTAATTCTTATGGATCCTGCTAGCCTTATCAGTGACTGGGAATTAATTTTGTGTGTGGTTTTGTAGTTCCCATATTTAATACATTGCAACAATAATTTTATTGCAACTGCATGTGTTATATATGTATCTAGCATAAAACAGGCAATCCCATTATTTAAGGAAGCTGTATTCATGTCTCCAGACACAGAAAAATGCTGGATGATGTGTTTGTCATAAACACTTGTAATGAGAAAGGAAAATTGGGTTGTGGGTTGCTAGAAGGAGTTTAAATAAATTGTTTTATTGCTGCTGAAAGTTTCAAAAGCAGGATGCTTTCAGAAGCAAGGTGTTTTAGAGCAGTTTATCTGTTTTCTCCTCTAAGCCAGAAGAGTTTGTTTATTTATTTATTATGCTTTTCTGGGTCGGTCAGGCAGCTGCATTCAAAACGTGTCCTACTACAGAAACAGAGGAAGTTATGGGTTGCTTGCAGTCTGGCTAGGATTAATATTAGCTTTTGTTCAAAATGTCATTGTACTATCCTTATCCAACTTCCTTCCATTAAAAGGCAACCCACTGCTGGGGATTTACCCATCAGTTCTTGGGACAGCTTCCCTAAGCATGTTAGCCAGCTATCAGCCAGACTTTCTCTCTGCTTCCTATTCATAGCTGCCAAAATTAAGCTTTGCTTGCTTCGTCTACCACTTGGGAACTAGGCAAACAGGCTGCCAGGAGCAGCAGGAGAGCATAGTGCTGCACCTGAGAACTAGGCATCAGGGTCCATCAAAACCCTTCCAGAAAGAATGCAAAAACCCAGCATCTGCTGCCATGTGTTAATTACAACATCACTAAAACAAACGGGCTTCTACAAGGGAAAGAGAAAGCATATATACATGAAGGTAAAATGTATGGAGACACAAGTAAGTGTCACCTACAAGAAGAGCTTTAGAGTTCAGATCCAGTCATGTCTAGCATGAAGAGCAGATGGGGTGTCAGCACCAGAAACAGCATCAATATTTTGGGATTAACCTGGCTTTTCTGTAGCCAACAAAGTGCAGGGATTATCAGCTTTCAAGATTTTGTTTTCCTTCTGTGCTTTAATGTCACACAATTTCACAGCAGCTAAATATGACAGACGATGCTGCTATCCCTCCTTCAGATTTCATACTGGAATGTTAGTGGAAAATTCAGGAAAGCGCTGAAAATGGCTTAAGCTTTCAACACTGTCGTGGTTTAACCCCAGCCAGCAACCATGCAGCCGTTCCCTGGTTGGAGTAGAGAATTGGCAAATGGGTTTGAATGGAGAATGGGAAAATGTGGGTTGAAAGAGGAACAGTTTAATAACTGAAATACAGAAAAATATAATAACTAGTAATAATAGTGAAAATTAACAAAAGAGAGAGAGGAATCAAGCAGTACAATTGCTCATCACTCACTGATCCATGCCCAGCTTGTCCCCAAGCAGAGATCAAAGGCTCCAAGCCAGCACCCCCCAGGTTATATGACATTCTGTAGTATGGAATACCCCTTCAGGTCAGCTGTTCTGGCTGCACTCCCTCCCAACTTCTTGCATCCATCCCTCCTTGCTGGCAGAGCATGGAAAACTGAGAAGTCCTTGATCAGGGTAAGCATTACTTAGCCAAAACTGAAACACTGGTTTGTTATCGGCATTATTCTCATGCTAAATCCAAAACACAGCACTGTATCAGCTATTAGGAGGAAAATTAACTCTAACCCAGCTGAAACTAGGACAGACATCATCCTTTTCTGGGACCAGGAACTTGTGCAGGCATGACGGGGAGAGAAACATTACCATTACGGGGGAACAAGCATGCAAATATTTTGCTGCCCTCTAACTTTTGTTCCTTGGGAGGCTTTAAGGATCTTGCCATGCATTTACTGTCAGATTTAATTCTGCTGCTGAAGTGATGTCTACTCCCTCATTGTCCAATTCTGCTGCTGAAGTGATGTCTACTCCCTCATTGTCCACTCTGTCATCTGAAAGCTGCTGCCCCTGTAGCTGAGGTGGCTGGGTGGCTTTTGGGTAACCTCTTGCCCATCACATTTGGCAGGATAGTATGATGCCACGAATCAAGATGGATTAAGATGTACTTTAATAATCCTGGCTGTTAACTGCGTGGGTTTAGGAGAGGCCCCACAGCCCATTCTGTGCAACAGAGAAGCTAGTAATGAAAACTGCTTTGCCTGTCGTCTGCTGCTGAATGTACATCAAAGTCTTCAGTGGTATATGATGAAAACATTAAAAAAAGATGAGGGACCTACCCAGAATAAAAAGATTCATGTGGTAACTCAAGACTCATATAGCCTAACCTACAAGACCCTGTCACTCCCAAGAATTGTGTCACTTTTCCCAGTGACACAGATCACACAAGAAATCGTTGCTTTTGTGAACAGGGAAATGTCACTTAAATCCTCAGTGTTTATTAGCCTGTCGAGGGGAGCTTCCTAGGGACTGGTTGAAACTGGAAGGAGGAGAAAAGGGTTGAATGATTTTCACTAAAACTACACATACTCTTGGACAGTCTAAATATTAATTTCCAGTTTAAAGACTAAAAGACAATATATAAACCAGGAAGTGAAAGAACCCCAGATAACATCTGACTCCCTCCCTCCCTTGTCTGAAGGCTGGATCGCAGGCAGAAAAGAGGGAGAAATGTTTAAGCTAATAGGAGACAATTGCAGCAGTCAAGCTTTTCACACCCACCTTTCATTCCCTCCCTAAAGTGGATTTGCCACCCAGACACTCACAGGCAAGTTATGCCATCCATTGTTCTGGTAATGATACAGGTGGGTGGAACAGGGCTGCTCACACGATCCCATGACAGCAAAGAATTCCCTGTCACTACTGTGTGCTTGAAATACTGTGTCTGACAACCCTGTCTTGTGCCATCCCTTCCGCCTTCAGCCTCTCCCTCAGTGCTCCAGCACAGATAAAGCCAATTCCACTGCTTGGGCTCCAGTCTCCCAGCTGGAGGGAAGCAGGCTCTGAGCACTCCCGGGTCAGGCTCTCCCAGCATGGCAGCACTGCAATCTGGACAGGGGAAAAGGGGTCATCGGCAGCGTGTGGATTTGTTTCTAATGGCAAACTTCCCCCACTGCCAGGCCCAAACCCAACTCATCCTGTCCACGCTGGACAGAAGCTTTCAGGCATGCGGGACTGGCCTCTTCTGGACAAATCCCAGAGCTCTGAGCTCAGCAGTCTTCTGCATGACCAGGGATCCCCTGGGCCTAGCTGCACGGGAGGGATGAGAATCTCCCCACTGATCCCGCACATGCTCCAAACATCACATAGAGCTTGCTTTAATTCATAGTCATTTACTAACGCCCCAATCTGACAGCAGAGCCCTGACAACCCTTTTCCTAGTCACATCCCTCTGTCCGAGCTGCAAGGACAGCTTGGGAGGTCTGTGGACCCCAATACGCAGCATATCCTGCAGCATGAGGGTACCTGGAGTTTGGGGAAGCCTTGTATTAACCAGGCTGTGTTATCACTGTGAGAAGGTCATCGCGTAGCACTGGGCAGGATGAGCCCTGTGTGCCCTGCCAGAGACTCTTGAGATGTATGCCACAGGAAACCTGTTTGTGTTGCGAGGAAAGGCAGTAAAAATCAGTAGGATAATAAGTAGATGGTTTCAGCTTTGTTTTCTCAAGCTGTGCATTCTGCCCCTCCATGAACTACAGGCAATGGAAAGTAAATGGTGACTACTCGATAGTGGGCTTTCTTAAAAGTAGTCTAAGCACTTCAATTGACATCTTACTTTAAAACCCAGCATCCTTTTCTCCTCGCATTGTAGGGGATCCTAACAAGCAGTCCTCTTACCAGATACATTAATTCTAAAATAAGGAACATGTAGAGACATAGAATTATATAGAGTTATTAGGAAATGGCACTTCTAGAAAATACATATCTTTGTTGCTGCTGGTCTGTAATAGGAACCTTTATTGTTGTCTAAAGATGGCAAAGTCTAAAAGGAAGCTTTATTTCCTCAGTAATGAGAGGCAAAGCTGTGTGGTTTTCAAGCTGCTGCAGATTTCATGTGCCCTGTGCAGGGGCTCTTTCCAAGGCACTTCACCCACACCAAATGCTACCATGGGGCAACCGCACAATGGGTTTTTCAAGCCCTCCATCCCTTGCAGGACCTTTCTGCCTGCCCAGCACAGGGCTCAAGCAAAGCAAGGTCCGTAAGCAAAGACACAAGGCAATAACAGAAGAGAAAATACTTTCAGTTTTCACTGACCTCTAGGGTTTTGGTGCCACTCAGAACATGCTCCCCAGATGAACAGTTTCAGTCTTTATAGCTCATTCAATTTCGATTTGCACACAGCATTTTATCCAGCTCAGGCTATGTCAGCATAATGCACGAGACAAGTCATTCACGATACTGGGTTACTATCTCCGTATACGTAACGCTGGCCAGGGTTCAAGCCCACAGACATAACAGAGGCTTTTGTGCAGATATTTTTGGCTGAGATTGGGAGCTGCTGTGATAGAGAGGGATGGAAGTCATCTGCAGAAAACACACACACACACACAAGTGCAGTGTTACTGGTCAGCAAACCCAGGATCAGTGCTACCCTCGAGCTCTGGATATTATCAGTTAGGCAGGAGCCAGAATTTCTGTCTCAGAGACAGCCCAGGGTTTTGAATCTTTCCAGATTAGATCAGGACAGGCTGTTTGCTTCCAGAATTTGCCCTGCAAATGTTTTTCATTAAAATGTTTCTGGTTTGACGTTTGCCATTTACAATTTTCCATTTAAAAGAAAAATTTGCAGTGAAAGCCACTCCAGAATGCAGCCAAGGGGTTCCAGTCTGATCAGCTTCAGCCTTTCCAAAACTGGGCTACAGCAAGTGAGGTAGTCTCTTCATTACTTTCTATTTTGTTCAAAATGAAGTACCATTATAATCAATATTTCCTGCAAAATTTTCCAGTTATAACACGCTGATACTATCTAACACAAAGCTGCTTCCACCAAACATTTTTATGCCTACAAAGGGAGAATTCAGGCACCTGATATCCCTCTGTGCAATCATTCTTGCTTCAGCCGCTCTCAACCTCATTTCCTATTAAAGCCACAAGAGGAACCAAGCTAGAAAAGTTGTAGGAGAGGGGAAAAAGTCCTAGTGGGAGCAGCAACAGCCAATACAATAGAACGAACTTCCTTCAGGGACACCACTAAAGCTAGGAAGCACTTCCTAGCATGCATAGCCTCCATTTGCCTAACAGGCTGGGGTAGTAAGTGATGGCTTATGTGGGAGGGATGAGCTGAGCCGAGTCTGTCACCTCACTCCTGCAGGCTGTGTTGAGGGGCTCTGGAGCCAGTCTGGCTGAGCCCTGAGCTTGGTTCAGATGAAATCCTCAGTAGGAGAGCCAAGAGGATGATCTCTGCACCAGGCACAGGCTCCCACATCCTTCTGCTGCCTGCGCTCGCTGTGTGCTGCCAGAAGTGGAAGCAGAGGCACTGCTCTGAGAACACACGCTGCAGGACACATCCAGCCAGGCTCCACGAGATGTGGGACACCCTTCCCTGGCAAAAGGCACCAGCTCAGCTTTCCCTGTAACAGAGGCTCAGCTCCTCCACAGTAGTTCTGCATAGTGTTAGTCCCTGCTTCTCTCTATCCAGCATCACCAGCAGTGATGCTGACAGGTCAGATGTCTAGAAGGTGCTACTTAGAATTAACATTCAGGCTTATATCCTCACAAGAAGCACGGGAAAACTAGTCACTACCACATGCGTACAAAAAAGGCAACAAGATGAAGAGATCAGCCTACATATTTACAACTGGAAAATTACTATATGGAAAAAGATAAAAAGATTAATTTTAGAAATAATAATAAACAGATTTTTTTATGTACTAGTGAAGCAGAAGACAGTCCAAAAACTCCAGGGGGATTTAAGCACAGCTTTCCTTCTGCTACTGACTCCTGTACATTCCAATCCCTCTCTCCTGCCCCAGTCTCCACCCCTGGCTAGGCTGCCCTGAGGGAATGGTGAGCTCTGGGGGCTGCAGAACAAAGGCCAGCAGTTCTTTCCCTGACCATGGTCTCTGCCCAGCCATGCACACCTGGATGGAGGCTTAATGCAGTGGCTGAATGGCAGTGAGTTTGTGGGTGCTTCCAAGTTTCTTCCTTCTTTCCCCTTTCCCCTGCCCTGTTTCACACTCCTGCATGAGGACTACATAGGTGGCATCATAGTGTGGTTCATATATACAGTGATAGATAGCTGCAGTGATGTGGGTGCCACGTCACTGGTGCCTTTCGCTGAACCAGTGCTTCTGTCTTCAACAGGGTGGCAGTGACAGTTTGATGCAGACATGTATGGGTAACTGCTGTCTATGTCTTACATCCGTGTGAGCTCTTTCTGCTCTATAGCAGTCCTTGAGAAATTCAGGGCAGACTTGCCATTTTTACAACTAAAGATACCACAGTCAGGGTTCCAGCTTTGTCATTGCACCTTCACAAGGTAGTCTGGCCTTAACTCTCAATTCATGCCACAGGTACCTCATCCTTTCCAGGTAGGTCCTCTCCAGTGTTTACTGAGGAAATGTTTAGCGCTTCTTGGTAGGACAAGAGTCAGGTATCAGCATGATGGAGAATCTGGTGCAATATCGTCCTTGGCTTTACTTGTAAGTGCAATATTTCTGTTTTCTTTTAAAACAAAACGTGAAGAATGTTTGCTCCCTGTCTGAGGTTTGTTTTGCAGTGTTTCAGCACAGACTGAGACTTGTATGGTGCATTATTAATACAAGTTATTAATAGGAGTTAATAATGGAAGCACAGGCACTTTAGGGAATGAGATCATTACAATTAAGAATAAGAGGAGCCTACACGAGAAAATGAAACCTTACATTGCTTAAACAGCTTTAATAATAACCAGTGGGTTTCCACTCATTAAGATTACTTTCAGTATCTGCATCAGAGATATGGTCAAAGAAAATGTATTCAGAGATAAGCTGAAGAATAAACCAGGGCAATGAATGGAGAATGAGATCACTCCTCTTTCTAAATATGCAAATAGATAAACATCAGAACAATAGATTTTCTTCTGTTGCGTTCACAAAGGTGCAGCTTGCTTATCTGAGATCAGTGTGTGGCTGGTAGGAACACAAGGCTTAATACAAAATCTCCCAGAGGCAGACAAACAGTTTGGCTAGGCTGGCTTTATTGTAGTAGAGCTTTATATATATACACATACACACACACACACATATGTGTATGTATTTGTATATGTAAAAACAACCACACTTATCTTTCCCTACCTACTGTTCCCTATATACAGAAATATATAATTGCATAGCTAGAAAAGTGGGAAAAGGATAATAATTATTCCTTTAACATAATGGGATGTAGACAGCCACACAAAAATGTTATCTGTGTGGCATGCATCACACGTAATACAGGGAAGCACAGACTTAACAGACCTTCACAGTCTTCAAATAGCTTTCATGTGTCATCTTACCAGTGGTGGCCATAAGCAAGTCCGCATTTCTGGGTGTCCAGTTTCTCACACGCCTTTGGAAATCCAAGTCTTGGCTGTTTCTCCCCACTGTACTCTCAGAGGCAGAGTGCCCAGGCAGAAGCAGGGCCTGCTTGTAATGACATGTAAATGACATGCACCTGGGGTTAGCACCATTTCACTGCCTCTGAGAGTGAGGGGCAAATGCACACTGGGTATGGCCAGCCATTCTGACATCCTATCTTCTATTTATGGCTAGGTAAAGATTCTCCCACATGTGTAATCACCTACAGGACCCATGCAGTGAAGAAAAGGTGACATGAGATTGGCTATGAGATGGACAAAGTTTCCAGGACCCACTGGTGCTGAGGTCTGGACTACCACATCTCCACTGCCATTTGCTCCTGTGCTAGTGAGTCTGACATTTGTTCAAGTGCCCATGTCCGTGCTGGGGTCATCCCTTCAGTTAAACATATAAAAGTCACACAGTTATGATCCCAAGTTTACCATTTGGTTTAATGAGATGGGTCAAATGGTGCCTTCATTATAACCCTTCCATGCAACATTTACTTTGGAAAGTTTTCATGGTGCATACCAAATTCACTCAGAGCCTGCAAAAGCATAACACAGCCATACAGCAAACCTGTGGCTCCCTTTCACAACTATGTTCAAATCCATGCCACCTTTCAGATGCTGAAGGCAGGCCTATTATCCACCTTTCTGCCTCCTTCATTACATTAGCTACCCTAACAGGAACATGGAATTGGAGGAAGTTACAATACAAAACACCCTGTCAAGCTTTTCAAAACAACAAAAAATAAGTTATCAGGGCTTTCAGATTTTCATTATATTTTACTACCTTTAACTAAACCTGTTTCTGAGACAGATGTATTTTATAATCCAATTTCTTTAGCGCTGTGTTCAAACCCACAGACTGTGCTAGTGTCAGGCACTGGAATGGGAACTGATGACTCTGTGTCTGTCTGACAAAAGCTAATTCATAGGAGTCATCTGTGTGAAAAATAGGCTGCAACAGTATTCGTAAGACATATTGTCCATGAACAAACTCAGGGCAAATGTAGACTGAGTAAGTTTTCACCACCGCTGTTTCCTTAGAAAGAGATGTCACTCCTTGAGAGGTGTGCATGGTAAGTGGTGCTGAGAGCTGCAGAGCAAATGCACAGCGATTGGGTGCCAACAGCTCTACAAAAAAATCCCCCAGATAAAAGAGGAGTTGTCATTCAGAAACCCTCAGTCAGTACAGATGAAAAGATTGTTTCAACAGGGGAATCAGTGTCAGCAGAAAACAAGGATAAAAAATGAGCAAAGATATAAACATAAAAGGGGAAAACGTGCATTACATCATCCTGCGCTACCAGAGCAATGATATACACAGTCACAGTGGGGGGGAATGGCCAGAACGACCAAGAGGGGAGAATTGTGTTCAACTTTAAAATGTCAGTAGTGAAAGAGGCATAAAAACCTGAGCCTGAAGGGACCTACATAAATAAGTGCCTCTGATATTTCATCCATATTCCTTTTTTTTTCCCTTTTTTGTGTAGACATCTCTGTCCTTTGCACTAATTAAAAGCTTCATTTACATGTACTTTGTCTCCCTCTTTCTCTTTGCTATTTCACTCTGTTCTGTTCTTTTTCTCTCTGACATCTTTCATCTTTCCAGATACCTTTTAAATTAATTTTTCCTTAATGTGCTTTTTTCCATCCAGTGCAGAAGTGGTTGCCATTTGTTCTTTTTGCTTTTCTTATCTTACCTCTTCCTTTTTTTTCTTCCCTATGTTTTCCAGCACTTCTTCTCCCTCCTTCTAGAGAGCTCATTTCTTGTTCATGCTTCCCATTTTATGGCTCTTTGTGTTTGCTCCCTCTGTGCCCTACTCCATCTTCTCTCTTACTCTATCTCTTCTATCACCAAAACTATCACATAATCCCTTTCCACAGATATAAACCCACTGATTCCCACCTCTTATCAGACAGTCTCCTCTCATGGCAACCTTTTCTTCTCTAAACCTCTCCTACCTGCATTATTGCCTTGTCCCAGAATCTACTTGCATTTGCAACCTCCCTTTCCACCACATTTATCCATGCGCGTACATGACCTGTACATACTCAGGTTCATATCCTTTTCCCCTCTGTCTACAAATAGAAATAGGGATGAGTTATCCTGTCCTCTGCCATTGCAATTCCAGACCCAGGTTGGATCTTCAGAGATTTCTATTCTGACCATCTGAGCCTCTGCTGCCTGGGCTCCAAATCTGTCAGCCAAGACTTGAGGCACACAGGCCTCTCTGTCCTGCTCCCTTCCAGAGACACACACTGACCAGATGGTACATGACGGTGCCAATAGAAGGGTCTCACCTATGTGAGACTTATCTTGCCATCAAAGCCCTTTGAAGAACTCATAATATTGGATGAATATTTCTTGGCCAAACAACTCCACAAAATAGGGACATCAGAAGTGTAAAGTAATGAGAAGATGAATCAATGTGTCTTGGGCCATGCCAAGAGCCTATAAAAGAGCCAGGAACTCAACTTATCTCTGCTACTTTGCCCAGCTGTCCTTCCTCAGCCTCCAATCCTAGGCCATGCAACCTTCCTCAGTTCTCTCCATTCAGTCCTGACTCTGGACACATATAAGCAGTCTCTTGCTTTTCTTGGGAAGATATGTTATGTAGCTCTGCATTCCTCAAACCCAGACTTCTTTGCTCATTCCTATAAACTCTTCCCTACCGCTTGTCCTTTTCTGTATTTATGATTCTCCATATTGAGTCCTTTCCAAAACTCACTCCCAATTTCTAAACCCTTTTTCTCACCTTGAGCTTTCTTATATGACTGCTAACATCTGGTAAGAGATGTCAGCAGCCTAGGAAAGGGAGCTCAGTGTTGAGCCGAAAAGAAAAGCATAGCTTTTCCTGGCCCAGTTAGCATTGGCACCTCAGTAAAGTTGGACAGCTTGCTGGCAACAGCCACCAAAAACAAGGAAAGGTGACCCAAGATGAATTCAAAGGAAGAAAGGGGATAAGCTCCTGAATGTTTTTTCTTCCTACTGGCTTGGGTAGAGCCAAAGGCAGCGGTGTCACCACGTTTAGGAGAAGCACCACTATGTCATTATTAGCAAGTGCTACACAGGCAGAGACCATGTGCTGAAGTCAGGTCAGCACTCCCTGGCATCAGCGTGATTGCAGAGACACATGCATATGTGTTCTTTTAGCACGGCTTTCCAGGCCATTTAAATACGTGTTCGTATGTAACGTAACACAACGTAGTCTGTTTTCAGCCAGCTGTTTCTTAATCCAGAAGCAGCCTGCTCAGTAGTCAGTGTGAGAGATTTTTGCATCTTTTCATGACACACCACTGCTCACTCACTTTACTCAGACACTGGCATGTGCTCAGCCAGCGAAAATGTGCCTGAATGCCAAAGAACTGGAAATCCAAGGGAGTGAGTAAGAAAATCTATCACAGTTTCTAACACACCTTTATTGCCTCTGTAATGCATTTTGATTTATTTGATGCATCGGGTCATTATGGGTGTTTTTAAATCAATTTACAGCTCAGAAATACTCATGGCATTGGCACGACGACAGAGCACAGGTTCTCCACGTGAGTCGATGCTCTCTGGCAGCACCACACTGTCATGCTGTGGTCTCGCAGAGGGCGTGCTTCTCAGGCAGCGGTTGCTCCCCATCAGCTGGCTGCAGAGACAGTTGCATGCGATCAGGAAGACCTACATCTATCTCTAATGCAAAACTAATCCTACTCCCACCTTTGTCATGCTGCTGGTTCTAAACCTCAGGTAGACATTCAGATAGTGCAGGCTTTTGAACTAGCTTAATAATATGAGCATTTATTTTCCTTGCTGCTTTTCTCCCTTGGTGCTTTGATCTGTAGAGGACTAGTTTTTTCTGTTTCAGATACCAGCAGCTAAGTGATCATTGTTGTTTCTGCATAATAGAGACCACGGTCTATCAACAGACTTAGCATGTTTTTTCACATGTCTCTCTTTCACTCTATCTCTTTTCCGTTTTCAGTGAAATGCTTGCTTAATTCATGGGCACAAGGTTAATTCCAGCTGCTCACTTCCTCTATAGAACTCTTCTTCATCTGCAGCAATAGACCTTGAAAGATGAGGGGAAGCAAAAGGAGAACCTTGATGTAGTATATATATATATATATATAAATAGGACATTAGCAAGACAGACAGGGTTTGCTTGTTCTTCCTTCTTACCATTCTTCCCCCAACAGTTCAACAGTGATTTTTAGCCAACTGTTCCTTTTGAGATGAGGCCCCCAAACCCTTCTCTCCTGCCAGTGTCACATTACTTCCCTAGCGTTTTTTACCTCCACTTATCTAAGCTACTTTTAAATGTTTTCGAAGTAATCAGCAACCCCTGAAGTCAGACCTCTCACACACACTGCCTTCATGCTCATTCACACCTAAAATCCATCCTTAAGGAGAAGAAGATATATTTGTTAGCTCAGGAAAAACATATATATGTATAAAAGCAGTCTAAGTGCTAAATGGACCACAGGGGAATTGAAAGGTTGGAGGCATGCTGCTCCCTGCACAAAAGCTAACTCATACTTCTCCTTTTTCTTTTTTCCACTTATGATTATTATTAGTTGCTATTCTCTACACTATGGCAGCATCTAAAACCCAAATCAGGATCATGGCCACTGCTGTGTGAGACTCTTGCAGTCAGAAAACAAGAGCTACTAGAAAATGTCCCAACATGCTGATTCCTTAAGCTTGACAGGTTCTGGAAAACTGCTTTGATTTTGGGGAGAAAAATCTTTCTTTTTAGCACAGTAAAAGTAGAGGGTTTCAGGTTTCCTCAAAATAATTCTTTTGATGCTCAGCTTCAAAATAAGTTCCTATTTCAATACATATTACATATTACCATATATTATAAAATTGTATAACATGAGATAAAATAATAAGACGCAAATTCCTGCAAAAGTGCTTTGGTTTTAAGCAGAGAATTGTGCCCTGCCTAACTTAACATTCAACTTTGTGCAAGTGCCCCTTTTCATTGGGAGTTTATGAATTTTCAGCATTTTACTACAGTTTGGAAGAGAATTATAAAAAAATTCAAGCTTTTGGATGTAGAGATGTAAAGTTTCTATGGTTTAGGAAGTGGAAAATACCTTGTGTTCTTGAGTGACATTTATGGGTCAGGAAAAGAATACTGCAGAGTTATAGAGGAGACAGTTACAAACTGACTTATGGGCTACCTAGTGTCATGTTTGCTGAATTAATATTTTGCTCCAGTGCATATGTTTGATTTGAAGAGTTCCCTGCTCTGGAGATTTCATAATTACTCAGATATAAAGATCCAGATTGAAAAGAAAAAGACATTTCTAAGAGTCAGCCACATTCAGTCAGAGCTTGTCACCAGCCTCGAGAAGAGATCCCATTATTCATTAGACAAAGACAGCAACTCACAATTATTCTATTTCCTTTCAGTGTTTTAATTTCCATGCTGTGTTTCAGTGACATTGAGAGTAATGGTCAGGACAAACCAAACCTCAGCAACAGCTCTTTGCCATTGCTCCCTAGGAAAAGGAATTGTATCACACTCTATTGCTTTGACCTTTTGCAATGAGATGTAATGAAGTGACATAAAGAGAAGGGGATATGCAGCTACCAAGTTTACACTTGAAAGACTTTATCGTAATGCTCAATTGACATCTGAAACTTCCTCCTAAACAACATGTTTGCTGGGGTCAATGAAGGATGTTCTCTTGACTTCAATGGTTTCTGTGAGGCTCTTCAAAATTATTGCACTGGCTACCCAAGTACCCACTGTACCTAACACTGAATAAATACAGAAAATGGATGAATGCAGTAGCTATGTGGAAAAAAGAAGAGTGTGACTCCTGCAAAGAGTTTGATATAAAAAAGACAGAAAGTTAAGACAAAAGCCCCTTTGATGTGTATTTTCTTAAGTAAAGATTCCTGTTTAATCATACAAAGTACTATTGCGTTTCAGCTGAATTAAACAAGCAATCAATAATTGCTTGTTCAATTGATCAGAATACTTCTTAATCCTATACTATTTATTTTCTCTACTGTTAATACGACCCAGAGTCGAGGTATATTTAACAGCAGACAGAATTATTGATTGATTCTGTTTTGCATTTAAGAACAGCAAAAACACCCACTTGGAGTTCTTTAGCAAAATATCCAACTACTAATAAGTGTATAAAAGGTAAAAAAAAAAAGGAGAGAAAGTGAAAAATTAGTCTAGACATCTTAGAAATAGACACTTTCCTGTCTTCAAACATTTTTCAGCAGCAAAATTTGGTAAATAACTCTTCTAGCTGCTTGTTCTTGCCATTTTGATGGCAATTTGTAGTGAATCAACAGGTTCAGAAGTAAAAACTTTCGCTTAACAAAATGTTTCCTTTTAACTAAACCAGGATTTTAAAATTCCAATCTGAGTACTTTATAAAAGGTTATTATTCCTTCTGTGTAAATCAGAAGAATATTTCTAAGTGAAAATTTAATGGAAATTAACATTTTCTAAATTTAAAAAGGGAAATGTTGATTTTAAAATATCACAAATAAATTATTGAAATGAAAAAAGATCCAAACTTTTTTTATGTCATGAGCCTCCCACGTTACAAAAAAATGGCTTGAGTCAGCTGTCAACTTAAAAACACAGAACAGGCTCTTGACTGATGCACTTGAACTAAAAAGTCCAAGGCCAGGTTGGATGGAGCTTTGAGCAATTGAGTCTAGTGGGAGGTGTCCATGCCAGTGGCAGAGGGGTTGGAGCTAAATGATCCCACCCAAACCATTCTATGATTCTGTGGTTCTATGAACTAAAAGGCACGGTGCTGATGGATGCCTTTTGCATACAGGTAGCATGTATGTAAACATCATCCATAACTACCCTCTGTCTGGACTTCCAGTGAGTACAAGGCAGAAATTCATGGCCCTGTTATTTGTTTATTTCCTGTAGAAGGTTCCAGGTGCTGTTAGAGATTACTGCTCCTCTTCTCTCTTTGCAATTGTGCCTGGAGGGGCCAGATAACTAGGGGAATGTTTGCCAAAGAAGTGGAAGAGTGATAAGGTATGAAAGTGCATCAACATTATTGAGTCCTTACAGAAAACTCTTTAAAAAATCCTAAAATATCAGAGGTTTTCTGCACACTGAATAGAGCCTCGTACTTAGAGGTCTAAGCTTGTTTTAGAAGTCACGTAGTTCATTCTCTTGTGGAACAGCTGTGTAATGGTGTGGACACTTGAGGTCTGGGATACACAAGTCCTACAGTTAAGGGACCCTGGAGGTGCTCAGGTTCTGTAATGACATGCCCTGTATCAGTGCTTTCTATGACAGGGGAACTGCATAACCTTGTGGAACTCAATGCCTCTCTACACTGAAGAGAGAGGGAACCTACATGTTCCAAATGACTAAATGTAGCTGGGATAAATCTGGAGTTCAAGGTCATTACTTCCATGGACTAAAGCAAATAAAGCAAGGTCATTATTATAATCCAATTAATTTCATAAGATTATCATAAAATAATTTAAGACAGGCCAGACTAACAGAAAAACTGGCACATAGGTGCTCATTTATAAAAACATCCCTATTTCCCTCCTTTAGGAGGGATGAACAGCTGATACCTGCACATCAGCCACTGGGAGGTCTTCACTGTGCACTTAATATTCAAATACTAGAAAGTTATCTGTAGTGACTGTGTGGCTGAGAAAAATATGTAAATTGGTACCATATAAAAGCATTTTTCACTAGGATTGTTTCTGAGCCTCAGCAATTGCAAACAGGTTCCAGGGAGAGTTTAAAATTATCTCCATGTTGTATATGTAGTGTTTTAGTGCATTGTTTTCCAGCAATCCAAATAGATGATACTTTTAAACTAGTTCCTTTCTTCTGTTGTGTCTTGGGAAGACTGCAGGAGAGGAATGTCTGGGAAAAGATGGGCTTCCACTCTGGAAAGCTGGAACTAAAAGGGCGGGAAGCAGTGTATACAAACAGCAGATTATTTGCCAGCACTTTGTGCTTTTTCCCTACTGAGGTTGCGGTTCTTAGACAGAAATGTCATTATTTTCCTAGCTTATGCTTGGAGTAGATTCCTCACTGAAGTCACACTCCAGGGTTTTCAGCCACAGAGACCAATAACTCATGGATGGATGCCATAAGCTAAGTCTCTTTGTACAGAAGAAAACTTGGGAGATAAAGGAGATGTAAAATAATAAATGGAAGATGAAGGAAAGCAATAGGAAAAATAAATGGTCAAGGGAGAATTCCTTACAACAATGCAGAAGTTGCCCCAGCCTCCGCAACGCTGCATACAGGCAAACAAAGCTGCTTGGGGAAAAAAGTGCCCGCTTTTTTCCAACACCCTCAGTGAAAGGCAGTGTGTATTTGTGCACACTTGAGGATGTACCATAGGCTGCTACCATCACCGCTAGAACAATACTGAGGATTTCTCTTAGAAGAGTAAATTTAAAGCATTCTATGCCTACCTCATAAAAACTTCTATTGTGGATCATTTCATACACATCATGCATAAAATACTAATTCCCCTTCTGCCATTGTGTCCCTGGAAAAGGACAGCTCGGCAGATCCCTCTCTATAGCAGACATTCTGTTCCCCATTCCTTGTCAGCCAGAACTGAGCTATAGCTTTCTGGTGGCTACAGCACACACGTCAAATCAGTGGAAGCTACTTAGGAAAGGAAAAGCTGGGGTGTTTGCCTGACCTGGCTTAGATGAGACCACTTTTCCCTTTTGTAGAATTCTTTTCTCTTTTTATTCTTCTTCCCACATCTCCCATGTGCTGCTGGTAGCTGAAGTCCCCTAAGCCTTTTGGAGATGGATAGCTCCCCATCTCAACCACTCCCATCAGGAAATGTTGCTCCGGGAAGTGCCTCAGCTCGCCTCAGTGTAAGCTGAATCAACATCAGATATATAAGCTTCACTGCGTCTTACCTAGGGGTTGCCTTTGGAGGCTGGTGCATTGGGAGAAAAAGATTAAAATGAGACATTTAATAGTCTCCAAAAAGTCACTAGATCATTGTTTCTACCTTGGTGCGTTATTAAGGGATGGCTGCTCCTGTCCATCAGCAGCAACAGGCAGTGCACCACTTAGACACTAATGCTCACAAATCTCAGGGAAGCGGACAAAAATAGAGGGTGGGGGGAAATAACCAGTGAAAGCAGTCAATTCATAACACTGGCTTTCAGTATCAGTTGGTTTAATTAATTGAATGTTCAATTACCCAAACTCTTTGCCTTCTGTTCTAACGATGTTTCAAATAGCGGGTGAAGAAAACAAATCCAGCTAAGGCTAGGAGGCAGAGAAGAAAAATACCTTTTGGGATAGGAGGTAGGGAAAACCTGACATTTGGTAAGGAAATATTTCCCCAGGTAACATTCGGTTTCACATGTGATTATTCACAGAAGACGTAGGGTGGCAGTTCAAATGTACACATTGCTTTTCATCACCGGTTTAGATAAACAGTGCACTGTCATTAAACCAGAATGGAGTCTATCTGAGGGCTGTCCCTAAGTTAAATATTAGCAGATGATTTCTGAGTTTCTCTGCCCCAGTGTTAAGAGCAGATTGCTCACTTTGAACCTTAATGTGAGGCGTTTGTTTTGATCGTTTAAAATATCACTGTTATTATTTTTTCTTAATATTTAAGCAGGTTGAATAATTTCAAAAAGAGAATAACACCCTCATTTGACTTTAACGAGGAGTTTGCAAAGTCAAACCCTGCAGAGGCTTCAAAACTGTGTCATGAAATACACAGGCATTAAAACCAGGGCATGGGCGTTCAATACAGCAGTGAGGTGGCTGCCACGGCACTTCAGTTTTGGTTAACTAAACCACAGACAGGTCACAACAAATGTTTTAGTGAAACATGATTCCAAAGTAAACGGGATCTATGCAAGATTAGGCCTAAAGAGTGAAACTCCTTTTAGACCTCATAGCAGCCTTCCAGGATCTGAAGGGAACCTATAGGGTTGCTGGGGAAGGACTCTTCATCAGGGACTGTGGTGACAGGACAAGGGGTAATGGGTTAAAAATCAAGTTTAGATTGGATATAAGGAGGAAATTCTTTCCTGTTAGGGTGGTGAGGCACTGGAATGGGTTGCCCAGGGAGGTTGTGAATGCTCCATCCCTGGCAGCGTTCAAGGCCAGGTTGGACAAGGCCCTGGGTGCCATGGTTTAGTGTGAGGTGTCCCTGCCCATGGCAGGGGGATTGGAACTGGATGATCTTAAGGTCCTTTCCAGCCCTAACTATTCTATGATTCTATGGAACTACCCAGATCCTAAAGCACTCCTGCCAAAACCAAGAGGAGATTCAGCACTTGGTACATGACAGTTGAATGGAAGTGTTTAGTGGCAGCTCACTTAAGCCAGCTTGAGTGTTCAACAAGAGCTCTACTGAGGCTTCTGGTCCTGGTACAAACCATGTTTCACCATACCCGTCATGGTAACTGTGTGAATTGAGGTCAGTAGACTGCAGCATTAACATTAAGCACACATCAAAACTATGTACTGAATAAGTACCACTAAGCTCCTATTCTGTCAGGTAATAAAAATAAACGAATGTACTGTAAATGTGGGGCCTGATCATACCTAACTTTCCTAAGCACAACCCGAACCAAAAAGGATCCCCAAAGCCAACCCAGCCCCCCAACCTACTTTCCCAGACAGAATAATGATACGCATTCCAGCATAGTTCTGCAAATCTGTTATGCAAGAACCAAGTTCCCAAAAACAGCCTCTGGCTATAGCGGTGCTGAAAATATGTTGTTGTCCTTTTTATAACAAAAACAAGGGAGAAAAAAAACCCTTATTTGTAAAAATAAATGTCCAGGTTTTCATTTATACAGGAATGACTTTGTTGTGTGGTATGCCCTTCAATAAAATAATAGCTTAGGTCCACAAGTATGTGCATGTTTTGAGGTCTTATATTCAGTCATATTCTTTCTTCATTTTAAAGGTATTCAGTATCTTTAAAAACCAGGAATGTAAATTACACACATACGTACTCAGGTACATTGCCTGCCTAATTTTACAACTCCTATTAAATGTTTTAATTACACACAATGGGCTACAAATAATAAGCCAGAAATGCATCTAAATATTTTTTACAGCAACACCAGAAGCTATGAAACTCCTTAGAATATGAAAGGTCCTCACTGAAAAATAGCTTCTAAAATTCACAAATGAAAAGTCTTTGAGAATTCAGAGCCTTAGGTGGGATTATTTGGTTTTTTTCCAGTTTTTAATCCACTTTACACTACATTAACAGAATTTTAAAAGCCCTGTGTTTTAAAGCCCTTGCTGTTATGTTGTGTGCTCACATATTAAAAATGACAGTAGGCAGCCCTTCTTTCTTACCTAATTATAAAGACAAGGAAATTATTACACTCCCTTACAATCTCAGCATTTTCTCAAATGCATATATTTTTATTATCTGATTGTGCATTACTTATTTCTATCTCTTTGACCTTACTTCTTATAAATATGTTCTAAACTTCTTCAAGAGTATGGAAAGAATATTTAATACAAAGCAGAGTAATTATAGTGTGAAGGTTCTGAAATATAACTGAAGTGTATCCCTGGAGCTACTTCCTGATAATTAGGTATGACATAAATAATCATGATTAATTATGTTTCTGGATAGTCATCTGCCTCCAATGAAATACTGTTATCCCTGATAATGCTTAGCGTAAAAAACCCCACAACTAAGTGCGTTTAAACAGAATATTTTCTTAGACGTCATGTGCAATTCAGCCACCCAGGCTATAAATGGCTTTGATGTTGCTGTGATATATTATGCCACTGGAATACCAATTCTTCATTTCTGAGCACATTAAATAATACTGTCTGGCAAAAAATCAAAATCCAGGAGACCACAATTACTGCAAGTAATTTTATTTGATGAGGTTTTGTTAAATGGGGTTTGAACATGATCTTGATTTTTCTTTTCTGTCTGGTTTTCTAAAGATGTGATAAATTGTTTACCTATTTGATGCATCCTCTGATTACAGATATTCCAAGGAACAGTACGGGCAGGTATGTGGATCAGAGCTTGGACAACTGAAGGTCTTTTTAAAGAAACCTTTCTTGATTTTTTTTCAGTGATGATTCTATGAGTAGCAATTGTGTTTCTGGATCAAGGACTGAACTTTTGTTCTTTGAAAGAATGCCAAGGCCTTTCCTGTTTATGTCCAGTACCTTCATGTAATATCATTAATACACCAAGAGTGCCTTGGGGCTCATCTTAAACTGTACAAGAGTGCCCTGCCAAAGGAGTTTAGAAATAAGTATTAAAAACAAAGAGCAGAATTAGCAGCACTTTACACATGAAAAACCAAGGTGCAGGGAGGCCTCAGAGCTTGACCTTCAGACCCAAGGATGCCCAGCAGCACACCTGGGCTGACCCCTGGCAGAGCATGTTGGCCAGGTCTTCTTTACTTCTTGATGCTGCCTGTTTGAGTTGCCACTAATTACTGCCCTCTTCAGCAGGGGCAACAGAGGCAGTGTCACCTTCAAGCTGTAAGCAGCACACTTGCAATAAGCAACCATGAAGATGACTGCTAATGCAGCAGGGCGATCCCTGGGGATCCATGGCCTCAACAGGCCTGCTGCTGGATGCATGGATCCCTAATGTTAATGCAGAGGAAGTGGGGGAGAAATGAGGAGTGCTCAGGTTTAAAGCAGCAGTTTTAAAAAGCCACAAGGTGGAAGCAGGAAAACCAGAGGGGACAGCAGCTGTCAAGATGAGAAATAAAATGACTGAACAGGATGCAAGGAAACGGCAGGAAAGAAGGGGGCATAATTCTTAAAATACTGCCATGGATGTAAAGAGGGGAGACAAGGACTAGAAGTAGGTAAAACAATAAAAAATCCAATAAAACCCTAACCTGCCAAGAGTGCCAATAAAATGATAGGAGCAAAGGCAAAAGACTTTTTCTTGGCAGCAAGCAGCACAGATGGTCAAATATAAAACCCATGAGCTTATATGGGTTTTTCATCTGTGTTACATTTCCCATGAACGAGTGCACAGGAAAAATGCGTACCTGGATTATGTTAAGTGTGAGCAAACTATGGATTTGTATTCATGAATATTCTCACCACAAAGCCAGGTCAAAGATTTCTAAATCCTGTTCATTTAGGTCTGCTATAAGTATCATAGGTAGCAATGTATCTGGTGAGGTGTACTGATGCAAAGTGAGAACAGAAGCATGAAGAATCCTGAAGAGACTTATTTTAAACATACCTGTGCTTGCCACATCATCGTGTCACGAGTTGGGTAACATAATACCTAAGCTAGGTCTGAAGCAAATCACAGAACTGGAAGGAAATAACCAGTCACTGTTATTTTTCTAGTAGGAATTCCTGTATTTAACATACAAATTTGTACTATTGTCACTGATGTAATCCCTGCTTGTGCAAATATTCAATGAATATGCTGCAAAATTTCTGCCAACATTCAGTTGCCAAGGTGCAGCTGAATTCTGTCCACATTCTCAGTGACTGAGAGCATCCTATTTTCAATGCTGCTTCAAAAGTAATTTACATGGCAGATATAACCAAGCCATATAATTGTACTTGACTTCTGCAGCTGTATCTTAAAGCCTGGTTACATCATCTGAAGAAGCATCTTTCAAGGAGACAGTATTCTGGGGATAACGAAATCCCAGCAGACCAAAGACTAGGAAGGGACCACCTCTGCAACACCTAAAAGTGACGAAGAATTGGGAAGTCCCTGCTGTCTTTGGGAACTGCAGAAGGGATCAAACCCCTGCTCTTAGGTCAGTTGCTGAGTGTGGACTTGGGTCCTTGCTGACTCTCTAGAAGTATCTTGGCCAAAAGCCCATTGCCCATACAGTGATGCTGAAGCAAACTATTTGCTCATTTTTACTCAGAATCCTTCTCAAGAGGAATGAGCTGTTTCATGGCTGGGAAGACAACCAAAAGAACCACAGACTGAGCACAGAATGAATAAATGTGACACTGTAAATATGCAAATATGAACCCAAACCTAGCAAAAAAAGAAAAGCAAGTACCAAAATCTATCTCCATTCCAGCCTTGATGAGGTCATTAGAAGAAAGTTAAATGCTTTTTTCAGCTATAGGCCGTATTCCACCCTACCATATGTTTAAGAACTGTACACTAATTTACAAAAACAATAGTGCAAGTGCACTATTCCTTTGTTGTGGCTCTGTACTAGTTGGCTTGGTCAGCATGTGCTTGCTTCCTCTTTGTCATGTTGTTTTGTAATGAACTTCTATTTCAGCATGGGGCCGCTTCTCATTCTGCCTGATAGCACAGGCATGTGGTAACTGGCTCCAGGAAGGAGCCAAAACGCATGTTTCCTTATGGCACTAATTAATTAGTCATAGGCACACTCGATACTTAATTGCTATTGTACACTCTGGACTGTGCGACTTCTGTGAAAACATCTGACTTTACACCTATCTCAATTAGAAACGCACGCGGAAGGGAAAAGTGCCTGTAGTTTCTACAAGCCAGAGAAGCAAAATTTCACTCATTCCTCTCATCACACCATTAATTCCTAGCACATCACTTATTTAAAACAAAAATCCTCTACACTCTGCTCAATACATCTTCTAATGTAACCAAGCCTGAAAGCATAAAGCATCTGCACTCTACTTGAAATTGCTGACATGACAAAGAAAATCCTCTTCCTCAGGACTACTACTCCTCTCCTGTAGCATAACAAGTGCTAGTCAACCACAAGTGCTCCTAAGAATGGCTACTTTTAGTGCTTCTTACCAATAACAGGCAGAGGTTTTGCCCATTAAGGGTTTTATTTTCCATCTTACTATAGTGACGACCATTTGGAGTTTTGCCCGTGCCTCTCTCTGCTGATTTTTTAGCATGATGTAAATAAGTAAAATGTAAAAAAATGCCTTTTTCCTGGATGGACACGTTTAGTTTTAATTTCTGTGGTAGAATATATTACTGAAATATAATTGACATTCATTTCATATGAAGTATTCCGGGGCAGAAACAATTCTATGCATCTTAGAAGGCTTGTAAAAAAATTATTCTTCATAAACAGCATATATTCTAACATTGATGGTTATCATGCCTTAGAACTGAGACAATTCCCTTTGCTTGTGTATGTGGATACCTCCGCCACGCACACACATTATATATATGCACAGAGAGTAAGAATCTGTTAACTGTACTTGTCTGTCTATTAGCTTGGTTTTCCTTTGGCAACTACTTAATACTCTGGTTTGCTAACCATCATTATTCCCCTGGTTTTCCATCTTTCACCCTTCTAGCACCCATCTTCTGTAAAAAACTTCACTGGCATGCCTATTCGTATTGAAGGAGGTCTGATGAGCAGGAGCAGATATCATACCTTAACATGTAGATGACATTTAAATTAGCATTTATGTTTTCTTCCATATATTTTGCTGAATGTATTTCTTGTTTCAATGAAGTATTTGCATATGTAAAATAAGTTCTGAGAAAGTGGGTGCTCTTGCATACAGTACAATGTTTTTTTCTTGTTTTGATACTGTTTGCGTATCACACTGGTGCTTGTAGAACTGTGTGGTTTGCCTAGTGTGTGGTTTGCTGTAACATCTTCCTTTTGCCTCTGAGCCTTTAAGATCTTACTTTTCTGGTTAGTGCTAATGGCACATGAGTAGGAAGATCTTACAATGAAATGTGTTGTCCCTGTCTGTATATATCGCCTGAATGCATTTTCTCTTTACTACAACAATGCTTATGGGGAAAAAAATGATTTCACTATCTATTGACCTGCTATTCATTGTCCTTTTCAGAAACTCAGCCTCCCCAGATAGCAGGGTATGTCTGTGTACATCTGAAACACACGTTCACATCTTCAGAGATAAGAAACAGCATGCGTCATGACCAACAGATATGTAATATTGGCAAAGGATGATTTATGTCAGATTGGAAGCTGCTAGATGCTATGAATGGCAACGATGGCTCCGGCTATCCTTTCAGAACAGAAATAAAAAGGAAATGCATACACGCTATGTCAGAAACACAACATTCTGTGTATGCACATAATTCAAGTGAAAGGCACCTCACACTGCTGTTCAGTTGAGATATACCACAAGATAACTGTGGCATGGCAGAACGTGATAGGATGTGGAAAGCTTTTATTTCAGAGTGTTGTAGTCCATATTGCGTGCTCTGAAAACTCTTGATGATAGGGAGTGTCATCTGGCTAAGGCATTACATGATCTTTGACTTAGGTGAAATGTCTGTTTTTTTAGGAACTTGCTGTCATGGATTTGGATGAACCATTCAGACATTCTGTTAAGGCTTCTTTAACCTGAGCACGAAAAAGAAATCCCACGATGAAGTACAAAGAAATGGTCTTTGTGAATGCGTGTAAGAAGACTGGTGAGGACTGTGCGCTGTGCTTGACTGTGTCCAGAGAGGAGAGTTTGAGTTAAATAAAGGTACGTGCCTTGGTGTTATTAATATTACTTTTGTTACTATTGGTGCATTCATTACAATAATTTCTAAGGTTGCTAACAGATGTATTGATCTAGATATATTTACCAAGACATTCTGTTTGTTAAGAAGTTAACTACTCCACAGTTTTTGGCTGGGAACAAAGCTTGTGAAGCAGATGAAAATGCAGCTGGGGAAAAGTGAAATGAATATGGATTTTTTT
Organism: Neopsephotus bourkii; assembly: GCF_033783945.1. NCBI lineage: Eukaryota > Metazoa > Chordata > Aves > Psittaciformes > Psittacidae > Neopsephotus > Neopsephotus bourkii. The sequence continues at coordinate 492,324 of NW_026901033.1, forward strand.
TCTTACTATTTTGACCCAGATTTTACCTCATCCATAGAATTTACAGATGCACAGATGTCACATCTGACTAAGAGTTCAAACTATTGCAGAGGGCTGGATCAAGTCTTTCATGAAACCGCAATACCACATGTAGTACTTGCTGTGGTTGGGAGTTTACTACATGATGTTCTAGGGCAGAAAGCTGAATCCAGCACTTCCTGTTTTTCATTGCTTATAATTTGCATCTGTCTGTGAATGTGAGAGCCCATGTGTTTCTGAATTGTGCATTTCGATGCTGTTTTGCAGTTTACTTGTTATATAGCTGAGAAAGGGCTTTGGAATAAAGATTAGTGCCCCATCCTGCACAGTTAGCAAAATGTACATACCTGGACCTGGTTCATGGCCTGTGGAATTGAGTGGGTAGAGTTCCAGTGACTGCCATGGATATGTGAATCAGGCTCAGGGAAGTAATGTGTTTGCCCTCGCAGCACTGAAAGCAATATGTCATAGTCAGTGAACTATTAATTAACATATGCATACAGAAAATGTGCAAGTATTTGAAGTTAAAAGCATTGTCCCCTTTTTTCCTTCCTGAAAGTCTTGCTTTTTTGGTGGCTTAGAGAAAAACGTCAATCAATTAAAAATCGAATTAATAAGTCTTATTGGAGAGGTCATTCTGAGGAATGCATGCATTTTACACATTTTTAAATGAGCAAGATCTTTTTCATTTACATAAATAGGTAATTTGTGTGTTCTTTGTGTCCTTGTTTTCAGTCATGGTGAGGACAATACAGCCCTGTAGCTAGGACCTCATTTTCAGAAAGAAGTTCAGGCATAGCAATATCGACTCTAGTCATGTAATCAGCATGCTCTGCAATATTACTACTTTAGGGACAGTGAAGTTTATAAATCAGCAAAACTTAGTAGCAAAAAGCAATGCTTTTTAAAATGGAAGCACTGTTTAGAAGAATAATGATTAAGAGAGAAGGAAATGATGTTACTCTTAACAAAGCAATTTACTGAAACATTTTGTAAATGGAAATGCCAGCAGGCAATTTGTTTTGTTTTGAAATAGTTTCAACATTGCCTTCTGCCACTGCGATGGTAGGATGAGAGAGGCATGTATACAGATACATGTATATATACAGATAGATAAAGGTACACGCAGTCACAATCTACATATATGCTTATGTGCGTGTACATTTGTGCGCAGAGATAATGCTTTCCTTTGTGTCATTTAGGTTGAGCCCTTTAAACCTGATACCTGCTGTAGTGGCAACTCTGCCTTAGAGTCTCACAGCGGTTGCATAACAGAAGCAAGGCTCTTCTTACAAAAATAATCAGAAGTTTTAAAACGTGATATTAATAGAGTATCAGTAGTGCTGAATTTAACTTAACAGCCTCTTCCAAGCTTTTTTTCTGCATATGGAGTGTCTCAGGGAAAGAGCAAACAGCAAAAACCCCTTTTTGTTGCAAATTGTACAGACTGTAGCAGAGAAATTCAATGAATTCATTATTGAGGTGGGAAAAGGGAAGGTGTGGAATGGAGAGTAGAAGACATACAGCATAAAATTGTGAGAGTCTTAGAGGAAAACTGTAGAGTTGGGTTTTCCAGCCTAAAACTTAGGATCCTGTAAGGTTACCGTTGTGTGCTCTTCCCTTTTTCATTTTGATCAAATTTACTTCTTGCACAGCATTAGTAGCAAATACTGAAATCCTTTCACATCAATTTCTCTTTTACTATGTTATGCTCATGTTTGTGGGCTTTGGACATGCTGAATTTGGCACAGCCCTGTGACTTGAAAGGTGTCAGTATTTTGGAAAGAAACCAAAATACACGTGAAAGTGCATTTATATGCAAAATGTGCATGGAAAGGATCCCTGAGTATACTGGTGATCCCTGGGTATGTGCCTGTCCTTGTAGGGGAATTTGGCAACTGACCTTCTCAAGCAGTTGTCAAAATCATTACTCTCTTCCTTTTGAAGTTCAGATTTAGTCTCTGAGCATCTCTAGTGCTCGTATTTTGGAGTTTGTGTGAGGGATCATGCAGTCTTGTTCATAACCATCTGAGGTAACACTTCGGGGGCTCATTCGCACATGCGGATATCTGCAAATAGGATTTCAGAACCACACAAGCTAGGTGGAAGCAGGCTGGTCAAATGTACATTGTAGGCTTTCAGGCTGTAGGAAAGGCAAAACGTTGTATGCTGTCTTGCTAGCATGTACACATCTCACCCATCAGAGGATGTCACTCCAGAAAGGCTACACTTCCTCATGTATTCAGGAGAATCGCTGCAGTTTAAACTTGATGTTATCCAAGGCCCTTAAAATCTGTATCTTTTTCTTACTGCTTGGGATACAGTAGTATATTAGTGAGTTAAAGCTAGAGGTGGTGGTCCAAATGCAGGGTTGTTTGAATGAGAGGTACAAAGTGGTGGGAAAAGTAAAAGGAAGAACACAGTGCCTCCCTGCTGTCTTGGCTTATGATCTGCCAAATGGAGAAGCATCCAAGATAATGCCACCATGATTCCTCCTCTGACATTCAGTTAGACAAGATAATCTACACCTTAAGAAAAGCTATATTAAGATAAGGTGATCTTGCAGAATATCTGTGAATACCATGCTGCCTTTATGGCACGTAAAAATTTATCCAAAATAGTTAATTTCAGTGTCAATCTTTATGTCTTCAGAGAACTGGAAAAAAACTTTACATCTCATAACTCAACTGAGAGCAGGAAGGGAATATGTTATTTGTATAATGTGTTGCTTTTATAAGTGAAAATACTAAAACAGGTTGCAACCCTTCTTGCTCAAGAGGTGTAACATGTCACTTCATTTTTTTCCTGTTGGAATCAATATAGGGCTGTTTGCAGAGTAGGGAACTATGCAGCATGAATCCAGGTGGTATAACTTGGTACTGCTTATTGCCTTGCCAGGGGCACAAAGGGAATCAATGTCAGAGACAAAATGGGAATTTGGATGTTCCAGGTGATAGTTTCAGAAGTATTGACATGGTATGTTTCTTTTGCCCTTCCAGAGGTTTCATGTGAGACAGTTCAGACAGGGATATTAAGACAATACTTTTGGGTCTCCTCCCGTGCACTTTGCCTTCTCCTGGATGCCACTCTTGCTTCTGTACTTTGTTCCATTTAATGTCAAGCATTTGTATTTGTGGTTGTAATGCTACCTACGGAGTCAGTAGAGTATGTAATTCCTGCCAGTGCTGGCCGCTCTGTCACTGTGCTGGGCAACCGTCACATTTCATCCTCTGTCAGCCACAGCTCAGAGGGGCAGGCCTTCCTAATTTCAGCAGATAGTGACACCAAAGGTAAGAAAATGAGGTACGAAATCAGGACACCGATAATGGTCCCTCTGACGTGAGCTCCTCTCTGGAGTTTCCCTATCTGACAGACACATGTTGGTTGCTTGGATTCACCTACACCTTCAGCAGCTTCAGCTCTCTTCTGGCCTACAGGATTCCAGAGCTGCACTGTGGGCAAGTGGCTGCTTATGGCGTAGTTCCCCTGAAACTAGGACATTAATTCTGGTTAAGAAGCCCAGGCTGCTCCCTGACAATGAATGCTGCATAAAGCATCTCTGCAAGCTGAGGATTCTGCCTGCAGCTTTTCAGTGGTAGGAACAAATGTACCTCACCAAGAAATGACCCTTGGGACAACAGGAATCTGTCATAGCCTCTTAACGCAGCTGTTTCTGATGCAGACATCATATTTTGCCTCAGAAAGTGAAGTTCTCTATCGGTTCATAGGCAGCCTGCTCTGGCTTTATGAACTGACTGGAAAATTCAGAGTTATTCCAAGATGTGAGCAATATTGATACTGCACTCAAGGCAATAATTGGGCTCTGTACTAACTTGTTCTTTCATATTGTATTGAAACAGAGAAATACCCTATGTGATAGACTTTGGAGATATTTCTTGATTTATTTTTCTACTTTTGTTTCATCAATATTTTTAGCATGGCTTTTTCTTCTGCTGTTTGTTTGGGTTTTTTTGTCACAGCATGAAACAGATGCTCATCTTTCACTTCTTTCTGTAGGTCTCTGATTTAAAATAGAAATAATGCACAATGGGCTGAGACATTTTTGGTAAATCCTATTAGTATTCAAAAAACCTAATTATCTGCTGGCAGCACAGGACAGATATTGAAAAGAGGTGGAGAGGATTTGTAGTAAATCAGTATAAGAAGTCTTTCTTATAACATCCAATTAGAAGTCTTAGTTATGAAAACATCAAATTATGTTTTCATTATAACTTAGCTTAAATAGCATCCTGATAAAAGGGGTTGAATGTAAATTTCTTCTGTCAGTTAGAAAATGGCTTCCCTGCATGTTGTGCAAAGCACAGATTGATCTGAGGTAGTTTTAAACTCTCCTGTCAGGATAGACACCTGTACTACCATAGCTGGATCACTTCTATACTAATTCACCTATCTCTGCAGTATATAGGATTATTTTGTAATGCCCCTGAGTTATAGACTGAACGCATGAACACCCCATACCAGATGTATTTCCTGCATCATAATAGTTCTTCCATCTGGTCACCAGGATTATTGTGTAGATTTTGAGATTTTCCCCTGAGTATTGACTGAAATTGTACCATGAGTCAGGAAATGAGGACCAGACAAGTTTCATCAGAATACTTGGGAGTTTTTACCATTAGCGTCAGTAGAGCTGGGATTCCATCCACTGTGCTTTAGTAAAGATAACCCTTGGATAAACAAGCACAGGCATGTGCAGTAGGCCGGCTGATCAAATCATGCTGTACTGCTGCTGCTGAACCCAGGACAAGAAGGAAGAGGATAGATGATCTTAGCTCTCTTAGACAGCACACATCTCCCCTCTCTTCTGGAAGGCTAGTGGAAAGGTTCTTAGCCCCAGGTTACAAACAGATACTAAAAACCTGGGAAGCCCCCTTAAGTCTTATCCTTGGCCAGTCACACAGATCCTCCTTGCTATTAAAATCCCTCCACTGAAGTAATTCTAAGGATTAATAGAATGAGATTTTCACATAAGTTCTTTATTTTTTCTTAGATAAAATGGTATCAAGTAGCAAATGACTGTCAGTATTGAATGCTTTATTCCGTGTTCCAGCTGTTCTAGCTACATGTTTGAATATCAGCTTTCATTCTAAATTAAAGTTTGTATTTTGCACATTTTTCACGTTTTTCTCTGCCAATATCACCCAACGGCTTTTTAAAATGGTAAGGCCAAAGCATAAAACACTTCTCTTGTAGGTAAGCCCTTGTAGGACTTTTATGGCTTCCACAGCCCTTTTCGGTGGGGTTTCAGCAGCTCTGTACATTTTCTAGTGCTTAACTCACTTTGAGATCTGAACAGATAATACTGAGTAACATCAAAGGGCAGAGAGAAGCAGGCTGGAGAGATTCCTCAAAGCACAGCTCTAAACAAAAGAAAGATGGGGTTCTCCTGTCTGCTTCACATTCCTGCTGTAGCGATTTCAGTTCCTTCTGGCTTCCTTATCTCAGGAAAGAGATAGCACGGCTTGCTTACCACACACAAAGGCTGTGGGAATTAATTGATTTAGACATACAGGCTGCTTTTGAAAGCCTGGAACATTATTAATATGAACCACTACCCGCCAAAGACATGACCAGCTAACCACTGTACCCCCTGTGACGGTGCTTTACGGAATCACTGCAATTACTTCCAACCTGCAAGGATTAAGGAGGCTAAGCAGAGCTTTCTATTCAGCAAATTCATTTTCTATTTTATCCCCAAACTGTACCCTTCTTCTTGCTTTTGTTCATCAGCATTAAGTTTCTAGACAGGGTGCCTGTGGGACCTGCCTAGGTGAGACTTTAAGGGGCTTCCCACATTTTTAGTATCCGTTTGTAGCTTACTTGGGGCCAAGAACCTTTCTGCTAGCTGCTTTGTCAGAGCAGGAATTCACGCTGCTATTTTGAATGTCTGTAGAGCAGTTGCGTTTCCCTGGGGCTCCTGGAGGCATTTATCCATCTCAGACTTCCTTCCACAAACCACCGTTTAAGCACTGCTTTTGAAATGGCAGCTGGTCGTGGTAGGTGCCGACTCACTGTGCTTTAGTCGTGACTGTTGCTTCACACTTGTAAGTAGCACTGCACTGAGTTAGGTTCTTTATTCCTAATTGCTTCCAGCTCAGCCCTGCACAGCAAGAAAGTGTTTCTGTGCCTTGTTGATCTTCTGGATTGTGCCGATATTGTGGCATTGGCTTTAGCATCATATCCTCTGTGCCTCCTAGCTGCATTAGTATTTTTCACTCCTCACTTTCTTTTTCACTCCAAAGCTCTGCAGTTATGCTTTGTTGGACAAGTTCCATTCCAGCAAGAGTTAAAGTAAGCAATAATTTGCTGGCAAAGATGTGTATCTTTTATATAAAGTAAGCATAGCAAGCCAGCATGTTGCTTTAGCTTTCGCATGTGTATTTACTGTTAGTAGTAGTGAAAATAGTTTGGAGTGATAGACTGAAAACCATTTCAAATGTTTATGTGATTGAATAGAACCATTCTGTAGGAAAAAGCAGTTTGATCAATGTTCTGAATGGAAAAAAACATTCTGTGTTTTTGTTTTCAGAACATTTTTGCTGCGTTTCTTCTTGATGTTAGCATTTTGATTCTGTATTGTTGTATGCACATTTCATACATTATTGTGTGTATGCATGTGATAAAAACTGAACAAAGTGCTTTGATAAGTTTGTGCTACTGTTCCATCAGTGTATTTTTCATCTTGCACATCATTTTGGGTGGGGAAAAACCCCCCAAATTGTCAGTCTTCAGTCTGAAGGTACAGCAGGAGAAGGCACCATGGTGCTCTTACTCATGGACTAGAAGCCATAATGCACCAGCGTGTCCTGGCACACAGCTCTTGAAGAGCATTTTAGCCATTCCATTTTTTACATTCCATAGTATTTTACCTCATTCCATTGAAATATTTAGAAAATTCGTGCCCTTTTCTCTGCTAACCAAGATTGCACACTTTCAAAACACCACAATGTTCTAGAAACATATAGCAATATAAAAATGTGAGGACATTTTACTTAATGGAAAAGTGGCTTGGGGATAGGCTGATGTAACTTGGCCATCACTAGCCTAGCACTCGAACACTGTATGATGATGTTTAAGCTCTGATAACGTACATATTTCTTTCCCATAGTCGAAACTGAGAGGTGTTTCAGGGATTCAGTCATACTCTGTTGTAGACCACAGTTTTATGTTTTTACCTGAAACTCTTTATTTTCAGTAGGTAAAAGCCAGAGAAATAGATTTTAAAATAATGAAACTCAGTCTGGCTTTTCTGGGGAAAATGCTTCCGTATTTTTTCGCTCTTGTATATATAATATTAAACCTCATCCAAAAATCAGGAGGAATTGGAAGCAGGAAGCAATCTTCCAGCAAAATTGTTTTTGTAATTGCCAGCACTGCTTTTGTTATGCAAGGGGAAGTGAAATGTTGTGACAAACTTCAGTGTTGCTTTATCCTCCAAAGGACTGTCTTAGGCTAGCCCCATACACAAATCTGGATGAATTTAATCAGAGTTGAACTTTTGCAACATGTTAACTCAACAGGCATAGTTCTAGTCGTGATTATTTCTCTGTCACTCTAAATAGGAACTGCCTCGGTTTAAATTTCCATGTATAAAAATCAATTATCTGCAATTGTGTCTGCAATTCCACGTAATGATTCAGTACTTTTCAGAGAGTTTTCAGGGATTTTATTCAAAATCAAATTATCCATGTGGAGTTTTGAATGCGGAGGAAGGGATGGAAGTATGATTTTTGACTCTTCACAGAGTTGTAGGAAGAACCCAGACATTTTGCCATTACAATATTATCTCAAGATATTGCAGACGATATTAGACTTTTCTGGTGAGACCTTTATTGAAATGCACAGAGGCACTTAAACTCTACTTAGATGCTTAACTGGATGTTATATCAATTCCTTTGGAGCTTTTAATAAAATCTTAGAAATGTTATTATTTTGCCATGCCATGTTTAGGTATTTTTAGTTACAGATTTCTTCAAATTACTTTTTTGACATTGTTAACACAGCCCTTGTTCTGTGAATAATAAGATAGAGATAAGGAAAAGAGTATTAACTTGATTGCTTACATTTTGTTGCAGATAAATGTTCTGCGGCCTTTATATCCATCCTTAGAAACAAGAACTTCCACTTAAGTCTGATACACGTGCATTCAGGGTTTTTTTTGGGGGTGTCTGCTATATTAAAATGCAGCATTTAGCCTTTGAGTCCATTTGAAAATGAGAACGCAGGGGTTTTTTTGACATTTTGGCTAAAATTTCAGGACCTGATAGTTGGTTTTGTATTTTATAATAATAAATTCAATATAGCAGCTTTCAAGTGGGAGTTTAGAAATTCTTCATGAATTCTTACGTTCTAGTTACACTGTTTGATTGAAGTTATTATTATTTCTATTTTAATATGGGGATGGCAAATGGCAGAATAAAAGGTGGTAGTAGATGCTGCTTGCACAGACGTTTTTCACTGGTGATGTTGCCCCTAAACATTCCATCTCCTCCAACCCGTAGTAGTTTCAGTTTCAGCGCAGTAGTTTTCAGTTCAGAAAATTAAAGTGTCTTCACACAGAGAAGTCAACACCTAAGACCATGCTCGCTTTTGAAGGGAGCAGGAGGCTACTTGAGTGGTTGGTTTCATGGCCACTGCAGCTGGTGGCATTAGACCGCGGGCGCTGAGGGGCCGGACACTAACCTCTGTGCCCAAGCTAGTGACACTAACCTCTGTGCCCAAGTTAGTGACTGAGCACTTATGGCTGCTCCATCCCTGCTCTTTGAGATCGGGCAGCATCCAACCAGAGGATCTACTCACTGTGGGGGGGGTGGTTTGCAGAGCTTGGCATTTAAATTGCAGGCATCTTTTTCTGCACTTTGCTTCCTGTCTCAGTTTCTCGGGCTGAACGGAGGTCAGGTGTTCTTAAACTGATAAAGGAGCTCTTGAGGGAGAAACTGCTTGACCATCCGTATGATGAATGGCCGAAGAGAAATCAAGAGCCAAGCCTCAGCTTGGCATCCAGTAAAAACACAAATGTATGTTTTGTGCCAGACATCTGTGCTTGTTCCAAGGAAAACCCTCGAAAAGAGGCTCTGGCCTTCCTCCACCTGGAAGCTATGAAAAAGGCATGAGAGCTCAGTTTGCTTTTTACTTAGTGTGTACTGTGTTATGTCCCAGGATACTGGAAGCTCTTGAAAGTGGAGCAGTGTATTCCTATTCAGACCCTGAGCTTTACTGATCACCAGCTGCACTGTATAATTTCCAAATCGCTATCGTAATGTGGGCCATGGACAGTATTTCTTGAAGTATTTCTTGCCTTTGGGCTGGAAATAGAGCATATGACCTCATTGCATTGCACTTTAGAATATTTACATATACATGCAATTATAGTGTTCTCAAGGAATGTGTGATGCCGCCAGTATATGCGATTAAAGGTTCTCAACGAGTGTGGGAATATGGGTGAATATTTGCTTTTAGTCCCTTTGTGCTTTATTGTTCTCTTGAAGATGAACATCACTTTCCTCTTCTTGTATAAAGTCCTCTGGGTTGGTTGCTTTGTTTGTTCGCTTGATTGTTATCCAGTTAAAAATGCAGATCTTACCTATTTTGAAAGACTTTTTGATTGGGTGAGAACACAGACCATAAGGGTGTTCACTTTGAAGTATACTTTGGTTTGAGCTTGCCAGCCTCTTATAAAGCAGTAGAAGAATATTTGTTTGATAAAGCATTCCTTTCTTCAATTATCTCTTCTAGGAATTCCCAGTTCACATCTCTTTATCATCCAAGTGATTCTTCTACTAGAAAGCTTTCAAGATCATTTTTTGTCTTTGTTAAATCATGTTTTATTTCCCATTGATATGAATGGAACCTTTAGACCTGGCTCATGTTTTGGCAGCCTGAGATGTTTACAGTGCCTCTGGACAAATTACCCATTTTTAGAGCACTTATAAGTGTTTGCTTAATCTTTATCATGTAGCGGAGTAAAGATATTCTTGCATTAATCAGGTTGCTAGAAGAGGAGCAAGATTATAATCAGATGATAACTGCCCTCAAGAAAAACAAAAAAGATCAGGCTGGTATACAATATAAATGGTGGGGCAGAGGCAGGAGAAAACCAAGCAAATGGTAGACTTAGTATTCAGTTTTGCATATGGCACTTCAGTAGGTTATGTTTCATTCTACAGAAAGTGACAAGTTTGAAAAGTGAGGATGTTCTACACATTCCAGCTGGGCTTTTGCAGTCCCCCAAAAGAGTTCCAAATCAGGTTCCAATGGAAGAAAAGACAGCTTAGTAATAGAAACAGAGCTGTAGCTGAGTGGACCTTATTTTCCAATTCTAATGTATGCTGTGTAAAACCACCAGGCTATTTCCCCAAACATCCTTAATAAAGCGAAAAGTGGAATTTTTCAGGAATCGAAACATCAGCCCGGATTCTGCTGAGTATACATGTATGGGTTGTTGCATGAGAAAGCAATATCAAAGCTGCAGTCATGGGACTGCTCAATGTATAAACATATGCATTTGTTTTACAAAATTCAGGATTGAAATCGGAGATGGGAGGTGAGACAAAAGGTGCCAGTGAGTAATGGGCCCACTAGAGTTTCATAAAACTATAACGTGTTTTGGTGGATGTTTCAAGTATTTGGAGGGAAGTTCCATGTGAAAGTTCAAATGAGCTTGTAATATTGAAGAAAACCCATGTTCTGTACACAGCCCAGAATTACACATCTGCCACTGGGAAGCCACTGCAGTGTGAGTCTTTAGTGTGAAAGCCATAAGTCTGATGGAGAAATGTGAAGGACAGCTTGAGTGCAGGATGGCCATAACCTTGCTCATTGGCATTTGTTGACTTCTGTCATCTGACTCTGTGGCATTGACATGAACATGGCTAAGTCAAACTATAAACAGCACTGTGCTGGTATAGTTTAGTTCACTTATTTTAGCTTTGCGGATGGCTGGGCACTGATAGTGGTAACAGACTAGTTCCTGGCACACTGGTTTAGACATATTTTACAGTAATTTGCGTATCTTGTCTATTTGAAGGCATTTTGGCTTGATACAATTTTAAGTCAGGTTAGAAGCTATTAGTTAGATGACTAAAACAAAAAATATTATTATTATTATTATTATTATTAATAATAATAAAACAACCCAGCTCCTAAAATTCCACATGTGAAAGACACACTTCCAGGATGCCTAGGCCAAACTCTTCAAATCCTCTGAACCTGTACTCCAGGTATATTCATGGGCATCCAGCATGCACAAGAATTGTATGTCTAGCTACAGTTTGAGCCTTGGTGCAAAGGGCATGTATAGCCTCACATAAAACAGTGGCCCCATTTTCTCCTCAGTGCTCTCAGTGTGGAATAGCTCTGTTCCATCTTCAGTACCAAATCTAAAGCAGTGCAAACCAGAGCTGCATTTGAATCAGAATGCTACCATTTTGAGTGTGGAAGTGTTTTATTTGAATGAAAGTTGATATTTCTTAGAAAAAAAAATATTTTAAATAAAATTATCATTAAAAATAATTATATCAGAAATATTACCTCTGCCTGTGTAGGGGCAAGTATATATTTTAGTAATATGTTTAAATTATGTCAGAAAGCATATTTGTGTAATGATTATTAGGGGTTACATGAGAGGAGTTATTTCATTATTCATATTCAATATTAACTATTTATTAAACTGTAATAAAAGTACTCAGCCTCATCCACTGCAGACTGAAAGTTAGGACTGTGAAATGTTATCCTTGAAACCTATTAAAGGTGCAGAATTAGGAGAATGTAAAAAAGAGGAGAAAGTCAAGATGATATTTCTAAGGATCTAATGATGATAAAAGAGGACTATTCATTAGACAGTATTTTTATTTTATCTTCTTTCCGATTCATTAAAGGTGCCTAACTGGTCTTTATACTGTGCCTGAGTTTGTGCTAAAATACAACGTGGAAAGACAAGAAGAGTTTTCCAGATATGCTACTAGAGTGAGACGTGGGTCTACCTTTTGTCTTGACCTTGCCAGTTGCCACCTTGGTGACACATCACGTCTTTATACCTGTGCTGAGCTCAGGTTTGCCTGGTTTGTTTGTTTTGACTGTAAGCTCTTCAGAGCAGGATCTTCTACTGGCTTGCTGGGTTATGTGCTTGGTAACTGCAGCTCTTGCTTCTTTACTACTTCTACAATGCAAACAAGAATAGTCACATTAGTAAGTATAAGAAGTACGTATTCAGAAAAAAAGGAAATCCCAGCAACACCACCTCATCTCCAGCTCATGTCTTCCTGCTCTCTACTACAGTCTGTAGCTGCTATCCCAACTCAACATCAATGGCATCCTGCAGTGAAGTCCACAGTCTGTGTTCTTCAGATTACTGCTTTTCAGCCAAAGCTGGATTTTCTTGGGCTCTGAGCATGTGGAGCATGGGCAGAGCAGGGAGGGATGAGCCCTTTGAGAGCTTTTGCACTGGCTTGTATGTTTGATAAAAGCACTGTTTGTTGGACTAAGCAAAGGCATAAATCTGCTAGTTGGGAGCTGTTGTTGGGAGCGTCGGATTAGCTCCGTCACTACTCAAAGAGGGGTGGTAGTCTCTGCAAAAGGCAGGTTAAATATGAGTGCATGTATGTGGAGAACAATTGTACTGGAGAACAATTTGTCTTTCCATGATGTTATTAGAACAAAAATACTAACTGCATTTATTTTATTAATATGGATGGATAATAGTGCTTAACTTCTCTGTAGAAATCTGGAGGGGAGGTGGTAGTGGAAATCACAGTCCTTCACAAAGGAATTTGTTATCTTTGCCTTAATTTTGCAGCTGGTGTCCACAGCCTGCAGAAGGGAAGTGATCCACCTTAAGGATTACATTAGAACAGGGGGGAAAAAAGCCTAAATCACCTGGATCCAAGCCCATTGAACTGTCCTCTAGAACAAAAAAGAAACATGACCTGAGGGTCAGACTTACATCTAAAACCTGCTTTGAAAAATATTGTTATTTGTCATGCTGGAAATTTCCAAAGCTTGCTCTTTGGAGCAAAGACCGAGAATGTGCCGTGTTATAAAGTCCCTGTTATGGCAGGTAGCTTCCAAATTGTTTTCCTTGTTTTTATTTTATGAGATGTGTAACAGTGAGGAAATCACAAACTGAAATTAATTGATATTTATTCCAGGAAGCAATATTAAATCACCTCACAGGGGCATATACCAGGGCAGGGAGAAGCCAGGAAAGCTCATGTTGCTTGAGATCAAACCCTAGTTGTGCTTGTGCTGAGGATCTTGCCATGGCTATGGTACATCTGCTCCTCAGAAGGAGAAGAGAGAATAAATACCTCTGGCATTTCTGAAAGTACTGTGGCTAGGAAAGTAGATACATCTAGAAACATTTCATTTCCATCTCTGTTAAGCTATGTTGACAAACCAGACTATTGGCCATTTTTGTAGAGGATTAGTAATTAACTAGGTAGACTAATTATCAGAATTGTTTTGGCCTCCCAGGAGAAAACATTTAGAAATCCATTTCCATGTATTATTTAAAGTGAAAATACTGCACAAGGATCTTATTGGTTTTGCCAATGGTTTTCAAAGGAATCATAGAATACAATGCATTGCTCTTTGAAGTTGCATTTGGTGGCTTTTAATGAGATCCCACTGTTTATGGATCAGATGGAGCATAATCTGTTTATTTACTTTTTCGTGCACAAAGCGTCATTTTAATGCCAGTCTGCTGAGAATGGCAGAGATTGGCAGAGACACAGTTGCATCATTAGAGCAAAGGTGCCAAAAGGGATGTTTGGCTCTTTCAGATGTCAAGCTCTTCAGTCCTATCTATGCCAGCAGGCAATATTTGTGGAATACTCTGAAAACCAATTCAGACGATTTAAATTACCCTGGCAGCATAAAATTGTGTGTGATTAGCAGAGAGAGAGCTGCTGGTCTGAGTGCAGGACAAGTCACAAGAGTTCTTAAAGTCTGACTGCGTGCTCACTGCAGGTCTCAGTGCCTCTCCTTACACATGTCTAGATGAATGGGAACAGGTAGATCAGGGGTTGTGGTCCTTTGCATTATCTGAATGAAAGAGCTTTGATTCAGACCTTGTGGAGGTGTCCTGCCTGGGTATATTAGCCTGAAGGGCATAAGGCTGCACCTCTGGCTAAGGAGAGGTACCCATTTTAATACCGGGGCTCTCCAGAGTTCTTGTAGGGTAGGGTGTTCTTCTGTAAGTCTCCTTTCAATTATTGGATAGGACTTTTACTACCATGAAGCAGAGATTATTCCTCCTGTGGTGGAGAAGCTGATCAGGCTTTGTACCTTCTGGAGTTCTAGCTGCCATTCAGTGCTCTTGTAATGATGGGCAGAATCACGCTGGAATTATTTCTCAGGGGCTTGGAAGAGAAATGACTCCCTGTGTTGCTTCATGTTCTTTAAAACTGTTGCTTTTCAGTTTCAAGGATGAAAACACAGCTTGTTGCTGCTCTTGGGGGCATCATTAATCAGGTCTGACTGAATGCTCATCAGTTTAGTAGATTTATGTGTATTTGTTGTCATTGTAACATTTCATGTGCAGTTACATCCATTTCACGGAGTCTGTGCAAACGTAGGCAGATGCAGATTCAAGGCTGATCAGGTGTATTTTAACTTTGCTGTGTCAGGAGCAGATTTTACCCAGCTAACCCAGAGAGTCTGAGCTTGTTTAATTAAATAAGATACATTTGATATTGATAGTCTTTGAAATAATAGGTGAGGGCACAAAGTGAAATAAGAATGTGGTTCTTCTCAGCATTGTAGAAGTATGCGGTAAGGAGAGTTTTACAGTCTGAACAGGTATCTAGAGAGGGATTTTTATTTGGGAAGATTCACCAAATAATGATGCGTACAAGGTCTCACAGCAGATTGGTTGCAAATCTTGGCGTGAACCCGTAACTCCTGCTTTCTGGGGCTGTTCGCTTATTTCTCTCCAGCTTTTCCTGCCAATGCAGAGTTATCATCCATACAAGGATGCACAGATGCCACACTGGACCACAAAGCCAGATCTTCAGCTCATTAAAAATCAATGCTTTTTCATGATGCCAGCAGGGCCATGCTCATTTACCTTATACGAAGACTTGGTGAATCATTTATGTTACCAAGTTTGATGGTACATTTATGTTAAATTTTTCTAGTATTTTTAGGATACAGAACTCTTAAAGTTCTTTTAAAGAACTTTAGTTCTTAAAGTTAAACTCTTTTAAACTCTTAAAAAAACTCAAAATTTCCTGCCTAATTTAGGCACTAAATCTGTAGGTAGGCTGAGAAGGGTATGGCCTGATTGTTGATGAGTGATTCCATTGGAAGCAGTAGTTGCCCGAATCCTTTGTAGCTTGAATCACTCATGTCATTGCCTACATATGAATGTGTGTGCTTAACTTCAGGCCACCTGGTGTGAAAAATTTGTCTCGAGTATTGCTGTTTTCTGCTAGATATTTCAGAGTAGACAAACATCCCTGCTGCCTTTGTTCAGTTCAGCCATCTATCCTTCTGAGTTCTCTTCATTATAGTGTGTAGCTCTTACATTGGTTTGGCCTTGTGTAAACAGATAACCTCTGCAAAATTCAGTTCAGCCCTTCCATACATTCAGAATACAAATGGAATCGGTTCTATATGTGGGTCTTTCTCCCACTGGACTCTTGCTAACTTAAATGGTAGAGGACAAATCGCCTATAACAGTAAATTGGAAAAAATGCCCTCATTAAATTAAGCATAGTGTTCTCAGGTTTATTCACATTATCAAGTTGGCTTACTT
Organism: Neopsephotus bourkii; assembly: GCF_033783945.1. NCBI lineage: Eukaryota > Metazoa > Chordata > Aves > Psittaciformes > Psittacidae > Neopsephotus > Neopsephotus bourkii. The sequence continues at coordinate 508,117 of NW_026901033.1, forward strand.
CTAAAATCAGCATTTTTCTGAGGACGGCTACTTTCGGCAATCTAATTTTCAACACTGCTTTGGAATGACCTCACAAGGTGATATAATAACTTTTTACGAGGAACAACAAGAGCCCCAAATGCAGATTTGCAGGTCTGTAACACTGGGTCTCCCACCCACTTGTCTCCATCTCTTTTTCTTCCAGCATCTCGGAGGTATGGTTTTGTCTTGATTCAGACACCCATGCCTTTGATTCAGCTTTGCTTGTGCTGCACAGAGGAGAAAATTTTCCGAAGCTCCTCAGAAACTCAATAGCATATTTTCAGTGTGATGAGGCACTAAATCCTTCACTCTTTTGAAGCCTCCTCCCTAATATTTAAGTTCACACAGTTATACAGCCTTATGGTCTGAGCTTGTAAAGTTCATCCACCACTGGAAAGTTTCTTCCAGGAACAGTCCCTGACATGACCACAGGTTGGACTGTCCTGTCTGCAATTTAGGGATGTTATTCAGGCAATAAAGATAGGTGTGCTGTGCGCTAACTCCATTCCCCTGAGGGCAGTCATACAAACAGGTAAATGGAGCACCTTTGCCTGAGGCTTAAGATAGGTAGGTAGGTAGGTAGGTAGGTAGATAGATAGATAGATAGATAAGCTAACTAACAAAGTAACGGTTTGCAAATGAAGCAAAGATATAAGCATTTCCTCTGATGGCTGACCTCAGCAGTGAGGAGATGATCTTCTCAAGTCCCATGTAGGAGAGCTGAGGCAAGATAAAATTTGACTACCACCAGTTGTAGCATCAAGGGAGAGGGCTGACAGGATGTGCTGGGTGGCTGGGTCCAACCCCACAGGCTGTGCCAGTAGCGCTGTGTGGGAGGAAGCACTTTCTTTGGGTACTGTCACATCTGTTCTGATTTAACGTACCAGAAATCCCTTCTCATGCTGCTGCTGGGGGTATTTTTCTTTCTTCAGACATGACATAGCTTCAAAGATTTATTCTCACTAGTGGTCCAGGGCCTGTTTTCTGTCTCCTAGCCCACATGACACAGCACACGACAAAATTGCCTCTCTGTTTGAACTGATATTAGGCAATATTGGTAGGACTGCAGCCATGCTGCTTCTGCATGTGCTGCATCTGCACTTAATTCTAGATGAAGCTGTATTTTTAACAGCTGCAAATCTAGCACACAGTAAAAAACTTAAGTAAAAAGGAAGAAAGAATTGTCTCCAAGAACTCAACAATAAAGAGATGTTGATGGGCATTTATTGCATTTGTGGGGCTATGTCTGGTATATTAGCTAGCTATGAGGCACTAGCAAATTATGGACAGCCTTTCGGCTACGCAGGAAAGACTTTCTGCTATGCAGAGAATAACAATTTTGGTAGAAAAGGAGAGAAAGCAAGGTATTGGAGGTGGCTTTAGGATCAACTGTCTAGAGGTAGCTGGGTAACATTTAATTTCCTAAACTACATTGATCCAGCTTGATGAAAATAAGTCAAAGAAGGGATAATTTTCACATTTCATTGAAATTATAGGGAGACCTTGTCAATTAATTTATTGTTAGTCAGGTAAAGTTTAATTACACAGTGCAAAGAGAAGGTGGCATGTTTCTCAGTACTGCTCCCAGTACCGCTCCCCTGTGGGTGACTTTCAGAATCAGATTCAGAACATCGTTAAATCATAGACTCTGGAGACTGAATTGGCTCTGTGACCATTTATAATCCAATTAACAAGAAATAAATAAACAAACACCCAAACAAATCCCAAGCCCTATTCAAGTTGTCAACACAGACAGAAAAATGCATTAAAGTTTAGCATAGAAAGTTTTCTTTAATGAAAAGGATGCGCTAAAGTAGATGCTTCAGAATTGCTTCTTTTAGCAAACTGTAGGTATTAGCATATTTAGGATTTGAGATTTTTTTCTAAAGCACCTGATAGTCGCCAATATCTTTCCAATCAACTCCCTGCTATTGTTCTCCTGTTTTTTGCAAAACAAACAAGAAAATGAAAAGCATTACAACGTTTCATCATATGCAGCAGGATTTAAAGCTGCTTTGAAGAAATCACACCTCATTATCTGGAAATACAACTATCCAGTCTGAGAACAGCCAAAAACGGTAGAATGAAGCAGCTTGTCTACTTAGAAACACAAGTAACCGTAAGGTTATTTCTCTAGTCCTCTGTTCTCTGTTGGTTCTCCACTGAATGCAGAATGAAACTTAAAGATTTCTGCCTTCTGTTCAAAACCTTACAGAGCATTTGCTAGGGTTTTTTTATTTAGCCGTAGTAGGGACCTACTATATTAGGTAGTCTGCAAAGTCATATGTGGACAGTCCCTCCCCTGGCACCACTGAAGACTAGATTGAGTGATGACTTTTGGGCAAGTTCACAAAACAAGCTGGGAATGGAGCCAAATCCTGTGATATTCACACTAGTTTCATAGCAGCCAAATCACACCGGCTGCCAAAACTATTCAAGCAAGCAAATCTTTCTCAACAAGCATCATCTTTTAAAAGAACCACTACCATAATAGTGAAATTTCTAATTTCAGGACTCAAACCAGGATACTCTTCTATGTCAGTTGCAAAATTTATTTTAGCAAGCAGTTGGAATATCAGCCCAGCAAGATCTGCCAGGCGTTCTTGTTCCTTTGAATTAGCTTTCATACAGCCAACACATTTTGTTTGAATCTCAAACCTAAGAAGGAGAAGAAAGCAGAAGAAAAGATGCAGAAAAAGATTGTTATTTCTTTAAAAACTATCCAGTATCTAGACAGCACAGAGTTGAAGGTAATATGCACAACTAGATTAATAGGAAGAGACACATGGGATAAAATTTTGCTTAATATTACTTATTATTTCTAAAATATGTCATTTCATCATATTGAAACTCTTTTCCATCCTATCTTCTCCGGTTTGAAACTTGAAGCTGAAAAGCTTCCTGTTTGCCTCTTGGTTTCGCATTTTTATTTGATGTGTGCATCCACATCTACACCTGCATGCTGGTGTGGGCTGGTGGCCACTTGGAAGCCTACATTTTCAAATAGGTTTCTAGCTAAATGGTTATACATGCAAACTTGTTTTGCAACAGCACTTCTAGAACACCTAGGAGACCAACTTCTGAGTTGCTATTAATTTAGTCAGCAAAGGCTTACTGAACAGACAGCAGGCATCCCTCCCATGTGCTCTGGACAGTATAAAGAACCCAAGTCATATGAATCAGCCTTCACCATTGACGTAGGGGCTGCATCTATCTCAGTGATTGCACAAAAATATAACTATTTGTCTTCTATAAACTACATTAAGGAAGTAAACACTTACTATAATCATGAATGAAGTGCAGCAGCTGCATGTCTGGGCAAAGGCACTTTTAAAGGGGTGCAATTTAAATGTGTCTTTGTCTGAATTTTCAGCCTGTTACTTATCTTTTTTCATTAAACAGCTTCCTATGTTGCCTAGGTGTGTTGATGAGCCAGTACTTCAAAAATAAAAGAACTCTAATTATAACCCATATTGTTATTCATAAAAAACCCACATTTGACTGAAACAAAACTCGTATTACATGAATATGTAACTGTCTCAAAAGAGATCCACCAAGAAGTTCGCAGGACTGCAGACAGAAGGTGAAGTGATTAATTAAGGAATTACATCCACAAGGTAGAAAGTCCCTAAAGATAAGTATATCAAGAGCTATTTTAGGGAAAGGATCTAGGGTTTCTGCATCTGAATAGTTGTATGCAAATCTTCAATGGCAATGCTTGTGTGCCTGTGGCTTTATTTTCTCTCTTGCATAAGTACTCTCAGTCCTGGGGTCTCGGATTTTTGGTGACAGACCCTGAAAAACTGAGAGGCTGTTCCTACATGATGCTCTTCATCTATCCTCATACATGTCAAGAGTAGACCAGCAGTCAGCATGCCTAAAAGTTACAGGAGTGGACCTTTCAGGTGGTGACAATCAGGGAGAACGTTTGCATCAGGAAAGAAGGACTGAATGTAGGATAATGCAGTGTAGGACATGGAGACCTTGGCTATTGCTGAGGAAGATCATCTCCTTCCTGAGCTCTGCTTAAAGACTCCTTTATATCACGAGAGCAGTTCACATAAAAAATCTAACCCAAGCTCACAAAGAGTAAGACCTGTTGGTCTGTGGCTTTCCAGACTTGTGCAATAACCACGTACCGTATTTTGATGTCAATTTGACACAGACTGTTCCAGTTCTGTTCGATGCTTTCCATTCTTCAGTTGTGTCAGTGTAAGAAAAAGGTAATAGAAAACATTTCTTTGGGGCATCCTCTCTTCCTGTAAGTTATTTTGAAATCTGCTGTTTTACTTTTCACATGATTAAATGATTGGCTTAGGACACCTGAAATATTCTACACACACAAAGAGTAGTCTCATGTAGTACATATACAAATGTTCTCATTATTGTTTCTACCTGGTTTTAATAGCTTCCATTCTGTTATTAGGAAAAATGTGTGTGTGCACTTAGCAGCTGTATGCTTTCTGTATTTATGTTGTAAATGCTTCTGGTTTGGTTTGGTTTTATTTTTAGAAGAAAAATAGATCTCTTTTAATTTGATGACAACCCTGTTATATTCAACATGCGCCTTTCCACTATGTTTTTCATTATAGATAATACCCTTTAGCCACTAAATTAGAATAATTCCAAATTCTAGTCTGTTTTAAGTGACATTAATAGTGATCTATGGTGGTTTTAGGTAATGAGCAAGTTGAGAGGAGCATTTTAAGAGGATTTTATACCATTGGTAAAGCAAGTAATGAAACAAACGAAACAGAAAGGATAAACAGGAATAATTTCCTCTTTTCCTTTCACTAATTTCTGGCAAGCTGAAATATTTTATGCTTTTGTGCATATCTCAATGAAGGCTTCTGCTTGGTGAGGAAACAACTTTCTGCTGATCTTGAGATGGAAGAAGTAAGACAATGGGGACAGTGTATGTTGCTTAAACATAGTAGATGAGGAAGCAAATAGTAGTGAGCAGGCATTGCAGTGCTAGGAAGCAGAAAACATAAATGATCAGAATTCTTAGAGAAATCTCTTTTGAAGACTGGGGACATTAAAACCTTTCCCTATCTTATGAAACTTTTGCATAAGATGTTTCTGGAGCACTGCTGCTGCTGAAAGGTGTTTTATGCTTTGGAATCTGCAGCACAGCCAGGTCTGAACGAGGAGTCACTGACGCGTAATGTGTCGTGTACCAGCAGGGAAACACCTCCTTAGCGTGTGGTCAGTGAGCCAGTAACTGTGATCAAACCAAACCAAAACGGTTCTATTAACAGAAAATGACTATTGATTATGGTATGTATTTTCACACATTTTTAATGGATGTTCCTTCTGTCACCCAGAAACACTTTTTTTCACCAGAGATATTGGGAACTCTGTCTTGGGCTTACAGCCAGAGGTGGGCTGTGAATGGGAAATCTCCCTGTACCTAATTCCTTCAGTAAGTTCTGGCATTTTTCCCATTGATGAGGGTGAACCAATCCACTCCAAGTCTCAGCTGTGCAGCTCAGGCAGCAAAAGGCGAATGCTAAAATCCAAGTCAACAGTCACAGTCTAAAAGTTTAAGAGGCGTTCTACAGACAAAATGCATAGCTACAAAAATACCCAGGCAGGTCTTTTGAAACAATCTGAGTAGCCAGCACTGTAAAATAAGAGCATGAATTTCTATGGACAGTCACCCAGGCATGTTCTGTTCACCAGACTGTCAAATCCAAATCCCTGTCAGCTCTCTATCCAAAAGTGAGCTGTGCTGCCTCCTAACAGTAATTGTAAATAGAGCTATTACACAGCCAGGGAAGTCACTGTGATGGCTCTTTGTCGAAGTCATCAGGCAGCCTGTAAAACATGCCACGTTTATGATGATAAGTGTTGTATCAGCCTGTAAGAGCAGTATATCATGCCTGCAGCTCTGGTGTGTTCATACGCCAGCTTGTAAAAAAGGTATGCAGACAGCTTAGATACAAAATGCTCCATTTATGTTTAATGAAATCGATTTGAACTTCGGTCTGTGACCCTGGGAGTAACAGTTAGAGATTGTTCTTTTAAGAATGTATGCAAGAAAAAAACATCCTTTGCCCAATGCAGGATTGGTTCAAGGACAGAAAATCTTAGTCCCATGGTTATCTTAAAAAAGTCATGCTGCATTTAGATGTAAATCACCTTTTGTTTCTTTAAGCCCTGGACCAAACCCTACAGAGCAGAAACACTCCTCCAGTTGTGCCTGTAATGGGAAGAGGCAATACAAAAAGCTGAAGATATGTATCCCCTGACACGTCAGCATCAGCAGTGGCTCTCAGCCTCCTGCACGTGCTTTCCTTTTGGCCTTGTGGTAAATTAGTGCATGGGAACAGCCTGGCTGCTCTGTGCCTCCCATCCTATGCCTTTTATTGTGTGGCACAAGGAAAGGGTTGCTTTACTTTCCGTCTCTGCTCTTCAAGTATGCTGCTGGCATTTCCCCTGTTCTTGCCCAGCTTGGTTCCTGGGGTCATGGCAGATTCAGACAACACTTTATGTGGCAACACTTTATGCACAGCACGCATCTTTTAGGAAAAGCAGTAAGCGCCCTTCATTCCTGTATTTCATCAGAGGTGCTTGAGGACACATACAAATATCTGCAAGAGCTGTTTATGGGATGCATAAAGCTCTGTCCCTGGCTTTCATGCTCACTCATCCTTAACCCCTCTAGAATTAAGGAGATATACATAATAAATGATTCATTATGAGCGATTATCTCCAGAGATTTTTTTAATCTTACCAAAGCATAGACTATGTCAATCACACACAAAGTCTGAAATGGAATTACTTCTCATAATAAACCACTCAAGTTTGTATCTCATTTTACTGTTGTTTTAAAAGGACGTCTGATTCTTAGTGCCTCTTTTGCAAACTGAAAGAAAGAAATAATGTATTTCTAAATCCATCTTCAGGACTCAGAGCCATCAGCTGAACAGTCTCTGGAGTCGTAGGACTTCCAATAAACTTTCATCAGTAGAAAATCACTTCAGGGAAAGATGCATGTACCCCAGTGGTTGCATATAAACAGAAGAGAGGTAACATGTATTAAACCAGATGCCTTTTCATGTGGCACAGTAAAAATGGTGCTAATCTACATAACTCATTGCAACAACAGGCTGAAACGTAGTGAACTGTACTGTCAGCTTTGCTAAATAAGTATTTCTGAATGTACAACAGATAACCAGATAGGCTTTGAGAAAAAGCAAATACACTAAAACAAAAAGTCAAACTTTTGAGGCTGAAAATGGAAAAGACATCCAATAATTATCAAGCTTCATGGAAACTGACTTGAAAGTTTCCACTGTGGGTTTCTAATATGCATGTAGGGACGCTACTGTTGAAAACTTGATGAAAAGTAGACAAAAAGGATTTTCTAAAACAACATTAGGGAGCAAGTATGCAGTCTGAATTTGCACAGCTTCCATTAAAGGTAATGGGTACTTCAATGTGTGTTTCTCGCATTGACAATTTGCCCTTGATAGTCTTATTTAATCTCACTAAAAGAAATTCCAGACAGAAATGTGCTATCTATTAGAGTGTACAAGAACAACTGTGCACAGCCTTCATTTTGTTCACTTGCTGAGTACTAATGCAGAACACAGCCCTCAGACAATGTGATCCAGGCTGGAAGCTGCCTCCTTGTTGATCCATGATTTCTTACTCTGCCACCGGGTGATAACACAGCCATGTGGTCCAGGAAATACTTAGACCTTTAGCTAGAGGCAAGAAGGAAAGGAGCTGTACTTGACCCGGATGGCTGTGCTGGGTACTGTCCTCAGCTCGTTGCTGTGCAAGCTCAGTCCCACTCTAGTCAGCATGTGGGCTGGTGGCTCTGAAAGAAGAAGGGAAGGGCCTCAGTGAGAGTTTGTAAAGGGGGAACCTCATAAGAGGTATAAGGACCCTGGGGCCTCGGAAGGATGCTGAGAAGGTCTAGGATACTGAGCAGACTGCCACTGAGACATCAGCTGGAGACTTGTGTCCATTTAAACAAGCAACTTCTAAATCTTGTTGTATTTTAAACATGTGTAGAAAGCAGACACATCAGAAATTAAAGCAAAGATCTCTGGTTTCTTCTGGTAATCCAGCTGGGGTTTTCTTTTTGCACTGTGCGGGCATAGTGAACAGTAGCACAAGAGGCACCTTCAAGGCTAGTGCCGCATTTTCACACGGATGGAGCAGATGCAGACAGGGTCTGCTGAAGGGGAAATTGTGTGGAGAGATAACTCCTTTGAGACCCTGCAGAATAGAAACAGTTCTGCAAAATTCAGGTATCCTCACAGCTTAATATATATTTCTGCTCAAACGATAGCCTATTATCATGATTGAAAAGGCTCCTACTGATTTGGCAGGACTTTAAACCGAATGTGTTAAAGACTCTATTCCTATGTAAAACTATGTGTATTCTGTGTACAGAGAGCACTGTTTGCAACCAGTTCCTACCTACGTCAAGACCCTCATTCACAAAACACGCAGCGAAAACATGTGATTTTTCTAGCTTTAGGTCTTTCTGGTGAAAGAACTCCTCAAAAGAATACAAATATATTTCTCTTACAAGCAAGAACAGTTCGTTTTCCTTATGTGTCCACTCCCCCTGTAGTAAAGCAGTGGTTAACATTTTCCTGTTCGTATTGTCAAAATCAAAATACAAAACCAAAATGGGCATGTGAAAGATCTTGAAATCTGGAAAATTGTAGTTCAAAACATGTTTCCTTGGCCATATGGGGGATGAAAACAAGGTGTCAGAATGACAATACATGAAGGCCATTAACTTTCAGTAGAGTAATGGTGGTCTAGCTAGAATTATATCTCATTTTCAGTAGTTCATTTAAATCTTGCCACTTTAAATAATTAAATGACAAAACAAAGACACTAAGGTGGATGTGATTTTGACCTGTATGTTTTAAGGAATATATTTTTATATACCACACTAGAGTGTCAGTGAGCAATGAGCTGAGCACAGCTCAGTCTGTTCTCAGTGCACACGGTGTCTTCATACACACAATGAGAGCAACATCCAACTCTGTGTCTTTTTAACAGATGCTGTCTGAAGCCAAGATCCTGAGCAATGCAGGTGCAATTGGAGTTTCTAGTGATGATTTGGCCACATGTATATGAATTGCCAGACCTACTATTGGCAAGAGGAAAGGTCCCACCTGCATTTTGTATGTGGCAGGTGCTACTCAGTCTGTTGACTCACAGTAGCACACGTAGCATCGTTATAAACTCTGCTATGTTCTTTGCTAGGAGTCTTCGTGCTGTGCTTGCAGAGGAGAGTACAATGCACAGGCTTCTGCCATTTTCCTTTGTACTCAATACCTCCAATTCTGCTCCAGCAAAGGCAGAATGCAAGGGGTTGGGAGGTGCAAGATTGCAGCAAGGTTTTTAGATCCCAGAGTCCTGCATGTGGATGCACGTTCTTAAGTCCTGAAATAACCAACTTCTATTTCTATAGATATAGGACCATTTTCAGGGATCACAGCCTGGAAATGGTAGGAATTAATGTTTCAAGGGGGCCTTTTAGGATTCCTTTGAAAGGACTGAGTACAACTGTGGGCGGTGGTCAGATGAGTGGTATACAAAGCATGAATTAAATGTGGTGATATTAAAAACCTGCTGTCTCGACAGCTGTTGTTCAGACTGTGTGGAGAAGCCTCTGTCTTACAGACCATGTAGAACTGACTGCCTGCCATCACAAGAGTGAAGTGAGACAGGTCCTTGCAAGTCCTTCTGAAAGAGCAGTCATTTCATATTATAGAGAAGAGGCATCCCATGGCCCTGTCACTTTTCCACTTTTTCCAGTAGCATTGGCAGGGTATGGAGGAAGAGAAAGATCCATTTCAAAGGGAGTGATGTGCTTTGTGGAGTCTGGGTGGCTCCACATCTTTCTCCACATAGACCATTGCCTCAGACACGTAAGTTAACTTGCTGTGCTCTGGTTATGTTATTATTATTACTATTAATCTTGAAAATCTGATCTCATCTTTGGTGGATGATTTTATTTCGACCTGTGGATTGTGCATTCAGTTCTAGTTTTCTGTGTAATAAAGGCTGTTGAACAGTTGCCAAATTCCATGCCAGAGGTGTTTGAACTGTAGTGGTAGATTAAATAATACCCACGAACCACATTGCTATAAAGGCTTCTAAAGCATATTAGGACCTTTAAGGGATGAAAAGCAATTGTAAACTGTGGTTATGATTATCATCCAGCACTCTGGTGTTATCGTAACAGAATGAAGAAAATAAAGCTATGTAACGGCAACTGAAGTGATTATATGATGTGTTGATCTTTGGTAACAAACACAGCTTCTTTTTCATGTGTGAAGGTACAGATATAGTGTCTGAATCACAATTCAGTAAAATTTCATTGTCATCCTCTAGAGGTGCTAACCTGTATTTCTTAGTTACATTTAACATGAATGAGGACCCAGAAGCAGAGTAAGTGAGAGAGGAATTGACCAGAATATCTTGGCACAAGATATTCTGGAGTCTCAAAGTATGCTTTTTTTTCTCGATTACAATGTGACTCTCAGTCAGACTAAAAATTCTGATTTATTTTATTCTGAAACTGTGAACAACTTTAATTTAATAATGGGTAATAACAAAATTAAATGCTTCAATCTTTTAAAAATCGAAATGTTCCAGTACGACTGAATCAAAGCAAAAGGTGAAAGATGATTCAATTTTATACTTTTCTTTCAATTTTGGGATGAAAATTGGCTTTTGGCTATTTTAATTCAACATTTCCCAATGTGAACCAGTCCTCTTGGAGATGCTTTGGACCATATATTGTTTGTTAAGAAAACATGTACATTAGAATAAGTCTTTACATGGTTCCTTCACTCCGATTGCAAACCATTATGGTTGAGAGGTCTTCCTCACAGCAGAGGAGAGACCTCTCAAACAAATTCCTGCTGGCTATATGCCAGTATCAGAAACTGCTTGGCTTAGATGCATGTCTAAAGGGGTGTATCAACCAACCTCTTTTCTCATCCTTAGGTCTTTTCTTCATACACAGTCAGTCCTGTGCAAAGCTAGTGTATGAAATTACAATGTGGTGGGGTGCACAACTCTATCTACACTAAGGAAGAAGAAGGAAATGGTGGTGTGGCCTTGTTTGATCACATGCTTTGGAAACACAAGTACCATACTGAGTGATATTAGTAGAATGAGAGTACAGAATAAGGAGTAAGAGTACAGATGCATTTTCTTACCAGTAAGTCCAGCCTTAAGCTAGGTACTCTAAACCTGGTGTAGACATTTTTATGAGCAGTAAGAGGTAGCTTACTCAGAAATGTGCTTTCTAAGCTGTTTGTCTCACAAAGCTTTTTTAAAACCTAATGTCTTTGAAGATCGGTTGAGGTACTTCACTCATATTTGTGCTGTTAATAACTACTTACAGAGAGTGATTGTGGAAAGGCATGTGTTCAAACCCCTACTAACTTCCTAACTTGTGCAGCCTACCCTTTAGACCAAACTGCTTGAGCTCAGGGTTGACACAGGGCCACTGGCAATATTATCTTGTGGCTACATGTACCCTAGTGTTTAACATGCTATCCCTCTGCCCATCTCCAGACACATTAGCGTCAAGCAGCTGCCACCAGCAGCTGTGGGCATTCAGCACCTCTGAAAATTAGCTGCAGGGTATCTTAAGTCTGGTATTCCAAAAGTGGTGAATCATAAATTAGAAGCTGCAGTTGAAAACATAGCTGTAGTTCTTGAATTTTTCATAAGAACTACTACAGTTTAAAGCCTTGTAGCAGATGAAAATAAGTGGAAAAAATCAAAAGGATTGCTGTACCCACTTGAAAAGGAGAATTCATATGAATGATACTCACTGTAATTGTTTCAAATAACATCTTAAAAGTCATGTTGATAATTCTGAAATAATAAATAAGATTGGTAAATTACCAGTTAAGCAAAGCCACAGCACAAGGTCAACAGCTAGTGTGGCATCAAACTAAACAGCAAAATGAACAAATCTGTTGGCTTAAGGTTTGTTAAAACTACTGAGAGTTTGGCAAGAAAAAGCTGAACATCAGTAGTAGTTAAATTGGGATTGGAAATGCCTGGGAAGAAAAAAAGAAAACAGAAATCTGAAAACTGCAATGCCTCATATACCCAATTTCACCTTACAGTTTCTTACCCAAGATCCCACATGCTTATCACATATTTTACAGCCAAGATATCTGATTCTACTCAATAACACAGTTTAAACAGATAGTGAGACAGAGCCCTCATTTCTAAATCGGTATTGGTACTTAATTTGGTGCCAGATACCATCAAGAGTATTGCTAGAGTCCTATTGCATATCACAAACAGTGCCATGCAAGCTGAAAAACAACAGCCCTAGGTCTAGGAAACCTCTTTTCCTCCAACCAGGCTTTGTAAATAAGAACTATTTAAGCCTCCAGAGTCAGTGGGACAGTATCCAAATCAGTGCATGTTACTGAGCTGTCTTAAAGAACCATGACTCTTCTAAAAACTTCATGGATGCATTCACATTAGTGGTTTACTTTGGACTGGTTTTGGAGTTAACATCTTCATTGTTCACAGCTAGCAAGCTTTCACATCATGGGCTAGTCTGAGAGTGCTGAAAGTGCATTTCTTTTGGATGAAGCTAAACCAGTAACGCTTCAAAGGCAATGGGCTCAGAGCAAGGGGCCTGTCTAGAGCTAGTCTGAAGTAAAAGCTTTCTGAAATGCAGCTAGTGCAGATTCCAGTTCCTAAGCACCAGCCATTTCTGTCTACAGATCTTCTCTTTTTGGCCTGCATTACTTGATAATGTAGGTATAGCTTATCTATCCATCTGCATTGCTGGCTGGAGATTGCCTGTGGGCCGGACTCCCTGTAATTCCTACACTGCCTGGCTTCATGCAGCATCCAGACCCTTCTAAGAATTGTTTGCTTCTGCAGGGTTTGCAGAGGATAAAACGAGCTTTGCAATAGAACTTCCCTTGAGCCCACTTTGGATACAAGGCAAGCTGGGGTTTGAAAGGCAATAGATTTCAGACTGGGAATCTTTGTTCCATCTTCATATGGACTTTCACCAAGTTTTAAGACCTATGTGTTCACTTTATCCACCGTAGCTGAAACAAAGGGGTAAGAGTGATTGACGGTTGGCTGGTGCATGTCCTGAAAGAGGTGCAGAGTATAACACAGCTGTTCCTCATCTGTGTCTTTCACAGAATGCACAACAACATGGGCTTTGGGGTGGAAGGACTTTTTGGGAATGAATCATAGAATTATTTGGGTTGGAAGGAATCTTCCTGGATGTATTCTTCCTCCAAAGCCCAGTTTCTTCCATTTCCATCTTACTGGATATAGCATTTTGCATTGACTCCTAGATTTTTGTGGTCCTAGAATGCTGGAGCATTCTGCTTTAATAAAAACTTTAATGTCTGTGCAAACATCAACAGCTCTAAAAACAGAAATGTCCATATGGTGTTCTAAAAAAAGTCCATATTGTGTTTCTGTGTCAGAACCAGCATGTAGAACCCACAGAAAGCATCTAGTCAGTGGCTCAAGATTGTTGCAAGTCCTTAGAAAGCAAAGAATAATGCAGTTGGCTGTATAGTGATTCCTCCTCTGGTCTTTATTTGCAGACAGAGGAAGGTACCTCTCATGCCTATCACCAGGAAGAAGGAGCTTCACATTTCACACTCTAGTGCTGTGGGTGTATAAGGTCTCTGTAGGCTAGTGGAGATGATGATTGTAGTGGTTGTGTGCAGACTCAGTGCATCTGCTGAACTTCCTTGGATACGTTCTACTCATTTAGTGATTTCTGCTAGCAAAGAGATTTCTGGAGTGGTTTTCCTCTTATGCTTTTACTACATCTTTCTGGGACTTGCTAACCATGAGCGGCTGCTGGCCAGTGCAGAAGTTACGTGGACTTGAGAAAAATGCCTTCTGGGAATTGAGTGTTGGACTGTTTCTGTCCCTGTAGCCCATACATCAGCAGTGCACATGTAAAACATGGTGATGGTGTCCTTCTGGTGCCTGTGAATTTTGAGGAATGTGAGTTACTAATCTATTTTGGTTATTTTATTTCTTTTAGAACACTTAAGTCTTGGTTTCCTTGGGTTTTTCTTTCATAAGATGGTTGCATTAGCAGACTTCTCCTAGCAGCCCATGAATGTTAATATTTCAGTGTTTATTCTCATATCCCACTTGACTGCCAAAAAAGTAGTATTTAGCAGTACACTTCATTTACTGCAATGAATTAAAGTAGTATTATCTCAGAATAAAAACATTATGCCTCTCATGCATGATAGGAAATTTAGTAAAGAACCAAGGGCTGGAAAGAAAAGAAAGGAAAGAAAAAAAGATAAAAGAATGAGAAGAAACCAATAGCCACAGACTCCCAGAAGCCAGACTGATGCCAACTGGTATAAGCTTCATTGGAATGAACAAGAAAATCAGTTTGCATAAATAGCACTCCTCCTTGCATGTTGGTATTGTTTAGATTAGTGCTTATGGAATGGGATGGTGGTGTCTTTCATTTCCCTTGGGAGGGAAAGTTATGCACATGCTGAAGAAAAACAGAAGATAAGAAAATAAAACAGCCTTAATGGAATATCAGGATCTCTGCTGGTACTCTGAGCCCAAGGAAACTAAGAAAATGTATGAGAACAAATGCATGGTGTTTGCAGACTTTATCCATTTCTCACAGAGTTAGAGAACAGTCAGTTAGGAAATGGTCTCATCTGATCTCAAAAGGTTAGATTGAATAATTTGCAGCCAAAAATATTTGGTTGTTCCTTCAGCAGAGGATTAAAAATAAGGGAATAGATTGAAAGCAAAACTTCTCACGAACGAACTGGATAGAATTAAATATTCCTCATATTCCTAAGTGTTCCATGTGCTTTGCACTTATGCCCCAGGACAGGATGTACTGCAAATCTGATCACTGCAACTCAGTGTTACACCAGTGCTTGTCCCTTTATCCCTTGCAGAGGGAGGTAGCCCAGTGAAGCAAGAAGCACCAATGTGGACAATTAGTGGACAACCCAGTTTATTGTGGTTAACTGATTTGGTTCATTTTCAGAGAGTAAAGTGCAACATTTACTGTTACACAGCTAAAATTCCTTTTGCTTTCTGTTGCCATCAAGAGAAAGAAATATTCTTTCTTTGTTATTTTTGACATTGTAGCTAAAACAATGTGATATTAATATTATCCTCCTGCAATCAGTTTGGTTTTGTTGAGGTCAGCAGCATGGAAAACAGGTGGACCAAGCTGTAAACCCTGTTCAAGCTAAGAACTTTTATATTTCTTAATCTCTTATAAAGAAACTTTATCCATAAAATTTCTCCTGAGAAGAGCACTGATGGCAAAACCATCACACGATACTTACACATTTGTTACTGTTTCATTTTGGAATTCACAAGAAGTGGGATTCTCAAAAACACTCCGTCTTAACCTCATTCAAATCCTATAGGCATTACAAAGTGGCAGGCAAGGACATGCCACTTCAGAAAAAATCCACGTTGGAATCACTTAACCTGTATTTCCACATGACAGTAGATCTAAATTTAAGGTGCACTATAGGGAATCAAAACGCATGGCCACGTGACATAAAGCACTGAACCTGTAATGTCTCCATCAGTTCGCAGTTTTTTAAAATATAAAAGAAAAATCAAAGGAGAACCTTTCTATTTTCTATTCCAACAGGCTTTATATCAGAAAGGCACTGTTTGTCTGTTCATAGCTGGGATAAAGCTGAAATGCAGCTCAAGACGTAAGCCCCATGTTGATCGTACTTATGTTGCTTGTTCTGGATAGCCGTAGGAACGTGGCTGAGTCCTTGCATTTAGTCCCAGAAGAACACAGACTTGTAGCTCATGGGTGAGCATGTTTTGCAGCAATCTATAAGAGCAACTGTGGAAACACACCTCTTTGCAATAGGAACAAAGACGTGTTCAACACAGTGTATCACATTCATCTATTATCTCACCTATCAAAAAGAGCAAGGTCTTCTCAGGTTTAAGGCAGTGGCACGTGGATGAAAGAGCATCCTTTTGTGACTTCCTAGTGGGTCAAAACTGAGAAGAATCACACTGACTCCAGTGCTGTGTTGCTGTAGATGCTGTCTAGCTTTAGAATTTTAATCTGCTTTACTGACTACAGAAGGATCATCCAATGCAGTAGAGTCGTGCCAACTGTCAACAAATAATCTGAGTAGTCAGTGACCTAGAGTATGATCTGCTCCGTTTGTCAAATTTGTGAAGTTAGGGCACTGTCTCGCATTCCCTCTGCCTAGATCCATTGTAATAAATTTGGATTGCGTGTCAATTACTGCAATTTATGACTACCCATCTCTCCATTCTGAATATGTATGTGATTTTAATTTAAGGCTTCCTTACTGTACAATATTTATTATCAGTTCTCTTTTAGCCACCATTGAGATAACTGCCATTTTACACTCTTCTAATATCTTCTCTTTTCAAGGTCATCAGTTTCGCGACATTGCTGAAAATGAAGTAGAACTTATGGTTCTGTTTAATCAAATTTCATGCTCTGTTGCCTCCTTCTTATGGCTTCTGTGCTAATTGATCAAGTTTTCAATTAAAGTCCTCCATCTTTGTTTTAATTCTTTGTTAAGGTTTTTATTCCATTACATGGTTTCATGAAATCTAAGTTGTTAGGAGCGCAAACTGTCTCTGCCTTTCCAACTGTCTAGTTACAATGATTTAGCTGTACAGTTCTTCTCATTTCCCCTTTCTGATTAATAAAACCCTCAGTGGACTAGCTTCATCTGTTGGATTTAGATTCAAAATCCAAAAATTTGATTCACCCATCAGGAGAGATTAGTTTCCCTCATGAATTGTCATGGCTAAGAATCTCTCTGTACCTCAGCACCTTACAGCCATCTTGTTCAGCCACAATTAAGCAAAGTGCTGTTCCTAAAGAAATATTGAAATGGCTCTCACTAATAAACAGGGCTGTGTCAGGCATGTGTGGAAACACAGCCTTATGGGGAGGTTTTCCTAATGAGCAGTGATTCTGTTTTCATTCCTTTACTGTGTTTACATGGATCAAGTAAATATTAATATGGCAAATACATATGGATGCATGGGGTTGGTTACTCATTCTGTAGTTTATAACCCTGTGTTTCAGCCTCTAAGTATTATATGAAATGTGTTTTGAAATCCACCAACATGTTCATTTTTAAAAATCAAATAATCTTTGACTCAGATTTTTCTCTAGAAGGCTCCAGAATGCAGATGAGCACTTGTTGGTTTCTCTCAGGGAGGCTTTGTTCCATTGGGGACAGTTCTTTGCTTTAAAAAGTGGGCTTTTTATTTCAGTTGTGATACTTTCCACTCTGCTGAAAACAGACCAGATCATTCTCTGCAAAAATTGCAGTGACTGTGAAGGTTTGCAGTTAGGGTCTTTGCAGTATGAAAAATCTCACTTTATGCTAATCTTCAAATAAAGCATGAAAGCCTATAAAACATTTTCCATTTCCCCGTTTAAGATGCAAAATCAGATTTGCCTTCCAACCTCTGTTATCTGAATGTTAACACAGAGCCAGTGTGTCAACAGGTGACTGTAGCAGACCAATTCCACAGTCACTGCGCTAGTATATTTTTGCATGCTGTTTTAGTATAAAATCCTGTAATTCTTAAACTCTTTGCCTCATGTTGTGTTGAAGAGCATGCTACAAAGCTCTGTGCTTTGGAAATCTCTTTATCATTTCACGCTGAACATTCAGACAGTCACCAGGAGGAAGCCTGATGCGATGGTGGTACTTGAGCCATGGGGCTCAGTTAGCATGAGGTGAGATTGAGATCCTGCTTCCATTGCAAGGTGTGCCAAAATCCCTGCTGATTTCAACACAGTCAAGATTTCATCCTTCCAGTCAAGAGAAATCATTCCTAGATGATGGCTTCCTCTGTGGCAACAAACTCTGCCAAGGATCCGTTGGGTTTCTTTGGGCAAGTCCACTGATCACAATAAACACTACAAGTACCTATATCAGCATAAATGCCTGTATTTGTAAAGACCATCTTCAGGCCTCTGAGGCATTTTTTTAAGGGATGGTAAAATTCATCTAGCTTGTATCTGTATTTTGACAGCAGTCAAGTACTGAATGCCTGGGGAAGATGTAATAACAGGGCAAGTATACAGTGGTGCTTCCCTGGCATATTGCCTCAGCTTTCAACAATCCATAGTGTAGCAAATTCCTTGATTATAAGTGTTATTTCTGGGTTTTTCACCCTTGGTGCACTTACTTCCATTAATTGGCCTGTTACTTTTTGCACTGCTAAGAATGAACAGTATTTATAATAATCTTGGGCAAGGAAATTCTCAGTTTAACTATTCTGCTTGAAAAAGTACCTTCTTAATCCAGTTATTTCTACTTTGGACACTATTCGTTACTGTATATATTCTATACTGTATATTGCTTTTCTCATCCTACTACAGCCTTTCTGACCAGAAATCCAGGACAGTGTTGAGCTATAGGCACACCATGGGTTTATATAAAGGTGTAATTACATTTGCTTGCAGTTTGGTTCTTTGTTTTCTTACTGGTAATTCCTAGCACCCTGGTTCTTTTTCTCAGGCCAACTGATGTTTCCACGGAACCAGCTGCTGTAACTGGGAATTCTCATTCCACAGATGCAGCTGCTAATGCAGAATCCACCCTTGCACACATCAAGTTGTGTCTCTCAGGTGCACCACTGGATGTTTACTGACACTGTTGACTTCCAGCTTTCATTCTGTCCTCTACTGTTGTGCCATCTTTCTGTATGTCATTACCCTATCCTTTTACTTCCACTCTTCAGAATAATTCAGCATTAACAGATTTGTCCTCTCACTCTTCCCTCCTTTTCCTGGCCCATTTTTGAGTATGTTTATTAAAAGCTTTTTGAGGGGAAGCTCGTTGAAACCTTTTTGAAAGTTCTTTCACTGTGATGTGAAAAGCCTTTGAAAAGGCTTGCACTCTCCATGTACAATGCCTACAAGTGGAACCACCTCAAATGCTCTGTCCTTCACTTCTGCTCACAACCATATAGGTCAATAATGCCCCTCTTTGCAAACTATTTTAAGGGTTTGAGGAGTAAAGATCATATAAGTGCTAGCTGTTGGTATTAATTTAGCCATTTTGGTTATGTCTTATGCAGTGAATGCTTGAAGGAAGCCGTAGGAGGAGCACGAGCTGTTCTTTAATTGTATCTGGCAGCCATAATAATTAATAATTATAAAGCAAACATTGTCTACATTTGAAGTATGCAACTACTACAGTGAAAGAAGATTATAACGTCACTTTGCTTTTAAAAATCCCTCAAAGGCATTATGGTCTTTAATAAGCATATTCTGGGGTGTATTTTCTTATGCGAGTGGGCAACTCAAGAAGCGCAGAGATGAATACACTGCAGTACGTGTTTAAATCAAGATTAAAATATATTCAAAGACAATTCAAGTTATTACTAAAGGTAGTGAAGTAAATTCCTGTATCCTTCCCATGATTATCCAACACTGCTGAGCTTGCAAGAGAAAGAGTAAAAAGAGCGATTCCATACCCCACAAATAAAGAACACACCAATAAATCGCTTTTATTGAATATTTCATTATTTGAAGAAAATCTGCTTGGTTTTTTTTAAATGTATGCTGTGTTCTGTCTGGACACTGTGAGCCACAACACGTAATAAATTTTAAACAATTTTATCTCTGCACGCTATTGATTTAAATAGCATTTATTCACATTGGATTGCTTTAAGAGGAACTTACTTATCTTAGTTGTAACACCAAGTGCCATGCACACCAGTGACTTTTTATGTGGGCAAAAACTCCACTGCCAACAGTGATTGCCAGCAAGAGATTCCATCCCTCTTCACCTGTCCCCAGCACTGGTATTAAATATGGTTGAACTGGTAATGAAGATGAGACAAACCCCTGAGAACACTTCTGAGAGTACATTTGTCAAGCAGAATTTTAATCAAAACTTTTCATGCAGGACCTAACGAGTATGCAGGGACCTGATGCTTTAACAAAAAACCCCAAAGTATTCATGCTTGTCTTGTGTCTGCAAACCTATCAATACATTTTTCTGTGCAAGAGGAAATACAGACACCCCTATTTTGTTTTCCTGCAACAATAAAGCAACGGTAGGTCATTGTCTAATTAAGTTTTAGATCTTGCAGGCAGGAAAAATCCACACATTCTCAAATTGACCCTCATTCACCTCACATTCATTTCCAGAAGAGCCATGTCTGAGATGCTGGTAGATGGCTAGGCACTAGGAGGCTTTTTGCAGTTCTGAATGAATGGTGCAGCTGGTGTTGTCAATTCAGTTTAGATGATTTTAAAATACCTGAGATTCCCTGGGGGAGGTTGTTTTGCAGCTCAGTGCGTTTGGCAGGAGCTGTCCTGCCCAGGTTGCCAAATTCCTTCCTTTTGCTTATTTCATGGGGAAACTGGTGCTCATGTGAGGAGTAGCATTCGGTTTTTCTTACTTTTACTTACCCTTACTGGCTAGGTAAGTAAAAGAAGGGACTCTGCAAGGAACTTTGCCTCCTTTGCCTCTAAGCCCAATGCATGCTGCTATGTGGCTTGTCTCCATTCCCCAGTCTGAACATGGGATCCAAAAAGTCTGTTCTTGGAATCTTGCAGTTTTCAAGATTTCATTTCCAGCCCCCATACTGTCATCAGGAAAGTCTGACTCTGGACCTTCTGGTTTTAATTCTTCCTTCTCATTGTATTTAACCCAGAGAGGAACCTGTGGCATTTAAAAGAGGTGTGAACTTTCTCTATTCAGCTCTGTGGGACGTGTAATGCCCCGCACCTCAATTTCAGCATATTATTTTGCTCCTGCTCATTTCAGCTGCATGTGACTGGTAACCTAGTAAATACATTGATTTCACCCCAGCAGGTCTTAGGAGATTAATTTGATTTCATCACCATTGTCAGGATTTCTCAGGACATGCACGGCCCATATTTCTTTTTACCTCTGATCTTAATCTCTTTC
The DNA here is from genome assembly GCF_033783945.1 of Neopsephotus bourkii. NCBI lineage: Eukaryota > Metazoa > Chordata > Aves > Psittaciformes > Psittacidae > Neopsephotus > Neopsephotus bourkii. The sequence continues at coordinate 529,107 of NW_026901033.1, forward strand.
CAGGAGAATAAGAAGAATTTGTATTTTACTGAGTTACTTGTATCATCACTTGGGTGATTGTGAATGCAGAGCATGCCTTTGCTTTTGTCTTCTTGCTCGGAAATTCCCTTTGTAATCAGATGCTTACTGTCATTGACTGTAATGGAAGGAAAGCAGTCCTTGCCACACAAGAAAGGACTAATGAGGAAAGTCAGGTGAATGAATAGCTCTTTGGAGCAGAAGTGCCTGAGAGACAGGATAAAGCAAGCTACAAAGACAGGGCAAGGTGAGCATCCCAAGCAGGATTTGGGGTCAGCCTGGAGTCTGATTACGCACAAAGAATCACTGTGGTGGGTTGACCCTGGCTGGATGCCAAATGCCCATCAAAGCCTGTCTACTGCTCCCTTCCTCAGCTGGGCAGGGAAGACAAAACATAATGAAAGGCTTATGGACTGGCTTAAGGAGAGCTAGAGATCACTCATCAGTTACCATCAAAGGCAAACAGACTCAGATTGCAGAAAATCAGTGTAAATTTTACCAATCAAATCAGAGGAGGATAATGAGAAATAAAATCAAGTCTTAAAAACACCTTCCCCTACTCCTCAGTTCTTCCCAAGCTGAACTTCACTCCAGAATTCCCTACCTCCTCCCATGCAGTGGTGCAGAGGGACAGGGAATGGGAGTTGGAGTCAGTTCATCAGCATTGTTTTTGCTGCTCCTTCCTCCTCAGGCGGAGGACTCCTCACTCTTCCCCTGCTCCATCGCGGGGGCCCTCCACAAGCTTCTCCAATGTGAATCCTTCCCACAGGTTGCAGTTCTTCACAAACTGCTCCCGTGTGGGTCCCTGCCATGAGATGCAGACCTTCAGGTTTTGTGGGCCTTAAGTTTCCCTAGATGATCTCTAACCATTCTCGAATACGGGGAAGTCTTCCTTTCCTCATTGGGTCTTCCACCATCTGTGTCAACAAGTTATCATCAGTGCTCTGCAGGAACCTCCTGGACTGTGTATGCCTCGCTGTATTGTCTTTCCAGCAGACTCAGGGTGGTTGTAGTTCCTCATGAGAACCTGGTCTGTGACTCTAAGGCTAATTGCAAACAGCTGGAAGGCCTCATCAACTTCCTCTTCTTGACCAGGTGTCCTGTAGTAAACACCTACAACAGTGTCACCCATGTTAGCCTTCCCCTTAATTCTTACCTATAAGCTCTTGACTCATTTTTCACTGATGCATTCCAGTTGCTCTCTCACAAAAAGAGCAACTGTTACCACCTTGCCTTGCAGGTCTTTCCTAGGAAATATGTACCCATCCATGACAACGTTCCAGTCATGTGAGCTATCCCATCATGTCTCTGTGATTGCAATGAGATCATGGCCCTTGACTGCACACAGATCTCTGATTCTTCCTGTTTGTTCCCCATGCTGCATGTGTTGGTGTACAGGCATTTCAGAAAGGTAACTGAGCATGTAGATGTCATGGTTTAAACCCAGGTGGGAACTCAGCACCATGCAGACACTTGCTCACCCCTCCCTTCCCCTCTCCCCAGGCAGGATGGGGAGGAGAATCGAAAGAATATAGGATCTACTCTTACTGCTAGGGAAACAACAAGGAAAGAGATATAAAACTAAAAGGGAAAGGAAAAATCCCAGCAATAAACACAAGTGATGCCCCACCCAATTGCTCACCACCCACTTACTGATACCCAGCCCAACCTGAGCAGCAATTGGCCCCTCACAGGTACCTCCCCCCATTTATATGCTAGGCATGACGTGCTGTGGTATGGAATACCCCTTTGGCTAGTTTGGGTCAGGGTATCCTGTGTCTGTTCCCTTCCAGCTTCTTGTGCCCCTCCTCACTGGCAGAGCATGAGACTGAAAAGTCCTTGATCAAGGTAAGTGCTACTGAGCAACAATTAAGACATCGGTGTGTTACCAACATTATTCCCAGACTAAAGCCAAAACATGGCCCTGCACCAGCTACAAGGAAGAAAGTTAACTTTATTGCAGCCTAAAGCAGGACAGCAGGTTTCCCAGGATGGGTGCAAGAGGATCTGCCATAGCTGTATGCATCTTTGAGGCTGCTTGCCTCAAAGTTGGCCTGGCTCTGATCTTAAGAGGTAGCTGTAAGGAACATTTGTTGCTGCTTTGGTTGGCCTGTCTTATTTGCCAGGATATTATTCCCCTGGGGCTGGGCTTGTTTCACTGTTCCAGGCAATGCATGGTTGGTTGCACAAAGGAAAAAGTACAGCTAAATAATCCCACTCTTGGTATAGAGGATTTTGAGTCAAAGGTCTGAGAATCTTTAATTTCATCTTAAAGGGAAGAAATCCAAATCAGGGGCGATGTGGCTTCATCTTCTGGTTCCTGTAGTTGTTCCAGATCCTAAAAGACAAATGAAGGTTTTCTTCTACTCAGACTGAGCATCCTTAGGGTAAAGAACTGACTGACTCAGCCATGTATCAACTTGCAATGCTTATATCTCTGCAACACAAGTCAGCAGGCATTTGTTTTCTGTGCCATAAAAGAACAAGTAAACATATAATTACTATTATTTTTATTGTTTTGTATTTTAGGCTTGTACTGGGGGACTGTGAATATTTATTTTTGTTAAAGAAGGGACTGGTAAAGAAGGTTAAGTGTTCTCATAGTTTGCAATAATGAGTACTGCGTTTGTGGGTACAGCAGAGTGTTATATTCTGTCTTCTGGGACCACACATGCATTTTATATGGGAATAAATAAATAATCATTTGTGACTTCAAAATGTAACAGTCTTCCGAAGGAAGGGGAGAGAAATGAATGTTGATTCTGTAGGGAGCTACTGTTCCTGTTTGCCATAATTTTAACAAGAAGAGATCTGTCGAATCCTTACAGGAGAACAATGTGTAGTTAATTCTTCAAGTTAAGTACTGGCTTGATTTTCTTCCTCTTTATTCTTGGATCCAATTATGAGCAATCTACAGAAATAATGAGAAGTTATTGAAAGTTTTCCAAATTTCAGACCTTTTTTAAGGTAATGAGAAGGAGCCTTAGGTTTTAATACCTTCATTATCTTGCTTCTCTTTTCAAAACTGGATGCACTTCCATATGCAGTTCACTTCTGAACTATCACTCTAAAATCTGACATATTGCTACAGTTTATGGCCAACTGGATATTGATTTACTCACACCAATGATAACATATGCTAAGAGCAGCCCCATAGGATCACTGGAAATATTTGGGCAGTAAATTGCAACTTCGATATTCAAAGTCCAGCCTTACAGCAATAAAATGGGTTAAACTGAAAAGCTCTACAGAGCTTGAGAGTTGCTGATATTCCCCATTTTGAGGAAAACCAGGTCAAATTATTCATAATGAAAATATGGTTGGAACTTGTGTTGGATATGAGAACTTGCTATTTGCTTTGGATGTGAAAAGGGATTGTAAGTGTTTTACCTCCCTCACTGAGAAGCAGTAATTCACATGAATAGTTGGAGATGCTGCTCACAGAGGGGAGCTGAACCCTCTTCTGGCCTTTAATAATTATAGGTCAAATTGTGCCTTTGGCAGTAAAACAGATCTCACTTCAGGAGGTGCACTGCTGACCACTGGTATGAAATTCAGCTTCCAGCTGGTGCAGTAGGTTGCATAAGGAGTGAGTGCAATTATAAAAGTCTTCTAAAGGATTTTTCTGGCCTTTTCTAGGCATGGGCTACCCAACCCATAATGCAGAGAATTTCTGGACTTCCAGGGTGCACCCCAGTCCAGATGCTCTGGCACAAGAATTGTTCCTAATGCAGCCAGAAAATCATAGTGTAGTCTATGAGAAATATGTTGTTGCCTTTCTAGTTCTCACTAACAAGACCTCTGTTTTTCAGTGAAGTTAATAACACAAGTTGAGTAATGAATCGCTACACAGCTGCAGCGTGTCCTCTCCACCACAGGAGGACCAAATTATGCTTAGATGTATTAGAGAAGACATTCCATAGGAAAGAGCAGCATCAGGTGTAAAAGTGCCTGGAGCATGGATATTGACAAGGGAGGGTCAGTTGTCAGTGCTGCAGCCCCACTGCCTTGCTCCTGTGGTAAGGGTTGTGGGGTGGTGTACCCTGACTGCACAGGGGGTGTCCTGCAGGACAAGCCTGGGGTTGCACCAGCCCTCAACCACGTTCTGCCTTCCAAGGTAAAACATCTGGATACCTGAGGAGGGGGAGAACCAGTGTGTCCTGCAGAGGAGCCTCTCACATAAAGAGTAAAGAATGAGGAGTGTAAGGTGTGCCAGAGTACTCCTGTCCTGCATTTGAGACCTAGACAGCACTGCTGGAGGTGACATTCTGTTTCCAACACTTCCAGGCTGCATTCTCTGAAGCATGCATGCGGTCAGTCTCCTCTAGAGAGGAAGGCCATCTGCAGAGGGTACATGGCACAGCCTGCATGGTGATCTGATGTACCCATCTGAGGTGGGTACATCTAGCAGTGCGGATGCCGCCTTTAGCACTGCCACTGTTGCTCAGTTTCAAGCATCTGGAAAGTGTGCTGTCAAAGGTTCCTATTAGCACCATGGAAAACTATTGCAGTTTGAAGAACAACTATTCATTACTGAGGAGATACAAGGAGTTTCTATCACTGGTGGCTGTGTGTGTTTCATATTCAGTTGTTTAGCTACCGCCTCATTGTAGGGTTGAGCTGTATTTTAAGAGGACATTTGCATTTTGTAGTTAAAGATTAGTTTGTTGCATGGTTGCACTTGCACATGTCCTTTCCTCCTCAGAACTCCTTATGGGTTTTTATTTCCCACCTTTGAAGTGTTATGTTACCTTTTAAAGAGAGAAGTGCTAGGAAGGAGCTGGTCTTTGCAGCCCCCAGGTGATGCATTTATCATTCTGAGGTACAGAGAGTGAGGGCAACATTTGTTGACAGTACCAGACACAAGCTGTTGAACAAGAAAAGAGCAGTGGCACTTCCAGGTATCCCGAAAATAAAGAGATTCTGTGACACCCCATACATAAACCTGCCAGTCCTAGCAATTAGCTAAGGCCAGAGCCTGTGGCTCCTTCCAGGTGTCCAAAGCTTGAGGGAGTCAGCTCGTGGGAGTCAGCCATTAGGGAGATGGATATCACAAAGCAAGAGACAAATGGCCAGATTCAGTGCTTCTGTGTACTCTAACTCAGTAATTTCACTCACGCCAGGGGAAATATTATTGTCAGTGTTATTAGTAGCAATATCTGACTCATACTTTGGAAAGCACAGCTAGTCTTTGACACAGTAAATATTCAGTTTTCTGTTTATGTTCTTCATGTTAATGTTTTAAAGTTTATGATGTAGTAAATAATCTTACAGTACATTTTTATTAGATTGAGCAGACATTTTTACATGCAGTTATTAGCTGTTCAGACATTGGTAAATGGGCGCTTCTCAGAGACGCTGATCTTTGGATATCCCTTTTCTCTGCAAACACACATTCCAAACCTTTTTTCTCTTCTTTAAATTTTACTTCTGGCTTTTTTTTTTTTTTTTCCCTTTTTAAACCCAACCTAAACAGATTTCATTTGTATCTGCAGTTTTTCAGTGTTTGATTTTGCTGGGGATGGTATGCACTGATGTTTCATTAGTGTTCAGAAACATCATTTCTTTATGATTCCTTATGATTCTTTCTCCCTCCCCTCAGAACAAGATATTAGTGTAAACAAGAATTAGTGCAAAGTAGCATACAAGGAACGCTTTTAGTGGTCTGTGTGATCAGAAGAGAGCTAGCACAGAGCCTTCCAGAAACTCTTGGCAGGACCCTGAAATGATCATCACAGATGAGTGGCTGATTGCAGAGCTGAATCAATCTGTGATTACATTACAGTATAAGGGCCAGTTTCTGCAACCCTTTATTCACTCAAGCAATCCTAATGGAGGCAAAGTTAAGAAGGAGAAAAAAGCTGAAATCATCCAATTCCTTTCAAGCATAAAAAACATGCTGAGAAGTGAAGGGTTAATGCCTCGAAGATTGCCTTTCCCACATATTCCATCAGCTTTATATAATGTGAAATTAAGAGAATTAGTTTAATAGTTGCTAATGGCTGAAGCAAGAGTAATCTCTGTGAGGCTGAGTCCCAGAAAACTGCAGGTATTGCTGACTCGTTCTGCAATGCAGGAGGGTGTTTCTTGCAGAGCCCTGTTTAACTTTAAAAGGCCGGCGAAAAGTTCCTGAACCATGGGTGGCTGCCACAGATGGGTAATTTGTGCCATACCCGTCTGAAGGTTTTACTTGAAAAAAGCAGTGCATTCTGTTATTACAGCTTGAACGCCATGAAAAGCGCAATTGAAATTAGCTAGCGTTCCCATTGTCATGCCTAGCCCAGCCATAAGATATGGAAACATGACATGATGTGTTCAAAAGGCAGAGGAATGCAGGATATAAATGTAGGCACAAGAAAACAGAGAGAGCTGGGTAACATGCCTCCTGCACTGCTTACTCCGTGATTCCAAAAAGTGTTTTAAGAATCTGGGCTTGAATTTGAACTCTGTATTTAAGAAAGTCTGTCCCTACATAAAGCATTTAAGCTTATGCTCAGCTTGAAAGCTGTGGTCAAGTTGTACTGATGTTAATAGAAAAAGGAGCATCCAAATGGATCAGCATGAAGAAATTATGGGCAGATGCAACGCCCCTGATACCTCAAGGAGGTGTATCAGGCCTCTTTTTAGATCATCTGCTAAAATGGGGTTATTCATTTGTTCATTCCACAGTGCTTTAAAATACCCCTAATAGAGAAAAGGCAATGTTCAAGTGAAAAATACAGGGGATGCAGCATCTGCCTTACATGGCTTTATGTTTTGCACAGGGGTTGGAAAGTTTTTGAAGTGCATTAAGTCGGAGAAGTATCATCTGTCCTCTTCCCCTCTTTCTTGGCCCTACAGCATAGATAGTTCCGTTTGTCTCGAGGTTCTCTGCTTCAGGAGACTGTTTCCAGTCCTCCTAACCACTGCCACCAACAAGCTCCACATGTGGAGTTAAGGGAGAAATTTAAAGAGCATCCTTGGGACCGATGTGAGGTACTGAATAATCAGGAGATGGAATGAAGGTGCAGGAAGAGGAAGTTAGTTTGACATTTCAGGGGTTTGGGTTTTTTTAGTTGATAGAATCTGTACGTACAAGTATGAAAAGATTCAGTTTCAGCTGTTGAGGATGTTATTTCAGTTTTCCATCACATTAAGAGTTGCCATGAGTGCAAGGAAAAGTATGGCACTCGGTCTTGCCAATGCCCTTTAGTTTTAGAAACAAGTGAGAAAGAATTCCTGCTAGACAGTGGTCCCAAGCCATGAGGGAAATGAGTATTTGGGGATTTGTACAGTGAATACACCTGAGGTTGCATGTTGGCTCAATATTGATCCTGCAGGCTCTATGATGAAAACATTATGAAGCTTCCAGTCTGCTTTTCAAACAGGCTTTAAACTAGGCTTTTGAATACGCACATGCTGAGGTCTGGTTGGTGGGTACAGCGGGAACAACAGGGCATTCAGGGATGCAGGGCTATGGACATATTTTGGACCAGAGCACAAGGAGTTAAACAGCAGTGGTACATTTAAAAGTAGTTTCACACTGGAATGTTGCAAATCCTGATGGTTCTCTCAAGGTCTTGCACGCAGACACCGATATGAGATGCACAGACTGATAAAAAGCTGTGCAGTCTGGACTGGGTTTGACAGCCTTAAGACTGGGTTTATACACTGTTCTGTGTTTCCGTTCAAGGAAGTTCTCCTAAAGCTTTAGGTATCCTAGAAAAGCTACAGTGAAATGGACAGTGTATTTTCCTTAGATTCCATGGCTCTGTGAAAGAACTGAGTATGTAACCTAGCTAGTGTGGAGGGTACTCTGTCATAAATAGGGAGTAAAGGGACAAAGCTGAGTTGGGAAAATGTCATAGAAATATGGTGCTCTGTAGGCTTGTGTAATTTTCTGTCATTGGCCAGTGACATTCAAGCAAAGATGACTTAGTGCTGCATTTGGTCACATGTAATCTGGGCCCAGAAAATTAATTCAGATGTTAATAAAAAAGGAAAAGTGTGAAATCATGGCATTTGCAGCACAGTTGGGAGGCTTTGTCTTCCTTCCTGCAATTTGCCCTCCTTTATTGCTGAGGCCCAGATGACAACATGGATAAATGGCTATTATCAGAGGACCTGGCTTTATATGCCTTGTGCAATGGTAGGAGGAAAATTAATGCAGAAGCAACAACCTGATGACAGCCATTGTAACATCACGATGTGCTGTATCCTAAACTGATTTTCACTAAATGTTTGCCATCATGTATCCCTGTGTCTAAGGGAGAGACATTCGTGTTAACTATATGATTTCATCAGCTCCTACAGCTTGAAGCACCACAAGGCATCCCATGCTCTTATGCGCAAAAGCTGATGGATTCTCCGTGTGTGTCAGTTATACAAGACCCCCCCCCATTCTCTCCCCAAAAAACCAAGCCCCTCACTCCCTCTGGGGTTCCTGATGTCCCTTTGATTTCACACCTGGAAAAAAAAGCTACATGGAAAAGTGGGAAAGAGAGAAGGGCGGAATAGAAATTACCTGCTTTTTGTGAGCTGTGTGCAGTAAATACAGTCTGGGTATTAGCTATCCAAATTACCTCTTCCTTTTATCTAACATTACAAACACTGTCACACTCCTATCTAACGTTTCGGTTTTGTGTGTAGATGCAATACTGGTTGCTTAATTAGGCCAATAATTGTTCATGCATTAGTGTGAACTTTTTGAAGTGTAATGGTAACTTGCTCAATGTATAATTGTTACCACTGATAATTAGCAACTCTCTTTTTATGTGCATCACTGATCCTGTAGAAAAAAAGAGATGCTTGCAGTACTGAATGGTGGAATCCAGTAGAACTCACACAACCTGAGTTAAGATTGAAGACTTGACCTTCCTTGGGTAGAAGGCCCAATGCATTGTAGTCTTGGATACTCATTTGTACTCTACATTTCTAAGAACCCCCTCTTTTGAATTTCCAGCTAATTCAATGCCTGTCTGTTTTCTTTACAACAGGAAAATTGCATCTTTTATGCCATTGTTCTGAAAACCTTTAAGTCTCCTTTGACACAACTAATTCTGTGTGCAGTCCTTGATGGGGTGGTTTTTTGCTTTGTGAATTCGAATAGTGAGCATCTGATTCCACAGTTGAAATTCTCTTTGAGGAAGTTTATTTTTAAAGGTTCAAGTCTGATGCATATTTTCCATTTCACTTTAGAAATTTGAATGACAAAATACTATGGGAATCTTAAAGATAAAATGTTCATTCCTGTTAAATGCTTTGGAAGTACTTCTCTAGGCTGACCTATTCTTTTTATTACTGTGCAAGACCATGTTGCACATAAATTTTTATGTGTGTGTCCCCATATATATAGGTAGGTATCCATCTATATATGCTCCCTATATACACAATTTATGCACACACACATTCTTTAATAGAACATTAAACACAGAACCATATGTTATCCAGCATTAAGGCTTCACTATTATTCACTCAGAAATTAAACATTTCAGAAGCTGAGGCATGTCATGTCACCATAACTCTGGTCCTATGCATTTTGCAGTCTTTAACTGGGTGTTTGTGCATTACTTCTCAGATAATGCATCCATGGGCAACTTTATCTGTATGTTTAGAAGTTGTCATATTACAAAACCAGATATTTCTCCAATACCTGCCCCAGGAGCTTAATCTTACGTAGTTTAAAGTCAGTGAAAGCATTCTTACTGCCTTCCGTGCTGCAGGATGTGCAGAATCCAGAAGCTAGCCTATCCTCTGTGCAAATGTAGTTTGAATATAGGGCTTCAAATCCTGAATTGTCAAACTCCCCTCTCATTGTTTCACAGATATGGTAGCATTTGTATGGATTGATTTGGAACCATTTATTCTTTTTTTAGCAAAAAAAAATGATTTATCAAAAACATTTTGTGGGGCGATGGATCAAAACCTGTCTGATGCCATGAAGTCTTCTGTAGGTACTCGGCTTTACACATGGTATGGGGTCATAATAAAAAAGATTGCTACCCAATTTTTCGAGGGAGTTCAGGGGTTTGATTATTTTTTAACATAAACTTTCTGGGGACAATTTTGATTTAAATTTTAGAAAAATACAACAACAAATGGTTCCAAATAAGTATTTTTTTTCTTGGACTGCTTCATATTGGTCCTTAGTAGGAGTTGTAAATGAGCACTTTTCCATACACCACTCTCTTCTCTGGGCTTATCTTTCCATTCAGATTGTATTTTCATACTGTCTTCTATTTAGTTACATAAAGAACCTATAGCATACAAACGAAATGAGTGTCAGGCTACAGAGGTCCTGATGGTTGAAGCTACCTAGATTTGAGAAACTGTTTGGACCCTTAGGAAAGCACCAATTATAAACTTTGGATCAAGTTTCAAATTTGGATTGCAGATTTGAGTGAAATTTAAAGGACTTTACAGGTGGCATCTCGATATAGTCCTTCCCTAACCATGTTACAATGCAGATGAAAAGAAATAAACCAAGAGAGAATGATCAAGAAGAGCAATTAAAAGCTAAATAGTTCCCTGCTGTATTAGAGTTGCAATAACCTTTTGTTGCCTTGATTTACTGTTTTGTAAATTGGGAATATTGTGGCTGTTTCTGATGTTAACACAGCACTTAACAGATAATTAGGATTGTCTACATGCTAAGTATTTCAGCCATACATGGTATTTTAATGATGATACCCAGACCTGCATATCAAAGCAGTGTGAGATCACAGTTTTGCTTACTTCATTTGATATAGGAAAGGATGTTTTCTTCAATTCCCCATAACCCATTTCCTTTCTTCTGCTTGGAATAGATGAATTTAGAAGAGCTGGTACTTGGAGACATAAAGTAATGGAGGTTTGGGGTTTCTGGTTTCTGTAACAGCTGGATATAGATCCTTACGGTCAGTAAGTTCAGTCCTTTAGAAGGATTATCAGTATCCCCAGTAATGACAGCTCTGGACAAGAAAGTTGTTGAGTCTGCTGCTACTTTGATCTCCATTTGCATAGGTTCAATAAAACTAAAACCATAGAATCAGGATGGTTTGGGTTGGAAGGGACCTTAGAGATCATCTAGTTCCAATGTCCCTACTATGGGTAGGTTACCTTCCACTGGATCAGATTGCTCCAAGCCCCATCCAACCTGGCCTGGAACGCTCCTGGGGATGGAGCATCCACACCTTCGCTGGTCAACCTGTTCTGGTGCCTTACCACTCTCACAGTGAAGAATTTCTTCCTAATGTCTAAATCAATCCTCCATCAGTTTAAAGCCATTCCTCCTTGCCCTGTTACTACATGCCCTTGTAAAAAGTCACTCTCTATCTTTCCTGTAGGCCTCCATTAGGTACTGAAAGCCTGCTACCAGGTCTCCCCTGAGCCTTCTTGAGGCTGGACAACCCAACTCCCTCAGCCCGTCTCCATAGGAGAGGTGCTCCAGCCCTCTGATCATCTTTGTGGCCCTCCTCTGGACTCACTCAAGCAGGTCTCTGTCCTTCTTATGTTGCAGGCTCCAGAGCAGAACACAGTACTCAGAGTAGGGAGAATCACCTGCCTTGACCTGTGGGACATGCTCCTTTCAATGTAGTCCAGCATATGGCTGGCTTTCTGGGCTGCAAGCACACATTAGTGGGTCATGTTGTTATCAACCACTGATGGGCTGCTCTCAGTCCATTCTCCATCCAGCCCACATTTGTGCTTGGAATTGCCCTAACCCAGACGTAGGACCTTGCACTTGGTTTCATAGAACCTCATGAGAGTTTCATGGGCCTATCTCTCAAGCCTGTCAAGGTTCCTGTGGATGGCATCCCTTCCATCCCGCGTGTTGACACAGCTTGGTGTTGTCAGCAGACTTGTGGAAGGCGCACTCAATCCCACTGTCCATGTCACCAACAAAGATGTTAAACAGCGCTAGTCCCAGTACTGATCCCTGAGGAACACCACTGGTCTCCACTTGGACATCAAGCCAGATATCTCTAAGTGTGACTACCCAGGCAGTTCCTTACCCACCCAATTGATCAAATCCGACTCTCTCCAACTAAGAGACACGGGGGGCATGCAGGACAGCGTCAAATGCTTTACACAAGTCCAGGTAGATGATGGCAGTTGCTCTTCCCTTATCCACCAGTGTTGTAATCCTGCCATAGAAGGCCATGATTCTAAGTATAACAGGGCTGGAATACTAAATACTGTATATAACAATTGAGATGTATTTCTGGGTTTTTTTTTTTTGTACAAGGGTGATATATGAGGGAAAGTAGTAGGACTTTCCTTTTAACTTGTTTAGCCTTGCCTGTTCTTTGGCCTATAGGCATTGTGCCTTATGAGATTATTGTCTATGCAAACTTGGCTGGAAGCACATAGCACTATTACTATGCTGAACTCAAGTTAACATATGCTGCCTCTTGGTAAACCTTGCTAATTTGGGTTCAGCGCTGTGCTAACTTTAATTAAATGGCTTCTAATTCAGAGCTGGCTGATATCTTGGCTCCCGTCCCTGTTCATGGGAAGAGTGAAATTTCTCTGCCCCAAGTGATGTGACAAATCCAAACAGTTACCACTGAAGTTCTTTACTGAGTTGGCATAACTTGGTGCAATGACTATAGTGGCCTGACTTAATAGAATCAGTGTGAATGTGTTATTAGTATTTGCACCAGGCATCAGGGAGGCAGGGAAATGTACAGTAAAACATTGCATCCTTTAGTCAGAAACATGAAGATACTTTATCTGCTGAGTTTTTTACCTCCAGAAAGCTGCCACAACAGCAAAAAAAACCCTAAATCTGAGTAAATAATATAAACGATACATGAGAAAAGCAGTCAACAGTATCATAAATTTAACCAAGAATGTGTTTTGATTTGGATTGAGAATTATGCAATCTTCCTTTTTGTTTCTTGTAATTTTAATCTCTTTTCTGTTTTAAAATATTGATGAGAGCAATTGACATCTGCCAAAAGCACATGATGTGTCAGCCTACCATAAACTCCTTGTCAAGTGTGGGCAAGTGTCAAAATGCTAAATGTAGCATTAATTGATCAATTTAACATACCAGAAAAGCAGAATTGCTCCATACAATGAAAACTCTCATTTTTGCTATTTTCAGAATATCCTTTCCAAGAGCAGCTCCTTTATGTCCGATCAATGACCAGTCAATGGAGATGAATTTCATATTGGAATTATTTTAATTACTCCTGCAGAGGGTAATTGGCACAATCAGCAGAGGTGAGCAGGCCATCTGGGAGCGTTTATTTTGGCAATTTATCCATTCTTGAAATGTCAATATTAAATTATTTTTGTTACTAACTTTATGTATGTATACAGCTATAGTAAATGTGTTTTCTAGGAGAACTTGGGACCTCAGGGTTCATGAGATTGATCTGACTACTAAAGGCAAACTGAATGTTAATGTAACATTTCAAATACTATCATCTGAAGTCTTTTGTAAAACCAGTATGTTTGTATTGTAGCACAGGTCTGTATTTATGTAATGAGAAAGGATAATGTGCTCGATAAATATTGGAGTTCTTGGCCTCCTGCTGAGCATTTGATATTGAAGCGTACCTAGTTACAGAGTTTGAAATTGATGCCTTTTTTCATTCTGGGCTGAATTTGCACCTTTGCTGCAGTAATTTCACTTTGTATCTCTGCACATAATTATTGTGAGGCTGATTCAACAGGGGAACAATAAAGACAGATACAGAGAGAGTTCTGCCTAAACAGCAGGCAGCATTGTATTATTTTAATGAAATCAGAAAGTTTGAGGAACTGAAATAGTAAACATTGCAAACCAGGACTTCAGGCAGTTGTTTTCCAGTCCTCTGTTACCCTCACAGTATTTGGAGCTAAATTTATGGGAAGTGAGTGTAAAAGAGAGCAGACTTTTGGCCTTTGTGGTCTCTTCCACAGACTGAGAAATCCTATATTAAGCAGCCATCATCTGTAGCCTCCAAGCTCTTATGTGCTAGTATGGATACCTGAGCAAGGAAATGTAGCAATGGTGTAAGACAGGCTTATATCTTCCTAACCCTACAGTGTCAGTTCCTCCTTATGTATTAACTCTTCTGAGAACTCTTGTGTAGCACCATAGCAAATGGACCCAGAAAGGCAACTGGCTCTTTTCATTCTGCAATGAGTCATCATCGTTATAAGTAGCTATAATCTTTTGCTCTGTGAATGTGTGTATATTTTAGTGTTGAAATGCCCTCAAAACACAATTATTTTGCATTGGAATAATGAGTATTTTGGGGAGACATTCATAAAGTGAGCAAGTCCTTAGACCCCTGGAAAGTGTCACAATGCAAGTACTTTGAGGACATACTAATTTAGCAACACCCCTAGATTTGGGAGTATGGTGGTGGTCCCCTAATAGGCATTCACTTTGTTGGCATCCTCTGAGAGCAATCCGTGTAGACTGTGCCCACAGGAGAGTCAGACCCTAGGCATAATCCTGAGGTTATGTCTGAGAGTCATTGACATGAAGCAAGTTCTTTAATTAAGAGCAGTGCATTTTTCATTCATGAGAATTTGGCCCCTTTGAAGCCAATAGAAGCTCTGCTGTCATGTTACAGTGCGGAAGGTGCTTAAGCCCCAAATGTGCAACAACCTAAGTGGCTGAGCTCAGAAAGAAGTATGAGAACTGGCTGTTCCACAGAAGTCAGTGGGCACATGGGAGTGGTCTGGGTTTTTTGGGAGGTTAGTTTGCCTTAGGACTTAGGAGAAGGCAAGGACTCGGGAAGTTCTCCCTGTTTCAGCTGAAACTATGTACTGAATTTCTCCTTTGTGTAACAGCAGATCTCTCCCACTGTCCTTATTATGGTTCATTCAATATAAGAACAATAAAAGTGTACACAGAGGCCCAGCTACTCAGGCACTGCAGATCCATTGACTTCAAGATCTGCTGAAAAATCAAAACAAAAGCATGCACAGAGGGGTATTCAAACTTGAGCTCTAATGAAATATATATGTATATAAAAGTCTCTGCCAGTTCAAAACCTCATGCTATATGATATGATGTAAACTGACATACCACCACTGATGTTGCCAGACTTGCATCAGTCACGAACCTGATTATCTCATGCATTGGGCCACTGGTGCCAGAGATGTAAAATGAAATTCCAGACAGCGCAGTTTTTCAGTGTAGTGAAACCAGAGCCTTTTCAGTTCTTATCAGCTCACTTTTTTAGAACACATCACCTTCTAAAATCCAGCTTTGATTTTACTACTTGGCTCAATAAAGGGGCAGAGTGGCCAATGCGATGATGAAAGATTTTTATATGGAGTTAGTATCATTTGAGGTTATCAGTAAGTCTCTCTCTCTCCCAGCACTTTAGATGTTGAGGTTTTCTACACATATTTCTCTGGGATGTATCTTTTTTAGACATTAACACTCTCGATGGTCTTTCACAAAATAGGCTTCCAATTTCTTCTTCCTAAGCAGCAGAAATGTTGCAGTCAGCTTTCTATGGAAAAATGCTATGGTCTACATTAATTTCAGAGGTTGTACCCCAGCAGCTACAGCTTGTCATGTGTGTTGTCAGTGAGAGAGTGGATTGTTCCACTCCCTGGTTGTTGGTCTTTGCTTGGTCCTCTGACTCATAAGGAACTTCTGCTATGGTTGTTTTCAAATTGCAGTTGTCCTTTTCCCCTTCTTTCCCCACTGTTATTTCTGTACGGTTGCCTATTGATTTGCTTCTCTTGGATAATTTTCCTTCTGTGGGATAATAGGGGTCTATATTCCTGACTCATTTTTCTTTGTTTGCACCACTGTCTTCACTGCCCTTCACTTTGTTGAACTAATTTACATCTCTGTAAGGAGTGGGAGAAAAATAGCACCCCTCAGTGCTCCATTTGCTCCTCTCATTGCACAGGTGTAAATGACAAGATATGAGATTGTCAGGAATTAGGTCTGGCTCAAGGTACTCAGGCAATGAATTATGCTGGCTATTTGAGGTTCAAAAACTACTGTGAAGCATCAGTTTTCATGTTGTGCAGTGATGCAGCGGTATGGAATAGCACAAAGTCTTACCTTGATCCACAGTCACTAGATATTTGTGTGCTGTAGGAAAATATGGACAAACCTGAATTTAGAATCCGGTTTATAACCCCTCAATTGGGCAATATTGACTCTGAGATATCAGGTTTTGCTGTGAACAATTCATGTTACTCTGTACATATTCTTTCAATGGTAAACAATTGAGTCTTCTGTAGGTTCCCAGATGTAGGTTAGTACTGCTGATAGGAAGAAGTTTTTACTACAGCTGTCCATTCTTCCCTCATTGCAAGGGCATTCATTTGCTCACCTACCATCTTATGAGCTGTAGGTATAACACCCTGATGTAATAAGAAAAGTGGGAGCCTGTTCACTATTCTGGCTTAGAAACTGAGGTCACCCAGCAACTGATTTAGGAGTAGCTGATATTTGTGTGGCCATGGAGGACTGGGACTTCAGACAAGAGGATGGAGAGATGAGGATGGCAAGCACCACAACTGTTTCCTCGTAGACGCCCCTGTTCACGTAACAGATCCGTATGTGTAGGTATATTTTGAGTGTTAGTTATTTCGAATTTATTCGCTATTTTGCCCACTTATCCAGGCTTCCTTTCACAAATCCAGTGCATCTCAATGTGTTTGTTTAATACGGGCCTGAACAGTCCTAATTCTCTTAGCCTTTCCTCATATGAGAGGTGCTCCAGTCCCTTAATGATCTTCACAGCCCTATGCTGGACTCCTTCCAATAGCTCCAAATTCACATACATTTTTAAGGGTAAAATTTAGCCCGGTGGCTGTTTTGTTTGGTTTTTTTGTTTGTTTTAATCACTCTGGCTATTTCAGGAACACTTAAAGTGGAAAAGTAATGAGAAAATAAGAATATCTAATTTACTCTCAATTTCTTTTTTCCTGCTAGATCTGCTTAAGAGGCTGTGGTCTTGATCTAAGTTATCTAAGAAATGAACAAAGGAACAATTTATATGGCAGATTAATGAGTAAGAGGGGCTTTGGTAATATGGCAGTAAGTACCATAGAAATGTTATAAATACCTAAAAATTCAGCACAGAGAGGCACGGGCAAAACTCCAAATGGTCGTCACTATAGTAAGATGGAAAATAAAACCCTTAATGGGCAAAACCTCTGCCTGTTATTGGTAAGAAGCACTAAAAGTAGCCATTCTTAGGAGCACTTGTGGTTGACTAGCACTTGTTATGCTACAGGAGAGGAGTAGTAGTCCTGAGGAAGAGGTTTTTCTTTGTCATATCAGCAATTTCAAGTAGAGTGCAGATGCTTTATGCTTTCAGGCTTGGTTACATTAGAAGATGTATTGAGCAGAGTGTAGAGGATTTTTGTTTTAAATAAGTGATGTGCTAGGAATTAATGGTGTGATGAGAGGAATGAGTGAAATTTTGCTTCTCTGGCTTGTAGAAACTACAGGCACTTTTCCCTTCCGCGTGCGTTTCTAATTGAGATAGGTGTAAAGTCAGATGTTTTCACAGAAGTCGCACAGGCCCAAGTGTACAATAGCAATTCAGTATCGAGTATGCCTAGGACTGATTAATCAGTGCCATAAGGAAACATGCGTTTTGGCTCCTTCCTGGAGCCAGTTACCACATGCCTGTGCTATCAGGCAGAATGAGAAGCGGCCCCATGCTGAAATAGAAGTTCATTACAAACCAACATGACAAAGAGGAAGCAAGTACAAGATTTTGAAATAATAGTATGTGCAATAATTGGGCTTTGAGATTATGACAGTTATTTTGGGTGTCTTGGAAAAAGTACTGTTAACTTCCCTCAATTAGAATAAACCACACTAACTCCTACTTCCAGTGATTTCAGCTGCAGATGCGTGACAGAGAGGCATCATCATTTCTACCCCATGACATTTTTGCTGTCCTTCCTTAAAAGTCTATGTTGATTTAAGGTTCTTTTCCCTCACAAAATCTTTATGGTAGCTAGCTAGCATAGCTTTCAGGTTTTATCTTGCCATATGTTTCAAGTTGTGTGCTTCAGTCTGCATCTGCTGAGTATCTGCTGCAGTACGGCTACAACATCAAGTCAAAACAATTGGGACTACAGCCTTTATAATAATTACTCTCTACAGCTGCTGAAATCAGAATGTTTTTTAAAAACCCTAAAAGCTGGAGCTTCGTTACCCCTCTCTCTGTCTCTCTGTTTTTATCTGAAGCAAAACCAAGCACATTTTGATGGGACTTTTTGAAATGAAAGATAGAAGCAGATTTTTTCAAGGAATAATATAAACGCACACTGCTGTATGCTGTGGAATAAAGATGTACCTGGCTCTTGCCATGACAGGTGATTTAAAGACAACCCCATGTGGGGAAAAAAAATGTTGTAGTACAATACATCTTAAGTGTTAGAAATCCCATTTGGAAAACAATATTGATGAAGTTGTGCTTTCCCAAAAGAAATTGCTGGTTGCCAGAAACTGAAGAATTTATTAACAGCTAAAACTTCAGCAATCCTAAGCTTCCTTTTCTTATGGTTTATAAAGGCATTGCCATCCTCTTCATCTCAACAGCTAGACAGCAGAAACAAAATCAACCTGTCTTTCCAGTGAGTATATTCAAGCACCTGCATGCCGTTAGATGTGGCATCACTACAATGACTCAGAAGTTATAAAGAAATGTGCTTACAGAACCAAATTCATAGAGAACTGTTTAATCGGACTAATTTGTTTGCAATTTGAATGCAATAACCCTTTTTAGCTGATCCAGTAGTACTGTTTTATAACTTCTGTGAGTAAAATGGGATGCTCACAGGATCATCACGGGTTCATTTGTAAGGAAGTCAAAAGCAGGTTCTCCACCCAGGGCAGACCAAGTTGCTCATGGCTTCATCCAGAAAGGTCTTGAAAGCCTGCAGGGATGGAGGCAGCACAGCCTTGCTGGGCAGTCTGCTCCACTGCCTCACTGTCCTCTTGAGGGAAGAGTTTTTACTTGTATAGAATTGCATAAAACTGCTATAAGGTGTCCCCAGGCCTTCTCCTGACTGAACAAGTCCAGGAGTAATAACATAAAACAAAAAAGGTTGTTTATATATATATATATATATATGTAGTAATAGTGAGTGTAGGTAGCATTATTACTGCTGCTAAAGCACAACCATAAGTTGGCATACTGTTCCACTATTAAATAGGGGAAAAAATGTTTCTACCCCAAGTGATCAAGAGTACTGATTTTCAAAGGTAATTAAGGCAGCTGATTTCCATTAGATTTGGTGGAAGTCAGCTATCTACATAGTTTCAGATATTTAGCAGTAACACTGTAAGAAAACATGTTATTGTCATCACAGCCTGAGCCCTTAAAGCTCCAGCAAACACAATTTACTGTAAGCATGCCAGCAGCCACATCTGGCTTACTTTCAAACTTACAGTGAGAATATGCATGAGTATTTTCAGACCAGTACCTAAAGAAAGATGGTGCAAGAAAAAAAAAATGGGAAGGCAACAAACAGAGGGACAAAGGGTACGTACGTGATGCTCAGGAATACGTCTTAATAGTAAACCCACGTATTTTCTTTTTTTAGTGTGTTAAAAGGTCTGCCAAATGAACCTCACTACTGTGACGGTGAGAAACTCCATTTTTAAACTTCAAAACTAAATCAAGAAGCAATGTCAACAGTTCTGTGACTGCCCTAAACAATGTACAAGCTGAATTACTCTGGAGGACTCCTACTCCAGCCACCACCTGGAGAACCGAATCTCAGTTCTTCTGCTCGTCTGACTTCTGTTTGGAGTTAAGGAGCTGAACTCTGTCCTTTGGCATTACATTAGCAATGGCTCTCCGGCTCTCTTTTGAATGGGTTCCTCAACACTACTGAAAACCACCCCTTTCTTTTGTGCATCAGGACTTGACACAAGATTCAAATGATCAGCACAGTTGCTATAGAAGCCATGGGAATCTCTCTGACATAGAAAACAAGGCTTTTGGTTTATTTTTGATCTACCCAATGATTTCCTCTCATTTTACAAGGATGCTATTTTTGGCAGGGACTTATTACATTTTCAGCTTTCTGTCAGAAGTATCTAGAATGATAAGACAGGTCCCTTCCTATTACTTCTGTTTTCTAAATTTAAGAGTTATTAACTACTAAATAAATGCAAAACAAAGTACTGCCAGGCCATAAAACGTTATATCATTTTATGACCGTTAATGACTATTTAAAAGATGTTGAGGTTCAATCCACCTAGGCAGACTCTAACTTAACAATTCTGTTACCTAATTAATTCTTGATTACCTGTCAAATCAGCCAGCCAACATGTCTATATTTGGATGAAGTTACTCATTTTCTGCAGAACTTGTACTATGTAATACAAGGGCAGGAGTTTAGAAGCTAATTTGGAGACAGTGACAGAAGAAGATGCACAGGAAATGTTTTGTTTCAATTACTAAACTATTACATGTTTTAAATTTCTGGGAACAAAAGATGTACTGGAGTGAAGCTGATGTGCTGCTTATATAAGGTCTACATGGCAGAGCATTAAACAGTGTATTCTGATAATCAAGTTTTGACCTGAACTCAGTTTGAAAGAAATTATAGGCCTTTTCTTTCCCCCCTTGAGAAGCACTGCACAATCTTCTCTCTCTCTAAATACATACATCTCTATCAGTATAGGTATGATCAGTGAGAAGAATATATGAGGACTTAACAAATGAAAGTATATCTATCAAACTAATGCTATCTTTTTCTTCTTATCCAACTTCAGAAATGCATGTGGAAGTGTACTAGGTCTGACCTGTGCACTAGATCCATGAAGCACCACTTATGGAAAATACATGTAAACTCAAAAATAGAAGCAGGTGATGCCACTAAGCCGGTAGCTGCATTTGAACTCTTTCTGCAGTTCACTGTTGCTTTTCCTAATCTTCCAGAATTTCCACAGGGGCTCCAAGGTGGGTAAGAGGGCTGATGAAGTTTTTCTATTTAATGGATGGTTCTCCACTTCTTAAAGCAGGATAGCAACTGAGTATTTAAATAACAAAAGGATTCTCTATTTGTTTTCAGGGACAGGGTGAGCATGTTAATCATATGAAACCAGCCTTACTCATTCAAGGTTACTCCTCCCTGCTCTCTGTACTTTTTCTCTCAAACTAAATGTAGACTAGAAGCACATAGAGAATAATAAATAATGGATAAGAACTTTGATTCATAGACCTCATAACTGAGAACCCTCAGTGATCTGCGCTTACTCTCGATGCACCAGCAAACAAGCTACAAATCTTCTGAATGTTGTTACTAATATCCTTATCTTTTCCAGTAATTACAAGCAGTATCTCAAAAAAGGAGTTGCCTTATTCACTCCCACGGTATTGTGGAACAGTTTGATAGCCCTGGATTTAGCATTAGTGGAGAGTTCAAATAAAGTTTCAGTCTCAATGGAAAACTGAGTTTTTGGTTGGTCATATACTCATCCAAGTTCTTTGCTTTGCTTATACTCTTTAGCTATTTTTTTCCAAATAGGAGTTGATAGCATAAGAAAATTGGGGGGGGGGGGGGGATGAAACTAGAAATGTTGTTGAAATGAACACTGGATCAAATCCTTTGCATCTTCATTTAGCCATAATCTTGTTTAACAGGAATTTTACTTGGTTAAAAAAACCCAAACCCAAAATACAGCCGTTACTTCCAGAGTACAGGGGCACACTAAGTAACCTGTGCAACAAAAACTTACACAAAAACTTGCTTATGGCCTGCTGACAGTACTGCCAAAAGGACATCTCTTTAATACCACGCAAATACCCTTTGTACTGTTAGAAATAGCATCTTTCCACAAACAGGAATATGGCCAAAGGAAACCAATGCTGTTATACAGTGTGTGTCTACAATAGCAATGGCTAGTACTGAAAGCAAAATACTGATGGAAGCTAAGAGTAGTTTAACTCACCATATACTTACAGAATTTCATGCAGAACTTTTGCAGCCTGTGATAGCTATGTCTAGACTAAAAGGCAATAAAGATATACTACATATTCTTATAAAAACCTGCCACCCTGAATAAGCTATGAAGATGGTTCTCTCACTTTTAAGACAAATAGGATGGATGGAAGTAAGTGCATAAATAATTCCTCAGGTCAGCAGTAATTTATGCAAAAATATTGGTGCCTTCTGACAATCCAGGGAAGTTTTTATATCAAAATAATGGCAAGTAAAAATCTCAACTTCATATTAAAGTCTAAATAATCTGCTTATTAAGATCAATTTGCATCTGCTGCACGAGAGTGTTAAGACTAGGGTTTCACCTTGAACATGCCATTGGAGTAAACTTGAATAACCAATATAAATAAGCCCTGGACAGCAGTTATGCAAAGATTATCTTACTAGGCAAAGTTTAATGTTAGATGATATATTTTTCTCAAACTTAGTATACTAAAATAAAATAGCTCTAAAGCTAATAATGAAAAAAGGCCAAAACCAAGAATGTGAGTTAACAAGCATACAGTGTATCTCTGTAACCCATCCTCACTATTACGCTTTTATATTCAGCCTCCCTACCAGCTGTAACTGAATCATTTTTTCAACTTGTTAAAGAGTAGTTTAGCTCTGAAGTTAATGTATTGCTGATCGGAAGGGGAAGGAATTTCCAAAATGAGTTCCAATTTACGCTTTCCCTTATATGCACATTTATACATTCATGTGTAGTCGCTGCTGCTGTGTTCCATGTGTTCAAACAGTAGGAGTTATCAGTAACAGCAGCTGCTGTGCAGGGGGAAGATGGTATTCCTCTGGAAAACCAAGACCCAATTCCTGTAGGCCTTCATCCATGAACAGCCTCAGCACTCTGAATCACACTGAGTCACACATTTGCATCTACCTTTTTCCATGAATGTTCAATAAGGATGATGGTACTCTCCACTTTCTGATCAGGACTTAGGGCCTTAGGATGAAAATGTCAGAACAGGTGTGAGTAATTCCAATGACTATTACATTCATTTAGTAGTCACCTAACAAGTACCTGAACAATAAAGTGCTTCAGTCCCCTGTGGTTTCCAGAAAGCCTTTGTCTATGTTCAGTTTGTTTATAGGTTAATAGCATGTCCTAGAGATTGCATAGGTAAGACTTCAAAGATGTTTTATCAAGGTAAAAAAAAAACAAATCATCTAATCATACTTTATTTCATTACACACGCATAAAAATCACATTTAACCAACACTCTCTAAAACTTCATGTTTCAGCAGGACATATCTCCAGTAATGTCTTTGAGCAAATACCTTGAGAGGGCAATCTGCTGTCAAAGGAGGATAACGCACCCCTTACAAAGACCTTGTGCTAATATATTAGCTCTCCTTCTGTCATCTCTGGCTTAGCCTTTCCCCCGCTCTTCATTCTGGTCCATGTGGTTGGCAGCTATTGAAATAACAAAGACCACAGTATATGACTTGAATGCAAAGGAAATAAATCAGCATATTGCCTACTTCCTAGTAACGCTGTTTTCCAGATTATCCATGGCTTCTGCAAAGGCTCTCCACACACTTTGGGAAGGGCATGAAGGATTTAATACTAAATACTATGAAAAAAAAACCCAACTTTATCCCAGCCAAAACCAGTACAAAACTACTGGTAAATTTCTAAGTAACAGGAGAATTCCATACATCTGAGCTCAGCATCCAGTGAGCAGGCGATTTACAATGGAAATGAAAACCAGAGTTAAAGCATTCTTAGAGGAAAGTGCACAGAGAAGAGTGGGGAGAAGAACTGACTGAAGGCTCGTGGGCTGTGGACAAGCAGACAAGTAGAAAACTACTTGTGGGTTTAGACAAATGACATGATGTGTTGTGGGGGAACCAAGAAATAGGCACACATATAGACTAAGAGTGGCAGAGAATAGCGACAGAAATAATGGGATGCAGGAAGAACATCTTGTCAATGTGAGACATGGGAGACTGTTTGACAATAGAAGAACAGGGTACACAGCAACTCTGAAAATAAGTATGAACTCTGGGTAGCAGAATCAAGGGAATAAATTGTCCTCTAAAAAAAAAATGCCATGGAGCAAAAAAGTCAGTTCAAATGCAAGCCAAAAAGCAGAGAGAAGCTGGTAATTCTCCCCTTAACAAAACAGGCAGACTTTTTCTTGCTCATTTTCCCAGAACATTAGTGCCAGGAAGGTTTGAACCCTTCTGACTGCCACCCTTAGCAAAGAACCCTTTCACACATAGGGACAAAATGTAAATCTGACCTTGAATCCACAATGTGCCACCTCTTGCAGAGCGTGATCCTCGAACAGCTGATAACAATTGTCTTTCAGCTTTCGAGTTGCAGAGTGCTACTAAACAGAATTGCCAAAATGTCTTAGTTATCCAGCCTTATCAGAAACTCTCAGCACTCTGTATGAAAAAAGCCCTCGCAGCATTGCTTCTACAATCGCACTGCTCTTAGCCACCGCGACACATGCAGTGGCTACCCCAGTTATCCTCTCTAACAAGGATACATCAGCCACTGGTATTACCTTCTAGGATGTAAGCCAATATTAGTCCCTAATCTAACAACCTGTGGTTACAACTTCTGCCACTGTATTCAGTGTCATACTTCTCCTTTCCAAGGACAACTTCACAGCTTCTTGAAGATAATGAAAAGGTAATTTTTATAAAAATACATCTCCTACTTTAATTTCTGCAAATCAAAAGGTTCTTCAGGTTTGATTTGATTTTTTTCTAAAATTGTTTTGGGTTTTTTTTTTCTTTAATGTAAAAATGCAATTTGCACAATACTGTATCATATTAAACTGAACCAGGATGATACATTATTGGCTGTATTTTAATGTGGATGCAGTTATTTCACTCTGAAATATTTGCTATAGTAGATTGGCAATGTCTTAAAAAATGTCTTTCTAAAAGGATTCTACCATTTTCTTCTCTTTTAAGGATGAACTGTTCTGCAAATTTTTATAGAGTATCTTTCCTGCAATTTTTGACATATGTAAAAATGCAGACTTCAGGGCCATTTACGTATAAAAACTTCTTTCTCCAGAGAATCATGTCAATCTCACAATGCCTCATTGCCCCATTTGTAAAACAAGAATAGCAGTTTTCTTTTCCCTTAAGCCACCCTTTGCTCATCCTACTTCATCTGTAAACTCCCTCTAGCAAGAGCTCTTCCATGCTCTGAAACAGCAAAACTGTTTTAAAGGGAGTCCAAGCACTTCAGAGCCTTTTGTTCCAATACGACATTAATATTGTATAACAATCATCATTCCTACATGGCTAGTACTCACACTCCATGTCCTATCACTATTCACCTTCAAATATGTTGGCACATTTTTATTGATTTGATAAACTCCCTGTTTTCAACATTCTTAATCACTGTCTCCTTCTTCTCAAGGGCTGATTTTATCTTCTAAGGAGCTGCATATATAAGGGAGATATTCCAGTACTTGTCCCCTCAGTTGTACAGCAGTCCAAACAGTCTGCTCTTAAAAGCCTTTCAACCTTCAAGCATTTAAAAAGTAATTTACAAACATAGCCTTTTCACAGGTATCCAATTAAAGAACATAAGATTAAACACATTTTTCCATGGATCTGACAACAGTGTGGCTCTAAGGAGCATCTGATTGACCAATGGTGTTTTTATCCCTTGAGGCAGGCCTATTACCTTGGGTAACCATCAAGACTGGGGAGAAGCAACTCCTTCCTTTTATTTAGGGATTGCTCTTTCTAATCTGCAAGTGCTGATGTAGCACAATCAGGGGCAAGCACACTGCAATAAAGGCTGCAAGGAAGAAATTGCAATGCTGGAACGTAGTCAATGGACTCATTTTAATGGTTCTGCATACAGCTAGATAAAAAAAGCATCGATTTCCTGCTGACCCTCTCCTCCAAGTTAATGAATGAAAGTTACTCATGTTAAAACGCATGCAGCATGAGAAAGTCTGCTACTACCACCAAGACGGTAAGGCAAAAATGATAAGCAGGGTTTGAGGCAATATTTGTCACATAAGGAACTGCCCAGGTTTGAGATGTACAGAACCCAGTGTGCGAGCATTGCAAACCAGGGTGAATCTGGTACCATCTCTTTATTTTAATCTCCTTTTCAATTCCTTTTTTGTTGTTGTTGCATTGCTCAGAGAAGCAGTTACTCTGAAGGAGCTGAACCCTGCAGTGTGGTGCAGCAAATACACCTGCGCTGCTAAACACTAACTCATCAGTCTTTGACACTTGATCCAGGTTCATTGGTTCACCCAAGACAAAAGGGGAATAAAACTGCTTCTGAAAAAGGGGTAACAAATATCCTTTGGTTCAAGTAAGGCTTGAGTAGGCATGAAAGGCTCTGAGATGCCTGCTGTCCTGTCCGTCTTCCAACCTGAGACCTACGGGTTGCTCCAAATCTCACTGTTTTTTTCAGCCACAAGCAGAACTAAAACCACTTGGTCTCCACTTAGGTGGATGAAGTGCAAGCTCATACCAGCCAAGGTTTTGTCCCAAGTCACTCAGTTTTCCATCAGTATAAAATTATATTCTGTCAAGAGCCCCACTTACACCAACTGTACTACATGTAGTGTGAGATGCTGAAACACATTGAGAAGAAGTGGCAGTAAGTAGCCGTAAAAATAACATCTATTTTTCTAACTTTACCTTTCCTCTTTTGTTCCCTTTCTGCTGCTTTCCATTTCAGATTTGCACTCTTGGGTCTTGCTTCTTTTATCACTAAGTCCTTGTGTACTTTCTCCTTTGCTATAACTAAGAGTTATGTAGAGACGACACGGGACTAGAGGACTGTTTTCTTGCTTTCCCTTATGGACATGAAAATCGTGTGCTGGTGAGCATGAGTGATACACCAGATGCTGTTTCACTTTTCTCACTTCTTGACTTCCAAACTTTGTATTAAATATACCTCATTTCTTTCCATCCTTCCTTTCATTGTTCTTTTCATAATGCAAAGGAGGAAATCCACAACATGCTCTAATGCATGACTGCTCTGAGTTCTTCCCCTTGACTATGTTTAAAAATTAAACGTGACCATACTAACTGCAGGCAGGCATTTCAATGACCTGACTACCAGCCTTGCTTCTGATCTTGACATTTGTTTTTATTACCTTTCTTTATATAACACAAGTATAAACAGAGAGTGGATTCAGTTTTGGGGTTGAGGATGGAAACTCTCAAACTGACTTTTTTCCTTAGATCACCATGGGGTTTTTTAAAAGATCTGCGTAAATCTGTTCATCTCTTTCGGGTTCAGTATATTTTCAATGTCACTTAAAGACCTCCCAAGTATCTGAATCCTTCCAATGAAAGACAGGACAAAAGTGAAAGCTGTTTGAGTACCTGCCTTACAAAGGTGCTATGATTTGAGGCTTAATCAGTGTAAGACCCACAGATGAAAAACTGCTCAGTATCTGTATTCTGATTAGATTTGATCAAGCAGATGTTTAGATTACATAGCTCATACAGAAATCAGTGATCACAGCCACAATTTGAAATTGTTCCCCAAACCCAGGCCGAGGCTCTGTAAAAATGAAGTGAAAACTAATTTTGAATACAGTGATATTTAAATGGTCTTTCATTGTTGATGCAGACGGGGAGTACTTGTGGCTGTGTCCATGGCTGCTTTGTTGCACTGCTCCCCCCTAGCACCCCAGCATGGGCACCCCATGAGGAAGGACACACCTGTAGATGCCTCCAGCCTCCCCATTCATGTTATCACACATTCCAGAAGCTATTCTGACATTAGCTCCTACACCAGCCCATCTGATGCCACATAATCCCAGAATGACTATGGATTGCTTCCTGACTGACAGCATAGTAGCAGAGATGAAAGGAGGATGCTGGCCAGAAAGGGCCTCCAGTCTCCTCTGTTGCTCTGCCAGAATGCTGTCTGCATTTGTACTGGCAGCACGGGTAGAATCAGGCAACAGAGGCCCAGATTTGGTAGCTGGCCCAGATTATGCCAGAGTTGACCTTGCAAGAATCAAGTTAGTCCTGGTCTTAGTCACTAGTGACAGCAATGGAACAGATGGGAAGATGCTTCCAGATAAGGCTGGCGCCAAGATCAGCCCTACTGCACTCCGTTACACAGCTCTGCGGAGCGGCTCCTCAGCCCAAGAAGCAATTTCACAAGTCAGGAGGCAGCTGAGCCCTCTGAGAACCATGCTCCACACCACTTGAGGCACATGAAAAGCCCAGCCTGCACGCAAGCAGACCAGCCGTGGGTGAGCATCTCGACCCAAGAAACAGGGCAGAGAAATGCACTGACCTTCTGATAAATCACACGACACTGTGCTCTTTGATGCTCCTTCACAGCATGCCAGCATTGCAAGCCAGATGTTGCAGAAGTGCTTGCAGGGTATTTTTGGCAGAATGCAACACGTCTCGTCAAGGATGCTCCTTAGTACAGGTGTCTGTCAGTTCCTACAGTATTAAGGTGTTTTCCTGCTACAGTCAAGTACCATTAAGGACTGGAAAGCACAAAAAGGCAAACAATTTGACCATACCAATGCTGAGCAAGGGGGAAACGCAATAAAATCATTTTAGCAGCATTAACAATCTCATTCTTTGTATTACAGCTACGTCTCCAATATATTATCAATACGTTCACACTCTGCCATTGTGTATCTCACTGCATATTCATACAAAACCAATTCTTTGCCACCAAAAGCAGGGCTCATAATGATAAAAAAAGAGACACATGAAATCTGAAAACTGCTTACTGTTACCTGACTCAAGCCTCATTTAAAAAAGACAGAGGAAAAGGGAACTGAGCCTTCACAAAAGGCAAGCAGGTGACCAGCAAAGTTGATATATACTGTTCCAGCTTAAAGAGCTGGATTGATTTTGCTCTTTGTGGACTTCTCAGTTAACATGGTCAAGCCACTGGGATCTTGTGTTTTTTGTGCATAAGACCTGATTCTAGTCTAATAGTTTTTTATGGCAGATCACAAATGTTTAAGGACAGTGACCTCCATCCATCCTTCAGACTCCTTCTTCTCATCTTCCACTTGCATTTTATGGAAGTTTTGTCTCAGCTGAAGGCATTCTGGGTACGTTGTATATAGTGCAAGTGTGATGTTATTTTAATGAACTCTTGTACAGTACTCGTCCTTTAGTTACATTACATAAAAAAACAGGTGCATTGGACATGGGCAATAGGAAAATGAGTTTGTTTCAGAAGCCTAATTGCTATGCTGATGACTAGAATATCAATACTGGCAGGCATTTGCTGAGCTTTTTTGAGTGGGATCGTTTTTGCAATGAGGGAATACTGGAAACACAGATTCCAGGTATTCTTTCATTGCAATTTGCTGGATTTTTTTACTTATTCTCAAAACGTGGGTCTCATTTACTTAGGTCAGAGACAGCCAAATTTGCAGATAGCTGCAGAAACCCCAGTGAGAAGGCTTTCTTCTTTGCTCCTAATGGTCACAGTTCATTGTTAGCCCAGCTCTGTGCTTTGACTGTTTTCTACTTGTGTCCCTCACATTCTGTTTGAAATACCTTAAAACCTAGAGACATTCCACCATACGCGGTCAATCTCATTCAGACAGACTCATGTGCCAATACTAAGCAATGCAAAACATTTCCTGACAAACACAGGATTGTTCTACCATGTCTTGTACCTTAATCAAGCAAAATCAGTGAAAGACTCTGCTTGGCTCAGATTTGCAGAGCCTAATGTCTAATCAGGCACCTAAGGGAACAGGAAGCACATTATGGATTTCCCAGGCAGCATGGGAAACTTTTGCCATAAAGTATGACCGAAGCTCCATGTGATTCACTAACATTTCCTTTAGTGATGTTGGGGCTGGCAGGATGGGTGACATTCCTACTTAACCCTTGGTGTTAGATAATGTCGCGGCAAGTATTAACACAAATGACAAGAATCTATACCCCTAGAGTCATCTTCTGAATTAGTACCTTTAATTTAACGGTGTGCAGCTAAATTAACAGAACCAGATTTACAGAAAAACAAGGCTGGGTGTTGCATTCAATAGTTGTCTTACGATTCAAGGCCAGTTTCACCAACAGGCGGCTTCCATTTTTTGCAGATGTTGAAGGCTGAGCCAATGCAGCATGTACAGTTTCACAGACACAGTATCAACCACCACCCAAGACTAAAGCTTATTCACTCACTATTAACAATGGATTAAATTACCAGGAGTGTTGAGCAGTGCTCTATTCAACTGTATTCTCCACTATTCTCGCTATAAATTTGCTTCCAAAATAACTATTTTATGCATCTGTTGTAAATGGGAAATGATATTTCAGTTCAACAAAAACTATTTGTTATGATGCACAACCATTATTAACGGATTACACTTTTAATCCACTTTGTCACACAAATAGAAAGTCTACACCTTGATAGGATTAAAGATTTACCAAAGATTTATTATTATTATTATTATTATTATTAGCGCTTTTCAAACAGTTATTTTCTACAGATTTGTTATTTTTGTACTAGTAAACGTTTTAACTTTTCCAGAATAAGTGTTTATTTTGGACTTTAAAGCCACACGGTTGCTGCTTTCTGAAAAGATCAGTGACTCACTCGCACTCCCATTAACTTCAATGGGAAGAGGAGCACGGCCCAAGAAAATGATCTGTAGTAAACCAAATCTGTATCCTGTCAACCCAATAGACATTAAAGGAATTAATTACAAATCTCAGAAGTGAGGACAGTTGAAATGACATAGCATATAAGGATATCTTTAATTATTATCTTGACAATTTCCAATCACATTTAAATTCCTCTAAAGTTATCAAAACATTTGAGTAATCTGAGCTTGAGATGCTTTCTGTTTACTCAGAATTCAAAGAGCTCCTTTCAAGTGAAAGGTAGAAACAGCTTTGAAGGGAAATGACAAAGGAGTGAGGGAAACCCTAAACAAATCACACTTCTGATTTAAGTATTATGTCCTTCATGTAATCTCCTGCATTTCTCCTATTTCTGACAGACTTTACACAATGCATTCAGTGCTGACATGAGAGCAAATTAGTTGTCAGGTATTTTTTTTCTGAATATTATCTTCAGCATAAATTGTAAAATGCCTCTGTTTGTTTTGCCTGTTTGGAATGTTCTACACCTTCTCTTTTAGTCTCTGCGCCATGCCATTGGAAATGACTTGCAATATTCACAAAGACCTCCTTATCCCTACTCCCACTGACGGAAAACATATACTATTCATTATTTTGATGCAAATGAGGGAGTAGTTAATCGTTTGTTTTAAAAACAGGGTGCTTATGCATTATTTAATTCCCTAAACCAGCAAACTATGTGTTTGTATTTATACAAATTGGTTTTGCCGTTGCCATGCGTGAAACAAAACATTTGCTAAACGCACAGTGAATTCTGGCCTGTAAGTCCTTTCCTATTCTATGTTATTTTGCATTCAGATAATTCTTAAGAGTTTGACCCTTTTGTCTTTTCTCCCAGCCACAGTTTACTACTAGCTTTGACAGGCTTGCCCACATCAGTAAAGGCGGCCCTCAACTCGTAATGGAGCCCAAGCTTCTGCAAAATCAGCATCCAGTATTAAAAGCACAAGAAGTGAAAACCACGGTAGGAATACGACTATGAACTGGGTTAGATGGTCACTTCAGTGCAGTTCTGAAGAACGCCTCTCTCAAGATTGTGAGGGGGTCTCCAGGCTCTACAGCAATAAAAATACTGAATACCCCTACTAATGAGTACTCGACTGCTTTTAGACATGCAAGAAAAAAACACTGGATGGGAAATACAAATCAGCTTCCATAGGAAGACAAAAAAGATTAAGGATCTTAAAAGTAGTATTTCTTTTTGAGTCTGCTTGTTAATATGCCCATAGAGAGAAATCTGCTGAGAAAACACAAGACGACAGAGCTCTGCTCGCCAGTCAGCTTAGAAAGTGAAGTATTATAATAATGGTTTGCATAGCATGCTTTACACAGTAAGAAAGCTAATAATAAAAATAATGATGTGGAAGTACAGAAGGATGTTTTGAACTGAAGGTGATGCTTTAGATTTAAGGTTCTAAAACCGAAATATCCTCACCCCGCTTTACAGAAAACAAGCACTATACTTGACGAATAAATACACAGGCTGTGTTATTCTAAACCTAGCCTGTACTACGGTAATGCTTAAGCGTTCTTAGTTGCTAGCCAACATGTAATAGTTTTTCCTTTTTTGAGAATAGGCAATGTATTTGCAGAACAGACAAGTTTGTCTTTGATTTCCAGGAGTTTTGGGGAAGTTCCCATCACATGGTGAAGTGAGATAAACCACTTGACACTTCAGATTTCCCTACTGGAGAATTCCTCTGCAGAGGCCACATGATGTGCAGGGTTCGTATTTTCAGATTTGGCTCATCAGGCTTACTTCACATGACAGCGTGGGCTACACGCTGATCACGCTGTACTGTTAGCTGAGCAACTTGCTGTGTGAGTTCAGGGCGCCTGTTTCCCTCCCTGTGAATCGGCACCGCTTACTCAGACCAAAACAAGAATTAAGCAGTGCGGGTGAGAACACTCTTTCTGGATTACGTTACTTAAAGGGGAACCTGTCTGACCTTTAGGGCAGCTAACTTCCAGAGGTGACAAATGAGCCCTCCTTTGCTCTTCAGCACATTTCTTTGTGCGACAAAGTGTAGTGAGCTCCTTCCCTGTACCCAATCACCTGCGACATCAGTTAAATCAGGTGAAGCTAATTATTATTATCATTGGCTCTTTTTTTGCCATTGTGGCTCGGGTGAGGGATAACACGGGAGGGACCCCTCGCGTTTCTGAACGCAAACAGAACGCGCGTTGTCATTGTTACTACGTTTAGCTTTAGGTTTGAAATCCTGGCGTCCTGCACGCACCCTGCGAACAGCTCCCGGACAGGAGCCCACGCAGCGAGCAGATGCAACGAGGGGGGTGAGGCTGCCCCGCCGCACAGCGGGCCCCGGGACACCGCCTCATCCCCCTGACAGGCAGCACCTGCGTCCCCAGCTGCAAGGGCGGTGGCGGCTCGGGCTGCCCGCGGACCTGCCTTCCCCCCCCGGGCCTTCCCCGCGGCTGAACTTCCCCCGCCCCGCTCGGCTGGACGGCAGGGGCGGGGGCACGGGGGGCCGGGCCGGCTCCGCCTCCCGGTTCCGCCTCCCGCCGCAGCTTTCAGTCCTGGAGCGCCGCTCGGCTGCCAGAAGGACGTGGCCACCTGCTCCGGTGCGGAGTCGCTCCTCGCTGCGCGCCGAGAGGGCGAGCAGCCGCCCCGCTGCCCGCGCCCGGGAAGTTACCGCTGCTCCCGCAGCCCGGGGAGAGCCGCCGCCGCCGGCTCCCGGCCTCGGAGGAGGGGAAGTCTCCGCTCCGCTGCGAGAGGCAAGAGGCTCCCGCGGGAGAGCCGCCCCGCTCCGCCGCTGCCTCCCGGTCCCGCCGCGGGCAGGCGGGATGATGGAGCCCCCCGCCGCCGCCTGCGCCTCCTGCCACCGCCGCCCGCTGCCGCCGCCCCTGCTCTGCCTCCTGCTCGCAGCCCTCTGCCTGCCGCCAGGTAAGCGCCCTTCCGCGGGGGGGGAGAGAGCGACCGCGCCGTCCCGGCCGCGCGTAACTTGGCGGAGGGGAGGCTGGGGCCGCAGGTGTTGGTGTGCGCCCGCGGTTCGCTGCTGCCGCCCGCCCGCCCGCCCTTCCCCCGCCGGAGCGCCCCGACTCTTGCCTCGGGCTCTCCGCGCGCCGTGCTCCAGGGTCCGTCCCGACCGCTGGTGCCCTCGGTATCCCGTTTCGCCCCGGCAGGGAGCGGGCTGGGGCTGGGCTCCTCTGCCCCCGCTGCCCGCCTGGGGGGAGTGCGGCTGAGGGTGGCTGGCGGGGCGGGTTTGTGCCGCCTCTCCGGAGGGCGAAGCAGGAGCTGCCCCCGTGGTGATGGGGGGCTGCGAGGCTGCGGGAGGGCTCTCGCCTCTCCGTGTGGGCAGCGCGGCGGGGTCCCGCCGGGGCGTTGCCAGCGGGCGAGCAGGGGCTGGGGGAGCGCCGTGGCTTGTTGCGGCGCCCGTTTCACTTTCGGCGTGAGCCGCGCGTCTCCGCAGCGAGCCGCCAGCAACTTCGGCCCTGCAGCCGCTGCTCCCCTCCGCGCCGTGGTACCGACGGCTGCCCGCTGCTGGGAGACCAGCGCTGGCCGGAGGCCCTGGGTGATGCCGCCGGGAGCGGGGTCCCCTCGTCCTCCCCGCTCCGTGCGCCGGGTGAGGCTGCTCCGGCGGTTCGGGCTCGTGTGGGTAACTGCTCTCTCGCCCCCCGTGCTTAAACGTGCCCTTGGGGCGTTAGGGAGGTGGGGGGGCGCAGGTAGCGCTCAGTACAATAGCCCGATTGTCTTGGGACCGTTTTGGTTACGAGGTGTTCGTAGGCTTTGTTTAGTAAATATTTGGAGTGAAAGCGGAGTCAGAGGGAGAAGCTGTGAAGTGAGGAGCAATGCGTTCCGCGCGGGGAACGGCTCATTATTCTTGTAGAAAGAGCGTCAGCCTGTGGTAACGTGTTGTACTGCTTCAAGAAACGGCTTTGCCTTTACGTGGCTGCCTTTGCAACCGGGAAGGGTTTGCAGAGTGTTGGAGTTGGTGCGTTTTCACTCCTGGCCTCTGGCTTATTATTACGTGGTCTCCGCTTAACCGTTTACACGCAGCATGTTCTCATTGGCACGGAAGATAACTACAGGTCTTTTTCACTAGATGTATTCGTTTTGTGCAAGCTCTAGTTAAGTAGAAACTAGCTACAGCAATAAAGTAAGGCTGCTGAAGCTTTCATTTCAATTAGACAAGTCAAAAAGCTCCAAACAGAACGGAGAGCAATACTGGAACCGTAAGCAGTATGACAGGCTGTTCCGCTAGGCTTTTGCTTTGGTAAATACAATCACTGTAGGACATAAAAAGGACCTGACTCGGTGGCAGAGCTTACAGACAATACTGGTTTCTGTGATGTAGGAAAAGTCTTCAGGAAAGATAGTTAATTTTATTAAATGTTAAAGCCATGTGAAACATCAAGAGAGATAAGCACCTCAGCTTCTGAGAAGCAGGAGCTGGCTCCTGTGGAGAGATTTATCTCAGTAAATGTGAATTTATCTCACTGATTGTGCTACTGTCTACATTTTCACGTTGAGGGGCACTTGAAACCATAAAGTATTAAATCTGAAGGGTTGTGTATAAAAAGGTGGGACTTGACCAGATACGATCTAAGTAGATTGGAGGTAAAACCATTTGCTTACCTCTTTCTGCTGTTTTTTGTCCTCTCAAGGAGAAGCTCAGGCTGTATAGGCAAATACATATGGGGAGAAACCAGCCTCACCTCAGCTTAGAAACTTTCCCTGTACTACTGGAAATGTCTGGAAAGCCTGATACAACATTTAAGCTTCTAGTTCTGTTTCTTCTGGGGAATATAGAGGATACTTAAATATAAAAATATATGTAAAAATTTACTCTAGACTTCACATTTCTTTCTGCTTGATATTCTGCTGGTTTGGATAGCTAATTTGCTGTTAGCTACAACAAATTCAGGATATATTGTTTTGGGTGTTTCCTTTCAGGCTTGCATATAGAAAGCAACAGATAAGGTATTAAGAGTGTATTAAAAGCTGATGTGCATCAGGTGTAGGTATCTCCAGCAGTATTCAAGCAGACTGGTGATCCCCAAGAGAAATTTGGAGTTTCTTCACAGAATAACTGGGCTAGGAATATACCCATTTAAAAAAGGAGGTGGGTCCATGTCTGCATTTGGTACTAAGAGACTAAGTTGGGTTAAATGAGAACACCAATTAAAATCTCATACTGATCTAGAGGAAGTATCCTGTATGTAAAAAGAAAGTCAACTCTTAATCAGGAACTGATCATGCTCTTTGTAGCTTCCCCCTAATTCTGATGAATTATGACTATGAAGCTCAGTCTCTCATACTATGTTTTATTACATAATTTATTACTAGAGACTTGTTATATATTGCTATATTGTGTAAGGGTAGGGAGGCAGTCATGTGTAGTCTTCTTATCCACATGAGGATAAGTTTTTTGGTGGTTTATTTTCTGGTATATATGGTGTGACATTGATCTAGGAAAGCTGGTTTTCTCTGTTAAGGTCTGAAGTTTACATGTGTTTTCTGAAACTGAAGTCAGGAAAGAGCTGAACCATGTACCTGTGTTTCAATATGCTGTGTGTCTGCAGCCCAATACACAGGTAGCAAAGGCAGACTAAATTTAAAGTCATTGGTTATAAATTGTCAGATCAGTTGCTTTGAGAAGTGCTCAATATGTTTAAAACCAGTTTTGTTTGCTTTTTCTTTGGTGTGAGTATGCTGGAAAAGTCAACATAAATTGCTTTTCTTGTACTCTGCTGGCTTTCTAGCACTTCTCATAAGGCAGAGGGCAACAACAGAAGTCATTCAGTCTCTGAAGTTTCAGCCCATTGATTTTTACTGGAGAAAATATGTCCATTAAATAAATATCTCTGTCATAAGTCATATTTAATTCCAAGATCTCTTATTTCCACTTTGCAAGCCATGTCAGAGTAACACCCTTCCTTACAGTACCATCCATTCTTCTTCCTGAAAGTAACCAACCATGCTAATGTGTAAATCCCAAGGTAAATAGTTTCAGCTGTCTTTGTAGTGGAAGTTAACCTGTTTGGCTTATTTCTGGCCAAAAGTTTTGGGGAACAGAATCTCCCTGAATATTTATGCAAGATGACACATGAAGGGGAAAAGACAGAAAATAGCATTAAGTGTTTTACGTAATCCAAACTACATCCGTGTTATCAGAATGAAACTACCTTCTCTATTTTTACAGACCTTCTACTTCTCCAGTGTGGTTTGTCGTGCTAAGCTGTAAGTGCTCACTGCAGATATCCATGATGTCGTAGCTGATTACATATGGTGCAGAAGCACCTCATATAAAAGCAAGCATTACTGTAGTGTCAATAGCTTCAGTGTGTTGGCTGGTCATACCACATCATATCACCACAGGCTTTCTGTAGAAAGGTAGCCCTTTCTGTAGGGCTGCCACAGGGACTTTCCAAAGAGTACTTTTTGACAAAGTGGTTTTGGACTGGTTGAGTGAAACAAAAGCAGATTGCTGAATAGGAAACCAGCTATGGAGGAGCCAGGCTGATCTGTACATGCTGTGAGCCTAGGAACACTTGCGAGGCTGAATGGACTAACTTTGTAGGAGCTATAATTCAGTTGGATCTAGATGGTCAATGTTCAGTTTCCCCTCTATGTGACCTGCTCTGTATGACCATAAGCATGATGGTCACAGATAAGTTGGCTCAGGTCTGGTCCACAATGTTTGTTCCACTGTGGTTTCATACATTTTTTATGTGTGTATGTTTTTTATGTTACCATGCTGATTGTGGAAACTGGTTTGTGCTGTTTTTTGTTTTCACATAATTAATAGTATAGCTTTCTGCAAACTGATACAGGGATAGAGTTTTCAGAGAAATTGCTGTATCCAAACCCCATAGTCTTCAGGCTCTCTATTCAGTGCTCCTCAAGGCTCCTCTGGGTTGGCTAGGGTATACCTTTTACCTCCGGTAACACAGTCATCTTTTCATTGGAAAATGCCTGTGAGAGAACGGAGGACCTGTTGCAATGTGCTGATTTCTCTTGAGTTCTTCTGCTTTCAAGAAAAAACAGTTATGCTTCCATGCACTGGTGCTCAAATGAGACTCTTCAAGAACTGTAAATGCTGTAGGGTGATAATTAGAATTGACTCAAGCAGAACGTGATTTTTCCAGGAAAAACGTGAACATTAACAGCTCCCCTTGATTTGCAGTTGTTGAGCATTATCTTCCCTGAAGACGAGGTTTTGACCTACACGTTCTGTATCTTAAATAAGAACAGGATGAATAGTAAAGGAGGCTGTGCATTCCTGTCTTTAATATGCTTGAAAATGAATCTCTTCTTTTAAAGAGGAGATTGCGGTACAACTGATAAGCTGACAATCCGCTACTGACAGGGATCGGATCAAGCTTTTTCCTTTTTTGTTTTGCCTTTCTTCTTCCCATTACTTTTTATGGAGGATGGCTTGGATCATAGTTGCTCCTACACCAGTGGATATTAGTTTGCTCCTCCAAAGTGGTGGCTGGCTCTTTTGAGGGATATCTGCCTAGTTCAAGATGGAATTGCCTTTCTTCTCATCCACATAGGTCTCCAGAAAGGCAAATAAATATTTACTTACTAAAACAACTGCTGAAATATTTACTTACTGAAACAACTGCTGTTTCTATTGAACTGGTACTTTTGTTGTTGATAAGAAATATGCCTCTTCTGGGAGGTAAAAACAGAGAGAAAGCAATAAAACAGTGGAGAGAGTGAGAGAGAATGCCTGCAGCTTTAGGGTATGATTTTTAGAGGTTATCAGGGGTTAGAACAGTTCTGTAATGTTTGGTTAGAAAGCATTTGAAGTGCTTTCAATAGCAATGGAAATACTAAGCTGTTCCCTTGATAAGAGCAAGAAGTGCATTTGTGATTTAATGAGTATTTCAGCAGTCAATGTATCCATATCATCTGCTTTCAATTAAATTTTACTCTGCACAGTTAACCCCTTGTTGTTTTCTGCTGTGGCAGCCCCATCTGTAGCACCTCCTGGCATCGTTAAACATGGGTATTTGTTGCAGTGACTTTGGTCCTCAGGGAAAGCACTCAAACAGGAGCTGAATTTTAAACATCAGCTCAGGTCTCATAGACAGCAGAAGTCCCCAGGGCTGGAGCCCTGGCAGGGGTAAGATGTTTTGGCATGTGTCAGAAGCTCTGTATTGTGGTGGTCCCCTTCCCTTGGCTAGTGCTCTCATAGTGTTACCTGATGGTTGCATCCCAGCTGGCTGGGCTGGAAGGCTTTGGTTTTTTAACAGAACATTGATTCTGACCACAGTTGGCATCCTTTAAACTTGAAGAGATATTGGCAGCTAATTCAATAGAGGGAGCTCCACTACCTTCCTGCTGAAGCAGTGTGTCTGATTTTCCCAGACCTCTGGCTTCAGCTTGGAAGTTGTATTAAAAGTCTTTGTTTCTTCACAGTGTTCTGTGGTGCCAGGCTTTGTTTCTGAAGGCATCTTCTTTCATCACAGGCTTCCTGTTGCATGAAGGAGAAGGAAGGGCAAATCTGAATCACATACCAGAGAAACCCAAAAAGATGACTCAATTAGAGATAGTTCCCTTTTGCAGCAAGGCATTGTGTGTGTTTTAAATGGGTCCGCTACAGAATCAGGTTTTTAAATGACCTTTCCCTGGGCTTCATCAAGAAACTCAAAAAGAATTAGAATAAAAAGAGGGTACTTCCCAGGGATGAAATTGGCCAAGTGGTGTTGCATGGTAATGGGGTTTAAGCAGGATAAGGGAATGGCTGCACTAGACAGAACTGTTGTGGCAAGGGAAAAGGATGTATTGAGTAAGACCTTTAGTTAACAAAAACGATTCTTTCAGCAAGTTCTTCAAAGGTGATAAAGGAAAACTGAAGTACATGTGCCATTCTGTAAACAGAGTCTGGATTCTGGGCTAACCTAAAAGAAAGCTTAGTTTAAGTATGTGCTGGTTTCCTTTGAACCCATTCTGTGGCTCTAATACAGAAACAGGTATGTACAGAAAGCTGGTAACAGGTGCATACTGCAAGCCAGGGCTTTACATTTTTCTTGGATCCTTTACTTGGATTACTTTACTTGATGATCTTTGTTGGATCATCAGACTGGTTTTAAAACAGTTATGAAGCCCTATTAAGGACCATCCCTCCTTAAAAGAAAAATCCTTTAAATTGGGTCACCTTCAGTAAAACATGTGATGAAGCCCTTCAGCCGGGTGAGTCCAGCACAGATGCCATTTATCATTTGATTTGCTGCAGACGTGGTGTATTCCTCACCCCCCCCAATTTAACTAGAGAAAATAACTGTAGCTACTGGATAACAGAATAGATGTAGCTTGTATACAGCTGGGCTTAAATGTGGCATTTTATATGATAGACACTTAAGATTTTGTTGTTTTATGTGAGTTTGGGGGTTTTTGGGGAGGGTGAGTGTTTTGGTTGTTTTTTGGGGTTTTTTTTAATTTGGTTTGGTTTTGTTTCTTTTGAAAGTGGAACAACCCATCTTCCAAGAACATGCTGTTGAGTGGGTTATCATGCTGCCCAGGAAGAGCTGCAAAGGCTCATGTTTCAGAAAGGCAAGGAAGTGTTGATGTGATTTGTTTCTGGGGGGGGCGTGGTAAATGTTCACGTAAAGCTCTGTAACAAGGTAGCTTACAGAGAATACCCAGTTTGGACTGGGCTTAAAAACAGATGGTTGAATGCAAGTGTGAGGCCTTAATAGTACTGTGAGATGCACCTCTTTAATGGCAGTTTCCGAATTATTTTGTTGCTGGTTATCTAGGGTATTAGCCTGGGTATTAATCCCGTCTGGTGTGGAATTTCATGTAATGTAGAAACCAGCATGCATTTAGCAAAGTGAGTTCTGTGACTCATCCAGGTAAAATCGTATTTGTTTGTTGGCTTATTCTAGTTGTTTTGGAGAACAGAGTTGAAAATGGCCTTTACCTGCAGTGCCATACGTAGAACAGACAAAGAAGGATGAAGAATGGAGTATTTAGGCAGGATTTGGGGAACTTCAGGGTAGCCCTGTAAGTTCAGTAGAGGGAAGGGTTCTGAATTAATTTCTTAATTCTTGATACTGCACTTCAGGTTGTATAACAAGCGCTTGTGTATGGAGTGTAGGGTAGGTATTATCTTAAAAGTCAGTCACTGACACAGCATTGTGGGATTTGCTTTCTCAGACTGGGGAAGTTGAATGCTTCTGACTGCCAGCAAAGGGGTGTGCTGGCAGCTAGTGATGTAAATCAAGAGAATGCTTGCATCTTACTAGCGACAGCTTGAAAACTTAGAAAGGGGATAGTTTCTCCACCTTTAATTCATGACTGAGATGTATGTCACGTTTGTTTAACATTATTCCTCAGTTCTCAGCTACTGCACAACTTACTGCTAATCCTGAGTCCTGCCTTTAGTAATGCAGAGCTTGCTGTGCAGACAGTTCTATGGTTTGAAGCAGTCACTGATACATAAACACATCATTGCTGCATAAATTCCGCTGCATAAATTTACCTTTTGCATCTTTGTTGCCAATGTAAATGGTGGGGGTTTTTGTGAAATGTTTAAAAAGTTTAGCTCTTGACATGGCTTTTGAAACAGGGCTTTGGAGGGGCAACTGTTCCACAGTTTACTTGGATGTTGCTCATCACACTACTATTGAAAGATGCAGCAGGTTCTGTCTTAGCTTTGAAGTCCTAAGTACAGCCTTTACCCTGGAGACTGAACTCCAGTTAATGTGTGGTGCCCCACAGCAGCAAATTCCTAAGTGCTTGTGTGAATCACTGATGTTGGTGTGGGGCATTTGAAAGCTTGCCTGCAGGTTTGGTAAGGGTCAGGTTCTGGTATTTCATCCAGACTCGGTTATGTCTGCAGGTCATTTCTTGTCATTGGTTATTGCTTTAAGTACCCTGCAGTGTTAAATCCAGAACTTCTGCACAGCTGCTGGGCAGTGGGGTGTATGGGACTCCAAAGCTTCTGAAACAGTGGAAAATAAGTGCCATGTTGCAGAGCTGATAACCGCGGATGTAGAAGCAGCAGGTTAACCATTATTTGGTTTAGATTCACAGAATTTATTCTGTGCATGTTAACATAGAGTATTCCTGCTTTGTTAGAAAGTCTTTGCTTATCTCAAAAGAGCTGTGAGCCCTTGGGTGTCTGCAGCCACAAGGAAGCTGCTGTAGGACCAGGGAAGGCAGACTTCATGGTCTGCTCTATCAAAATATTGCTATAATATTGATATTGCTAAAATATTGGTATTACTAATATAAAAATATTGGCTGATATGGGCCAGAAGAGATGTAACATGTCTGCCGGAGAGCCAAAGTGGGGATAGGAGCTGCAGAAATAGGAGTTGTGTTTTCCCAGAGGTCTTGCTGTGGGAGTGGGAATGTCACTGGGTGCTGAGGCTCTGAAGAGCCTGCTGGCTGTCATTGTCACGCAGACTGGAACTTGGAGCAGTGCTGCAGCCACTGTGGTAGCATGGCTTGGTGACAGCAGCTTTGGAATCACTCTTGACCAGCATACAGTTTCAGAGCCAGAGGTCAGAAACTCTTTGTAATGGTGGGCACCTATGCTGTCTCTGGCAGCTGTTTCCATTCCACTACATAAAAAGGGAAGGAAAGGGTCTGTATTCCTCCAAGCACAACAAGTTCCCTCTGAACTGCTGCAGAGAGTTACCCGCTTAGTTTAGGGGTGCCTCATTTTTTCTCGTGCTCTTAATGGTGTGCAAAGCACTCTGCGGGTCACTTCTTAATTGTTACGTGCCTCTGCAAGTGCAGCAGTGATGAGGAAGGAGGGGCTTCAGCATAATCAGTATGCTCGCCATCTTTGCCTCTCTTTCCATTGCATCAGTGGCACAGGGCATAGGGGAGTGAATAACTCAGTGTGTTCCTGTAATGAATGCTGAATGAGCAAGTGTGACCAGCCAGAAGAAAAAGGCAGGCTATTATGAGGCGTGATAGCCACAACTGGAGAGGAGGAGGGACAGCTTAATCGGTTTTATCTGGAGTTCATAGTCTGGTTTTATTCGATGTGGGAGTAGTTTTGAAAACTGAAGTTGTTATTTCAGCCCAAAAGCATCTTAATTTTTCTGGTCAGAAGTGATTTTAAACTGTTTGTTGAAGTGAGTTGTTGTTACAGTTGTATATATGGTTGTTCCCGAGGGCAGAGTGTAGAAGCTTCACGTTTGGAAGTTTAGAGGAAGTATATATAAAAGCCTAGCCCTCTTGGCATGGTGGGGTGCCTTGCATTAGGTGTACATCCTAATTCACAAGAAGTATCATCAGTAGTTTGCCTTTTCTTGTTTTTCAGCTGATTGCTAGTCTCCCTTCAAGGTGTTGTTACCTGTGAGCAGTGATGATTGAGAAGCTGCTCGTGTAAGTGCGGAAGAGCAGGGTGCTCAGCGTGCTGGGGACTGTGACTCCTAGTGAGGAGGCTGTGTTTGTACAAAGGAATAACTGTTTTGGACATGCTGTACAGCACAGACTTTTCTCATAAGCAGAGAAGGAGGTTGGTGGTGCATAGTCTGCATGTTCTGGGACAATGTGGTAAGCTCTGTGTAAAGCTTGAGGGACCATGTTAATATGAAATAGTAATAGAAACTTTAAGTGGAGTATTGCAATGAAAATCTTTTATTTTCTTGCTAAAACTTTCTATAAAGTCTGGATGGGGGTTTTAGTTGGATTTTTAGTACTGTTTTTGTCGTTCTGGGATTTTTCTTTAAAAGTGGACCATTATTCTATCCGCAGGAAAGGAGGGGAAGGATAGGTACCAGTTAAACCAAAAGTTTATCCAGGCTTGCATTAATTCCAGATGTGAGGTTAAGACTGAAATCTTCCATCTGCTAATAAAATGCTCAGCTCATCAGTTTCCATTATACTCAGTGGCAATTTAAGGGGAGAAAAACCCTGTAAAGTGCCTTTGGTTCCATCTGCTAAGGGAAGACTGAGGACTGGGTATGGCTTGAGGGTTGGGTGTATTTGGAGTGTGTGTGTTTTCTGTTTTGTGTGCTTGGGGTTTTTTATTCTGGTTTTTGTTTGGTGGTTGTTTTAATATAATTTAATGAAAGATGAGAGTGATAATTGTCTCTGGAGTAAGTGGCACTGTAAGCCAGGCTTCTCAAACAGTGATGTTTGCAGAGAGAAGGAAACTGTTGTGAACTGGGACTGAAAGAGGCATGGGAGAGCCACTTTTCACTTGGACAAGTCAGCACTCCTGGACTGTTAAGCCAGGGTGAAAGTACCACAGCATGCTTTTCATTTAAGATGAGTTGAGTGGTCAAAATCTGGTACTCTAGTGGGGAAAAAATGATCAAACTTTTATGTTTCTTATGACATACTGCATTTGCTTGAGCTACACTTCAGGCATAGTCAACACTTGGTAATGCTTTAGTTGCAACTGCAAGGCTAGGATGTTTTATATGGTCTG
Organism: Neopsephotus bourkii; assembly: GCF_033783945.1. Lineage (NCBI taxonomy): Eukaryota > Metazoa > Chordata > Aves > Psittaciformes > Psittacidae > Neopsephotus > Neopsephotus bourkii. The sequence goes on from NW_026901033.1 coordinate 572,999, forward strand.
CTTCTGCAATGGATGCACTTTTTTTGATGGTGGTTGCTATTGCCAACGTGCTGTTTGTGAGTCTGCAATGCTTAACCTTGTACAAGTTATATCTGCAGCTGTACCAGTATGTTACAGAGCTCTCCCTGTGTCAGCATAGCCAAGCTGTGTGGGAACTGCCAGGTGATATGATCCTGAGCAACGCACATCCCAGGTCAGAGAGCTGAGGGAGGTCCAGGAGCAGCAATCCCTTTGAGATGCTGTTTCTTCCCTGTGTTACAGGAAAGGACTGGACTGAGGGTTTATGGGCTCCTGAGGCAGTCAGCAGCTACTGCTGCAGCTGAGGAACATCAGTGCATTCATGAGTTAGCCCTGGGACTGAACCCTCCTGTGTGCTTTAACTCTGCCTTGTAGGTGCTGTGTTCTGTATATTGCCAGGTGTGATCTCTGCTACAGGTGGTACATGCAGGGGGAGGTTTGAAGCTTTATGAAGTGACTTGGTGTGAGGATTCACAGTGAAAAAGCTTCTGCTTTTCTGTTGTTTTATTTGGAGAGGAGTCTGAACTCGTCTTTCCAAGATCATTGGAAAGGGGAAAAGACACAGGAATGGAATGCTAATATTCTTACCCACTGGTTTTTATTACCATCTGGTGTTTAAGGAAAAAAGTGTAAGATCTTCAGTTTAAAGAAAACAAAATAACCTAATAAAGGCATTTTTTATTTGTAAACTGCACTTGAACATCAGAAGATATTTGGAAACATTTCCGGCTGAGTAATAGAAAATACCTTTTTTGCTAGCATTGTTTGGTAAACTGCACTGTGTCGTTGACTAGTAATATGTCTGATCTGTAGGTTTTGCAGTGAAGGTGTTTGAGGTCAGAACCATTAAGGAAAGAAAGCTAAGAGTATTTAGAGTTGCAAGAGCAGCACTTTGGGTCTTTGACAAGGGTGCATAAAGGAAGATGGATTGGTTTTATACTTCAAAGTTCATTTTTCTCCCATTGCTCTCTAAGCACATGTTTTTGACTGGAGCACACATGAACTAGCTGAAAGAGAAGCTTGCTGTCAGTAACTGACAGTAGGGCTAAAGACATGGGTCAGCATCTCTGCAGGGAGTGGCATACACAAACAAGGCAAATAGCTTACTTTCAGCACCTTAAACCAGGTATATCCCTAAAGCCTGTGCAAGGAAATAATAGGGCAAAAAAAAAAACCCACCTTATCTAGGTGTTCCTGCTCCGGCAGGGGATTGGACTAGATGATCTTTTGAGGTCCCTTCCAATCTCTAACTTACTGTGATACTGTGAAAATCATGGAAAGGAGTCATTGCAGTGGAGCCTGGGGAGGGTGGGATGTCATTGGGGAAGGCCTTTAGAAGGATGCTGCCTGCACAGGAGGGGTGGCCCTTTTGATGGCCAGGAGGAGCTTGCCCATCTCATGGGTGTGCTTCCAGAGGACAGTTGGCTGAGCCTGAGGGGACCCCAGCTCATCCCGTCCAGTGCTGCTGAAGAGGCAGTGGAAGCGGTGCTGGGGGTTGGGGAGCAGGAGGAGGGAAGCCAAGGGCCTTGGCCGCAGCTGTGTGGTGCCAGTGTGCGCTGCCTCCTTCATGGTGTGGCCGTCGGGCCTGTGGAGGCCTACATCTGGATGAAGGAGGTGAGTCACTGCATAGAAATGGCAGCCGGACTTCTGCTTGCAAGTGAAACAAGTTGGTCCAGAGAACAGAAAGCTCTCTGGAAAACGTTGGGATTAACCCTTGATAGGAGTTTTCTGTGGGAGAGGAGTAGAAGGAGGTAGAAAAGAAAGCGGAGAACACAGGAAAAACCCAGTTTCAAGATAGACTGTGCTGCCATTTCCCTGCCTGTGTCACCACAGGCTGTCCTGAGTTTGGCAGTTGCTCTGCCTCCTCCCTTCCCTTCCCTTTCACCTGCTGTGATTAACAGGCCATCCCCTTTGGTCAAGGCAGTGTTCTGCCTTGCCACTGTGCTCAGCTCTTGATGTTCCTTCTCGTCAGCCATACGACTCGCTGTTATTTCCTGCCTTGGGAAGGGGGCTGCTTCCCCACAGGGATTTCTCAAAGCTGAAGTGCTCCTGCCATGGGTTTCCATAGCCTGTACTTGTCAGGCGACTGCCTGGACCGGTGCAGCCCTTCTGGACAACCTCCCCTCTGCACTCTTGGGTTAGTATCGGTAACATGGAAAGCTGCTCCCGCCATCTTTATTTTCTGAGGCGGAGGAGGTGAAAACCCTGAATGTGTTCTTCCAGCCCTTGCAAGAGGCTTGGTGTATGAAATCATGTGTCAGGGAGAGGATAGTGTATGCTGAGCATAATGGCTGGGTGATGGAAATGTCTGGCTCTGTCCTGTGAAGCCATTAGCTGTGCTCTGGAGTGCTGCGGAGTACCTTAGGCTGTGGTCATTTAAGATGGTCAGGGAAGCCTGCTCTCTGGAGAAAACAGCCCATATTCTGACATTTGCTTGGAATTAGTAAACCCACATTATAAGGTTGGCTGTTGAATGTGATCACTGTAATACATGCGGCTCTGTGACCCACTGCTGCTGAATTTGCAGCTGTCAACCATTTTCTAGTGTGAGCCTTTTCATGCTGTGTCAGTGGCCGAAGTGGAGAGCACCAGACTGTGGTAGCTGACAGACAATCTAAGCCTGCAATGGCAATTGTGCCAAGTCACAGAATCCAGAAATTAAGCTAATGTAATGGTTTTAGGCCATGATCCAGCATGTGTTTTAAAACCCAGCTTTGTAATGGTTCAAGTATTTAAATACATTCTTAAAGACCTAACTCTTAAGCTAGAAGTAGGGTCCCTGCAGAGGGGGCCCAAGAGGACATGGTAAGCCATAAGTGATGCTGTAGAGGCTGTCCAGGTCCTCATTACTGTCTGTGAGTTGTAGCATCTTTCTGCTCCTTCCAGAGGATGTCTGGCTAGCACAGCTTGCAGAGAAACATTACAGGTAGGGGGTTGATCTAGTTCAGTTGTCCTCAGTATGATGCAAGGTCACCTCTCAGCTGACTTTTTAAGCCTCTGTTTTTAAATTGGTTTTTCCACATATAAAATATATGAGAAAAGATATTTTTATTTGGTGCTGTCAGCAGAGAATACGCAGCTTACAAAGCTTTCTTGGGTATAATTTTAAATGAAGAAAATGCTTCTGTATAGAGTGAGATTATCTCATCACTTTATTTTTATGATTGTTAATTAAAATGTGAGGAAATCCTTCAGAGCAGATTTGCAGTTTTGGCACTTTTATGAGACTTAACATGGGAGATCTATTTTTATAGTTATGCCTCTTACTAGTTTTGAGATTAGGCTATGTTTAAATGTATGGCTGTCAAAATCTGTGATGATTACTTGTTTACTTAGCAATGTAGACCAATTCAGTTATGGCCTCATTCATGTGTTGTTTGGGTCCCACTTTTGTTGTAGTGCTTTATTGTTACTGCTCTTTAAAAGAAACTTGTGTATTTTTTTCAGTGTTAACTTTCAGAGAGGCATGTTTCGGTAGATTATGAGAATGAATTTTCATTGGACAGGATGGCTGTAAAATGGAAGTGAAGGAAGGGTCACTGACTAACCACAAGAGACTTAAATAACCAAAACACTCTCTTGACATAAGTGGACACCTGTAAAGGCTTGGCTTGCAGTGCAATAAGGCTATGATAGGAAGCAAGAGCTACAGGAGGCTAACTGAGAGAAACTGGGAGTTATTACACCCTGTTCTCTGCAGTGGACAGGCACATCAGTGGAAGATTGAGGTTCTTTAGGCATGGTGCTTTCTGTTTGGAGTTGTCTGAAGAAAGAATTGGAGTGAAGATCTGAGCAGTGTTAAGAAAAAGTTATTTGTTTTTTTGCCTCGCTCTAACCGTGCCTATAATAGCACAAATCTTTTAATCATAGGCTCTTCTGTCATCTCAAACAACACCTCGCAGTGTTTGATTGCAGAATTTCCCAATCTAGGAATAATTGAGGCATAGAGAAAAGTGATGGGATGTCAATTGTGAAGGAAGTCAGAGGCTAGCAAAAGTGAACACGATGAGGGTTCAAAGTCATTTGCTTTGACCTATTTGTATAAGTGACCGTGTGGAGAGCCTTGTGCACTAGGCCAGCAGGAGATTATGTAAAGGAGAGAAAGATGTTTTTCTTTTCTCCCTGTGGGCCATTAAACACAAGCTTTGGGGATTTTTTTGGTGAAGATCTAGAGAGGAAACAGGTAGAATAATTAGGGCTAATTAACTTACAGGCTTTAAAGGCAGCATTTTATTAGAGGATCTCATTGTTCAAGGTGTAATGTATGTTTCCCTGATGCTTCTATACTAGCCCAGGCACTAGCATGAATGTGCTTGCATGAGCAGACTGCGCTGTCAAAACCAAAGCAAGAGAGAGGAAGAAGGAGGGAGAATTGCTTCTTACGCTGGCAGGAATACACATGCTGATGTGAGCTGTGTTTATACTAGCAGACTATTCTGATACAGCTAATTAGTCAGGATGTGTCTACCAAAATATGCCTGAGATTATAGTCCTTTTGCAGGTGTTAAAGGAGAAGACAATGGGTGGAGTCTCACTGTTGGTGATGTTTAATAGAGGAAATGTGTTAAGGCTTTTACATTTCCATAAACACATGGACTAAAATGAATGGAAGTTGAAACAAGAAAAGAGAAGGAAAGCAAAAAGAGAAGTGAAAGAAATAAAGGCTGGGGTGGTTTTTTGTGTGTCTTCCGAGAAACTCACAGAAAGGTGGTGGGGAGGTGAACATTGAGAGGTGTTTCTTCAGAGCTGTGGAAGTAGACTGCCCATTCCCTTTTGGTCCTGCTGGAGCTCTGAGCGTGCTCTCCAGTGATGGTGTCAAGAGAAACACAGGATCGTGAGACTTGTCAGATACCTATGACAGATCTGCTTGGGAAACTTGTGGGATTATGACTGATTACTCCGGTCTCCTAGATTTCCTCCCAAACCAATATTAACTTCAGGTGATTTTTCATCTCACTGCATCTCGGGTCATTTACCCAGTATTAACACCATACACACTGAAGTAGTCAATACATTTTTTTGTGGTGATATTCAGTCTTTGCTCATAGAGGGGAAAATAGGCGGGGAAACAGGTGAGCTGTTAGATAAAATATCAATGTTTCACATACAGGCTTTCATATTAGTGTAATTGGATGCATACGGAAAGTGGGAATCAATTATATAGCTGCTGCTTATCAGAAGTTAGCAAATGGTAAATGCAGTTTCATTTTTATAATCAATTACCTAGCCCTGGAACTGGTTAGCAAAGGTTAGAAGATGTAATAATTTCCAGTAAATGCCTACACATTATCTCAGTGTATTTCTACACGCTGTTTTAGGAACATGAGGGAGAAATGTTTCTCTTCCCTGAAGTCTTTTAAACTAGCTTGTAAAAGATGAGGATGGACACCTTCAATGACTAAGCACAATCCCATGACAAAGATGATGGAGTATACTTTCTCATTAGTCACTTTCCCCTTCCACACACTTGTGAGCATAGATTACTTTCAGCTTTGTGAATTTAAAGGAGGTTTGCATCCCTGCATGGTTTGTTTATCCACATCATAGAGCAGAATTGAGAGATAAGGGGGATAGTAACAAAGGATAACCTTCTTTGTTATTTCTGTTTCCCTCTGACTTTCTCAGTAAAGATCCCAAATTCTTTTGAGTGCCTAAGTTATCTGTTGCTGGTGGCAGGCTAGGAGCACATTGTGCCAGAAAATTGCCTATCTTCCAGTCCTGCTAGCCCATTCAAGCTGCTGCTGTTCATATGCAAGCTTTCATGTTCCTATTCTTAAAGTACCTTTTTACTTTGTTATCAAACAATCCTTCAGTGGTTTGGTTTTTTTCACCTGTTCTAGCATTGTTGTTTGCTTATTGACTCTGTTTTATGATTGTATTTCTGGAGGCTTCTGCAGGCCTTGTTTCAGTTGCTTCTCTGCTGGATGGCAGCGTACCTGTTGGAGTTGCACACTGAAGTATTAATGCAAGATCTTGCGTGCACTGCAATCCTTTTTCTTTTAATCTGAAACTGGAGCTGTCAGAAATGGTTGGATCAAGTTGCTTGGCTGGCCAGGCCATTATTTACCAGTGGGATATTCCATTTGTTTGTATTTCTGTTATTTTAGTGAAAATGAATTTCTTGTGAAAATGATGGTCTTGTGCATTTTTATGTTAATTCTTACAGTTTACAAGGCTCATAGAAAAAATAAGTACTGAAGTGCCTTACTCCACCTGTTGAGATTTTGCTCATTTAAAAACTTCTATTAATTATGAAAAAATCCTTCTTGTTCTGTGTTAATTTTACAGTTACTTACCAGAGTTACCTGTTCTTTCTTTTTCAAGGCTAGCTTTTATAGACCGGTTAGGTTTTATATTGCAGTATATTTTAGTGCTAGTTATGCTCTTGTTAATTGCTTCAGTTTTCTGTCTCAATATTGTCTGGTTTTTTGACTGACTTAAAAAGGCCTGCCTGCTCCTCTGCTTTTCAAAGTGATGGGTAATATTTATGTAGATCTCAATGATCAGCTGTTCTAAGCTTGTAGATTGTTTCTGTTGCTGGTCTATTTTTTGCTTCTCGGGTCCTCACTGGGAAACTCAATTGCCAGGTGCAAATTGCAGCAGCAGTGAAAATGAAGGCATTTCCTTGGTACACTTGATATCTTTATTCACCAGAAATCTCTATTTAACAGGAAGTGATGCTAGGAATAGCAACCTCTGCTAGCCTGTCTGGTTTGATTCTCGTTCAGTTTTGCTATCTATATTTAGTGGGGCTGTTCTGTTCTCCAGGATTGTGAACATCTTCTGAAGTTGCCCCAACTTTCTATACAAATCACAGTGAGGAATCCTAATCACATAGATGGCTTAATAAGCTTTTTGGTGAGCAGGGAATGACAGGGCAGGGCAAGTTTCTTCCAGCAGTGGTTTTCTGGGGTGCTAAGTGCTGGCTGTGGTTGTGCAAGCATCCTTGAGTGAGCAGAGCACTGATGTGCTAAGGTGGTAGCTGGTGGGTGTAAGGGTGTGCTAGGAGCTGATTTATGAAGAAGCTGCACAGCTGAATTATCAATAAGGCAATTTTCTTCTAGTTTTGTTGCTGCCTCGTTGAACACTAACTCAGATGCCTGAGCTGTACAGAACTGGTGGGAGACTTACAAGTCTCTTAAAGTCCTGTGTGCACAGGAGGAGGACATACGAGTCAGCTCTGCCTTTGCAGAGATGAGGGGAAGCTTTTGTATTTACTGTGGTTCAGCACCACCACTACCACTTCCTCCGTTTTCCTTGTCGGGTAGGGTTGACCCACTAGCAAATGCTGCTGCACTTGTGAAGCAGTGCTGCCCCATGGTGGGCTGGGGGAGCCGTAACTGCCTGGCTCACTTCTGGACAGGTAGGAAACTCAATGGAAGTCATTCCCATCATCACCTAAAATGACAGAATGAAAGAGATTAAGGAGCCTGTAAAGGGACTCTGTTATTGGATGAAAGGGCAAATTGGGTGGAGATGGGAAAGGTAAGCGAAAGGTGAAGGAAAAGAAAAGTGGAGGGAATGAGGACTATTCTAGAGCTCTTTTTCATAAAGAAAAGTAACTTAAAAAACCCAGCAAAACCACAACAAGAAAAAGAACCACCAGGGAAACCCAACCAAAACTCCCCACTCTACCGACATTAGGCAATAAAGCCCACAAATGGTTTCTTAGCTTTCTAGTTTATATTTTGCATGGCTTATAAAAATGATATAATGCTACTTGATTTGTGTCTATCTGTAACTGAGTGTAATTAAGGGTTTTATTAGCAATAAACCTCTGTGATTCTATGCAGTGGGTATTATAAAAGTTCATTTTTATTATAAATTTGTCCTGATGATCAGTTATTGAAGTATTTTTAAACTTAAAATCAATTTAATTAAATGACATAAAGCATTTTACTGGCAATTCATTATTATTATTTTTTCCCCAGAATGGGGAGTGCAATGCAACAGAGATGATCTCAATGCTGCCATCTCCATTTACTGTTTCACTTCAGGAAAATACTATTTTTTTTCTGTATATACCTTTAATATAGGTTTAGCTGTGCTGACTGAATGTGTCTTAAACTTTCTAAGCTTACTCCATGAAAATTCTTTGATTTGCTTTATTCTTCAGAAGCTGTGCAAGTTCAAATGCAGGGAAAGCAAGCTCTACTAGAGAATTTAATCAACTGGTGCCCATAGACTTCTGCAGATGCTGCCTTTTCTTGTCCTTCCTTTGGGATGCAGGGTAACTCGTAGGGGAAGGAGTGATGAAAGATGCTTCATAAACAACTGACTGGCCAAGTAACTGATTAGGAAGGAAATCTTGCACCTTAAAAGGATGATTCCATAAAAAACACTGGTTGCTGATTTGTATATTTTTCCAAGCTTCCCATTTCTGTTGACATTGGTGTTCTAACAGGCGTTAAAAGGCATAGTTAGTTTTTTTGAGTTTTGTTTCTTCTCATACTCTAGAGCTTTATGAAACAGACACAGGTATACCTACCTTTCTCAGAATATTGAAAAACAAAGGATTAGCAAGAAAAATGTGGTTATGGGCTAATGTTGACAATTTGACTCAAAATATTTTCCATATTGCTGTTGTTATAATAAACTTAGAATAGACATTAAGCAAGATGTAGTTGGGGAAAAGAAAATCTTGGTAGGGGAAGGAAATCTATTTTACACTTGAAAGCCCCAATATGTTATAAGTAACCATAACAGAAATGCAGTTATTACTTTAATCTTTAAATTTTCATTCAAGAAAGGTCACTTTTTGAGTTACGGTGAGGAAGTCTTGTAGTTTTCATGTCAGTGTAGAAAGACAAGCTGGAAGTGAGTGGTAAGATAGTAGCAAGTTATATCATAGAAATTTCATGTCTAATCTCTGTTATTGTTGAACTGTCTGATCCATTTGTCTACTTAGTGCTTGAATGTTTCCATAGCATAGCAAGTCAGCATCTACTTGGTGTAGATGTGAAAGGGTTTTGCTGGTGTTATACCTAATACTGTATCAACCTGATGATAAAACTGGCCCCAGTGGGGAGGACTTGCTACAGCTGTGCTCAGCCTGTGATCTGGTCTGGGTGAAATGTGCCTTCTGTGCCCTTCTGTGATTGACTTTAGACATTGGAGGCTATGGGCAAAGAACTGTACTATGGCTCTACCCCAGGTGTAGCCATGCTTCCTCCTTCAGAGATTTTCTGTAGCCATATGTCAGAGTTGTGCCAAAATGTACAGTAACTTGGATGTTTTGAGCCACAGCAGCAGTTATGAAGACTGTCTTTTACTCTGTGCTCAAAAGAAAGTGGCTGGCCTGATAAGGATGATGGCCAGGGTACAGCTGGCAGAGCTGTAGGATGGTGTTACAGATGGAAGCTGCTATTATCAGTGTCATAGTCTTGCTTGGACAAAATACTCAGGTTTGTGATGTTGCACATTGCTTCATGATTGACTGAAAATTTAATTTGTTAGCTGTTATGTTGTCTTGATGTGAGAGGACAAGAAGATGTCTTGGTCTGCCTCTCTCAAGCAGATGGAGCAGTATGTTCAGAAGGGAGTACCTCTCTGAAAGTATTGGCTTGTTGACTTGGTCTTTGCCTGCAGTTATGGATGGCTTCTTTCTAGAATAACTATATTCCTTCTCCTGTAGCTCTTTCAATTTCTTAGGTGATGGTGATCAGTCAAAAGGAGTAAGGCACAGTGACAAAATGCTTGGGCAGTTCTCCTCTATCAGTTTAAAAAGAGCTGGAAGATTATTTCCATGGTCATGCTTAAGGGATTGCAGATATGATAGAAAGACAAGCTTAGATTCTGTTCTAGCCATCAGTGTAACTTCTGACATATCTTTGCAAGTGCTGTGTTTGGGATAGGCCTCTCAGGAGTAACTCCTTAAGTAATTTCTTGTTTCTGGGTAAATACTGAAGTTGGTTTATCTTCAGAATGTTAGATGTTTTGCCTCTATTTTTACTTAAAAGGTATCACTGAGTCAAAGCCTACTTTTGATCAAATCAAAAGCCACTTGCGGATGATTTATATACATAGAAGTAGTGTTAGGTACCCGTAAATGCGTAATGGGGATCTATTGCATGAAAATGACTGGAGGAGAAGAAGTTTAACTTCATCTAGAGATTGTTTGCTTTGTTTTTTTTTTTTTTTTTCCTTCTAAGAATAATGTACCTAAATGTCTGTGGAGGGAGGCAGGGTCATTACAAAAGTTCCTTAATTTCACTGTTACCTGCTGTTGTCCATTGAGTAGTTTTATGTGGGATAAAAATGTTAGAGCTCTGCTTTTTTTGTATTCTAATAGCAATATGGGTATGAAGAAACTGTCCTTTCTATTGTGCTCTTACCTAGTAGCTCTGCAGCCTTTGATGGAGACGATGTGGTTTTGGCATATTAATGAATCTGTCCTATGTGTGTTATCATACAGTAGAAACATTTTAAAGAGGGGAAAGAGTGGTAAGAGTGGACTCATACAGGAATTATTTCCTGTATGCCTGATACTACTTTCAGTTTGCTGTTGCTATCTGCATTTTAATATTGAAAATGATGTTTTGAATTGGAACCACAGCCGTGGTTTCTGCAGCAGGATGGTCTCTCTTGCAACATCCTAAGCCAGTTTTCCTCCTACCCAGTCACTCGTTGCCAAAGTTGGACGTGCCGCTTTGAAGATGCTTGTACTTAACAGCTTACATGTGCTTCAGGCTTTCTCTTCTATTCCTCATTTTGAAGAAACCAATGCCTGACTGCTCTTTCCTTTTCCTCTTTTCCTGTTTTCCCCTCCTAGCCTCTGACAGTCTTGCTGTCTTGTTCCTCTGTTTCAGTACAGCTCTCTTCCAGCCCTGCCTTATCAGGCAAGGTAATGAAGAGGCATATAGGCTGCTCTCAGGATGCACAGCTTCCAGCAAATTGTGTGCTCTTGAATTGTCCTCTTAAGAGTTTTTTCCAAGATGGACTACATGTCCCTTCACAGCCGGTTTCAAAAACACCTTTGGGTGTTTTAAACACTGAGGAGGCTGTCCAGTACCTTCTCTTGTGTTAATTCATTTACATGCTGTGAAAGTGGAGCTTCCTAATTATGCCTCATCGCTTGGAAGGTCACTTTTGCAGCTCTTCCAATTAAGTTATCTACATCAGTAAAATGGGGTACTTCTTTATTCTCCAGCTTTTTATTTGACGAAGACTAGAGTCTCTCATGTTCCTCTGGTAGTCATTATACAACTTCAGGAAGTGAAGAAAAAATAGTGGTTTCCTCATGTAATGTACTGTTATTTCAAAATCGTGTTGATGTCAAATTGCAGGGCTTGTTTATTATAGGCAGCGGTATCCCTAGTGGAAATTAGGTGAAGTGTAGCTTCTGTCAACTGAAATCAAATCACCTTTCCTGCTGAGGTTTTGCTTGCTTGCTTTGGTTTTCTAAAGCCCTACTATGAGCTTATCTTTGTCTTAATTTCTTCTGCTGGCCTTAGGAAGTTTTCAGTTTTTGTAGCAGTGTGAATCCTCACAGCAAAATAACTCATGTAAACGTATCTGTTAAATTTCACATTGCAAATAGTGGGGTTCTTTGTATTAAGTGTTATCATCACTAAGTGTTCTAACTAAACAGGGAAGTCCCTGAGCATTTCTAATGGTGGTAAGCAAATTCTGTCCCAATCGCTGTGGCAGCACATTATCTGTTTTGTGCATTGCCTGTGTATCTTCTCTAGGAAACATAATGTAAAACTTGTGCAGTTCTGTACTGGTAGTGCACATGGCACCATGACTCTAAAATACACATTTTTCACAGGTGTTTCTGTCCCTTCCAGTCTGGCACGAATGTCCTCTGTATCTTTTTAGTGCTTAGATGGCCTGTTCTGATACACTCAAGAAAATGTCTTGGTGACTGTGAGACTCTATATATTTGTGTAAGATTGATCGCTATACTTTGCTCTTGTGGTCTTGTGAGCATTTGTTTTAGCTTTGCCCTTCAGTAGTTTTACTTGGCTAGTTTGTGACAATGTAGTACCTTAAGTGGGTGTGTTAGATGTTCGTAGGTGCTCTGTTCTTTATTGATGTTTGTAAGCACTAAATATTGTTGGGGGGGTAAAGCTAAGCATAAGACATCTCTGTGAGTAATTGCATGCTTTCAAAAGTGTTATGCTTAGCTTAATGCACACTTTAATTCTCTCCCAAGTGAAAGGTACAAAGCAACAAACTTAAGTTAATCACTCCTCTCCTCCACTTTGAATTACATCAATCAGAATATTCCAAGGGTTTCTGATGTTTTTTAATGATAAAAAGGTGTGAGTGGGTCATGGAGCTATGGAAAAAAATGCAAATAGTCATAAAGGGGGATTTGTGAGAGAAAGGCAAAAGGATGGAAAAACAGAAATAAGGTGAGGGGACTGGTGCAAACACATAAAGCATGGAGAGCAGGAGAGAGTATCTCAAAGTACATTGATGAAACTGTTACATAAATGAAAGTATACAGGACAAAGTGTATGTAACTGTTCAGTTGGAAATCTGGATCATATAAAAGTCTCTTCTCTCAAAGTTTAGCTTATTAAAAGCATGTGTTCAGTGTGGGGTTGAGTTTGGTTTGTGATGGTGTTTGGCTGCATGGAAGGCTGTTTACCTGTTTAGTCTTTACACAGGTCTATCGATTAATTTCAGATGATGCAAAACTAAATTTAGGCTCATGTTGGATGGTCAAATGCCATCCATTCAGTGTTGGATGAATTTTTTTTCGTTACTTTTCTGCTTTAGGTTTAACCCTTAATCTTTGAAAATCTGCAAAACTGTAACATTAGATTTCTGTGGCAACAGGTCAGCTGAGACCACTGTATTTGAAGTTCTTTAAATTCAGACTTCAGCTAACACTGAACAGGAGTAAGATGAGTATGTGTGTGTAGGGAAGACACGTATGTGTCTTGCTTTTGATCTAGGTGCCCTTTCCAAAACAAAGTCACATGACATCTGTATGCTTCCAGCACAAAATCGGAGCATCTCTTCTGGGACCTGGTGAAATGTATTGACCTGTGAGCACATGGCATTGAACAAGACTGATAGATTTCTATGAGAGAGAGGGCAATAAGAAATTATTTATGCTACTGCATTAACTAGGCTCATTAGTGTCAAAGCACACAATATTGCCTTGAGGGCTCTGCTCGTTGTCACTTAAGTGGGCTATGAGCAGATTGGATCAGTAGTGCAGATGCACACACCTGTAAAATGCTGGTTTAAGTAGGTCAAGATTGCCTTGAAGATGTCTGCCTTTCTGTGAACCAGTTTATTGGGTTTGCCTGGCAGGAGTTTGGTGGTGGTGGGCTTACAAGGTGTTTCTATGAGAAGCAGTTAGAAGCTTCCCCTGTGTCTCAAAGAGCCAATGCCAGCCGGCTTCAAGATGGACTTGTCACCGGCCAAGGCCAAACCTGTCAGCCACGGTGGCAGCACCTCAGGGATAACATAGTTAAAAAGAGAGGGGGGAAAAAAACCTCAACCCCCCTGTGCAACAGCAGCTGGGAGAGAGGTGGGAAGCCCACACTAGAGCAGTCTGTTCCTGAAGGACTTCATTCACGGAGCCCATGCTGGAGCAGACTGTAAAGAACTGCAGCCTGTGGGAAGGACTCATGTTGGAGAAGTTCATGGATAAGCGTCTCCCATGGGAGGGACCCCACACTGGAGCAGGGGAAGAGTGTGAGTCCTCCCACTGAGGAGGAAGGAGCAGCAGAGGCAGTGTGTGATGAACTGACTGCAACTCCCATTCCGCATCCCTCAGCACCACTGGGTGGGAGGAGGTATGGAATTTGGGAGTGAAGTTCAACCTGGGAAGAAGGGAAGGCAGGGAGAAAAGGTGTTAAGATTTCTTTTCATTTTCTCAGTATCTTACTCTGGTTTGAATGTCAATATATTGGATTAATTTTCCTCCAGTTGTCTGTTTTCCCCATGATGGTAATTGCTGAGTGGTCTCTTCCTGTCCTTATCTCAACCCATGAGCCTTTCCTTATATTATGTCCTCCTTGCCCATCTTGGGAGGGGATTGGTACAGAGGCTTTGATAAGCACCTGGTGTCCAGCAAGGGCAGCCCACCACAACCACCCACTTAACCTGTGAGAAGGATCTGCTTGCTCTTGAGCTGTGGGCATCTCTTGGGAATGGAATGGGTCGCACTTACTTGCTTTTGGAGCCCTTGAGTGTGGCATTTAACTACTGGGGTGGTGCAGTGTGTCAGACTGCTGTAGAGGCTGCTTGTTCGTGTGCAGGGAACAGGGAGCCCTTTGACCCAGGTGTCAGCAGGAGGGATGGTTGGAAGAATTTCAGCTCTTAATTAGTTGAAATCTGAAAGGTGTTTATGGAAGGTAAGAGCATAAAGTCATTTGTAAGTAGGGTAAAAGCTGCTCTTCTATCCTCTCACCTACCTGTGGTCATACCAGGAATGTCATCACTCTGTGTTGACATCTGGAATTGCAGTTCTTTCATTAAGAGGAGAACTCTTCACAGACAGTGACAAAACTGGTCATGTCTGTCTCGGAGATGTTCTTAAAGCATTTGTGTAAAACGAATGAAAAACCACAAATTTCAGAGCTCCTGTTTGTCTGCTCTGCTGGTTTTGTAGCTTATTTTATCATATACAGCAAGGACCATCGAGTCCAACTTGCATATGCCTTGTCAGGGTTGGTCTTTTTTTTATCTAGATTAAAATCTAAATATGTAAGTATTGAAAGCATCCATGTTAAGAATTCAGTGACTGCGTTGTTAGAATTGAAGTAGTGTCAGACCAGGCATTTGTGCTTTGGCTAGTTTAATTTGCATTTGAGTGAACAATTAAAAACAACATTTTAATCAGATGCTCCATTAGGAAATGGTGTGCTTTTCTTACTTGTATTCTTCCTTACTGCAGTCTCCAGAAACGTGCCGTTTATATCTGTGTAAGGCCAAGTTCTAGGTTTCTTGTTCAGATTTTTGGCTTACATTTTCCGAATGTTCTTGGTGTTTGTTTCCTTTCTCTACCAATCTCAAGCCTAGAATTTCCAGACTTGTGGTAAGGCTTTGTTCAAAAGCGTTGGGTTTTCTTTGCATTGATGTGGAGAGTAACAGGTTTGGTATTTTACTTGTTAGTGGTCTTGAAAAACAGTAATATCTGGTAAATTAGATGTGTGGGTTAAGCAGAGATGACTCACTGACAAGCCGTAATGCACAGAATCAAATTACATTACATTACATTTACTGAGCAAAAGGAGTATTTCTATATATTTTTAGAAGATGTAGGAGAAGACACATGAAATTAAGTATGTAATTTGGAAGGTAGTTTAATACCACTTTTTGGGGGAGAAAACTTACAGCTTGGCAGCATGGGTATCATCACTAACAAATTGCAGGTGGAAGATGTAGGCAAATAAATACTTGCTGTTAAACTGTCTTATTAAATGCTGAAAAAGCAACGGTATGTCACTTGTAAAATATCACTTCATAAACCTTTTCTTTTGGAGATACGTTTCAAGATAAAGAAAGAATGGGGGAAAGGAGAAGGAAAGGGGGAGGAGAAGGCAGAGGGCGAAGCATGACCAAGGATGAATCCACACCTTCTCAGGCTGGTGGTGCATCCTCAGTGCAGCATGGAAAAGTGCTAGGCTACCAGGTATGTGACATGCTGCTGGCAGCCTCTAAAGCATCTACTTGAAGCACTAGGTTTGAGCATGTGGTTATAGGTCCAGTAAATTCAGAGGGCATACGTAAATATTTTGAGCAAGAAAACAGCGAAGACATGGGAGAGGTACAGAAACAGGGTTTTGGTAGATTTATATTAAATGTATCAGGGGCTGGGCAGCAAGAAGTTCCTTGTGGCAGAGTTTGTTCAGAAATTCAACAGACTGGAAAACAGAAGTAGGCTCGGAGGAGTCTTTAGTTTCCAGTTCAAGTGTTCACTGCTAATTTCAGGCCAGAGGGCAGAGTGTGTTTGGGTGAAGTGAGTGTTCATGCCCACATTAGAATTTCATTTGGGAAGATTTATAGTGATGTTAGCAAAAAGGAGGTGTGCATTTAAGCCTGGAAGGGGCATTTTGGATTGTTAAGCCTATGTCCACACGGTTGCAGACAACAATATCACAGAATGATTTGGGTTGGAAGGGACCTTAAAGACCATCCTATTCTAACACCCCTGCCATGGGCGGGACACCTCCCACTAGAGCAGGTTGCCCAAAGCTCTGTCCAACGTGGCCTTGAGCACTTCCAGGGATGGGGCATCCACAACTTCTTGGGGCAAGCTGTTCCAGTGCCTCCCCACCCTCACAGTAAGGAATTCCTTCCTAATATCTGTTCTAAATCTACCCTCTTTCAGTTTAAAGCCGTTCTGCCTTGTCCTGTTTGCTACATGCCTTCGTAGAAAGTCCCTCTTCATCTTTCTTGTAGGCCCCCTTTTTACTGGAAGGCTGCTCTAAGGTCTTACCAGAGCGTTCTCTTCTCTGAGCTGAACAAGCCCAATTCTGCCAGCCCATCTTCACAAGAGAGATGTTCTAGCCTCTAACAGTTTTTGTGGCTCTCCTCTGGGTTTGCTTGAGCAGATCCATATCCTTCTTGTGCTGGGGATGCCAGAACTGAATGCAGTGCTCCAGGTGGGGTCTTGCAAGAACAGAGTAGAGGGGGAGAGTCACCTCCCTCAACCTGCTGGTCATGCTCCTTCTGCTGCAGCCCAGCAGAATTGGTTGGCTTTTTGGGCTGCGAGCGCACACTGCTGGGTCCCACTGAGCTTCTCATTAACTAACACTCCCAAGTCATCCTCCTCAGGGCTGCTCTCAATCCGTTCTCCACACAGCCTGGATTTGTGCTTGGGATTGCCCCCACCCAGGTGTAGAACCTTGCTCTTGGCCTTGTTGATCTTCATGAGGTTTGTGTTTGCCCACCTCTCCAGCCTGTCAAGGTCCCTCTGGATCCCATCCCTTCCCTCCAGTGTGTCAACCACACCAAAGAGCTTGGCATCACTGGTAAAACTTGCTGAGGGTGTACTCAATCCAACCATCCATGTCACTGACAAAGATGTTGAACAGGATCAGTCCCAATACCAACCCTGAAGAAATGTCTTAGATTTCAGAATGAATACCTGATACCTTAGGACACAATTCAGTTCACTGCTAAAATGTCCAGGGTGAACACACGCTCCCCCCCCCGTCAGCCACCACAACCATTGAAAATAGATATCACGTAGTTGGAGGTACAAAGTTTGGGGAAGTTTTTTTAGACAATGAATATAAAGGAATTTTGAAGGTGAAAGCTTAATCACTTTTTACAGCATTTCAGAAGGAAGAAATAACTTTTCTTGATTGTATCATGAGTTTTTTTAATTTTAAAATATTAAGGGATAAAATTAATGTATGAATGTTTTATGGAGTATAAACTCAGTAGAAAAGTACTGTTGTGGGAGAGGTAGGAGATAAATGAAAAAGGAAGGTGTGTGAAAATGCTGAAAAATACCTCCTTGAAAAGTCAGCATGATGACTTCTTATATTATCAGTGTCTCAAATCCACTGATTTTTAGCCATACATACAGCATTTCTGTGGGATGGGAGAAGGGATCTAAGCAGTTCAGAGTTTGATTCTTGAGAGCTACTGATGAGTGAAGAAACCAAAACTGGTATTTCCAGTGTCTCAGTAATGCCTGTGAGACACAAAGTTGGGTTGGTTTTGCTTTTTATTTTTGGGTAGGTTTTTTTGGTGGGTTGTTTTTTGGGGGGTGTTTTGTACACATCCAGCTCTCCCCACCCACACATTTAAAAAAAACCCATAGTTTTCCTTTTGCTGCTGAGTAACCAGAACTTGAGGGAGCAGAGCAGTAAAGTTACTGATGTGAGATGGGGGTGTCTGCACGAGCCACAGTAAGGAAGCTGGACTGAACAATGCCCTGTTTCTTGAGGGTCTGCCTATTCCTTTAGTTTCACTAATGTTGGGATACAAGTGTCTGTAATAGGTGCTTATCTTTTAAAGAGGAAGAATATTTGTGAAAGTAACAACCTGAAAAGCCAGTTGAAGAACATTGATTCCCAACCAGCATTCTGAGGAGAATGATCCTGAATCTATTTGCTCTGCTACTCTGTATATCCAGCAATTATTTTGTCCTCTTTGTTAGTGAAAATAAGCAGTAATTTTTCTGAATGCCAGTAAAGAGATGCCCTGCTATTTCTCACTTAGCTGGAAGAAAGGTTGCTCATTTTCTGCACTTGTGAACCACCACGAAGAGCACGTTCCAAACAGGCAGGGTGTACTCCCTTGCTATTATGAAATCAGGACTAATGGCTTTCCTTTTCTTAACATGTGTCATTTCTTGCCACTGCCCACACAGTATAAGTGCAGAGATAAGAAGAGAGGGGAGGGAGGGAGGGAATTCTGTCCTCTAATTGATTCAAATAGAGAACATGTATAATTCTTTGGAGTGACACACAGCTGGACTTAACTTTCAGAATGGCATTGTAATGAGACTCATGCTCGCTTTCTGTTTGTGTGTCTGTAGCTTATTGTCAAATATTTGTTCCTGTATATTTCCAGTAAACATTAGCTGACCCTGGCTGTTTAAGTGAGGTAAGAATTTGTAGTGGAAGTAATTTCCTCTGGATTTCTTAAACAAATCAGTAAATGCCCCCGAACAAACAGAAACCAGTGAAAAACCAAACCGAACCCAGCTGTGCCCAAACCAAGCAAATCAAGGAAATTAAAAAGCCCCAAACAATACTGATGCTGTAAGACTCCTTTGGAGTTTGATGGTTGACTTTGGAGTTAGCAATCAAAACTCTTTGTTCATGACACAAAACAATACAGTAGATAAGTAGAATGTCTTGCTTTTGTCTTCATATCTCTCCAGCAGTAGGAAATTGGTGGTGAGGTGATAAAACATAAGGTAACCAGTGATGGCTGGTGCTGCTGAAATCTCAGCCTCCTTCATTATGACAGCCAGTTTCCTGCAGTAGCAGGCAGTGATGACCTGTGGATGTAGTGTTACTCTTATATAGCAGAGATTGTGCAGTACTGAAGTGCGAAACTGGCTTCTTTAAACTTGCTTGCTCAGTTTAGTTTCTTTGTTGTCTTGCTGTGCTTATCTTTTTTGAATAATACAGCTAACCCTGGAAAAATGTAGAAATACTCTGAAAATCTCAGCACTGATGTCTCTGGGGAGCGGTAATTGCGACTCTTCGTGAGGAAAAACTACACAAGTGTGGGAGATGGGTTTGGGCTTCCCACTGCCAGTTTAAGGAAAATTGCAGGAAAAGAGGCTGCTGGGGGGGGGGGGGAGTATATCCTTAAATCTGTTTTACATTCAGACATAGAGCTATAATATGAGTTATATAATATGACTTCAGTTTTGCGGGCTAGCTGTTAAATTCAGTTCTGTCATTTTTCCTTATGCTAAAGTAAATCTCCAAGAGAAGGTGGAAAGATGAAGTTTATACTGAAATAGCATCTAGCTGTAAAGTGTCATGTTGATGTGCCCAGCTTCCAAAATAGTCTTTAAATAGAGCTTACAAATATGAAAGGCTGAAACTGGACATCTCTTCCATAATTGTGATTTCTCAAACAAATTCTTGCAGTCTTATTCAAATACTGAGCTTATAAATTGTCTTGTTATGGTTGTGTGGGAAGAGACTGTTAAAACAATAAATAGTGTGTCTTGCTGCCTTTTTCCCACTCCCACCTTGTGTGAGAGGGACGTGGAAGGAAAGGACAGCTAAAGTGATCAGAACTGATAGAAAGCTTACATGAGACTATCAAGAGTAGAGATCTGTCTGATGAAAGGAGTTGATCTGTACAGATGAAGACTTTGGGCTTCAGCTGTCTAACCCAGAAAGTCAAATATTAGAATCTTTCATGACAATAAAACCTGATATACTAAAAATGAAGCATTTCAAAAAGGTGAACAAAACCAGGAGAAAAGACTTCACAAAGTGATAAAAGATGCTCAGCTTTTAATAAGGGCAGTTGGTGTTTGGCATGGGAGCCATGGTGTAATTTTCTGAGGAGCTGGAGATAATAACCTAAGGCCTCTTGGTCAGTACCTGAACTTTGGGGGTAGTGAGGGAGCTGAACAGCCACCCCATGTATGTTCATGAGCATTCACTGCAGCAGAAGCATCTTAGCCTCCAGAAGAAGTCATTTCCATGACAGCTCATGCAGAACGACAGAGAGGGTCGTGGCTTTTTGTGCCTCTGTGGTCTTGCAGCTGAGGTTGCTACTATGATGTGGTAGCATTGCTCCAGCCAGCTGAAGAAACAACCTGAGGGTCTGAAACACTCCCAAGAGCTGAGGGAGAAGTAAGAAGTGCATGCTTCTACCTATCTTGTGGTTGGTATTCTTTGTAATGGGCCTGTAAGCATTGGTGGGTAGTGGGGATGGCTTGTGTGTGGGATTTTTGTTTTGTTTCTTTTAGCAAAAGCAGCTGATTTGGTGAGGGGGGTTGTTTGGAGTGTTTTCTTCTAGAACTGGCTATTGTTTGAAATATTGAAGCATGAAACAGTCACTGCCCAGCCACAGCTCCTCGCTTTCAAACCTTTTTGTTTGTGCCAGCGCATATACTTGTTTCTAAATTGTGGGTTATGGCTGTGATGTGCAGCATGCTTGCATGAATCTGATAAGAGACAAGAGATTTCTGTTCAAAAGAAAGATCCTTGGGGGCATGAGCCCTATGCTGTGATTTTTTTTTATTTATTTATTCTTTTATTATTTTTCTTCCTTTTTTTTGCCTTTTTTGCGATCCCTTGCTCACTGTACTGACAATACAATGTAGAGGATTTTTTTGCCCTAGGAGAGCCCAAGGACCCTATATATTCCCATATGAAAACACAGTCTGACCTGAAAAGTGTTTATTGTAATCATTATCAGATTTACAGATTGTTGTGGCTCTCTGATCTATTGGTTCAGTGGCAGTTAATTGTCTAGGCTGTGCCTTAGAAACAAAAAGCTTTTGGAAGTTCAGCCTGCAGCTGCATCAGAAGAAGTCACTGTTCACTTAATTCTTTCTCTCTTCTCAGTGGGTAGGCAAAGACTAATTTTTGGATGCTGCTACAAACGGATGAAGGAACGGGAGGGTATTTCCTACTCTGCCATCTCAAAGTGGCAGGAAAAGCTTTTCATAAACCTGAAGCTGTCACTAAAGTCTTAATGAATAGACTTCCATCTCTATTGGCGAGCAGAGAAAGCAGGACTTAGATGAAATTATTTTGTTACTGCTGGGGACTTTTATTTCTTCCTTTTTGGCAGACTTCAAATTCAGAGATTGCTTAGGTTACTTTCTGAAAGTCCGAAGATGTAATTGTTAGAATGTGGGTGGGTTGGGTTTGCTTTTGTTTTTGTTTTTTTCAGAGTTTAGTAAGAAGAAATCTGTTGTATGAAGGTGATGTCAGGCTATGAAGCATTAGGCTGTTTTTATCTGAAGTGTGAAGTTTTAATGGCCATTTTAAAAGCTGTTATGAAGCACTATTCATATCCTACAAAGGTTAAGCTTTATAGCTTTCTAAAACTGATGTGTGCTTAGGTTGCAAATGCATTTTGAATTCTCTAGTACCATCTAAAATGTTAGTGTAGGGACAGATATGGAATCTGAATGGGTCTCTTCTAAGCAATGACCAAAACAATGAAATGGGGTGGTTGGTTTTTTTAATTAATAGGCAGTTTTTCCTTTTTTGCTCTAAAAGTAAAATATATATTTTTAAATAGACAGGCTGGATGCAGGTATGCAAATGTATCAAGTATAATGTGTGCTATGAATGTAAGTACTTGAAGCCTAAAAGTTAGGTAGGTGAAAAAATCATGAGGGAGGAGATTACTCTTGCAGCCTTCTGGAAGGCTGTGTAGTCTGATCACTCAACATCTGTATCAGACTCTATGGGGATTACATTGGACATTCTATGTGATGAATGACTTTAGAATTAGCAAGGAATGAAAGAAGGCACAGAACATCTGGCTAGCGAGGAGATACGTATCTCAGCAGTTCTTGTACTTTCTCCAGAGGATGTCTTCGCTTTTGCAGGGAGATTTCCTTAGGGATGAGCTGTGACCTTGGGCAAAGACGAGGAATTCTGGCTTGTGTGACCTAACCTCCTTATGTTCAGGCTGATTCTTGGTATTCTTGCCATTATTGATGTTCCAGTATTTTTCTTAGCGCATACATACACAAGATAAAAGTAACTGAATTTGTCAAATGTTTTAAAGAGTCTGCTGGCTTTCATGGGCAGAAAGTGCTGAAAACCACAACAATCCTGTTGGCTTTAAAAAGAAAAGGAGGAAGAGCCTGAGTAGTTCTGCAGAACATTGCTGCAGCTGTGATTTAAGATGTTTTATGGCATTGTTCTTATAGTGTATCCCAGTAAGTATGTCTCTTCATGCCCTAAGGCTGTGGAAAAAAAAGGGGGGGACTTTAAAATGCAAATAGGTAAGAATGATTAAAAGTAAAACTCATCTATGTGCCCAGTGTCTAATTCAATTAGTGAAATTCTTCTTGGAAACGTTGCCCTCTGTTTCGTCAGTCATCATTTAGTAGTCAGCATCATTAGCCCTATACTCTGAAAGGGAGGTATGTGGTTGATGGTGATTGCAGAAGTGATTAGTGCTTTTGCAGGGGAGCAGTAAAAGATGACTTTTTTTTCCTCTCTGAAAATGAGCACATCTAGAATCTGGTCAACTTTGTGGCAGAGACCAGCAGAGAAAGACTTTGTGTTAACTTGGAAGCAGCTTTTCTGGCACAAAAGGGTGACAGCTTGTCTGTCCTCTATTGGCCTGAGTCAGACGGGCTGGAGCAAAGTCTTTGCTTAGTGAGGGATGTCACTTGTAACACAGAATAGGGGAGCAAACTCTCAAATATTGTTGCTGGGCTTCCAGCACAATGAAGTGCTGCTTTTGCTCCCTGTAACTTTTCTACCATAAGCATTTGTTTGTTAAATTTACAATTTGTAATTATATGTTGGGTTTAAACTGTCCTGCCACAGGTTAAGCACCTTCCACCAATATAAATGCAAAACCATCCTTGAGACTGGGACCTGATGTACTTTAAAGAACAGTGATTCTTATACCATAGCTACAGTGAATAGCCATCTATTTGAACAGACTGTGTTTCTAACAATAGATCTGTAACCATAGTGAAATGCCATTCAAGTTTATTTGACTTTAGAAGAAACCTGGGAGAGAACTGTATGGCCAAACCATTTGTTTAACATATCTTACGATTTGAGTGGTATGTTCTGTGATGGAAAGACATGCTGTGGGATAAATTCCCGTGTGCTTCTTGATGGTTGACTTCATGTAAGCTAGCATGTTGAAACTTTAAATACATATATTCATGTTGTTGCTCTGAACAGATCCTGAGTGGTGTTCTATGAAATATGTGGCATGTGAATTATTGTGTAACGGCATGGGCTACTGCAAGCACTCAGAACTTCCCTGGTTCAGCATTTTCAGATGTCTGGGTTTAATCACTGTAATTCTGTGTGTGGTAGCAATTGCCTAATTACAAGTGTATGAAAGCATTTGGTTTATTAAGAAAGACTAGTAATAAGGAGACTGGTGGGGTTTTTTTCCCCTCTGTATGAGATTCAAATTAAGTGGGTCTACGAGTTCTTGTTGTTGGATAAAGCTGTGAATGTATCTTTTTGGTGATTCCCTTGTTAAAAAGTGTGCAGTAATTAGTAGAGCTACAAAGGGGAGTACTGAAGCAATGTAACATTTAATTGGACTTGTTAAACAATGAGTGTGAATGGAGCATTGGAATGCGCTGGCAGTTGTGTGATTCTGGAAAATGGGGGTCACAGATTAAACTTTTGGGTTACTTTACAAACTTGGAAGTATTAAAGTAGCTAATCTCAGCCCAGTGAAGTATGTTGTATTTCAGGTGTTATAGATGGGGTTGAAAAAGAAACATACTAAGTATACCAAATATATAGAAATATAGCAAAGTACAAGTGAAGTACAGTTATTAGCAAGTCTGTAGAAAAAAAATGGGAAAAATCTCTTAAGCCTGTAAATCTTCTCCATATTAATTTATGCCAAGTCTGGAAGTTTGATAAACCCTACTTAAGGGAATACACAAAGGATCAAGTGGTCCTGCTAAGAAGTTCTTACTGTCGTACTTATGAAGCAGTAGTTTAAGTTGCAAAGCAAATATGCAGGTTTAGTTTATGGTTTATTACAGAAAGTGTAGGTCAGTACATCTGTATTTCACTGCTTGGTTTTTTGTTAACTCCTCCCATCCCAAGCCTGAACCAACCAGAACTCAGGCCATTTCATATTCACATGAAAACAGGGCTTCTGTGGTAGTGTTCTGAAGTTGGAAAGCAGCTATATTTTTCCATTTTATAATTCAGATGCCCAGATGGATCATACAAATAAAAATGTGTAATATTTTCTTCTTTCTTCTGAAGACTGGATTAAAGCATTAATGTGCAGAGGCTGTTAATGATCTTTAATTGCAAAGACTAAATATTTGAGCTCTTATCCAGTGATTCCCCTCATTTCCCCTTCTTTCTTATTCTCCTGTCCCTAGAGACAGGGTGTTTCTTGCCATCTGTGTTTCTGCTTTCCCCCGCTGCGCTGCATTAGGGTTCAGTTCTCTGTAGTCTCTCTGCATCCCTCCTGCAGCAGCATCCCTAATACTGGTCACTGAAAAGGGCGGATGATATAGCCTGGTGTACAACCTACAGCCAAACGTCCTGCTGCGGGCAAAGGCAGGCTGGTGAGGTTTTGCCTCAGTTGTGCCTTGTCATGGCCTGTGCAGGAGCATGTGCAAAACTGCCAAAGGGCATGTGGGCATGGGGATCATCTACTGTGGCCCTATGTGATCTTACCTCACCCCATGCTGATGTATGCGGTTGTGTCTGGGGAGCAAACAGATAAGGGTTTGCAGACAAACCCTCCAGTTCCCTCCATTCATCACATCTCTTCATTAAGCTGTTCTGAAATAAAGCTTTAGGTTTTGAAAGATGTAACTAGAAAATAATCTTACGTCTGCAGACTCAGTGTTTTAAACAGTCTAGTTTGGATATTGCTTTGTGTGACCCCATTCAAGTACTTAACATCAGACACATGAACAGTAAGCTGCTATTCAGGAACATCTGGTTAATAAACAGGGCAAGGTTCCGAAATCTCAGTGTGACTGCTGAATACAAGTGTATGAGCTTACTGGTGTGTGTTTGCAGCAGTGATATTGGCATAGAACACTTTTACTGCTGTTGTTCACACAGACCCGTCAGTACAGAGTCTGCTAATGTAAGAAAGAAAAATCTGAGAGAAACTTAACATTTCTAAAGGTGTAACAACAGTATATCCTCATAAAGATGCTTTGTACCTAGGGCACTGAGAGGTGTGCAGAGGTTTCTTTGGTCAATAGAATTTTCTCACTCGCCAATTTTTAGTTAAAACAGAAGCAAATTCTATTTGGAATAGCAGGATGTTTATTATGGCTTCAGTCCTCGGCTACAGAAGATGACATGCTTTGGTTTTGTTCTTGGGGGTTTTTATTCCTCTGCAGCTCCTGTTTACAAGTTACTTTGTAAATTGCAAATGCTTTGTAAGTTGCAGTTGGAGTTTAGTGCCAGCACTGAAAGAAGGGGGAGGAAAGAAAAAGAAGCTAGAAAAGCTGTATTTTTCTGTTTTTTCCTGACAGGAACTTCCCTGTTTGGATGGAAGACAGTTGAAGGCAACAACAGAAACAGCGTAGTTAACAAATACGCAAACGCTGTGTGGTTTTGACATGGTGTTAAATGCTTTTACCCAAGAGTAATTGCCCTAATCATCTTTATGTAGTTCAGATAGTTACTTTCTGGGGCATTCATCCTATAAACCTGTAATTAAAGCACTTAGGCACTTGCACAGGTGCAATTTAGTGATGATACAATAAGGGCAACAATGAAGCTAATTTCTGTTGGAAGGGTATTTTAAAGTAACTGGATTTCATAGCAAGGCATGCAATTAGATCCGTTACTGTAGGAGGAAGGTTATGAGGGTGCTGCCAGGTTGCAGTACACCGAATTCAATAATTTGAAGTTTCAGGTCATTGTTGGTTAATGAAAAACACCAATTTTGAACTCAACTGCAGCTTTTTCTTAACAACTCGCTGCTCTTTATGGCACATAATCCGTCAAAAAACACCCACAGATATGCTCTTTTGAAATTCCTGCATGGAAACGTCAAAACTTCAGTGCTTTAGCATAAACAGCCTTACACAGAATCGTGACTTTTTAATCCATGTGAATGTCATTGTGAGTGTTTCTCAGATTTAATATTTGGGCTCTGCTTTTGGAGACCATTAGGAAGGTATGGCTTTGTTGAAGAGCAGTGACACCTTCATTGCTGTTTCTTGAGTAAGGACTGTGAAGAGTCTGTGCATGCTGTTAGGATTTGAAATTACTTGCGTTCTGTGCCTTGTGTTGCTTCTTAAATACCTGGCTACCATTTTAATACAGGCTCATAAGGAGGGGATTGTTTTGCTTTGCTTTTTTTTCCAGAGTAAGTGCTACATGGGTAACCTTTTGAGATATTTGGTCAAGAAGCAATGTATAGCTGTATAAAGCGTGCACACAACTTGTTTCTTGCGAAAGGCTTGTCCAGTCAGGTTTCTTAGAGAAATTTATGGCAAGTCAGTTGAACAGCTTACTCATTCTCTACCTTACAATGGGGAAAATATGTGAAGGCTTGCAGTTGTCTATCAAATGCACTTGTTTGGTTTTTGCACTAAGAAACAAATGCCTTGATAACATGGAACACCACTAGCCATTTGAAATGGAAATAAGCTGTTATATGATGTGTTTGCCAGGGGTTGTACTGGCAGTGCTCTGCTCTAAACTTAGTCTCCTGACTGCAGGTGTACACTTCTGCAGTACCTGGGTATTGTTTGGCTGTGAAGTCATGCATGGCTGTTTTGTGATGCTGTAGGTTTGCCATATACACTATGATAAATTTCATCAACTCTAAGTCTTATTAATCTAAGCTTTTACAAGTACCTTGATTATGCAAACAGTTAGAATGATTACCTGAAGCCTATATATTTTCAGTTTTTATAAACAAATTAAGTGGGAAGCTATGTGGAAGAATTGTGGTGTTGGAACGCAGCATCATGGAAAAGATAGGAAAAGGTGGGAGAGAATCTTATTAGTCACAGAAATACAGAAGATAAGTAATAATGTTTTTTGCATAGCATATTTTAAAGAACTGGAGTTAAAGTTGTTAGATGAATGACAAAAGAGTGAAGTGTATTTGAGTACTCCAAAATAAGCTTACCTTTCTAAAAGCTCAGAATTAAGGAAACAAGTTCAACTTGCAGAACAGTAGCCTCTACACTAGCAGTGTAAGAGGCTAAATGCCTATGCTAAACCAATCTGGGAGAAAGATGTTAAAAACCCCAACCCATATAATCTCTGCATCTAGCCTTGAAGCAAACATACAATGAGATTTTTTTCAATGGCAGGGGATTGATATATTTTTGTTCTAACAGTGATGGTCACTCAGCATCTTTTATAAGTATCTCTTGCCTGTGTTTGGCTGGTTAAATGTGTTCTCTTTTGGTGAGTGGGAGCAATTGTTTGAAGGTGGGCTGCCTGCTTTAGCATGTTGCACGTGTTTAGATTGGATATAAGGAGGAAATTCTTTCCTGTTAGGGTGGTGAGGCACTGGAATGGGTTGCCCAGGGAGGTTGTGAGTGCTTCATCCCTGGCAGTGTTAAAGGCCAGGCTGAACGAGGCCTTGGGTGATATAGTTTAGGGGGGTTGGAACCCCCTCATGGCAGGGGGTTGGAACTTCATGATCTTAAGGTCCTTTCCAACCCTAAATATTCTGTGATTTTGTGTATGTTAGAATGTGCAGAACAGGTGTTCCAGATGCAGGTTTAATCTGAAAATTCAGGAGAGGACACACAGTCTCATGAAACACTTGGAAACCCAGGGGCCTGAAGAGAGCTTTGCTCACATGGCTCAGGCAGTGCGTTGGAGAGTTCAGAGTGGTTGGAGAGGTGTTGGTTTGTGAGTGAAGTCCATCTTTACAGGGTTGCTAAGTACATGAATGTAACTCAGTGTTTGGATGTTCCCACTGTTCTTTTTCTGCTGTGTGAAACTTGTTTTCTAAAGGAAATGGGCTGTTGCACATCTGAAGATTCTTATGAAAATTAGCCTTCCAAAAGTTCTCTAATGTTATATAATTAACCACTTTTGGAAACAAGGCAAGACAGATTTTTGAATGTATAATTTACACTGATGTCACATAATCCATAATTCAGGAGATAAGGGATGGGGTTGTTTGTTCGTGATTGATTGTAATTGCGACTAGATTGGGGTGGGGGATTCTAAAGGTAATTTTAATGTAAGGGAAAAAAATAGACCATGGCACTAGTATGAAATTTGTGACTTTTATCAATGTAAATGGACCAAATCTTAATGTTTTATTAGATTATTCAGTGGTGATGTCAAGCAGCCTTTGACCTTCTCTTTTACTACATGTTGATCATCTCTTTTCTGAAGATGTTTTATTTTTAGCGCCCCTCCCCGAGCAGCTTCAAAGAGCAGTTATTTGAAGGCAAGGGAAGATGTTCTTGCTGGAGCTGTCAGATCTGCACACCAGCTCTGCAGAAAAGGGAATGTTCACTGATTGCTGTGGATCTTGTTACTAGAGGACACAGGGTCAGCTGCGGCAATGTGCTTGAGCCTCTTATACCTGTTGTGGCAGGGAGTCCTTTAAAAGTAGTGTAATATAGATGGGAAACTTTGAGATACTAAAGGAAAGTTTGAACTGTCTCACTCATGGTTGAGAAGTTGTTTAATGACAGGTTTGTGGTTATATACAGTGGCTTAGAAGAGAAGTACAGGACAAGAATAAACAGTTGTACTTGGACTGTCATGCTGACTACATTAAGAGCAAGCAGAGAAAGGCCTTTGGCCATTAAAAATGCTAATAAAACTTTCTGTGGCACAGTGGAAGTCCCAGGGAAAGTACCAGGGAATGGGTAGAAGCTGTTGGACTTTCTCAGTAATTGTTGCCCTCTGTGAGGCACAGATACTTTATTTTTCACTTCAGAAAAGAGAAGTGGATGGTTGACACAGGAGGAGCAGAGTCTCCTCATTGACCTCCTGGTATGAATCAGACATGGGCAGCAGATCTGGGAGGAGAATTGGTGACACTTCTATGGGAGATAAGCTTCTGCTTTTGGTGACCTGGGGAAAACCAGAAATGATTCTGGAGTTTCCTTGTTTTGGAGCCCTTCCTAAAGCATTTTCTTCAAAAGACCTATGTGAACCATGATACGGGTAAACTTGCCTCAGTACTTACAATGCAGAGATTTCTTCTGTGCTGTATACAAACAACACAAACTGTGGAGTGAAGGTGCATTTTGGTATTCATCCCTTGATACTGTTGAATGGAGAGATGAGTTATGTGATGATGCCTTGAAAATCACCTTACCAGATGGGGAAGTGTTGCGGTTTGGGTCCTGGAAATTCAAACATCGAAGCAACGGTTCTTGAAATAAGGGGTTTGCTGTTAGACAAAAGAGCTTGTGAATTAGAGAAAAGGCTGATGGTTGTCTCTAAATCTGAATCTTGTCCTCTTATAAGGCTGTAATATTCAGAGTAGGTTGCTTGCTTTCTCTTAATAAAGGCTAGCAGCTGTTTGCAGTGCTGAATTTAAGCCCTTGGAGATGTGCATTAGCAAGCAGTAGTACTCAAAAATACATGATGAGTGAATGTTGTATGGCTGCTTATTCAGCATATATGCCTGTGTGATGACCATGCATGAAGTAGGGTTTATGATAATATATTTCACTTCAAGGGGAAATAGCCATACTAGCCAGTTGGGAAATACAGTAAGTGCTCCTGATTACCCTCCCACCTTGTTTACTCAAGTCCAAGTCTGCTGTGTGGCAAGCAAGCAGTTAAACATATAAAACTAAATAATTGTGTTAATCAGTGTATAATTTATCTTTGTATTTGTTTATTGCCTTGGGTACTTGATGAGACAGCTCTAACGTACAATTAATCAGTAACCTTCAGTGTTAGCTTCTGAGCACTGTTTAATTAATCGGCTGTGTTGTAGAGGTTCCGCTGGCTAGGAAAGCCAGGAGCTGTGCCATGTAAACACTTTTGTTAATGTCAAGTGAAGGTTGAGATAGGCTTTATTTTTTTCTCTATTAGCTTAATTGAACTAATCAGACTTTCAGGGTCTAGGTGCAAGTTCTAGAGGCAATTCTGAAAAATAGACAAAACCCATAGAAACAATGCGTTAAATAAACGCTGGAAAGGTTTTGTGCCTGGATCATTTTCTTAAGTCTTTCAAGTGTACTGATCACCATATGTTTATTAAGTACCAGTAGAAGGTAAAGACAAAATGGAAATCAGTTATGCTGGTTGTATACTTCACTAACACTGACTATGTGAGGATTTATTTTTACCTTTCTAGAGGCAAAACCAGCTACCTGCAGGTGTAGTTAATATGGAGGGTTTTCATCTTGGCACTGCACATAGTTGCTATAAACACAGGTACTGATGCATTTTGGGTATTGGATCCTTGTATATGTCCTGTGTGAAAGCCATTGTGAAGTTCTCTGCAGGTGTCTAGGAGAAAATGAAGAGGGGGTTCTGGGATTTTACAAAGAAGTCATCTGTCAAAGTTAAGCCTTAACACACCTACGATGTTATTCAGACCCTCAGAATGCCAGGAATGTAATGAATACTGGCTTCAAAGTGACAAGTCTTGATTACTTTGTAGTAGTTATGTCAACTTGGAAGGAAAATTGCACATTTGAGTCTTAATACTTCGAGTTTAGTTAAATTTATGACGATTGCATGAATGATGTGGGTGTGGAAGTGCTCTGTGTATGTGTTTGTTTCCATGAAGTGCCAAAGGAAAGAGCGGGCTGAGAAATGTAAGAATGGCCTGTCTTGATAATAGACAGTTTGAGGATACTGCTCCCAGGACACCATTTCAGTGGCAAGAAGAATATATGGTTTATCCACAGCAGAAAGCTTGCACTCTGCTAAGACAACAGTGTAGGTGACTACTCAGAACACAAGTGTCTTCTGCCTGCAACAGGCTGATGACAGTGAGGTTGCAGCATATAGCCTCTGTGATTTTTCTTTCCCGTTAGCTCATGAGGGAGCTATTTCAAACAAACTAGGAGCAATAACCAGTGACCAACAAGTTCTCCTAAGATTTATGGAGGCAGAAGTAAGTGACATTTTGAAGCAAAGGACAGTGCCCTTGCAAGTGTTGACCCCAACTGTTTACCTGAGAATGATAATTCAGGATGCTGCCATTCAAACCAGTGTTGTGCACAAGAGATGCTGGTCAGACTGCTTGGGCACAAGTGCTTTGATACTTCAAAGTCTGTGGTTACAAGAGTGTGAATGAATGAAACCTGTGTGAGAATGGAGCAGATAAAATCGACTTGGAGGTATGGAAAGGGGAAGTGACATTTACTTATATATTCCTCTATACAGTTCTTTTACAGAAATCTAGTTGTCAAGGGTGGTCTTTCCCAGAAGATAGTAGAACTCAGGACATGCTACTGTACATCTTGATTGTTGGTTAGACTCTATAAGTTAACACTGATTCCTAATTCAACATGTTCATCAGCAGGCAGAAGAAATAATTAAGTCCCTTTCAAATGGTTTCATGTTGTTTGTCCCGCACCTCCCTTCTGTCTCCTCAGACTGCCAAAACCCTGAGATTCTCTCCATGATAACCCTTAGACTTCCAAGGAGAATCAGCCAGACATGACTTAATTTCTCCAGAGGGGAACAAATTCAGATGAATGTGGGTTTAATATAGTCATCTCCTCTGTTAAGTAAGAGAACTCAAAGTACTTAAGATCCTCGAGGCTGATAGCTGTGTATCAACTCTGAGATTTTCAGGCTAAAGTAATTAGGGCTCAGCTGATGGACAGGTACACAACTCACAGTATGATGACATGAGCTTTGTTTCCACTGGACAGGAGGCTCCACAAATGACTCTTTATTGTAAATGAGCAAAACCCATTGCGGCTTTCATCCAGTGGAACAATAAGGGGGGATTCTTCTCAGAAAGCAGTTGAGAAGTGGCACTGCTGATGAATATGTTGGACTATGAACCCAAACAGTGAGAAGATGGTATAGCAAAATCAATGCAGGTCCCTTACACAGTAATATGAAGGGGTCATCTGTCTTCTTCCTAGCAGACAGTCACCTACATCAGACACAGCTGAGTATGTTAAATGGAAGCCTCATCCAGAAAAAGTATCAAGGATAGCACTGCTAAAAAAGAGCAATATTACTCCTACCTGGTGCTTAAGTTGGGCTAGAGCAGAAAGGTTGCCCTTTGTCACACAGAAAACAATGTGTCTAAAGAGGGCTAAGAAAGCCTTTTGCTAATAGTAAATTAGTTAGAGAATGCTGTAACTGTGAAGGAAATATTCTTCTTTATCCTTCCTCATTCAAAAGTGTGCTATTTCATGTGAAGAAGAATTGGGCACACTTTGTGTTTGTTCTTTTGGGTTTATCATGACTTGCAAAACTGCCATATATTCAAATGCAGGATTCCCTCTGCCAATATTTAACCTGTGTGCTCAAGTGTATATTTTTCTAACACGGAAATGCTGCAGAGTGGACATTTTTATTCATTGCACATATCTGTTTGCTTTAGATAAACTAAGTAAAAAGAGGTGAAATACTGATTATGGTATTTTCTAGCACAGTGTTTTATTTCCTTGTGCTTTGCCATGAGCTTTAATACCAAACTATTTCTTTGCCTGGAAGTTCCTATTACATTATTTTTTCTAATATGTGGACTAATCTCAAGACACTGAAAGGCTCATCATTGCTGTAAGTCTGGATACAGTGACCACTGCTATCAAGTTCACCTCAGTATCTGAATTCTCATGGCCCCAAGTATATGTCTGAGCAAAGTAGCTACATTAAATCACTTAAATACCAAGAGACTTTAAAGTCTAGAGGCAGTTTAAATGATTTTTTCACAAAATCCATAATTTACACAGGATTTAATACCTTAGGATTATAACACTGTTACTGAAGTACACTTAGAATTACTTTCTTCTTTTGTTAATACGGATGCTAATGGGCCAGCTAGGGGTAATGTTTTCCTGATCTGTG
The DNA here is from genome assembly GCF_033783945.1 of Neopsephotus bourkii. Classification (NCBI taxonomy): domain Eukaryota; kingdom Metazoa; phylum Chordata; class Aves; order Psittaciformes; family Psittacidae; genus Neopsephotus; species Neopsephotus bourkii. The sequence continues at coordinate 606,073 of NW_026901033.1, forward strand.
ACTCATGAACAAGGAGAAACTGTTTGGTGATGTAATCAATGACTGTAGTCTTGATGTTGGATATATGTGAAGATTATATAAAATGTATTGTAAGAGAAGGAAAAGATCTTTTTACCCCCTTTGGGTTGGAAATTTTGTCTAATAGTAAATGGAGATTGAAAACTGGGTTATGCTGGTGCAATGTGATATGCTTGGAGTTTGTTTTCTGAACTGTGACTTCTGGTTCCTAATGGCAGGCTGTTAGCAGTACATAATGCTAACCCAATTCAGTGATTTCCTTACTTGTTTGGGAAATGTATTGTGCTCCCCTCTGACTTTCTCTTCCCATACTTTACTACAAAAGCTTGTATCACAGCATTCATTTCTTGTTGTCACAAAATAACAGGAATCTAATACTCTGCTCAGTATGCTGTGTATCATAAGTATTGGATACCAGACACACTGGTGCCAAACTAACTAACAGAATTGTTTATCAGATCACTTCAGGGGTTTGCCTGCATTTCCTTTACCACTCTTTGGAGAGTGATGTAATAGGCTCTGACTGACTTCTTGTCAACAGGGAATATACAATATGATATCTGGCTTTTGAAATCAAACCTCTAAGGGTGCACTCTATGCAGAGAGCTGTAATATGATTCTTGAATTCTCAATATAGAGAAGTCCACTTTCATAAAAATGACTGTATGAGTGACAATGCAAAGCACTAGAACTTAATGTTCAGCATTTTTATTAGGGAACCATTTCTCAGTTGTGTGTTTTTCAGAAAATTGATGGCTTAGGTGAGGCCACTTGAATTGTTTAAAGCAGGCAAGGTGAAGAACTCATTCATACTGCATATCCTTTCATACTATGTAAGACAGTTGGGGTTTTGTCAGGAGAATGCTCTAAATTACTGATCTCTGTGTAGTGTGGCCTCTATTTTACATGTGAATGTATAATCGTAATGTCGCTCATTATGCCAGCCATAAGTTCTTTGTACATCCGTCCAACAACATTGCATGAAAACATCAATATAAGGAAAGCCATATATTCCTTTTTGATGTAGTCTGCAGGGGTCTTTGTAAGCCGGTACTTCCACTAGCAAATAGATCATCTGGGTAGTTACATTGAAATAAACTGCTGTATTGGCAGGTATCATGTGCTTTGTCCTTCTGAGAGAAGGAAGGAAAAAAGTACACTGAATTGCCTATTTCTTTGGTGGGTTTTGTGTTTGGGGTGTTTGGTTTTTTTTCCTGTGGGGTTTTTGACCAGGGACTTCTGGTTTTGGACTTTTCTTCTTCAGGCAAAAATAACTTAGAGGGTAGAGTTTGAAAGTCTCTGTGCTAGAAAAGAAAGCTTGACACATCTTACTGTAATTTGTACTTGTTCAGTTCCCACTCCTGAAGCTTTCCTTGTTTCAGGATCTTCTTGAGAAGTTGTTGGTAGTTGCAGTAAGAAATATGATCACTAAAGACAGTAAGAAATATCATTAATTAAGACCATAAATAGTATTCCATCTTCTCTAAATGTGCCAGTGATTTTTACCTTATTGTTCAGGAGGGCTGCTTTGAAGAAGCTGTGTATTTCGATTCCTATATCCCACTCTCATCTGAATTCAACATCAAAATAAGGTACCAAGTGTTGTAGTTCTCTAGCTAAGCATCTGCCAAAGGTGAATCATGATGATTTTGAATAACTGGAGCAAGATTTTCCCAAGGGCTTGGTAGTGTAAGGTGGAAAACTAATTTGGCACCATAATGGATTTATTGCCACATAGACATGTATAATTCATAGGCTCTTATACCAGCCTTCCTTTCAGATATCTGTATTATACCATGTAAGCCTGCATTCTCAAATTCTGGGCCTTTAATCCAGGAGTTATGTGTTTTGGACAAGTTAGCTAAATATTCTGGTTGGCATTTTGTTTCTTTCTGAACTGAAGTTTCACACACAGCAGGCTAGCTGTTGTGCCTATTTAGAAAGCAATGAATAGCTTACTCTGTTAGAAACAGTGTCTGGAGTTGAAGGACCTGACAATTGCTGGAACTAATGCAGTGGGGTCAAATCCCATTACCTTAATCTTGTGAATTTCAGCCTGTTAAGTAGCATCCTTAACATTTAGCTTTTGCTAATTACAAACAGAGTCACCGTTTGCATTTCTCTTCCAGTTATGTTGGAAATGGGAACTGCTGAGGCTACCTAGGTTGCCAAGAGATGCTGCCTCCCTGCGGTGTGTAGGCTGGTACTTCCAGGGTCCTTCAGTTAATCCTCCTTTTCCTGCTTGCTGGTCCCATTGGTAGCAGGCCAGTGACCTGAGATGTCTGCAGAAATCTTGTTTCTGTCAGGCTGGTGGCCTTGTATATACACATATAGAACTGTAGTCTGATCTGACCTTTAATGTTCCATGCTAACTTGCAAGTTCATTACTTTGCTAGATACGAAGCTGAGACTCTCTAAGCTTGAACCTGTGTTAAACAGTTAATTTTTCTCTTTTATTTTGTTGAGCTTCTGTGCTTGAACAATAGAAATGGCAACAGGACTCTTTCTAGATACTTTATATAGATGTAGCAGAAATGCCTGTAAACTGATTCATTCAAACCATTTGTTATTTATAAATAAAATGGTATGAAATTAAATATCAAAATACATGGGAGTCCTTACATGTGCAGATTTTTGTACTGATTTCATCATTTTTGCAGTACACTGGTACATGTTTTGCAATTAATCTGAAACGGAAAAAGGATGAAGTGGCAATTTTTTCCCCTTTGTCAGCTAATTCTCTTTCTCTAGCATTGTTGAAACCAGTGTAGTGCATGTCATGTTGTCTGCTTTATGAAGCAAGATGCAATTAATTAATATTAATCTCTCCAGAGCTGGTTGCCTGGAGTTTTCAGGTGAAACCTCTGGCCTTGTGCTCTGTTTTGAATGTGTGTATGCACTTTGGAGGGGTGGAACAGAGACATCTATAGAAAACTTACTGGTTTGCTTTCTGTTCAGAGCATCTAGTTTGTTGCTTGGGAAGGGCAGGAGGAATGGGGAATGTGACCGTATGAGCTGTCTGCTCTTGCTTGCCATTCTCACTCCAGTTTTGGAAACTTTATGGTGAGGAAGTATGGCTTGGTCTCTTCTACAGAGAAGAGATGTAGTGGATAGATCAATAGAGTATAAAGGAACTGGAAAGCAAAACTGTCAACAGAGGACTCCCCACTGAAGACCTGTCTCCTCTCAGAGCTAGGAAAGCAAGTGCTTCCTGACCAGAAACGCAGCTAGGGTTAGTTATACTTTTTAAATTCACCAGCTGAATAGCCTGAGGGCTTTTTGATAGCTGTATCTTGAAGAACCAATCACTCAGGCAGTCCCGCTGCATGCAAAAACTCATTCTGACCAGACCACATATTAGTAAGCCAGTAAGCATGCAGTGGTTTGTTGGTTTTTTTTCTGAAATTGCTTTTTTGCATCTCTCAGGAACAACCAATGCACTTAAAATTGCCCCAAAACTTGGGGGTTTTTTAATTGCCATGTGAAGTTAGAGTTCTTATAGTCTGGAGTTCTTACGATAAGGGGGGACATCTGTATCCCAGGTCTCTGTAGAGTACTGCCTCTTCTCTCCTTTGGCTTAAGCTTTTCCCATGGTACTGGAATTGCAGGGGAGGGGAGTGGCAGAGTTAACCTCCAGTCTGTTTCCTCTCATTTCATGTTCAAGAGCATGTGTCTTGATTTTGAAATAAAAAGTTTCATTTTAATGACCATAAACAATTGACTTTAAAGCAGTTACCTACCCAATAAAAAATAAAAGCCCAAGCAAAGACACTCTTTCACTCTGTCTACCCCTGTGATTATCCTCTGTCTTGCACTCAAGATTTCTCCAAGACTCGAAGAAAAAGCCCACTCCTCTGTGCATGTAACCCTTCTGGGACAAATTGCTTTTATGCTGCACCTCAGCTGCTGAATTTAAAGCCTGCATGTGGCAGTGGGAGACAGCCAGGGTAAAGCCATGCCTGTAAAACTTTTACGGTCTGTTGTCACGTACCTTACAGAGTCAGCCTTCAAACTGCAGAAGGGATGTAAAATACAGCAGTCATAAGGACGATTTGTTTGCTCTTGGCTTAGGTGAAGTTCTCACAAAATGACTGCAAAGGTATAGAGCAGAAAAATATAACTCTGGAGAGAGTACCTGCCCAGTGGACTTAATACAGTATGTTGGGATAATTTTCACCAACTATCCCTTTTTCTAACCTTGATTCTTGGATGGTAGTAGAGATGATGCTTAAATACTTCAATTGTTACTCTTGCTGTAGGAAGAAAGTGAAGATACAGGTTAGGGTATGTAAAATCCATTTGCGCCTCATCAATATTATTTTCTGCCATGAGGGTAAAGGGAGTTAACTCCTGTGATACCATATGTTGTTACCCATGCTTGTATGAGGATGGAAAGACAATCATTTCTGTATGTTCCTTTTCTGATCTTGCCACAGAAAAAGAATGGCAGCATTTATCCTTCCCTGTGACAGGGCACATACCGGTTAATAAAGTTTATCCAGTTACTGATATCAGGGACAACAGTCGGTCAGTCTGTGCTGTGGTATGTGAGAAAATGACATTCCTGTAAGCATCCCCCATATCAGTAGCCAGCAGCTAATTTCTTTGTCCAGTAGAGCAGCTCGATATCCGTCCAGATATCTCATCTTGATACTCTGAGGTGGCAGAATAACTGTTAGTAAATAATGCAGAACCCTGTATTTCCCCCTAAAGGGCAGAGGGTACTGATTGAAATAATACTGATCTGCTAACAAAACAATCATGCTCAGGTGCTGTGTTAGCACAGTCTGCAGAATAGGATTTGTTACAATAGGACATCAGTCTGAGATGGGCAATAGCACATTTAAACACTGGAACTAGAAGTGTCTTGGCTGTGTCTCAAAGCAAGTCCCCCTGCTCTTCACTGCTTTGGGAGATAGTCTTCAGTCTGAATCAGTTAGGGTGACCTTTTACTGAAGAAATGCTAGGAAATTTTAGAGGCCATGTGTATCGGAAGGAGAGCGTAGATCAGCTAGAGAAGATCATGAAGAAATGGAGAAGAGCCAGTAGCTCTATAAAAGATAGCAGCTTACAGTGCGTAAGGGAGAGCGTGTGAAGGATGACAGTGTTGCTTGGGATGGTAGATAAAAAGAGATAAAGATTAATCTGTTTTCTTGAAATTGCTTGTCACACCAAAATGTTCCTAGGTAAACTTTGTCTGAAAACAAGTGAGGAAAAATGGAGGTTCTTCCTTTGGAACAGAATCTTTGCCCGTTGTGTGAGTTATAGAAACCATACTTTTCTCCTGTGTTGAAGAGCAGTGAATAACACAAACGACTTGTTTCCTTAATCCTGCCTTTCTCACAGGAACACACTTTCCTTTGAAAAATGAGTTCATATGTTTTTAATTGTTGTCTTAAAATGATTAATGTAAAACATTTTATTTTCATCTACTTCACAACATCGATTTCCTTCTTGTAAGGGCCAAATCAGTGTCACAGCAGTCCACCAAGAAATTCCCTTGGTATTTGCTGACAGCAAAATAGTGTTAGTAATTCTGGTTATTATTAATTGAAGCTATTCTCTTACTTCAAGAAGTAACATAAAACATTGTACTTCCTTTTAGTTTTTTAATCTTGGTGACTTAGGGTAATAATGTCTTTCAGAAATTATGGAGGTTTTTAACTGAGATATCTAGAGAATCTTCATATATTGTTTGCTTAATCTGGATGTCTCAATGACATTGTTTTATACATTGGTGTCATTGTTACATCTTCCGAATGCTTTGAATGTTTTAATGCCGCGGACTAGCTGAAATGCCTGGGTAGCATTCTCTTCTGTATTTGATGTCAGGGAAATATCTGCTGGTCTTTGGGGAAAGAAATCCATCAGTTGTTATCAGTGAAAAGTAATATTCTCAACACTGATCTATTGCATGATTTTGCAAATGTGTATTTTTTTCTCTAGTTATATAACTGTAAAGATATTGGTAGCGCTTGCAGCAAGTTCATGTCAGCATTTTTACTAGAAACCTTTACTTTTTGTCTGCAAAGATTGTAAAATGCTGAAACTGTTTATTCAGCATTTCAGTTTCCAAACAAGTGACTCTACAAAATCAGCATGAGTGTGATGGAAATGAGGATGCCTTTTTACAGGCATGTGAACCAACACCTGATGAACAAGTGAACAGTCTTTCAGGCTTCATAATACTGTAGTGGTGTTTTGTGTATGTGACCCTCCTCAGATACCCAGGGTTGTATGAGTGCACAGCTAATGGAGGAGGTCTGCTGTATGAGTAAATCTGGAGCAGCAGTGAGTGTGGGTTCACCGGGTAGTAGCCCTGCTCTGCAGGGTGGACTTCTGGTACCTTCAGGTGTGTAGATGGTACACAGCATCCAAGGCAGGGCTGGGAACAGTCATAAGCTTGTGGGCAGTGTATTTAACTGTCAGCTTCAGTTAACAGCTTCTGTAATGACTGCTCTCTTTTTGTTAGCTTCTGTTGTTGTTGGGTTGTGGGGTTTTTTGCTTGCTTGTTTTGAATCTGGTTTTATTTGAATACAGTAGTCACAGGACTTTCTCTGAGTGCTCGGGGATGTGTACTTCTCAGCCAGCTGTCTAACATGTGTTTGCTCACAGTAAAGAGGGCATGATTTACTATAAGGAAGACTATTGATTATTGGTTCCCTAAAAGTGCTTTTTTCTCTTATCTGAGTGTAAAGGTGATGCTAAAATGGTCTAAAAGCCTAAAGGTAATTATGGTTGAGGCAATTAATCAGGTGAGATTAGTTGTACCTGAAATTACTGCTCAACTATTTTTCTTAGAGTAATAAAATGGCTGTAGATGGTTCTGTTGGGGGTTACCAGTATATAACAGTGTGATAAATATCTTGAGTTTGAGCTTGACTCTGTTTCAATAACGAAGTGGTAGGTAAGCTTTACATCAACATACAGAATATCAGTAAAATTCGAGATGCACTCTTAGCCTTGATAACACCTACCTTTTAAAGTGAGAAAAGTGGGGGTGTAGCTTAAACCACTCGTGGAGGAGTTGAAATGGCAATTTTACAGCACAAACAGAAAAGGCAAGAGTGGGAGTGTGTTCAGCTGCTTTTTTATTGTAGATTCTCTGTACGCTTCAGATACTGCTAGAAACAACTTCTTTGTGCAGCTCAAGGAGGACTGTTCATGAATCGGAATTAATTTGTGTATGAAGAAAAAGAGCATCTTGACATAGCTGAAACGCAGGCAACAACAATCACAAAACCCAACCTACTAAACTGCAATTTGACAGATACATGAGATATATTGGTCTCGATAATTTTCTATGAAAAACTCAATGCAGAATGTTTTAATGGCTTACCCAAAAATTGGAAATTTAAGATCCTCAAAGTATTTGGTGATTTAATGGAGTCAGAAGAAGGTTTTTTCAGTGTCCTTTGAAATTTTATTGTATAGTGTGAAACAGTTTTACATGGCACTTGTTCATTTTGTCTGTGCTTGGGATTGAGTCACATTCAGTTCAGGTTAAATCTCATCACTTAAATTGTTTTGGTACCTAACCACTTGTTACTCAGTCGCTTCTACTTCCTTACCATTTTTAACTGTTATTGTTTTTGCTGATGCTATGTTTTTATCTGCCTATTTCTATGGTATTTATGAGAGGAACCTTAAGTAACAAGAACATCAAATTTCAGGTGGCTTTGGAGTGATATTACTTAAATAGTAAATCAGGGGGGTTGGTTTTTTTTTCCAATTATTTTGGAGATGTTTCATTTGATTTGTTGCAGACTGTGTCTCAAGAAACATTACCTGTTACCATAACAGATACTATGGTTAGTGATAGGTTATGATACCAATCACATGAGGCATTTCTTCATACACACTTGATGGTATAGATTGTGTCCTGTCTGCCTATGTGTTACAGAACGATGTCTTTCACAATGAAACCTTAAGTTCTTGATTTCATCTTTTGGCTGCAGAGTCTGTTTCTCTTGCCTCTCAGCATCAAGTTCAGAATAGTTAATCACAGCCTTAGTAGATGAAATGCCCTTCCAGCTGTTAGTCATGCGTTTTGGAGATGGGCCATCTAGGCACCTCTTACACTACTGGCATAATTCTTCCTACCAAGTAGATGGTGATCCTGGTTTCCCACTAAAAGTCTTTGATAAAATCCATAGAGGTGGCTACTTAAAGTGCAAATAGCACCTATTTTAGCAATCAGATGGGGGAAAGAAAGCAGTCTTTCACAACTTGAAATCACATTTCTTTCTTTTATTTTTTTTTTCCTCTTAAAATACTCCTTTTAACAAAACTGGCATTCAGAAGATCTTTCTTCCCTGTGGTCTTAATCTGACATTGAGTTTCTTAATGGAACCACCCTTTGAGCCTTCCAGTCTTGATTGGTTGTAATTCTTCTCTTTCCAAGTACCTTTACTGTAGTTATTTGTTCTGCTCAGAGTTAGTGTTTCAGATCTTTCCTTACTCTTCAGGACACAAATTTTCCTACTTTCAGTTGTCCCTTTTTTAGTGTTCCAGGATTCAGGTGAAAAGTTAAATTGCCCTTCAGTTAATCTAGACCATATTCTGCTTCCATTCTCATCAATATCTGGCACATTTTAACTGATTAGGGACTTGTTAAAAGAGATTAACCTTAACTGTAGATTAAGGACCTTGAAAGGTTTGTTCTGGTCCTGGAGGGAGAGCCTTATGAGTTACAAAGAACAACCTGTCCTCTCCAGTTAATGGCCAGCTGCTTCTTGAACAAGCTTTGAGATTGACAAAGCCTGAATTAAGTTGCTTGTATTCTCAGGTGTAGATTTGGTCCAACACTTACTGAAGTTGATTGATGTCAGTAAGCTCTAGACAGACCCAAGTCTAAAACAAAAGAGGTATTTGAGTACAGTCTCCACTGGCTCACAGTAATTCTAAACCTGGTAAGCATCTTCTTTCTCTCTGTGACTAGAAAACAACTCGGTGGCACCTGCAATACAGGGTCTCTAGGATGCTGTGCTTATGTCTGTGGAGCTGTGTGTCTTTATTGGTGGTGTTATCTCCACATTGTTCTGAAACTCTAGAGCAGGAAGATGCTGAGTGGGCTTGGAGCAACTTTTTAACCTTGCTTTTAGTTTCTGTTTTGAAGTTATATTACAAGTTCTTATTCCTTAAGTGGAAAGAGTTACTAAATGAAAATCGGTCAAAATGAAAGCCCCCTCCCCATTAAAGTCAACACCTGTCTGCTGTTTGTGTTCTTACTCTTGTTACCTAGTTTGAAAAGGAGAATTGGATAAAACCAGTATTTCACTATAAATATTTCAGAATTTACTCTGCCATGAATAACCTGATCTGGGCCCTCCTTTGAGCAGAAGGTTAGGCTAGATGACTTCCAAAGCCCTCTTCAACCCAGGCTTTTCTATAAGTCTGTGATTCTCCAGTCTCTTTAAGGCGCATAGTGGGTACATATTCACCCAGAGCTGGCCAAACCTGACCATGTAACTAGCCTTCTGCTCATGCTTTGTATTCCCACCTCTTCTAAAAACCTCAGTATAAAACAAAGTTGGAAGTGATGCACACCAGAAGAATTGGGAGTGCTGCTCCTGTACTTGGCAAGAGCTAGCTTTTCGGAGCATGTTACTGTTAGCATTTTAGGCTTGCAAGCAGCAAGTGTAAAACCAAAAGGAGCACTGGGAGCATTAATGTTGCTCCTGGCAGACATGACAACAAATGCAGGTAACTGGAGTAAAGAGGTTGTTACTTGGTTCCCTTTAAAAGTTGTGTGATGGGCCTTAGACTGTAAAACTGTTTAATATGACATGGAGGATTTCAGGCATGTTTTACAGGGGAAAAAAGAAAAGAAGCATTTAGGCGGCTTACCTTTGCAGCACTGTTTTTAGGGTGCAGTGAGATTATGTTGGGAGACAGATGTTAGTGCGAAAGCATGTGGATTAGGTCTGTAATGGGCCCTCTGTGCAGATTTTTCTTCCCCTCTTATGTCCTGTCATGTGCTTGTTCCAGATGGAGATGAGGCCAAGTCAGGTTTAGCTGGTGAAATGCTGGCTGGGTTGTATCCTGAACTTTTACTTTATGTACACACAGAGGGAACACTTGGCACTCTGTAGTTTTCTCCAGCTGGGCAGGAAAAGAGAAGAGTGAGGGCAGTGTGGGGATGGAAGCTATCAACGACTTGTCTTGTGGATCCTGTTGTGGATGGGGAGTTGCTTGATGACACCTTACAAAAGCTGGGGAAAATGCTCTTAATTCACAGCACGTATGTGTTTGACATACACTGAAGGGTCTGTGTTCTTCAGCTGGCTCTGTTTGGTTTGTTTTCTAAGACAAGAGGCCTAAATTCCTAGAGCAAGCTGAAGGAATCCACAAGTAAGGTTAAACTCCTTTAAATATCTTATTAAAAATCCTTATTCAGAAGTTTGGAATTAAAAAAATGATTTCTAAGTATGTAGAAGGGTTTTGGTTTCTGTTCTCTAGGAACCTGAGAGAGCTTCAGATAGTAAGAAAAATGTTGCTTACTTTTTTTAGTATGAGAACTTGCAGGTTTGAATTTGCTGAGTTGTTGTGGCTGTTGGTTTGGGTTGGGTTTTTTCCTGTCCCTAAATGTATTAATTGCAGTTTTAATAGAATTGTAGAATTTCACTTATCCGTGGCAGTGGAATTTTGGGGGTTATGTTGTGCAGAGACATAATAATCTTAAATAGCTGTGCGATTTGTTTTGCTTAAATTTAGGATGCTGAGCTGGGTATCTTCTCAGATGTGTGATTGAAGGGAAATGTCAGGAAATCTAATTTCTCCATTATATGGCACTCTGATCACCCCAAAAGCAGCCCTGACTCTAAATTTATGCTAATGGCTGTTCTGTCATGCTTATGCAGAAATATATTTCTGATTGAATTAAGGTTTTTGGAGAGGGAGTCTGTTTTATAAATGCTCTTTGTTAATGATTAACTGAATTAAAGTATATCTGTGGCTTATAAGGCTTACTGTTCTGTAGTTTCTCCTGCTTATTCTTCCCTAGGAATAAGGTCATTTACTTAATTCTCTATTGTCTAGGAACAGCCTTACCAGCTGTGCTTCCCTTTTGTACACTTTTCCTATTGAAATCATAAAGATGAGATGAATGTGGCCTAAAAGACACGTAGATAACCTGTGGCGTTTATCGCTGTAGAGTAAAACAGTATGTCACTGGGTATGCTATTGAATTGCTTGCTTATAGCTATTGCCCTGCACCAAAGGATACAGACTGTGCATCCTTCCTAGCGCTTTGTTTTTCAGCAGCCTTTGGTGGTAGCATCCATGGGGGTTTGCTAACAGGAGACCTTACAGGTGTCATCTGTGTAAGCCAGACCTAGAGAAACATGAAATAGCTGTTGCTGTTGGTGTCCTCCAGAGCAGGTCTCTGTGCTATCACAGAACTTGTGGCTGCAAGCCCTGGACATTATGGGTTTTAAAATCTCTTGAATCAGTGAAATGTGGTGTCCCTATCAGAAAGCTGTCCTTTCTTCTTACCTTTCCCATCTTGTTTAAGATGCCTTTTCATCACTTAAAATAAACCAACTGAGGTACTACAGGAACAGTGCATTTAGAATTGCATTCCTGGATTAATCTTGTTGGAGAAGGTGATTTCAGTCTCTGGTCCCTTGTAATAGGTGAGCCTGCGCCTTTCAGCAATTGCAAGCCTTGACTTGAGGAAAACCATCTTAGAGTGAGGTTTCCAGCTTTCTACTTGCAGGTGAGGCCTGTTCTGTAGTGGTGTGCCAACCATGTAAGGTCTCTTGCCAAACTAAAGAGCCCAGTAGCAGTGGTGCATGACATCACTTTTCAGCTCTTTGGTACAGCTCCTCACTTAGAAAGCATATTGGTGTCTACTTGCTGGATCCTGTTTCCATGGCTACTTTAAGGGTGGGGAGGGTGTGAGGAAGAGAGGGAAGAAGAAATGTTTTACTTTTCATAATTCCTCTCTGCTATTTGCTTGTTTGGCAAGGTGTTTGTGGCAGTCTGCCTCCAGAGATGTGTAACGCCTGGTACGGTGGAGGCTGAGTCTTGTTTCATGCTGCTGTAATAGAAGTTCTAACAATGCCCACATTTGAGGTGCGGAGAGAAATTGTGGTATCTTTTTATCTGAGCAGTATGGAAGATTGCAGATCTGTAATAACAGATAAAAAAATATGCTGACATCTCTGTAAAATCAAGTAGATTATATGTGTGATTTAATGCTGCTCTGCTGGCTGCTTTTTTGCTGTCGTGAGTTTGGAAGAGAAAATATAGAAGAACTGAAGAGGAGTAATTCTGGGATTTGCAAACAGTGATTTTATATGTAAGTGAAATAGCAGTAAGTTGTTGGAAGAACTGATCAATGTGCTGTAGTGGAAGAGTTGTGGAATCTTGCTTTATGTGGTTTTGTGACAGGCAGCCCAGTCAAATTAAGTTGTGTTTAGTACATGTGGTTAATACCTAGGAGACCTGAAATTACGTTTGTAATATAGTGTATTATGGTTTTTATTTTCTAATGAGCTGTGACTCCAAGTGACACTTGCAAGCAAGGGCTCAAAGCTGTTTCTTTCCCACCTCATGTTTGATGAAGAACGAGCTGAAAGCAAAATGGGGTTCTTCCGAAACAGAAAATGTCCTTTTGTGTTCGCAGTTGGGATCCAAATTACAGCTTCCTTTTTTTTTTTTGGTTCTGATTGTGGTTAAAGCCGGAGCTTAGAATCTCAAAAGCAATTTATGATTTCATACCTCACCTTACAGCGCATGTAGAGTAGCTGAAAGAATCACTTGAAAAATGGTTATTCTGTTGGTTCAGTTTACTTACCCCCCAGATATATAATGCCGGTATGTCACGAAGCCCTAGAAAAGTCTCACAGGGTTGTCACTATCGGTTGTATTTCAGATTTTTCTGTGGAAATGGGTGAATTTTTATACTAACTGCATTGACAGGGAGTTACTTTACAATGCTCATGGAAGCTGGATTAAATAGCATGTTTTATGGTTACTTCAGAGGCAGCTGATCCTGTAGTATGTATCCCTAGGGTAGGAATTGATATCAGCCAAAGGAGTACGTGTGCTGTAATCCAATACCAAAGGGTAAGGTAAAACTTGATGTGCCTCGGTGGACCTGGGCCTCTGATGTTGTTTCCAGTGGTGTTCTGTCTTGAACCTGAATGTGTTGGCCTGCTTTGGCCAAAGGCAACAAAATCACTTATGTGTGTTTTAGTTTGTTGTGAAACAAGTAATTCATTAGTCTGAAAGGGACTGTGAACAGTGTCGTAAGAGTTGCTCAGTGAAGACTGAAGGCAGGAATAACATTTGGGCAAAAAGGTATTTGTTTGTCAAGGTTTCTTGCATGTGAGCATTAGCATCATTTACTGTATAAGTTCAGGTAGACATGTTTCAAACCCAGCCTGATCTACAGTTCATTTTGATCTTAAGGCTATTACAGAACAGTTCCAACCCGCTTCATGATCTGTGGGTAAAGCCAACACTCAATAACCAGTGAATACAACTGAGTGCACTATATACATCTGAGGAAAATGTTGGTCAAGAAAACTGCTGTCCCACTTCTCACTTGGGCTAGGTATGAATACACTTCCAAAAAAAGCTATCAAATAGCCATATGAAGGCAGAGTTATCTGTGTGAATTTCGGCCATATTTCCAAAACACACAATCTTGTTTATAGTAGGAGGATCGTGGTTCATCTAAATTTCTTATTGTAAAATACTTGGAGTTTTGGTTCTATTTTAATTTTCATTATATAGCTTAGTAATTTCTTAACTCCATATGTTGTTTGGGTAACTAAAACCCCTGTAGGTAGCAAAAACTGTGAGCATAGACCTATAAGGAAGCTGTGAAGGAAGATCATGAGTCTTAACCGTTGAGATACGCTTACACAGACCTAGAAGGCTGAGTAAAGAACTGTGCTTCTGTCTGAAAGCTTTCCCATGTCACATGCAGAGGATCTGAAGTGTGTGCAGTCAAAAGCAGACAGACCTAAGACACAAGTGACTACATTAGATAGATGTACTGAGCTGCAGCAAAGTCTGCATGCCAAGCAATTAAAATGTTATTTTCTTAAATGCAGCCAAGAGATTCCCTGTTGAGGAGATTGACCATTTTCCTAAGGCTATTAAAACATTGCTTCTCACACAAGACTTCTTTATTTTCATTTTCTACTTCTCTTTCATTTGTGCAGTGCACAGTAGGTGCCACCATTCTGCTACTACTGCTAAGCTTTTCAGTTTGGGGATGTGTTATTTTCTGCATCCAAACTTTAGTTGACTTTATAGGTAGTTTGTTATGAGTTGGTTTTATAGTGCCTTTCATACTAAAACTCTAATGATACAGAAACCACGGTAATTGTTTTACATCAATGAAATACAAGTACTTGCCTTTATGCCAGAATAGTTTGTCATCATTTATTGAGTAGGCAACCTCAGCATTTAACCTGCGGAGTTTAAAACTAGATATTTAATGAAAACTGGGACTGCATATCAATAATCGTTAGATCATTTTACTGAGCCTAACAGAATAATGATTTTTTCAATAGAATGTATTATTATTTAAACACAAAATACTATGCAGTTGTTAGTTTCTTTTAAAAAGGGGGGTTTGAAAGCAATTTGCTTTAGTAGCTGCATGCACACTGTTTTAGATCAAGAATACAAGTGTCCTTCCTTGTTTGGATCTTTAGCCAAAAGACCTTCCTGTCATATTCATAGACTGGTGATGGCTTTCTGTTGATATTTGTTACTCCGGTTATAGAAGGTATAATTTTCCTAGCAGTAAATCTTTGTGTTTAAGGTATGTGGCTTCCCGAAAGTCTTTTGCCCTGCTTTACATGAAAACTGACTGGTGCGTTTAAGAGAATTAATACAGAAGCAGCATGAAAGCTAATGCTGCAGTGGGTTGCCTGGCTTGAGCAGCAACAACATGCAGATTTGATATTATCAGCCTTTAATGTTTTGGCTTGGTGGCCATAACAACTTTTTCCACGGCAATTTTAAAAATGCACATGAGGACATTCAAAATGTAGAGCCAGATCTTGGTAGCTCCGGTATGGATCTGGAATAACTCTAAAATGTCAGCAATATATGCAGGTGTAACTGAAATCAGAACCCAGGCCACAGCTATTGTGTTTCATCTTTGTGTACTGAAAGAGTAGGAACTTGTGGCTGAAATCTCAAGGAACTGTATGGGGCTCACTAATCGGTTGCTTTTTTGGTTTTAATTGTAGTTGGGGCTTCAGTGAGATGTGAGTGTGAAATAGACCAGAAGATTTTCAGTGAAGTTGGTCCATATTTATAGTGTGATTATACATATACATAAGCAGGTATGTAGGGACATACATACCCTAAATTAAAACTAGTTTCTCTTTCCAAAACCCCTAAATATATATATATTTATTTGGGTTTTGGTTTTTTTTTAGTTGAGTGAATAAAGAAGCTTCTTAATATTTTGATAAGTTCCATCTTCATCTCTGGTTTGAATATATCATATTTAATACCTCCTTCAATGGTATCTTACAGGAATTTGTAGCTGAAAGAATAATGCAGACTGAATCCTAATAAGTCAAAGATTTGACATCTTTATAGCCCTCAGCTTAGTTATATGTAGGGTTCTGCAGAATTGCATAAAGTTCTTCGTAATTCAGAATTTGCAGTTGCCAGAATTAGTTGCCTTGGAACAGCTGAATTGGATCCCTTCTCATGTTTTAGACTGGTGGTAGGGAGGAGCAAGGTCACAACCTGGTTATAAATGTGGTTTTTCACCAGTAGTAAAAGCAAATGACAGAACACACATAACTGCTCTTAGGTTTCCATTCTGTAAGTACCAAAATTCAACTTCAGGTCTTTGCAACGCTTCTTCTTTTGGGGGTAGCAAACAAAATGTTGTAACCAGGGAAGGAAAGGTATGGTTAATGGCATGTCTGTTGAAATAATGCAATATCTAAGAATATGGCATATACATCTGTGAAATGTTCAACTTGCTATTTGCAATGTAACTTTATTTGTTCATATCAGATCCAAGTGTTAAAGCTATCCCTCCAGAAATACGATAGCTAAAGCTCCAGTATCTGACAGAAGTTATACATGCATCTCTTTGAATGTGTAAATCTGAGAATTAAAAATTATAATGAAAAATATTTTTCTTTACACAACCAACCATCTGAATAATCAGTGTAATGCTAATAATATCCAGTTGAGTTTTCCTTTGGGTTTGGGTTTGGTTTTCCTGCTAGGAGCAATGAGTGCTTTAACATAACTTCACATTTACACAGCTGCTGTGCTGTGG
Organism: Neopsephotus bourkii; assembly: GCF_033783945.1. NCBI lineage: Eukaryota > Metazoa > Chordata > Aves > Psittaciformes > Psittacidae > Neopsephotus > Neopsephotus bourkii. The sequence continues at coordinate 622,370 of NW_026901033.1, forward strand.
ATGTGAAAACAAAAACCACCCACCAAAAACCCCACAAACAAATAAAAAAACCCTGCAGCAAAACAAGTTTTATATATGGAAATATTTTCATCTGCTTGTTTAAAAGCCACTGTTATCATGGGAGATGGTAACCTCTGTTTAATGCCATGGCCTCTGTAAACAGTGAAGATAAGAAATGCTGCTTTCTGTGTATGTTGAAAGGGAAACCACAAGTTAAGGTGATGAACCATAATTCTGAGGAAAGAATTATTCAGAAGACTCTTTTTCTTAGCTTCAGGTACTAATGCATATATAATGTAGACATTAAGAAACAAAACCAAAACCACCTAGGATTAAGAAGCCATAGAACCGAGGATGTCAGTTTAAGCATGTTCTTTACTAGAACTACAATGCGAAATCAGGTGGAAAAGAAAATTGTTATGTTATCCTCAGCATACTGCTGCTTTGAATATGACAGAGCCAAAAAGCTGCTTATTAATACACAGTACCTGTATCCAGAAGACAAGAGTGGGTTTGTTTCTCTGATAAATGCATATTATAAAAACGGAAGATGCAGGAAAGAAGGTGTGTCAGCACGTAGCAAGTGCCTTTCCAAAGAGGAAACAGCTCAGACCATAGTTTATCCTGTCATTAGCTTTTATGCTTTGAATTAATCTGTAAAGTAGTATATAGTGAAAATCACGGAGTAAGGTGTTCTTTTAGTCATGTGCATGTGTTTCTGTTAGAGTAAGTGACTATGCTTAGCAGTTCTGGCAGTGATGGCAAAGGGGAAAAGTCCTTGGTTTGTACAGACTACAGCTAGCGTGGGTATATCCAGGTAGGTGTGCCCAAACCAGTTGCAATAGCTATTACTTTACCCAACAGATGCACTTTATCTTTTGGGGTTTTATTGGTTACCAAAAGCTTTTAGCAAGCTTAATGATTTTTTTTTTTTATTAAACACTTGAATTAGACGATGCATTCATCACTGTAAGACACTGCAGCTTTCTACTGTAGCAAGAGCTTGTGTAGGTTGAGGTCCCTAAGGGGTGTAGGTGCGTGCTTGGATTTTGTTTTTTCTTGTTTGTATGATAAATTTGTGTTTGAGGTGATAGAGTATCTCATGAAGCGTGTTCAATGCTCTGAGAAATAGCAATTGAACCAATTTCATTGTTCTGCTTTAATAGTGTGATTTATGGAGGCTCTCTTAGGACAGATAGTGTGGGGGTTTTTATCAAGACCCTGAATGCACTGAGTATTTACTTTCTGTTGAAACCTGTTATTTTAAAAGATGGAATTGTGAAGACTGAGAGGAGGAGAAAGTGAAGTGCTGGCATTGAGAGAGCTTTCCTGTCCTCTCCCTCTGCTGAAAGGGGAAACCAAGGTCAAATGATACACACCAAATTACATGAACTTGGTTTATAACTTTGAAGGGTGACAAACAAATCCAGCATTCGCAACCATGTCTGGTTGATAGTGCAAACTGCACTATCTCATTCTACTGGGATGCAGGGTAGAGGAGACAATGTGCAAAAAGCACTTAAAGATTAATATGCTAGCACTGTCAGTACTTAAGAGAGCTTATTTATCTCCTAGTGCCACCACTTTCACTTTTAACTGGCATCACACCTATGATTTTTGAGTGATGCTTTTGCCATAGTTACACGTTGTTATGTGAAAGGTGACCTATTCAGGTTTTTGCAAGGCTTCTCTGTTGCATGTGTACATACAGCCTTTAATGCTCCAAGGCTGTGGAACCCAACAAATCAACCTGCAGCTGTGTTCTTCTATTAACCTCTTGGAGCTGAAAGTATGTAACTTCAATTATCTAAGGGTCCTGGCAGTGCATTGATTATGTAGCTTGCCCTTAGAAAATTATCTCCCAAGCAAATACACAAAACTAAATAGGAGAAGGTCCTAATCATAAAGCAGAAGAAATTCTGCATTGCTGTTTAAGCTGCGCTTTAATTTGTCTGACACATCTACGCCAAAGGCCAGCAATCCGGAGGTTTTGTTAAATCATCATTTACCCACCATAGCTTTTTTCCTTTCTTTTGAATGATCCTTCTGGATTGACTGTTCTTATGGCTTGTGTGCTTTAAGTGGTGTTTAAAAAGTTCTCCTTTGCTTTTGTGTGTCAAAAGGGGAGTAAAAAAAAAGGCAAGCAGAATCACTGCATCTGTGTTGGTTAGCAGGTTGCCACTTCGTGCTTCATGTTCCCATAATTTGGAAGGAAAAGTACCTTAACATTTCAAATTCAAATGTAAATCTTATTCAAGAGCATTGTTAGTAAAAGAGGAAACATTATCCTCGGAGACTGCTGAGGTGGAATGTGTTGCTGAGCAAATCAAACCTACTTAAACTTTTGGGGGGATTTTAAGTTTTGTTCATGTTTTCTTTGGCTTTGTATGATTCAGGATGGGCGCTATCCTCACCCTTCTGTCAAAGCTGTGCACAACTAAGTGAAGGTGCTTAAGACGTTGACATGGAAATAAGTAGCAATGAGTCCACAGCTTTGAATGTCTGCTGAGGGCAGGACCAATGAATAAAGCATCACCATTTCTTTCTTTGCTCATTTTCAGTAGAGCCTTAGCACTCTGAAGATTTAAACAGTAGTTCATGAGGATTAAGAGTTGTTATTTTTCATCAGGAACTTTTCCCTAACAAAAAACAGTCAGTGTTCATACAGTTAAAATGAGATACTACAAGATTTGGGCATTTTTGTCCTGTGTTTAGCTCAGGTACCTTAGTATTTGGTTTGCAGAGCTTTATATGGAGAAGTATGTCTTGCTGTGCATTGGTACAAAATGAGTGGTTTTTGACAACTTTTGTCTCTGGCAAAGCTCTAAATAAAGGATAAAAAGGAATCATTATTGAATGAAACGCTAATACTGTACACTGGTAGTGCTTGGGTGTACCAGGTATAGTGTGTCTGTCAGCCCACTCTTGTGAAGCATCCCTTAAATCATTTTAATGTCCCTTTTTTCATTCTTACTAATACAATTTGCTGTTCCCTACACTGCTGCCACATTGTGTTACGAGTACCTACACATGAAATCCTCCCTGCACTTCAGTCACCTCTGGGTCTTTTCCAGCACGAGTTCTACCCATATGTCTCCTAGTCCTTTTTTGCAGACACTTGCTTTTGATTTATTTCCCCCACAATACATTATGAAGGTGGTTGTTAATATTAGCTGTTGTTGTTCTTATTGTTATTATTTTAATTAGCAGAGGCTGCAATACTGTGTTGCCAGGTTTTTTAATAGGTGTCCCTAAATGAGGTAATACGTTACCTTTTACTGGGCTCTAGTATTCTTTGACGCAAGTAGATTCAAGTCTATGGTGTTGCAAGTTTGAGTTGTTTTACCTAAAGAGTTTTAGAAAAAAGCTAAGCAGAAATAATTTTTTAATATTTACCAAGGCCTACACTTGTCATAATCTGTAAAATAATTTACAGTGTGCTTCATGGATGAGCTTTCAAATTTCAGTGATTTTTCAAAAGTGATGCTTTTTAGCTCTGTTAAAAAATTAGTTCAAGCTTCATAGTCACAAGTCATCAGTGTTGAGTGAGAATGAAAGTTTTAATCCATCTTAACGTAAAGTGTGTGCTTTTTACAGTTTGCCACATTATCTTAACAAAACGAATGAGCTTTCATTAGGAAGAAAGTAAAAAGTACAAGATTAAAGTTGATGAGCTAAATCAAGGTGTCCTGCTTGGTTGATTTAAATCCATGATTAAAATCAGTGATTTGATTTAAATCAATCCACTGTTCTTTCAGGCAGCCTGAAAGGAACTGTTCTTCATTTCCTGCCTAATTAGAATTGCTTCTGTAAGATTAGTTAGTATTGTGCCTTGATACAGCAAATCTGCTGTACCCTTCGAATTCCGTGGATACAAGTTCAGACGCCGAAGACCTTTTTTCCTGTTGCTGCCCTGCTTTGCAAATAATAGCTTTAATGAAGTGATGCTTCTGCTAGAGCAGTATACTGCTATCTTGCCATTTAGTAGCTGGGGGATAGAAAAGCAGGTCTACAATTGTAGCTCGCCTTGTCTGCTAAGGATCATTACAGCTAGATGACTCACTCAGTTGATGGGGTGGGATGTATCTTCCTGTTGCCTGTCCATTACACTGGGACTGATGTTCCCAGGTGCCTGCCTCCCTGAGAGCTACATCTATGCAGCCTGATGGCTGGTGCTGGGTTACCCTTCTCACAGAAATGGCTGGAAATAAAGGTGTGGAGAGGTAGTGAAGTAAATGAGGGGCATCAGAGCTAATAATGGCTGTTTTATCTGTGGCTTCATGCCCATCATCAGCATGTTCTCTGGAGATAAAGCTGGTGGAGGTTCCTGTGGGAGCCTGTCTCCTCCTTGGGAACCTTGCAGACTTCCCTGCAAGGTGAATGCACTGGTAACCTGTCAGTTTAAACTTCTTTTGCAGCTCTTTTCTTTTTTAATGTCAAGTTCTTCATCCATTGGCTTCCTGTGGGGGTACCCATGAGCAGCCCAACCACATGAGTTACATTTTTCCTTAGGTGGAAAGGGAAGCCTCTAACATAGAAGGTGTGTCATACAAACCATATACCAGTTCTTAGGAGTATGGAAGTATCCTATGATGACAAACTACTTTCTTCCCTGAAGTATAACTAAATAGCAACTTCTGTTGTAGCTATTGTATCTGTCCCAGGAAATAAAGAAGCGATTTCATCCTGGTGTGAAATCCAGGACAAACCCAGAAAATTACACTGCAGTTTATTTGGGGCCAGAGGGGATTTCTTCACAAAAGCCTTTGGTTTGTTGATTTCCTTACTTTGGTTGGTGTGTGAGACAAGTCGTAGGAAGGGGTGGTCTTCTGTAGCAAGGCTGTGGAGAGCCCAGGTCAAAGTAATCACCTCGCTAAGTGCTGCCAGCCTGGCCTCTGCTTGTCACAAGGGCTTTGTGCTGCAGCTTCCCTGCAGAAGAAAAAGGGTTTCACTTGAGGCTCTTCTCCTTTGCTTTTCTTTCTTACTTAAATTGCGTGGCTGTTTAAGAAAGAGATTCCCACATCCTCCAGATCCCTGCAGTGCCTGGCATCACGAGATACAGGGGAGGCACAGAGCACCTATCAAATATTACTTTATTAATAATGTGCAGAGATACTATAGTTGAAAATAATAGTCCTGCCAGTTCTAAAAGCTCTGAAGACTTTACCTTTATGATAAAAATGAAACCCCTGTAAAGTCTTGCTTGAACTTAGGACAAGAAAACAATGTTTTGTGAGACAGAATATAATTTAAAATGTGTTAAGGGAATTTACATTTTCTAAAGAAGGAGCTGCCAAATCAAATTAGTTTGAATTCAGAAAACCTCTTGTTGAGGGATTCAGACAAGCCATATGGTACTCTCTTGAAAACATCAAGGCAAGGCAAGTATTGTGTGGGCTTTTATCACATTTTAGTCATTTTGGGAAGAAAATATGTTTTAATATTTTTGTGTGTACAAAATGGCTCGTATTGCAATTTAATGAGAAAGAAATGACACGTACCCAAGATAAATCTAGATAATGAAGACCTACTAAGATGCATTCAGCCTGATTTAAGGTGCCTTGTTTTGATTGTAGAGTACTTAATACATTGAGGATTTTTTTAAACAGTTACGGTGGATATTAATTCTATGTTGGACTCATTTTGGTGCTGCAGCAGCCAATTTCACATGCTTACATGGACTGTCTAAAAGGGAAAAATAATTCTTGGTGCACAGAAGGCAGGGTCAGGTGTGAAGCTACTCTTAGGGACTTGTTGGTATTTCGACCTCAAAGCAGAGGTTTGATGCTTATTAAAAAGTGCTTTAGGAGGATGCCTAAGGTACAATGTGAATGGTGCTGCAGGAACACTCTTACAGCTCTGCAGCCTGGTGGTCTGTTCCGTAATTCAGAGCTTTGTGCTGACTGTCCATTGTGTCTTCCTACCACTGCTGGCTCTGTCGGCAGCAGCTCTCCTCATCATGGTGGGCAAGGTGTTGCATGTCTGCAGAGCTTTCCTGCGCTGTTTTCAAACAAGGATAAAAGCAGTTATGTCTATGGGAAGGTGTGAAAACAGCAATCTGTACTTAGAAAGTTTGGGATTTGTAGGCTCTTACTTTTAAGAAGACACTTTTAAGAGCTGTTTCTGAAGGTCCAGGTTCACAGCCCCTGTGTGCAGAAACTGCAGGTTCCTGCTTAGAGATCCCTGTCCTGCTCTTTGTGGGAAGGAATGACTTGGCCATTTGGTGAGGAGTGCACTAAAGCCCTGCTCCAAGGGGGGACTACACTGGGCACCTGCACTGGGTCTCAATACCCAGCCTCCTCACTGTTTTGTGGTTTGGTTTAGGCTGTAGACATCTATCTTTCAGATTGTATTTGCATATCAACTGCATTCAAGAAAACAGGAAGCATATGAAAAGTTAAACAATGCACATCAGCCTAAAAATACCCAGATTTGTACCTGTGAGAAGCTAAAGGTGGCTGCTGCTTTGCTGGAGGATGGTGGCATGGGTTACTCGAGGGTTTTGTTTGATTGCATATGTGGTGGGGCTGGGTTGGTTTTTGTTTGGTTTTTTGCAAGACCCAGTTAAGACCAACATAAAACTAGGTACATTGTCTCAAATACCATTGATTCCCCCCATGCATAGGCAACCCGTATCACACATCGTGAGCACACATGTGTGCTGCAGCATCCCTCTGTTCAGTCAAGCATGTTGATGTTGACATTTCTATGAGGATTCTGACATTTCTGCAAGGACCCTGGTCTCCTAAAAAAGGCAGCTTCCAAAGAGTAAAACTTTGCAAAGTCACTTTTACCTTCACTGTGTGACACTTGTTTCCCATTAATTTAGGGTAAGAAGACCTTGTTGTCAGTATCAGGGCATTAAAAACATACATCATTCTCTGAGCTGCTCAGATGTGGTCAAAGCTCCTGTAAATAATTCTCTAGACTTGGTATTTTGGGAAGGGCACCATCTGGCTCCAAAAAGGCTTCCAGAACTAATAATTAGCTTTCAGTATTTCCATAGAATAATTAGGCATTTTTTAAAATATGTGTGCTAATCAGTGCTTTTACAGCAGCTAGAGACTATCCAAGTGTTCTGCTTCCTAACAAAACGCAGAATAACGAGGTTTTTCTCTCTGGAGGCCAGAGCCTTAGCCCCACTGAGCCATGCTAGCACCCCTCCTGGCACTAAGAGATGGCTTGAAGTAGCTGTAAGATTGTTTTGGCCTTTCAGAAGTGTTTTCTGCCAGGTACCCAGCAGGATCACATTTCTCTTTATACACAGTAGGGGTTAGGAAGGGCTGTGGGTAGTGGGTGCTCTAGGAGTCCTCTCAGCATGATGGCTTTGAGAGACACAGTGCAGCAAGACAGCTTGTGACCGACTGACTCCAGGTTACTTTTAATTTGTCAAAAGCTGAAGCAGTCCCTTGCTGGGCCCTTTGTCAATGCTGTTTCTCAGCAGAAAGCACAAGATGGCTCTTGGGAAAGAAGTAAGGTACCTCTTATATACTTTGCAGTACTACAGTATAAAGATGGGCATGGAGGCTCTCCGCTTTGGTAGGTGATGTACTTCAGCCTGGCACTGCAGTAGCTTATGTGCTTGGCTTGTGGTAGTAAACATCTTGCCTTCAATAGCTGTTGCGAAATGGTAATGCTCTGAGTACATGGTTACTGTCAAAAATGGATAACTAGCAGTGTACAGGTAAAAGGTTCTGCCACAAATGAAAGTAACAACTCAGGAAACCTGTCTTTTGTGTTCTTGCTCAGGGAGGGGTGGCGATAGGGGCTGAAGCAGTGCCTAGATAAGGAAATTGATAACTGTGGCCCATGTGTGTATGTCAAAACAGCACATTGAACTGTACTGAAAAGTGCAGTTGGGCATTAATGCATTTCACAGGAGCACGATGCACTGCAGAAGCTGTCATGCTAACACACAGTTGCCTTCTCCACACAGAGTTTGACAGGTACATAGAGAAAACAGCTGTCTTCCACACCAGGATGTGTGTTTACAGAGAGTTTCAGTGAGAACATAATGTGGCCGGTCTGCATGGGAGCCCACATGTCTAACTGAGGCGGACTGCACTGAAGGAATAGCTGTTTACTCAACCATTCCCATGGAAATCTAAACTCACATGCATCCATGGCTGTGCAGCTGCTATTGTTTCTGCTACTGCCATTCAGGACTATGTTGAAACAAGTGTCATGGAGAGAATGCCTTCCCTAAAGCCAGCCCAGTGTACCACCTGGCTGCACAGTTCCTCTGTTCCTGCAAACCACGTACCAGGTTTTATTTGTGATAGAGGTGCCTTTTGCATGCCTGGATTTAGGGTGCTCATTGAGCAAGGGTTGTGCTCTGGAAGTAACTGTGGCTCCATGGGGTCTTTAAGTGCTCCGTTGAAGGTAGGTTAGGCTGGGTCCCTGAGCAATCTTTTGGTCATGCCTTTTTATTATCATAGAAATGGGGTCCTGGACATTCACGAAGCTATCACAGTATGTATAATAATAGGGAGGGAAACTAGTCAGCAGCCCTGTTTTCTAGCTGTAGTGCTGATGTTTTGTGCCCTCATCCTCATGCTGTGGGACTGTTCTCAAAGATAAATATGTGTAAATATTTGAAAGACTGACTTTCTGTATTGCTTCTGTTGGTGCACACATGCAGTTACCCTTCGGTACATTTTGGGCAGTGCAGATAGGCCTTACAATATATGCTGCTGCTTTTAAACTTTATAACAATACTTTATCTACAGAAAGCAATGCGTGCAGGTTAAAATTCTAGACAGTAACTCATATCAATTTAAAATGGAACACGAGCCCTGCTTTGCATGTTCTAACCCCTCATGTATTTTTCCAGGGGGCTGCTGAGACTTACAGCCATTTGTTCAATAACTGGGCAGTACCCCTATGTTCTAATGTTACAGTATATTGGGAAATCAGTGTGAGCTGTAAGCCCATCCACCACATTAGAGCTGCGGTTGTATGGTCCTTGCCCCCAGTTTTCTATATGCAGCAGTATTTTAACCAATGGGGTGGGGTTTTTTTTGTGAAAACAATAAAGAAATTGTGCTAATAGCACATCAGATGCTAGCTTATATATATGTATATACATATATATATGTGAGGTGGAAACAGACCCTGGTATTTGGCAGTGTTTCATGCCATCCCATGTCAGTAATATCCACAAGTGGAAATGATGGGTACCAAGGTCACACCAGCCTTGCCTATTTCTGTATCCTTGTCTATGTTTCATCATTGCATAAAAGTTGGTGCAATGTTAACTCTTTCTTTTCATGTGTAGTTTGCAGCCTGTGCTGTTGGCAAAGATGAAACTTTCAGAAACAAAGGTAATGCTGATTTCTCCCATTGGTGGAAGTGCACATCTGCTTCAGCTCATCCTCCCACAGCAGCAGACAGTTGCCAGTACCAGGGCTGGCTGCAGGCATCAGTGAAATTTAAAAAGCTGTGTCTGTGAGGAGCCCATTAAATCTAAAGAGAGCCTCAGAGGAGCTGTCAAGTCACTTACTTTAGCATAAACCATGAGGATTTATAGCATTATTCTTTCAATGAACTTTTTCCCCCTCACACCTATGTCATTTTTGCTATGGGTGAAATGATAGGTCTTGTCTCCAGGTAACAAAGACCTGTTGATGAGTTGGGATGGCTATATTCATCTCCTCTACATCACTTTGTCCTCTCCCTTACCAGTAGGAAATGCAGTTGGAAAACAGATGGAGCAGCCCAAAGCCTATTGTCAGCTGCAGGGAGAGCATCCATCCCACCAGAACCACCTGATGGCACGTAAAACTCACACTTTCTATTTAGCAACCTACTTCTCTTCTTAATTTAGAAGGGCTGGACATTTTCTCCTGAAAGCTTTTGCACCTACTAAGTGTCACAGAAGGATAAATGTGTCTTTCATCTGTGCCCTTTAAAGTTGAAACTTGTGTAAGCCTTTTTCTTCTTTCTTTTCTTCCTTTGAGGTGATCAGCGCTTGGTTTTTGCCACAAGTAAATGATGCTCATTCACTAAAAATATCATTCTGTACACATTATGCACATTACAGTCACGAGTTCTGATTTGCTCTGTTGGTGAAATCTAGCTGGTTTCTTTGGAAATAAACAGATCTGGTAAGTGTGACTGCAGTAGAGAAGTGCAGCAGGATGCTGCCTGTTATTTAGCTGCTTACCCCACAGCCTTTGATGAGGGGCGGGTAGGAAGAAAGTGTTGTGATGCACAGTACTGGATGCATGATTTTGGGTGCCCACCTCAGCAGTGTCATTGGGAGCTGCGTTGTGCACTGCTGTGAGATGTCTATCAAACTTGCAGTCACCAAATATTTAACTTCTTACTTACTGGGGTGTGCAGGATTACAGTTGGGACTTCTGCAAATGTTTTGGAGCACTAGTAAAGAAAGAAAAACAGAACTGGTGCTTTCTCTCCTCAGATTCTTCTCTGCCTGCTGAAAGCCCTCTTTGCTGCTGAGGGGAATGGTGGTAAGGAGTAGTAATCTGGGGAGCTGAACCTTAGGATAGTTTTGCGTAAGTAAGCAAATGCCCAGGTGAATGTGCAGGTAATGGAGAGAGTAAGGTTTGCAAATCTGGAACATATTTAGTAGTAGAGGTCTGACCTTTTTCTTAGCGTAGATCTATAAGCATACATTTCTTAGTGCCTAACTTGTTAACTAACTGTATGTGGAAGGAACACGTGCTCCTTGTCCTCCTACCTCCTTATGGATCCTCACAGGCCAAAATTTAAACCAATGTACTTACAAGGGATAGTTGTAGATAGACAAGCTAGCATATACTTCACTAGCATATACTTTATTAGTGTATGTGGACCATAACGTGTGTGAACTAAAGCTTTTTCTTTTCTTTTAACCATGTGTTTTCCATAGTTGGAGAGGAACACCCTGGGCTGGGGACTCAGGCACACTGCTATTTTTTGTTAAATGGTGATCCCAGCTAAGTCTTAACACAGTGCTGTGGTTGTACCTTGTCAGAAACAGCAGCTGACCAAGTGGGATGTGCCTCTTTGTTGTCTTGTGGTTGCTTCTTCTCATTGGTTTCATCCTGTGGAGGCTGATGGATAGAGGTTAGTGGCTGTGATAAGAAGGGGGAGCCTTAGGGTCTCCCTCTATGAGAAGCAGTTCATTTGCTTCCAGATGCCCTAGGAAGGAGCCAGCAGGTTTGGGCCCCCTTTGGCATCTCCAGTCCAGTGCCACCGCCACTGCAGCCTCATTTCCCAGGCCTCTTGGTGCAATGAAGCAGCAGCGCACACACAAGGAGAAGGATGCAAGTGGCAAAAGTTCAGCCTCCTCTTTCAGAAAGTTTCCTCCTTTGGTGCACTGTCAGCTTGGCATTGACTTAAACTCTAGGACGACAGGCAATATACTCTTATTTGTAGTATCAAAACAGAATCTCTCTAGTTCTGATGTGAAAAACATACACTGTTTAGGTTTTTATTCAGCATTTGTGTATAAATTATGGTGGGCTTTTTTTCTGCACTATTAGCCCGTGGGATGTATTGAGCCACAGTGTCAATATCAAATTACAAAACAGCAAGAGGGACAGCTCTTTTTTAGTATGCTATTGACTTTCCTTTTTGTAAAAGGAAAAAAAGAATTCATAGCAAAATATAATGGAGGATTTTAGATAATTGTTTTTGAGCTGCAGATTTTATTGGATTTATAAAAGCTTTTATGTCCCTTTAAGCTATTGGATGCACAGCAGCATTGCTACTACTTTTAGCAAATGGGAAAGTGCTTTGGAAGGCCAACCAGAAGTGTAACGGAAGTACAATGTAGGAGCAGCAAGAGGCTGACCTCAGAAGGAATGAGAAGTTTCACCAAGCTACAAAGGTCTTGTTGATGCTGTTATACCTAATTAGCTATACCCTTTCAAGTTAAAACTCATCGCAGTATTGAGTCAGAAGCTATTTTCCCACATTTGCTGCTCATCTCTTGCCAGATAGCTTGTGTCATCAAACTTTAGTAAGCTGCAACTCACTTCCCTGGCAGATGTGCCAGACTGCTTGTAAAAAATCACACCATATGTTGGTAACTTTTAATAAAGTAAATTCCATTTTCTAGCACGTTAAAAGAAATTACTCATAGCTCCGTTAGTCATGGCTGCCTTTTGAGCAGAAGTATTTATAAGAAGATATGTTGGCCATCTTCCCTCTTGCTCTACATTATGGGAACTATCTTAAGCCACGTTTTGTAGAACTTTGCATTAAAGTAAATCATTAACAGTGGCCTTTCAGCTGTAGCATCAAGTGTGGGACAGATGGCTTTTTTCCCACTGTACAGTGCTCATAGAAAGCACAGCTAAGGTTTCTGATGCTGACCACAACTTGCCAGTGGTGGACATGGTCTTCTGACATGGTTCCACCTAGGTCTTGAGAAAACACTGTCTCTGCTAGCCTTATACCAATTCAAGCATTTCTAAGTACATAGGTGTTTTTTCACTAACTCCTATTTGCAATGGCCTAGAATTACACTACATTTTTTCCTTCTTACACCACCACCACCACTATATATGTAGCCTTTTAAAACCTCTTAAGATCTACTCAAAAGCCTTGAAAACATCAGCCTGCAAAACAAACTGGTTTTGGATTAGCATTGAATCCGGAAATAGAGTTACAGAATTCTAAGCCAAAAGCTAGGGTTTCCATAAAAGTGTGATTAGAAAGTCATAGAAATCACAGGTGATGTTTTGGGGTAGTGGTTTGTGGAAAGAAGCTTAGGATTTCCCTTTGAAAAGGAAATTTTGCTGTAACAAAGCCCATGCTGTACAGAGGCAGTGATGGCTTTCATGGGTTTTCCTTCCAGTTCTTTAGTAGATTTTGGAGCGTTCCTGATTTAAAAGGGATGAGATTAAAAAGCAGAGATGTGCTTATTGCTGCCAAGCAAACCGGAGCTTTGCTGGTCCCGTTTCAGAGCTAGTCTTAGCAGTTTCCTTTGTCTTCTTGGAGCTGGGCATTGGAAGAGAGGCTGAGGTGGGAAGGTGGGAAGGTTGATGTGCTGACACAAGTAATTCATTTTGTGGTAGCATTTTGCATCAATTACTGAGCTCTGAACTGCTCATTTGGTCTCTGGCTTTGCAGAAGCTTATGCTAGAACAGCTTTTTTTATGTAGTTTGAAAGCTTTGCTAACTTGGAAAGCAATATATGTTTAAGTGACAATGCATTTAATGGACATTTGAATTTAAGTCGGTATGACTATGGACACATTTCTTTTGTACACCTATGAGAAATGCTAGAGACTTTTGATGATTGTGATTTTACTGTCATGATTATTGCTTTATATATAATATTTGAAGTTCCTAGGCTGAGAAAAGGTTATTAGTCATCATTATTTAGATGCAATCTGGGTGTTTTGGTACATTCAGACTGAAAAACCTTTTCTTCTCTATGTTCCCCAGTGTACTCCTTTAGCAGTGCTGATGATAGAAAATGTGCAGAGAAATGCTCAGTGTGAACATCCCTAGGGTAAAGCTTACAGTAATGCTAACCCCTGTAAATCATGCACTGTACCATCTGCTCTTGGAAGGATGGAACTTTCTAAGACCTCTGCCTGGCAGATTGAATTTTCCCTCAGTCTTTTCAAAAGATTGTGCTAAAAATTGTTCCAAATCGAGCTTGAGCAAAGCTTACAGGAGGGGAGCGTACAGATGTGAAAGCTGTATGGTAGTGTGGGAAAATAGGCACCAAAATACTGGAACAGCTGGATGAAATCTTGGAGCAGAAATAGCCCTTAGTGAAATAAACAGCAGTAGCCTGTTAGTGATCGGTTAGTGATAAAACCTAGAGTTTCATTTGGTCATGTTGTAGGACTTTAAAAAGTGTGGTTAAAGTGCTCCATGGGATTTTTGATCTAAACTCATGAAGGCCTCAGCCTTGAGCTGGCACTTAGGAGTATGTGTAAAGTCGAGTTAGATGCATGTGTGGAACTCTGCATCCCATGCTGTGCACAGCTGACTGAGCTATAGAGCAAAACATCAGTGAGAAGCATGCATTGACCTCAGTCAGCTTAAAGAGGGTGCAGAGGCTTTTTTTACTGATGAGGTGATAAACCCCTGCAGCCTTGGTCCAGTGGGGCAAGTTATCTCAGCTAGCTTCTAATTATAGCTCATTTCTTTGTACTGATAAGGAAAACATTTGATGGAATTAGAAAGGAGTAGGACCATAGTAGTTACTAAGTGCTCATAGCAGGAAGGGATTCTGAAGTGTTGACATGTTTCCTTCAGGATTTTTTTCCTCATTCCTAAGGAAAAACTGTTTTAAACAAGCATAATGCTTCTGGTAGGATAATGATAGCTGAGTTCTGATGGCATTTAATGCCTGCTCTCTGGTGGTTTTATTATCTCCTTAGCTTTAAATACCTTGCCGGTTTCCTGATGTGTACCGCCTGATGCCTTGATGTGCTGGGTGCCAAGCTCCATCTTCCTGATCTGCCTGAGTACTTGCCAAAATCAGTGTTAAGCACAGAAATACTTCTGTTTGTGTGGGCTTGACTGCTTGTGTCTTTAGAGCTAAGTAGGTGTTTCTTTGACCAGCTTCCTCCAGAATCACAACCATGTTTTGGGTTGGGTCTTTCCTCCACCCCCAGAAAATGAAAATAACCCCAAATGTGCATTCCCATTCAATTACTTCACATCTTCAAAGAGCTTAACACGAATGAGTCCAAAGGGTAATTGCAGTCCCTTGCATCAGTGCTTAGATGACGATAAAGGAATTTTTTTTCTTTGGTGTTAAAATTGCCTGGGCTCTAATATTCAGGTTTTAAAGCTCATTGAAGAAATACTACAACAAAGTATAAGAAACCCTTCAGCAAGTTCTGTTCTGTTGATTCACAAGTGTTTGTTACATTAAATACTGTTGGATATATGTATGATGTTAATTTCCCTTGATGAATTAATGAGTCTCTTGTAACTATAGTAGTCCTTTGAAGTCCTAATTACCCAAATGTGAAATTGTTTCACTGTTTAAACAGGTAGAGATAAGAAGCAATATAGTGTTTATCTGACCTGTATCAGATAGCAAAACCCCAAACACACACTTTGGTTTTTAATCATATTTGTGTGACAAGCATAATCAATGTTAGAATTTTCTTGGAAGTGTTTACCCTGCTTCCCTGCTTTGATGCCCAGTGTATGATACAGGAAATGCTTGTAGCCACCAAACTGAAATGGGGTCTGTCATATGCATGATAACACAAGCCTGTTGGTTTTTTGCTTGCTTTAACCAGTCTTTTGATATCCTGAAGTGTATCTTGTGTTTTCAGTGCTGTCAGAAGATTAATGACCACAGGCATGTAGTGCGAGCTGTGGGTAAGAGTGCCTCTTGTAGATCATGTGAAGAGGCTTGTTCTCAGCAGAGCAGGCTGGATCCCAGGGGCAGAGTTCCTGGAGAAATGGCACCTGAGCCTTTGTGGCAGAGTTCTGCAGACTCAAGACTGAGCAGCGTTTGGCTTCCAGGCTGTTGTGGCTCAGCAAAGAGGGTTGTTAAAGGCCCATTATATCCATAAAGGGCTTGCCCCCTTTTTTCAGCTGACTTTGTCAGGCTCAGGTGGGGGAACATGAGGTCCATGATGTGTGCTGTATTTGCCCTTCTATGCATCCATGAGAAGTGTTGTGACTGGTAATAAATGAGTGTCCAAGGAAGGAGCAATGAAGCTGGTGAATGGTCTAGAGAACAGGGCCTGTGAGGAGTGGCTGAGGGGACTGGATTGGTTAGTCTGGAGAAAATGAGGCTAAGGGGAGACCTTACTCCCCTCTACAGTTACCCGAGGCTGTAGTGTGTTGAGTGTTGGGAAACAGCCTCGAGTTGCACCAGGGAAGGTTTAGATGGGATGTTAAAAAAAAATCCTTCCCAGAAGGAGTTATCAGCCACTGGAACAGGCTTGCCCAGGGAAGTGGTTGGTTGAGGTACTTGAAAGACCTGTAGATGTGGCACTTAGGATGTGGTTTAGTGGTGGACTAGTTATGGTTGGACTTGATGACCTTAAGGGTGTTTTCCAGCCTAAATGATTTTGTGATTTGAGAAGGTGACTTCCTGATCTTGAGAACGTGTGATTATTGGGTTTGTGAAATAGTCATGTTTCCTGAAGGGAAGAATTTAGGCTGGCTCCTAAGTGGGTACACAAGAGGACCTGTGTGTATGCCTATATAACTGAAATCCCTTTAGGAATGGAAGGGAAAAATCCACTGGTTGCTACTTCAGAACTGATAGCAAACATCATAATAAAATCCATATTTTATGAAGCAAAGCTTTTTAACCTCCCAATATGGATTAAGTACAGGCTAATCTAGGCTACCTGGAGATAAAATGGAAGGGCCAAAACCTCAAGTAAAGATTTGGAGTGCTAATCCTCACATCGAGTTGCCAAAGTAGTTAACTATGGTTTCTGAAGTAGATGCTAAATAGGCATAACATCTCTTGGTTTCAGACACTTCCATTCCAGGAGCTGCTAATTGACCTCCCCTGCTCTCTCCTGCTTACTGCTGCAAGCAGCCATAGCAGCCAGCATGTCTTGCTGTTCTCTGGTAATGAGACCTTGCTCCTGAAGCCCAGAAAGTGCACGAGAAAGCACCGTTGCTCAACCTGCTGGGGCAGAAGCAGCAGCAGTAAAGAAATAACTGCAGAAAGAAAAACACGGGACAGCGTTCTCAATTTAAAACATCATTTAGATCAGTGGACTCCAGGGTACTGAGGGAGGTTTGGCTGCCCAGTTTTCCATTGGTTTCTTAACTGGAAGGTAAGCTGTGCTGTGAGGCAGCTGAGCAGGACAGGGAAGGTAAGTTTTGGGCAGTATCTTTGCTAGTGTCAGTTCTCAGATGCAGGTTCATTGTCTCCCATGGATCTTGCACCTGAAGGGTGTTTGGCTAGCCCTGGGTCTGTTTTACATTTGTCTCAGAAAGTTTTACTCTTCAGCGCTTATAAAAGTGTTTGCAGGAGGAAAAGTCCTCAGGATTCCATATGGAAGGTAGAGGTGGAAATCATGGCTGCTTTCCGCACGTTTCCTACAGCTTCTGTTATTTCCTCGGAGGAACATCAGCTTCCTGATTTTTTAGATAGCTTCTATCCATTCCTCTTACATGATCTCTTTGATTTGAAAATAATAATTAGTCTTAATTACAGCCTGCATCGTGTACTCCTGGTGAGGATCTAAAATAACTTCCTCTGCCATTAAGCCTCAGTTCAAGTAGTCAGGTTCTTTTTGTTTTGTCACCCAAATATGTGGGTACTGTTTTGTTCTGCCCTTGTGAAACACATGCAGAGAGGTGGGATGAAGTAGGATGTAGTTAGCAGTGCTGTGAGGATGTGGAGAATACTGTAATTAAAAGCATCAACTGCAAATGTCATCCCAATTTAACAGTGCCCTGCTGGGATCTTCCTCTGAGTCGCCATACCTCCTGGTGCTGCTGCTTTCTTCCTGTGTCCAAACCTGTGTGGAGAGGTTTAATCTGGTTCAGAATTTCATAAGCACTGGACCAGAGAAGGGGAAATAAGTTAAACCTCAGCCCGCTCAAACAGGTATTTAAAGACATGGAAGGAAGGTGAGCTGGATTAACCAGCTGTATCGGTGTGAATTCATATAGGTATATAGGCTATGAATTCATAGCTAGTTCGAGTAGAGCTTCTCCCAACATATGGGACAAGATGCTGCCTCTGACTGAGTGTTGTTAGTGTCAGCTCAGTTGTAGAAGGTAACATCTGAAAATCATGCAGGGGAGCTGGCTGGGCCCTTTAAGCTGCATCAGAAATACAGAAGGGCAGGATACGATGTCTAGTAACTTCATGTGGTATTATTCCCTACAGTTGTCTGTGTGCAGTTAATGAGGTAGGAGGGCCTTGACATTGACCCTGTGTTGTGTTAGGGCATGGAGCAATTTGTTCTATATCTGTAGATCTTCCTTTATCTATCTATTTATTTAATTTATTTTCCTTAGAATGACCTGGCAATTATGTAAAGGGCTCTCAAGAAATGATGGCTGATGATAAGCTCTGCTGTATCATTAAGCCATCATTCAGTTTTCTGCTTCATCCCACCATTTTACAAGTGTATCTAATAGCAACAGGTAAGGTTTTGCAGTGTTGCTTTGTGAAGATGACTGCAGTTCCTGCAGTGAAAGTTTGCAGTTACTCAACTAGTTTGTGCTCCTTAAATGCCCTACATTTGTTGCTACAGAAGCGGGAGGAGAAAATTTTACAGCAGGACCTCTTGTATTCTTGTTAGGATCATTCCTGTACATTTAAAGTAAAACTTGTGTGGTTTTGGTTCTGTGTTAACGCATTCCTAGATATCTGGCAGAAATTATGGCAAGACATGATTTAGGGATGGTTTGTCCATCCTAAGGAATGCCTTTCAGATGGAAGAGTTTTTCTAAAATCAGGGGCCAGTCTTGCCTTTATTGGGCCGTTCACTGATTACCTGCTCTGAATGATAGATGTAAATTGTTGCCAGAAACAGTTTCATTCACTCTCATGAAGCTGTTTGTCAGTTCTTCAGTGAGGGATACTGGGCTACCTTAGCAACCTGCAGGGGTTAACCAGGTGTCTGGGGGAGAACATCCTCACAGATCCCACAGGGCCGTTTTGTTTTTCCCTAATGACAGGGAGTATGTCCTAGCAGGAGGAGCAGTTTCAGGTTTTCCATGTGATGCAAAATACCATTAACAGGATTTGATTTACTAAATGATATTTCACTGGAATTTCAATGGGAACTAACCAGCTTACTAGTGGAGTGTGTGTTTGCAAGTCTCGTGTACTCTCACATCCACAGGAGAGAGGAACCAAAAGGACTGCTTTTTCCTAACCCTAGCAGAAGTGAAAATTAGGATTCAACTTGCAAAGCCCAAGCTGCACTGTTCCCTTTCCTGGAGATCAGAATGAGGGTGAGTGCAAGAGAGGGCCAAGGGAATGATTTGTTCCAGCTTCATATTTTGCTTCCATGTATAGCTGGATTTTGTAAGCCATTGGTCCTATTTCCATAAAATCGAATTTAGCTGGTTTCTTATGAAAACCTTTCACTTTCAATGATTGCTCTTACTCAGCACCATCTAGTGGGCTGGCTGCTCTTGTCACTTAGACTGCTGGTCTTTGTAAATGGCACAGCCAACGAGAGCATGCAGTCCTTGTAGTGTGAATAACATGTTTGTGACTAATGATAGAACAGGATCAGAAGACGATTAGCAGTTGTGTAGTTGGAAAGGAGCAGTGTGAAGGAAGGAAAGTTTAAGATAAATGCGGGTAGCAGTGCCTGTTAGCTCTCACGTTCCTTCGATCCCTCCAACTCCAGCCTCTTCACCTGCTTCTCTGCCTTACCATGGGATGCCATCCAGGCTGTAAGCATCTCTAAGGAAAGATTTTGGAGTACTGTTTGTCTGTGCATCACCACACGACCCAAGTCACAGCCTCACTTATTACTGTGATACAAATGGCACCTGTGAGCTCATGCTAGCAGTAAGCTTTGAAATCCTCACCTGAGGAAGATGCTGTGGAGTCTTTCTCACTGGAACTGTAGCCAAGGGATTCAGTGTTAGGCTTTTTGCAAATACATGATTTTGTTGAAAGAACAAGAATCCCTTGGGAAAACTCTCCCCACGGAGAGCACATCTTCAGTCAGTATAATTGTTAGGTCATGCCAGTAGCTAGCTGCCTGGGGATTTGGGAAAAGTTAAGGGATCTGAGGCTCAGGTCTTTGGGGGTGCATGGGAACAGGTTTGGTGTTTCCAGCTCTAGCAAGAAGGGCTGAATCTCCTGGAAAATTAATGTTTCTAGAAGGAATGGGTGTCCCTGAGGCTCTGGCTACATCACCAGCATCCTACTGCTCTCCCTTAAATAAGGTTTCTTTGGCAGCAAGCCCTTCATTTTGCAGCTCCAGTTGCAAATGAAGGGAGAGCAAAGCGGGGGAGATCCTGAGTCTCTGGGCGGAAGACCTGGACAAAAGCTGCAGACATCTGGGTAAGAGCAGGCAGCAATACGCTCACTCGGTGACACCGGGCAAGCACCAGAGGCAAAACCTTCCTCCAGTGCAAGGAGCAGGGGCAAATACAGAAAATAGGAACAAAGCAAAGTTGCATTATAGCAAATGCACAGAGTTGTAACAGCTTTCATTTTAAGCTTTTTCTGTTTTAACATTTCATCACTTTGGGGTCTGGTGTTTTGTTCAGTTCTCATGTTCTGGACAATGAGAATAAGTGGGTCGGTTTTATTCTGTAAATGTGTATGCATTAGCACAGTAATATTGTGCTGAGCTTTCCAAAAAAGCTGTTCTTAAATAATTCATGGAAGCATTTCACTTTTCCAGAATCTAAATGTACAAACTAGGGTTTTTTCCCAAGTTTAAGGAAACCCAGCATTTAAATAATGTTCTGTTTCTTTTATTTTCTTCCAAGTTTTTAATGCAGTGCAGCAGTCAGAGGATCACTTGTCTGCTGGCCTCCTCACAGTATTGCATGGCAGCACATGCTTTCCAGGCAAAAGTGGCTGGGTTTTGAGATGAAGGAAGTAAAGGTTTAGGGTTTTCCCTTTGCCTGAAGTTTCAAGTTTGAGACAACAGCTGTGGATACTGATGGCAATATACACGTTTATCTGGTTGAGCGTGTGCAGTCCTGTTTGGAAAAGTACCCCACTTGACTGCAGCAGGAAATGTGGGCCCAAATTAGTGACCAGAATCCTATTTTATCAGAGGTTTGGGTATAGATCCTACATGCTGGAAAATAACCATTTGTCAAGGATGCAGCTCTGCTTCTGTAATAGCTGTGAACCAAACGTTAGCTAGCATATGGGGACTCCAGAAAACACTTAAAATTGTTTCTCTCTTTCTGTTTCTCCTCCAGCTCTGGGATTGTACACAGTGAATGCAGTATATGGAGATACTATTACTATGCCTTGTCGTCTAGAAGTACCAGATGGTCTTATGTTTGGAAAGTGGAAATATGTAAGTATAGCTTACCTTACATTCATCAAAGCTGGTACGGTATGTTTTGTGTGCAGGATGACAAGATTCCAATTGGTAGGATTTCTGTCTCGGATAGAGAGACATTTATTCCTGTGGTTGTAAGGCTACAAGATTCCAATCTGCATAATTTCTGCCAAGGTTAGAGTTTTGAGGAATTAATCTCATTGTTCAAGAGAAATAATTGTTCGGGACTTTTCTGCCAACCTGTATTAGAGATCTGGCACGTTACCCAGTGGTGTCTCACTCGCTTGATAGAGCCAGCGTTGTACATTTGAATACTTTTGAAGTGGGCTGCCTAAAGCAGGGCAGTGCTTTGTCCCTGGGGAAGTGACGTCCTTTGGTTGGTTGGTCTGACAGTCACTCAACACTGTTTGATGCTGCATTGTATTTAATGGATGCTGAAGAAGAGGGCAGAGCTGACCTCAGTTTCTGGTGGTTTCCCTCTTTCTGGTGCACAGAAGACAAAGGTGAAAACACGGTGTCCTCTTGGTTGTCTTGTTCAGCTTGAAGTAAGAGCATCACTGGATGTGGTTCTCCTATGTATGATTGGTACCCCAGGCCAAAAGGAGAATAAGCATATCAAAGTCAAATGACATCTTGAAAGCATGTGTACTCAAAACCACCGGGATACCAAAACCCTCATGCTTTTCAGACTGACATCAGGACAGCCGGTTTTCTTGCT
The DNA here is from genome assembly GCF_033783945.1 of Neopsephotus bourkii. NCBI lineage: Eukaryota > Metazoa > Chordata > Aves > Psittaciformes > Psittacidae > Neopsephotus > Neopsephotus bourkii. Next base: position 643,997 of record NW_026901033.1, read on the forward strand.
TCTGTGAAATTCATCTGAACCCTCTCTTCATGCTGAAATATTACTAGCAATAACAGGTGATTTCTACTCTAACAGTGGATTTAAAATTATGCAGCTCTCCTTGTAAATGGCATCCACCAGCCTATTTTACAGGTGTGTCATAATCCCCCCCCGGCTCCTTCCTTTGTACATGGAGGTTTGCAGCTTTGCAGCCCTCATCCCCTCAAGAGTTCCTTCTCCACACACATGTTTTGGGAAACGAAGGCAGAAGTCAGTGGAGAATGTTATGCCAAATAGGTTCAGTGAAGCTGTTTCACGTAAGCGCTCAGAAGATGCAGCACCTGCATTGCTCAGTGTGTTTGTTTCAGTCTGCTGGCTTTTTAGAGGAAGACACAAGTCTATCTCTATGAAGATACAAGGCTGTTTTGAGGGAAAAGAAATGTGTAATTTCTATCTGGTGCATTTGGATTGCTCATCTCAGGCAAGTACCAAGCAGCAAATATTGTAACTTCTAAGTGGAGAGGGACATGAAACCCAACATACAAAAGAGCCCATCTCGTTGCTGTTGTATAAAGTCTTGACACAGCGCATGTATCCAAGTGAAAATGGTATCTGTTCTCCCAGGGCAGCTCCCAGCCAGGCAGTGGTTGGTGTGTGAGGGGATGCTAGGGGTTTTTGGTTAGGTGAATATTTCATTGGAAGAAGGAGGAGTTATGTTTGCTGCTCTGCTGCTTTGGGAGAAGCAATTCATGTTCCTGGTGGGAGCCCAGGGGCACCGAGGAAACTTGTATCCTGGCAGGAGCAGGCTTTTCTGCCTTGAGTGTCTGCCTGTGCCTGCTTGTGTTCTGGGTAGGCTTAGAGTTAAGAGCTTGTTTGCACTTGACAGCCAGCTTCCTGTGTATCAAGTCAAGGCAATACTTTCCTGTGTGACAGACATCTAGAGTGATCTGAAAGTGGGAGGAGAAAGACTGTAAGGGAATTTAAACTTCACATTAACTGTTGCCTCTTGCTCCTTGCCCATCTCTGACAGCACCCATCTCTTGTAACAGCATCTTCCTGCTTTTGTGGACTCTTCAGTCAAGCTGAGGTATTGTGCTAGGAGCACAACTTGCATCAGTGCTGTAAGGTGCAAAGGATGAAAAAGAATGCAAACCTCCTTCAGCCCCCAGCATGATACTGAATGTAAAGATGGAGTCAGCCTTTCACCTCACTTTAAATAAAGGCAAACAGAGCCTGTCACTGCTCTGTGTGTAAGGAGGGGGGAATCAAATCCTGCAGAACTCCACCTGTAGCTGTCTCAAAAATGTTTTTTTTTTTTGTATGGGAGTCTTACGCAAGGCTGTCAACTTTGTATTTCTTCTTAGGGTGGTAACAGCATACTGATTAATATAAGGAGGATGTCTAGAAAATGCTGTTTTGCAGATTATCAGGGCATGCATAAGTAACAATATTTGATTGTATGTATAGTCCCGTGCCACGAGCTCCTGGGTCCTTTCAAAACAAACAAAAAGATAGTTAAAACCTAATTTAGAATAAAATAGGCAGTTTTGCCTGATTAAATCCTGCATTTGGAATGAAGTCTGAATATCCCAGACAAACAATATGAATATGTAAAACAATCATGGAAAAGAGAAAGGAAGCTGAAGCTTCTAAGTCAAGCTCACGAATGCTTCTGTTTCAAGTACTTTTTCCAGAGAGGCATCTGGAGCCAGAACCACCAGCCTTCATCAGAGAAAGCCCTCTGCTATGCCAGGATTGAGCCAAGGGATTGAAATTATCTCTACTGATGATATTCTCTGCGTACCACAGCAGTCTTAAACTACCTCTCATCTTACATTGATTTTCCTGTGTGTATAGCAGAAATTAATCAGGAAAAAAGCAATTTGATGTAGTGTCCAGGTTATTTTTTTTTATCAAATGATGCGTTTGTACCAATTGCAGATCTTCAGGAACTTCTAAATGAGTGTGCAAACCAGAGGTGTTTATCTTTTTACTATAGGAAATGCCGAATGGATCTCCAGTATTTATTGCCTTCAGATCATCAACCAAAAAAAATGTGCAGTATGATGATGTACCGGAGTACAAAGACAGGTTGAGTCTCTCAGAAAACTATACGTTATCCATCAAGAATGCAAGAATCAGTGATGAAAAGAGATTTGTATGTATGCTTGTTACAGAAGATGATGTTTCCGAAGAGCCAACGATAGTCAAAGTCTTCAGTAAGTAGATCTAGTTGTTACAACCGTTAACGTTCATCAGCATCTGAATCGTAAATTACAGAAACTTTTGTTTAAGGCAAAGATTAAAGCCAAGAAAGTAAGTTTGGCTGAGTCAATTACTAAGACTAGCAAATCTCTGCAGCTTTCAAAAATGTAATCTACTGGCGGCATTTATGTAACAGGACTGCCTGCACTTGCAGTTTATTCATGATAAGTGCTGGCTCAAAGAGAATTTTAGGCTTTGATAATGACTCACTTATATGATGTCATTTGGCCTTGGAAATGAAAAATGTAAAATTAGCACTGATTATTTTCCATTTGTTCTCCAAGTGAATTTTTCTGCAGGAGGGAAGCATTAACTGTGTGCAGTCTGCAAGATGAGATCAGGGGAGAGGTTTAAAGCAGCACTGAGCAGCCTGTATGCAATGGTAGGAACCGTGAGGGAGAGAGTTGAGAGGCTGGAAAATGAGCTGCCAGCCCCAAATGCTTATTCTGTTCTCTCCAGAGCTACCAGGAGGAATACCAGTTGGCACTTCTCTCTTAGAGCACAGCAAAGTTTTAGTGATGCCACTATAACCCAACTGCAAGGCTAATCTGCAGTGCAAACCCCAGTGCTCTGGGGCACAGTCATGCTCAGGTTATACAGGAGTGTGGACAAACGTGGCCTTTTCCCCGTGCTAATTCAGAGCAGGAATGTAATCCTGACTCAGCCCCCTTTTTAGGGACACAAGTCTGCAGGGGCAGCGGTTAGCATCTGTAAATGCTGCCCTGTGACTGCAGTGGGTCTCTTCCTCAGCTTCATGTTTTTATATGGTGGGGTTTTTTGGCCTTTGTTGCTCTTCAGGTGCAGATTTACATGAAGTCTATTGTGGGAACAAGTTGACTCAGAGATGGACAGTCTCAAAGAGATCACGCTTCTGCTTGAGAAATGCCAAGTCATGCTTTGGAAGGACAGCCTTGTGCTTCTGTCTGCAGAAGGTGTCAGGGAGTCATCAGGGAAGTCTGTTGGTGGCATAAGTGAGTTTGAAGCTAGACTGGGAGTCAACAGTAATCTGTTCCTCTGTTTCACTTTCAATTTGACTGCAGGAACAATTGAATTAATGACAATAGGGAGGAGTGTGCTCAGAGCGCACATAGTAAACACAGTGCTTCAAAGGAAATTATGAAGAATTATCCTGTTTACTTACCACGCAGCAGTAAATAGGTAGATGAGACAGTGGTATATAGTAAAATGAAATGCTAACTGCTTCAATTACTGTGTACTGTACTAAATATTAACACAATGCTAACTCAGCCACGGAGCACAGCTTGTATGTTTTATTGTGTGCATTAGTACTAATAGAGAAATTTTCTGTTTGCGAGGGAAGGTGAGACTAGAGGATGCCACATGTACTGTGGCAGACTTAGCACTGTAAGGAACAATAACCTTTGCAGCTTTTCATTTTGAGTTTGCAACTTTATTTAGGGTTATTTTAACATTTCCTTCATTTCACTTCCTTATGTCTGGTTTCTGGTTTTTCATTTTTTTTCTTGCTTGCTTTCTGGCTTGCTTGTTCTAATTACAAAAGAGTTAAGAGTATCCTGCAGTCTTCATCTCTTTAACCAGCAGAGCTTCTAACTTGCTGAACCACAGATACAGAGCTGAACTGCAGCAGTGTGAACCCTCATAAACCAAAGGCTTGCACACCTGAAACTCAGCTGTATCCCAGAAGCTTTGCCCGATGCTGGGTTTTACTGGAGCTTGTCATGTCCTCAGCTGTGCTAGGTGATTAACTCAGAACTAACGAGCTGAAATGGTTCATTGCACAGGTACCACCTGCTAGTCTCCTTTACGGGACTGCTCAAACAAGCTCTACCAGCTTTCCAGATGGATCCTGTCAGCATGTTCTTGTGGAATTAAATGGCCAGTTTCCAAAGCTGAGCAGCCCAGCAGCCATGAGCTGCTGTCCTACCATACTGATGCTGGGCTTTTGCAGGCAGTAAGCTTTTTCCCCCCTATTATAGGGTCTATACAGAGTTGCAAAATGCTCTGGCAAGCTCTTAAGCTGAGAGATAAGCAGTGGGCTGAAGCTGCAAACCCACCAAAGTGAGCTCTGCTACTGCCAAGTTTACAATTCCTTCTTGCTTCAGACCCTGAGCTAGTAAATGCCAGGTAAGTCTTCTGTAGGGAATTGCCTTGGTGCACGTGCTGTGGCTGTGGGAATCTGGCAGCGGATATTTCCTTTCAGAGGCTCCTCTGAGGGAGAATGTGGCTGCTTCTCAACTGGTGCATTTGTCTGCTCAGTGACCAGGTCGCTCACAACAGGGAGAGCCACACAGGGGCTACAGAGCAGGAGTCTTCCCTTTCCTTAAGTAGGAGCATTGCAGGGCTGGGGAGCTCAAAGGACCAAAAAGCAGACCCTGGGGGAGATAAGAGATGAAAGGAAGCAAAGCTGAGGTGTGGAAGGGTGTTTTAGCTCAACCAGCTGGTGACTTGTAACAGGCAGTGAACTGTGCATGCTTATGGAACCCAAAAATCTGGACCAGAAAGCCTGTTAACAGTCTTGTGAAACCACACTTGCTTGAATTAACCTTAAAATGTTTTGTCCTTGACAGGTACTTACAGAGAATAGGTTAACCTTTTTCCATTAAAAGTAACAAAAGAGAAGTATGCACATATCTTAAAAGAATAATCTTTACTAGCCCTTTGGAGAAATTGTGGTGGTTTTGGTGTATAGCTTTGATTTCTTTTTGGTTGTTTGAGTTTTTTTAAACTGTCAAATGAACAGGTTCTTTTATTGCCTTTCATTTCCTTTCTGAGCTGTTCTTGTTCCATCCTGGTGTAGTCTTCCAGGTGAACAATATATGTGCACTTGTATGCACACAAATACACACACATACATGCATGTGCCTACAGAGCAAATGGATTATTGTTGAAACCTGTTGGCTTGCAGTCTCTGTGATAGCAGGAGCAGCACACCTGCACATTAGCAAGCTCATCAGTGGGTAGAGATTTTGGCAAGGTAGTAAGTTCACTTTGGGCTCAGATTAGTGACATACACACATCATTTATTGGGGAGCTTGATTTCCATAAGCTGGCATGGTTTAGGATGTTTCAGTCTGTAAAAGTGTATACTATGAATGCTTTTAATGCAGTATAGCTAGGGTGCAGAGGCTTTTTTCAACTGTATAAACATTGATTAATTTTTTTCTTTGCCCTTACTGTTCCCCTCTCCCTATAAAATTGTGGGGAAAACTGTCTCTTTTGGAGATAAAAATTTGCATTCTGGGCTTTAGGCCAAACTATTTTAACAGACAAGTTATATAGTCTCTAGAAAGTACTGTTTTATGATGGAAACATTGATTGATCCTCCACTTTGGCAGGCTAAGAGGTCCATCTACCATAATAAAAGCAAGTAAGAAGACATACTGGCACTGAAGAAAAAGTTTATTTTTTTTAAGGAAGTCATAACTAACTCCGAATCAGTTTAAGTAATTACATCTATCTCTATCATCTGAATTTCTTAAATGTAACAATCACAGTTAGGAAAAATAAACATTAGAAGAATGATTAGGTTGAATTGGTTCTTATTATAATGTGACAGCTCGGCTACAGTAATATCCACAGTAAAGCTGCTTTTCTGTTGCTATCATTTCTGTACCCCTGATTTCTTCTCCAGGATGTGTATCGTATAAATCAGATCAGGTTCTCTCCTCCCAGGTGCTGCACTGGTCTGCCTGGCTAAAAAATGTCTTGTCAGAATGTGTGGAATTCATTATGACAGGTTTTAAAGTGATGGCTTTTTCCTTTTCAGTCTGTTTGCTAATACTGAAATAGAAGCATCTCACTTTTTCTCCTTGTAATGGCAGAGTGTAGGTAAGACCATACCAGACCAGATTGTTCTGTTTAGTCTCAAAATCCATGATGTTTTTTTAGTAACTTTCTGTTTTTCAAACAGCTGTTTGTGCTCCCTTCACTAGTACTTTTATTCTGTTTCAGAACAACCCTCTCAACCAGAAATCTTGCATCAAGCAGACTTCCTAGAAACAGAGAAGCTACAAATGGTAAGAGCAGCATTCTCCCTCAAAGTTACGTGCCTGACAGCTGCCTGAACTCAGTGTGGAGAAAGGTGTTGGAATGGGGCTCAGATAAGGGTGCATGTGTGTCTGTGAGAGATTGTGGTCTATAGCCAGTTCCTTTGCCACTGCTGTACTGGCCCGTCCTTACCTTAGACCCCCCAGCAAACCCTCTTCCACATAGGACCGAAGGCTTATTGATGCCGAAGCCTCATTGATACCTCACTGATACACTGAAGCATAATTGTACCAAAGCCTCAGTATCTGAAGGGGGCCTATAGGGATGCTGGGGAGGGACTCTTCATTAGGGACTGTAGTGACAGGACAAGGGGTAATGGGTTAAAACTCTAAGCAGGGGAAGTTTAGATTGGATATAAGGAGGAAATTCTTTCCTGTTAGGGTGGTGAGGCACTGGAATGTGTTGCCCAGGGAGGCTGTGAATGCTCCATCCCTGGCAGTGTTCAAGGCCTGGTTGGACAGAGCCTTGGGTGAGATGGTTTAGTGTGAGGTGTCCCTGCCCATGGCAGGGGGGTTAGAACTTGATGATCTGAAGGTCCTTTCCAACCCTAACTATTCTATGATTCTATGATTCTGTGATGGGTTTTGTCCTATTTAAGAAAAATGTTTGGGATTAAGCATTTGAACTTCTGAGAAATTTTCACCCAAAGCACCATAATAAAAAATCGAATTATGTTAAAACATAGTGGGGAGAAAGAGCAACTAATTCCTGTCTGTTCTTGCAGCTTGGGGAGTGCGTTGCAAGAGATAGTTATCCTGAAGGTAACGTTACGTGGTACAAAAATGGGAGAGTTTTGCAGCCCATGGAAGAAGGTATGTTTCAATAATAGCCAAGGTCCCTAAATCCACAAGCAGGTGTATGCATGAAAAATTGTGTTTGTAAGAGTTGCTCTACTTTAGTTTAATGTATTATTTCTTTAAGGGAGACTACTCCTGGAAAGCTGAAACTGGAAGGAAACTTCTAGGCCATTCAAAGGACCCAAGCTATGCAACATAATCTTTTTCTTTCAGTTCCAGCTTTAAAACTACATCATAGGGAATGAGGGCTGCCTTTGTTAGTACTATTGCAAAGCTATTCTTGAGCCTGTGTAGCTAGTAGAAACCTTGTCTTGGGTTCAGCAGTAGCAGTCATTTTTCTCCTTCTTGGTAGCTGGTGCAGTGCTGTGTTCTGACTTTTGGGCTGGGAACAGGGCTGAAAAAAATATTTTGGTTTGGCCAAGGACTTTGTGAGCCTCCTGCTCTGCCAGGGAGGAGGGGAAGCCGGGAGGAAGCAGAGACAGGACACCTGACCCAAACTGACCAAAGAGGTATTCCATACCACAGCACGTCATGCCCAGGAGGTAACTGGGAGTTACCCGGAAGGACTGGTGGACTGCAGGGTTGGAGGAGGTATCGGTTGGTGCTTGGTTGGGCTGGGGGGCGAGTTATCGGTCGCTTGGTGATGGGGTGTTGTATTCTCTTCCCTTGTTATTTCCTTTATCATTCCTATTATTGGTGGCAGCAATAGTGATTTGTGTTATACCTTAGTTACTAAACTGTTCTTATCTCAACCCGTGGGAGTCGCATTCTTTCTGATTCTCCTCTCTGTCCCTCCAGGAGTAGGGGGAGGGCAAGAAGAGGGGGGGAGTGGGTGCCATCAGACCCTGGTGCATTAAAGAATGTGCCTCTGCAGCTGTTTCACTGTAGGCAGCAGATCCCCAGGGTGGACCTGACCTTTTAAAAAGAACTGTTGTGGTTTAACCCCAGCCAGACAGCTTGTTCACCCACTCTCCCCCCTCTTCTTGCCCTCCCCCTGCTCATGGAGGGACGGAGAAGAGAATCAGAAAAAATGCGACTCCCACGGATTGAGATAAGAACAGTTTAGTAACTAAGGTATAACACAAATCACTGCTGCTACCACCAATAATAGTAATGATAAAGGAAATAACAAGAGAAGAGAATACAACACCTCAGCACCAGGCAACCGGTAACTCGTCCCCCCAGCCCGACCAAGCACCGACCGATACCTCCTCCAGCCCTGCTGTCCTTAGCCCATCCGGGTAAACTCCCAGTTACATCCAGGGCATGATGTGCTGTGGTATGGAATACCTCTTTGGTCAGTTTGGGTCAGGTGTCCTGTCTCTGCTTCCTCCCAGCTTCCCTCCTCTCTAGCAGAGCATGAGGCTCACAGAGTCCTTGCCCAAACCAAAACATCATTTTTATCAGCTTTGTTCCCAGCCCGAAAGTCAAAACACAGCACTGCACCAGCTACCAGGAAGGAGAAAAATGACTGCTACTGCTGAACCCAGGACAACCCTGAATCTAATTTCCAGCCTCTTACTAGGTGTTAACTGTCTCAGTTTCATACCTGTCCAATATTGTTTTTGGAACATGTAGATAGTCAAGTCCTTATGCAGGTATTCATTTTCCAGGATATTTACAAAGAGTGCTTTTTTTTTTCACTCTCTTTCAAAATTGATTTTGATGGTCTAATCAGACCACAGTATTTTACCTTCCATAAAATAGACGATACTTACGAAATTCAATTGTAAATACGATCCTAAAAACTGGTTTTGCCCGGATATTTGAGGCTTTCTTTCTGTTTAAAAATTGAGCTGAGATTTGTGTTAAAACCCCCACCAGTTTACAATTAGTTTTCTGGTTTGATTTGCTCCAAGATGTACAGCACGTTAGGACTTCGTTGATAAAAGTGTTCCTGACGTACATCGGTGACAGTACTAGAGGAAAACTATGCAGTCTCTTGGGTAATTGGTTGTGTTGCTTGCATGTTTATATCCTGATAACAAACACAGAGTAAGTGACAACATGTAGGAAAAAAGGCTGCAGATTTGCCTGTGTGACACTGAAACGGTATTTCCTTTTCAGTTGTGGTCATAAATTTGCAAAAGGTTGTGGACAAGTCAACTGAACTCTTCACCATGACATCGTCTCTTCAGTACAAGCCGACAAAGGAAGATGCGAATGCCAAGTTCACTTGCATTGTGACATATTATGGACCATCTGGCCAGAAAACAATACAGTCTGAACCAGTTGTCTTCGATGTTCACTGTAAGTTATCAGAAAGCACCTACTATTTTATGAAGTCTAACTTGGGCTTGGGAAGCGAAATCAGAGGCATTCTGCAGAATTACAGAGACATTGCTGCTTGCCTGTTGAGATGGCTTTTTCAAAGCTGATTCATAGCAAGAAGGTCTGAGTACACTGTGTAATTTTTACTTCACGTTTACCTGATATTTCTTTCTAACATTAGAATGATGAATATTAGGACTGTATTGACAAGATGAAAGTGGTAACCACAAAAGCTTAGTGAAACATGCTTTTCAGAGCTTTAACAGAGGTTAGAGCGGTTGATCAGTGACTGTTTGTACCCCCTGAAATATGCAATAAATACACAATGCAGTTTTTAGTAGACTAAAATGGTTTTCATGTTTGCAGAGACAGCACTAAACAGCTGATGCAGGCAGACTACCTTGCACGTAATGCAGTAGCTTGTATACAGCTGTAAAATACTGATTTTTACATTTAAGATGTATCATTTGAATACTGGTAGACTTTTACATAGAGAATCTATAAATAATGGCTTCCAGCTGGCCTAAATCCTAAAGCAGCTTCCTTACTTTATTAGTGACCAAGTGGAAATTGTAATTCTTCTTTGAATAAACCAAATGGGCCGTTGGCAAGGAAAGGTCATAGTTGGTGGTAGCAATTAGAGAAGGGGGTAAGAGGGTTTCAGAAAGTCTTGTAAAATGGCCTTGTAAAATGGCCTTCTACTTCTGAAGGACTGTAGAAGGCAGCAGGTTGTAGCAGAATGTGGAGGAACAGGAGATCACAGTATCACAGTATGTTAGAGTTTGGAAGGGACCTCAAAAGATCATCCAGTCCAATTCCCCTGCTGGAGCAGGAGCACCTAGATAAGGTTACACAGGAACGTGTCCAGGCGGGTTTTGAATGTCTCCAGAGAAGGAGACTCCACAACCTCCCTGGGCAGCCTGTTCCAGTGTTCTGTCACCCTCACTGAGAAGAAGTTTCTTCTCAAGTTTAAGTGGAACCTCTTGTGTTCCAGTTTGTACCCATTGCCCCTTGTCCTATCATTGTTTGTCACTGAGTAGAGCCTGGCTCCATCCTTGTGACACTCCCCCTTTATATATTTATATACAGTAGTAAGGTCATCAATATACGTATATACAGATAGACAGTATGTCCAGGCAAGTGTTCCCCCTCAGTTCAAGAAGGACAGGGACCTGCTGGAGAGAGTCCAGTGCAGGGCAACTAAGATGATTAAGGGAGTGGAGCATCTCCCTTATGAGGAAAGACTGAGGGAGCTGGGTCTCTATAGTTTGGAGGAGATTGGGGGGTGACCTTATTAGTGTATATAAATATATAAAGGGGGAGTGTCACGAGGATGGAGCCAGGCTTTTCTCAGTGGCTAACAGTGATAGGACAAGGGGCAATGGGTACAAACTGGAACACAAGAGGTTCCACTTAAACTTGAGAAGAAACTTCTTCTCAGTGAGGGTGACGGAACACTGGAACAGGCTGCCCAGGGAGGTTGTGGAGTCTCCTTCTCTGGAGACATTCCAAATCTGCCTGGACACGTTCCTGTGTAACCTTATCTAGGTGTTCCTGCTCCGGCAGGGGGATTGGACTAGATGATCTTTTGAGGTCCCTTCCAATCTCTAACATACTGTGATACTGTGAAGTGTTACCTTTCTGCCCACTTCAGGAAATACTTCAATTTGTAAGTCCTTGTTTTGGGAAAGGATACAGTCTAAATATACAGTCCAACATCTAATAGGGACTTGCTGTACATTGTATAACAACTCTATAGTGCGCTTGAATACAGAGAAAATTAATGAGGGATTCGATTTCTCCAGGTATCACATCTGCCCCATTGCCTTGAAACAAAGGCCACAGGCTTGAAGTGGGTAGGTCTGCCTAGCTGATCAGTTGGTTCTCCTTCCCAGGGGAGGTTTGTTAAGCCATGGGGTAGGAGACCAGTTTTGACCTTAGTCAAATCATATAAAACCTTGGAGCAATTGCTCCTTGTTTTCACCTGGAGAATCCAGAGTAAATTACAGCCTTCTTTTGACAAGTCAGGATGACAGTCAGCAGAAGTGGAGAAGAAAACCTCTGGAACAGGAATCATTATCATTGGAAATAGCATAGGTATTTCAAGCCTGCAGAAACCTATCCCATCACTTTAAAGCTAGAGGGTTTTTTTGTTTATATTTTGGTTTTGCTTTAAAGTTGGATACCAGATTTTCCTGGTGTTTTCTCTTGATTTCTGTCAACTGTGGAGCCCCATGACCACAAGTAACTCCTGCTGCGTATGGCAGAAGTTCACAGGCAACAAGTGTGATGACCAGAAAGCATTTGTTGCTATTACTTGCTGAGAGATCCTTTGCTGTCCTCATTTCCCCACTACTTTCATGCATTAGACTACTTCAGATGTTCAGGATGAGGCTCTTGCAGATTTCCGTGGTACATGTACTATGTGCACTTGCAATTAAGGATTACCTGATGTGAAGCAAAAAGAAGTCTGCGCTGCACTGCAGAATAGTTACTGTGCCAGATACCCTGTGCATCTGTATTCAACTTTTTGTTTTCCAGACCAGCTCTTTTAATCCTGGTCTAGTAACACATAATTTAATTAAGATAGTTCTTCCTCCAGAGACAGGCAGGATCATTGTACTGCTAATGAGGTGACAGTGGGAGGCAGGCACACCCTTCAGTAGTAGAGGCCTCAAGTATGAACTTTGGGTTTAGAGGATGGAGTTATCCTTTCTGAGTATTTTCATTTGCTGTAATTTCTATTTCTTCCTCTGGTCAAATATATTTCCAAATGAATCAGTGAAACTCTATTGTCCAAAGCTTCTACAGATGAATTTCATGACTGATGTTACTTGATGATAATGATGTCTGTTCTTTTCTTTGTTTTGTTAGTTCAGTGATCCTAATTAGTTTCTTTCTCAATAAATGTGTTGGGTTTTTTTGTTTTATAAGTAAAATATAATGCAGATGAGGAAAAAAAAAGGCAGACTCAAACTAAAATAAATGGAGGCCTTCCAGGGTTGGGATTCTTTTTGAGATCAACTCTGTTAAAACTTGCTGCATTCTGCATCTTTGAAGCAAGTAGAAAAAAAATCATGAAGCAGACCTGTTGTTTGTTCCTTGCAATTTAAGCATTTATCATGCAGAAATGAGAAGAGCATGCTTAAAACCGTGTCTACGCAAGGTTGTTGGAAAGATATACCTACTCAGTCAGGATCTAAGAAATGCTTTACTGTTTGGAGGTGGGGTTTAGCTCTGGGCTAATGCAGTCTCTACTACATAAGTGTTTATTACCTAGTTGACATCCTGGAAGCTGCCAGCCACTGTAACCTAGTTTGAGAGCAAGAGTGAATTAGTTCCTACCATTTTGGGTGCTATCTGGAATTGGATAACTTAGCTCTTCTGGCAGTATTTATCAGATGTGGTTTGCAGCTGCAGCAAGCAAGCTACTGAAAGTAGCATAAGTAATATAAGTGAACTCTTAGAGCTGGACAGTTAGATAGTATCTCAGATACCTAAATTACCTAGACTCCAGTTATGTGGGATTCTGCTCAGTATTAATTAGTGTTAAAAGATAATGTTTGTCAGGCAGGCTTTGCAGGCATGCCCTGTTGTTAAGTGTCTGTCTTGGTAGGGATAAACTTTTTTACATAACAGATTAGAGTCAGATGCTTTATATTTGTGCTGCTTCCAGCACTGCTGTTTCCCTTGCAGTTATGCAGTTGTGGCCATGGTCAATCTGGGATAGCAGCATTCACTTAGTGAATAACTGTCTTTTGGATCCCAGACTTTTGCTCTTGTGGAAAGCAGACTCTCATGTTTAGAGAAGCACATGGTTAAGGTGGACCAAGCTGGCGATATGTGCTACTGAGAGGCAAGATACACCTTCCCCAGGCTTCTCTTGTTTATTTGTGCAAGTAAGGGAGCACATAACCTGTGCTAAGCAGCAGTCAGCATTGCACTGAATGCTCAGTTTTCCTATCATTAGCTTGTGTTTTCCTCAAAAGGATGACCTCTTTGCCTTAGAGAACAAATCAGTGTTTTGTTACTTACTTTGGTAAGTAGTTTGGAGAATGAAATCAGAGATTTGCTCCTGGTTGGTTGCAGGAGACAGAAAGGTAACATATTCCTGCAGGGAAGACTGGTGGTTTGCAAGAAGTCATTCTTATCTGTCCATTTTTACTCCTGTTCTGTTCATCTCTCTGGGAAAACCTGTTCTGAAATAAAATCCTGTAAGTCATCTTCATTATAATTCATAGAATCATAGAAAAGTTAGGGTTGGAAAGGACCTTAAGATTATTTAGTTCCAATCCCCCTGCTATGGGCAGGGATGCCTCATCCCTTTTCATTCTTGAGACAGAGCCTAAGCAATTCAAGGATGTATTTAGACATCCTTCACAGTAACTTTTTCACGTTTAGTCATCTTGTCTCTCCTTGTGTCAAGTTACTGCAAAGTTTCTGCAGCAGGCCAGCTTACCAGATGGCTCCTGAAACATGGGGGTTTTGCCCAGCTGTTGTCAAGGGGTGTGCTTAGGCTTCCTGACCAGCTACTTCATTGCAGCTCTCGCATTCCACACCACCAATGATGCTGAACTTCCGTTTCCTAAGCAGGCAAAGTTGTGCTTCAGCTCTGAAGGTATTGAGATGGAGGCGTTTTGGATGTGGAAGGGAGTTGAGGCTACTGTATCTGAAGGAGGGAGGATGTAGCTTGTTGAAGTTCAGTACCCATCCTCCTATGAGAAGGAGAGATGTTGTGTAGGGTTCTCGGTCATTAAGAGGCCACAGCAAAATGGAGTTGTGTTATCGAAAAATCCCATGGCAGAAGACAGACATGATGAATGCCTTAAGGGTCGGGAGGGCTGTGAAGCATAAGCTTTGCTAAACACACAAATCAACTGTCAGGCAAGGGTTTCTCTGCTATGTAATTTTATTTTAGTGTCTAATAAGAAGCGCTCTACTGTGTCTTGATGCACGACTGGCATCTTTGGTGGGATATATTTACCCGTTAAAACTAAAGCATTGAGAGCTATCTGCTCCTATTCCTGTACTTCTGTTCATTTTTCTCTTGTTTATTTTTTAATATATGTAGGTTTATACTTGGATAGAGTAGCATCTATTAAAGTATATTCTGTCTCTGCTTAAAAAAGTACCAATGTAAAATGTAAGTTATAGTTCAACTTCACTGAACATGACATAAGTATGTTACATTTACAGTTTTGTTGACTGTGTTAAGGGTCCTATTATGTTCACCAGATTAATCTTTCTGAAAGCCTGTAGTGATCAGCATATAGAATAGGCTTAACATAGTCGCTTACTTCATGTTTTTCTTTTTAATGCAAGAAGGTTGTTATCTAGTACTAATGCAAGGCTTGGAGAACTTCAGTTGTTTTCTGATTGCTGCAGTCCTCCAAACAGTGAGCTTCACAGAGGACAAGTTAATGTCTCATAATGAAATCACACCATGGAACCGTTCATACCCATCAGGGTTTTTTTCCTTTTAGGTACATGACATGGTTGTAATCATTGCTGTTTCAGTTACAGGTATTTTGGTGAAGAAAAATGAATGAAATCATACAGCTTCTTCGCACTTAATTCATTGGCAAAAATGCAGGAAGTGTGGTTAACGTCGGTTCTCTTTTACATATGTGAATACCTTCACCCGCTTGATGATAAAATCATGTACTCTTCGGCCATGGATGTTGTCTGCTTAGTGTAACAGTGCAGGTTTTTTTGGAAGCTATTAAATGTGTACATTACCTTCACAGATCCAACAGAGAAGGTGACTATTCAAGTGCTGTCTCAAAGCAGTACGGTTAAAGAAGGCGATAACATCACTCTGAAGTGCTCAGGAAATGGCAACCCTCCTCCACAGGAGTTCCTGTTTTACATTCCAGTAAGTCCTGCCTTGCTGTCACTGTGTAGTGAAGTATTCTATATCGTCCCTTCCTACAGATACTGCTGCATGCCAGTGTATCTGTGATTTTTCTAACAAAGGAAGGGGCGAACTCAATGCAACAAAACCTCAAGATAGACATCAGTCATTGCAGCAGACTCTCGGAATGCCTCACCTGAGTGGGCAAATTATTCTGAAGAAACGTTTTCTACACCCCACATACCTGAAGTTTTTTGAGGCTTGGACCCACTAAAAGTCACTATTATTTAAATTCATTTCCCATCATCAGATACTCTGATCAGAAGCAGTTTTGACTAAAGCCAGTCAGCATCTTGAATGAAACCATCTCATCTGTTGTCATAACAAGCAAAGATCTAGCAGGGAAAGTACAGGAAAGCAATTCAGCTATTTTGTTTTTACTTTGACAGATGAATCTTTGTGCAATTCCTTTTCTTCAGTTAATTTATTAATTGTTGGCATAACAATAGCAAAAAGAACAAGTGTGACAGCACAGAAGAAAGTGTAGAAAAAAATCTGTCAAATGCATAAGATGCATGGTGCCATTCATCTTGGTATCGGCGAAACCCACAGGCAAATGGGGCTTTATATTCCTAGTCCTCTTTCCAGTGTCCTGCTTCTCTTTCCTAGTTTATATCCCTTTTTTTGTTCCTACTGCAGTAGCAAGCAGAGCTGTTTCTGAGAGGCCAAAGGCAGTGGCATGCTTCAAGGCATTTTGAAAACTGTATGTCACTTTTTGAGTGTAAGCCTCATCTACTTTGGACTCCTGGCGTGCTTGAATGGCTAAAGAGCAGCAAGGGAAACTAGGAGCTGAAGTTCTCTTAACTCAGAACAGCCCTTTAGATACAGTGAGTCATGCTGGGAACCCACTACTGGGGAAGAGAGTATATGGCATCGCCCCTTGCTCTGCTATCACAGTGAGTGAGCTAAGCACCTGAGTTTGTCTTACCTTCAGTCTCACTCTACCTGATACTAGTCCTTCTTCTCAAGGACAGTTGGAATTGGTGATTTCTTTGCAACTCTTAAGGGTATACTAAATCTGTTTCTGAATTCAGAGATACAAATTATGGGTTTGTTCTGTGCTTGTTTCAAAGGTGGATTAAGTCAGTCAGTTGTAATCGGGGGAACTGGGCAGCCAGAAAGCAATGCTTGCTGCCTAATTCAAAACACCAGTTTTCATAGATAAATGCATATGAAATGGTATACACCCTAACAGACTCCATACTGTGATATGGATAGAGCAAGGTTTGTTTGCACTGTTTAAAAACTGTGCCCTGCAGTACATTCATGATTTTTCCTAAACTGAATATATAATTTCAGATACAGATTTAGAAACACAATTTGTTCTGCTGTTGTGATTTCTACAGCACTCTTATTTGTAGACTGTCTCCTGCTTTCTCCCATTTTCTTTCTGCTAAATGTTCACATTTTGTATGTTAATAACCTCTTAAAATAAGTTAATCATTCAATTAAAAGAGTAAGCTCTTAATTGTAGGTGGTTTTTAATACTCTGATGTCATGCAGGAAATAAACCTCAGTATTACTAACAGGTAATTACACTTCAGTGATGCTGCGTCTGTACATATTTTGGAATATTTCACTACCCTTATAATAAAAAAAATCCTCATAAGAAACAAATGTTTTTAGCAGGTCCATATGCAATAAATGTTCTGTTTTCCATCCACAGGGAGAAACAGAAGGCATAAGAAGCTCGGATACTTACGTAATGACAGATGTGAGGCGAAATGCAACAGGAGAATATAAGTGCGCTCTGACTGACAAAAGCATGATGGACTCGACCACCATCACTGTGCACTGTAAGTCCTTGAATTTTGCACTTCTAGTTAGGATACTGGCCTATCTTGGACCTTCTGGGATGCTCTCTCTTTCTCACTCTGCTTTATTTAGGTAGATCAGTCTAGTTAATGTATAGGAGAACTGAATGATGTTGTTAAAGTAGTGTTTTCCAATGTATTCCTGTTTGAAAACCTTATATTTTTTGATTCCTTGACCTAGATAGCTTCTGTTTAGGTAACCTTTGTGTACTTTGTGGTATTATTGCACTTTCACATACAGCAAAAATTCCAGTACTTCGTTTCACTCATGCGAACGTGTAAATGGCAGACTATTATGCTTCAGCTCCCCCTTGGAATGTACTCAAACATATACACACTGGCCCACTGGTATCACTGAAGGTTATTTTTCACAGTCAAATTCTCATTAGTCTAATATCCTTGCGTCTTTCCTTTATGAGGTTAATGTGTAAGTCAAGGGAAGAGTCTTGAGAATTTGTTATGTTCACAGAGGACAAGTTACTTTTTTCACTTTTCCCAGAATGATGAGAGGTACAGTGTTCAGTGAAGTTTGTTTAGCTGGATACTGGAGTATTTAGTCATTCTTTATCAGCAGTGCTTTGAAATCACTCACTGAACTGGTTGAACCATTGAAATAACGATAGCTTTTCAGTAGTTGTTTTTAATCTCTTTTTGTGAGAGAAGGAGAACAGGAAATCCTTCGAACTTTGCTGTACTATCACAGGCTATGACATGAGCCTCAGGCCAATGGTACTAGGTTTCCCTGAAAAATGCTGGTTGTCTGTAGTCTTCCCGGTAGCATAAATACCTCTAACAGTTCATGGGTTTGGAGGGACATGATGGATAATGCAGTTTAAAGGCTTCCACAGTGATAATGCTTTATATGAAAAGTAACTTTGTGTTTGTGTACATGGGTTTGTTTTTTTTTTTTTTGTTGTTGGAAAAGGTACAATTCATGCAGGAAATAGCTGTACATGAATAATTACACTATTCGATTTAATGGATATTTTGCATTTAGTAAGGTCATCTGCTGTTTTCTTACCCACTCCTTCCCTTTGCTAAGAGTCTGGGTATGTAAGATGTGAAGAGAGCTCTGTACTACTGCCACTAGCTGCTCAATAACAAAGGTAGCTTGCTGGTAGTTTGCTGTGGTATAACTGACCCTTTTATTTTACTCCAAGTGGATTTTGTGTCTGCTTGTACTTCCATAAATAGTTACCCTAAAGAACGGCTTCCTCAGCTCCAAGTTATATATAACAAGACAGTTTTCCTTTCTGTGCTATTTTGTCTGTGTGTCAGAAGAGCTTTACTACAGAGGAGAAGAATGTATTTTCTTGACAGAAGTCTTTCCAGTGTTGGCAGCTAGAACAGCTACTCAGAACTCATAGGTACTCTCAAGTTACCCTACTGCTTCATCAATTAGGGTTTATTTGTGGTGTTTTGGTGTTTTTAAAACAGCTCTATCTGCAATAAAGCCTTTGCTTAAGTGAGGCACAGTGACCTGGAGTAGTTCTGAAAGTCCTAAATGCCCAGACCATGCCTTATGCTGAAGGCATTTATGCAGCGCTTTTGCCTGTGAGAAGAGCTCCCCTGAAAAAGTCATAAACCTCTTGGATGATGTGTAATATCCTCCATCTTTCAGTTGCCTGCATTGTATCAGCTTTCCTGCATAAGTCAGTGATTTTTACTGTTTTCTCCTTCTAATGTACTTAGGTATTTTTGGTGCTCCAGCTTCAGATATTACCTTTTTAAATGCCTCCATCATGGCTTTTTGTCCTCCAAATAATACTTATTAACACCTATCAAATCCTGCTTTTTCTCCGTCTTTTTCTGTATTGCTTACTTTTTCACATATGAGTGAATATTGCAGTGTATGCTGTTACACTGAAAAAGCCTTTGTTCTGAGTGAGAGCTTCTTGTTTCCTCACAACCAGCTTTTGCACTTCAGATTTTCTTACTCTCACTTTAAAAAACAAACGAAACAAAAAAAAAAACACCCTACCAACCAACCAAAACCAAACCCCAACCCCACAAGCAAAGAAAACCACAAAAAACCCAACCCCAAACCACAACAAAAATCAGGCAATGTAATCATTTTAGTTTAAATCTGTGAAACTGCTTATAGTGATTGTTACATTTTGACTGTAATGCTTTTCCCCAAACAGATTTTATTGAGCATTATAATGACAGTGGTTCCTTTCAGTGTCTTGGTTAGGGATAAGTGTCTTGCTGGTAAGAGAGTACATTAGCACATTGTAGCCCTTGAATATTTTTGTAACAGAATATCCTGGCTCAATACCAAGCTCTGTTTTTCCCCAAGATGAATGTAAATTGTGAGATGCACATCTGAAAGTTGATGTTAAAGCATCTCAGTTACTCAGTGTTTTAGGAAACACTATATAAAGTAAAGCAAAGGGGTAAGAAAGAGCATCTTCCTCTTCCCACTGAACACAAGGGAAAAACTAGACAACCTGGGCTCTTGCCCCCGGGAGCAGGTTGTAGGATCTTTACACTGGGGTATTAACTTTCTGCTAGCTCTGTTCCTTGAGTGAGTTTACCTGGGGTCAGATGATCAAAACCTGCAGGGGCCAGGCAGGGGATAGGGCGAAGCCTTCTTATAACTGCATAGAAACTGCTATAGTAGAACACTGTGGAAGGCAAGGAAGGCATCTAGTAGTAGGCGATGGACATTCCTTCCCCTGATGACTGTTTTGACTCACTGTTCCTTTGCTTTATCTCTTCCTGTAGTTGTTTCTCCATGTAAAACCCAGTATGGAGCAGGGCTGTGGAACTTGCTCTGTGTGATGCTTTCCTTTCTGCTAAAATGTGTCTTCTGGGGAGATAGGTTTGCAAACCTTCCAGTAAATAAAATAGTTTAGCATTTGTGTTTCTCCTTAGGTACTTTTAATAGTCCTTTCTTGTGCTACAGACTCACTGAAAAGACAGGGAAAAACACTTTTTAGATCTTGCATGGAAAAACCTATTCTTGGTATTCTAGGAGAATTTTCTGATAGCTTGATAGTATATTTAGGGAGTTCTGACTACCTTCAGGTGCTGTGCATGGTTTTCTCAGTCATAGCACAGTATTCCTTTGGAAATCTCCTTTAAAGCCTGTCCTGTAAGTGCAATAGAGGTTCAGAACTGAAATGCTTCCTACAGTCTTCCCCACATTAATTCCATACCTCTCTCACATGATGTGCTAATACATGCAAAATGCATTCTCTGTCTCTTCCCTGTCCTACTTGGTATGCACAGACAGCGCTGAAATCAATGCAAGACTTCAAGTGAGACCACATTAAGAGCTATCATCTATTGAAAATGGTGTCTGATGAAAAGTTTGTTTATGAAGAAGGGTTGAAAGCCAAACAGGAGATGTATGGGAAAGTCTTTGCAACAAACTTGTTCTCTCAGTGAGGATGAATTTTGACAGTCTTCTGTATGCAAGAAGTGTTTTCTACTTGTCCTTGTGTACCACAAAGAGATTATTTACTAATGGAGTACAGAAGGTGAGAGGTAGAAGTATCTACATCACGTTTCTTTGTGGACCCTACAGATAACCTAGCAGAATATTAATCCAGATTAAACTGGGCTCTGTAAGAGTTCCTAGCAGGGATCCTGTGTTAAACAGCAGCTTATTTCTGTGTTTGCTTCAAATAATGGCCTTAGGAATGGGGTTCACCTTGCACACTGTAAATTCTCTTGAACTTCTATAGCAACCCAGGCTCTTGTGTGAGAGGGATTGTAGTCTGTTATAACCCTCCAAAAACCAGGGTAGGGGCATCACAGGCATGCTATCGTAGAATCCCTCCTGTATGGTGTGTGGTGATCTCTCAGGTTTGAGGTGCTTTCTTGCTCCAGAGAATAGAAAGTTTAAGTAGATGCTGAGCAAAACTTATTCTGAGGGCAGGAGAAAAAGAACCTCTTAGGTTTTTCTTCAGCCACCCTTGTGCCTTGGG